>NC_138554.1:11722076-12322076 GCF_964273705.1 Natrix helvetica | reverse complement strand
TAAAAATAAAAGTTTCAGATTGCTATTAAAACAATTGTATTCTTAAATAAAATAATGAAAAGTATGTGTGTTTTATAATTAATAATTACATTTAAGAAAACATGTTAGAAAGACATATTGGAAAAGTCCTTTAACAATATAAGGAAAAGCCTAAATCTCTGGGGAATTATTGAAAAGATCCCATGGCAACCATAGATATTTGTAGATAATAAGTTTTGGCATGCTATACAAAGATTCCCTGAAATTTAAATGGGTTGGCTTCAAACTTAAGATTTCTTCTGGAAATTAATTTTCATCTAGCATAATATTTAACTCAGATACTATACATCATTTTCCCCCATTGATTTATTTTGATACTTCTAACCTAGTAAATTGCTTGTACTTGACAGATACAATGATAACCTGTTTCCCCAAAAATAAGACCTCGCTGGATAATAAGCCCAATAAGCTTTTTGAGTGCAATGCGCTAAGGTCACACCCACAGAACCCGTAGTAAAAAAAAATTGAATCCCATCATTGAGCTACAGTACTGAAGAGTACACCATTTGGAGGCCTGAAGTCAGAGATTAGGGGAATGTTGTTTTAGAAAATCTGTCTATGTGGTTACTAGGAGTTGAAAATGGTGATGGCACATAAATAATCAATCATTATTGAAAAGAGAAAGAGAAGAGAAAACTGCAGTTAACAACTAAAAAAATCAATCAATCAAATGACTACCAGTAAGTAGAATCCGTTGAAAATTATTTTCAACTTCATTGAAAAGACACTGATGTGAAATCCACGTGGGCTATGAAAATCTCTATAATTTCCAACTCAAACATAATTACTTCTTCAACTTCCTAGAGAATTTACAAACATATAGCAAAACATTGACCCAAGACTAATACCAGTTATTAATATACATTTTGAGCTAGGAGAAATGTAAACAAATGCAAACTTTTCTCTGCTGGATTATATTCATTATTAAGGCCAGGTAGGCAAAAAAAGTATTTACTCAGATCAACATGACCAATTCAATCAGTTATGTATATATGACAGAAACCCTGAAGAAAGATCTTCATTGAAGATGGTGATGTTTGTGGCATCAATAATACTGATATTGCTGTTCAAAGAAGCCTATAGCAGTCTTCCTGGGAAATGTCCTATAAGCCTCCCTCTTGCCATTCTTCACAAGGATTACCATCCTGGTGACTTTATCATTGGTGCCATTCTCTCTCAGATCTATGTATTTTCTACTCCAGCAACTTTCGAAAAGAATCCTTCTTTTGATGTTTTTGACAATGTCATGTAAGGCCTTTCATGTTTTCCCTTGATTTCTAGCCATACTACATCTCTTGGCAATGGCCAATGATTTAATTTTCAAATGATGTTAGTGTCTCTGAATTAATGGGGATCATGAGTACATCATCATCTGTAAGCCTTGTTCCATTGAATCCAATGTTTGCCTTTCTAACTAAACCATACTGAGAGTTAGGCAATACATTAGAATATAGAGTATAGGGAGCAATTGATATCAAAATCCCCTTATTTTGATGCCAGGTAATCTAATCCATGGCTGTGCCTTTGACACTCACCAGATCCTACCCACAGCTGGGTGCCAATCTCTTAAAGCCTTGTTGCTAAAATACAACATGCAAGATGGATTAGCATTTCAAAACATTAAATTGTGATACACTATTATATGCTTATTAGGGATTTTAGAAGCAGGTTTATGCTTTATACTTTAGTAGGATTTATGAAAAGGGCAAAATTTCTAGATGTTTTGATTCAATAAATTTATGCCAACAAAACCAGAAACAAACGATCTGTAAGAGAGCGTGTAATAATAGTACTATACTGAATATCTGAGATAAATACAGATAATGCTTCATCCCAGTCTATCTCCTATTGTATTATTATTATAAACTACTTGTATTTAGAGAGACAAAAATTTTAAAAGAAATTATTCCATGGAGATCCAGTCATTTGTTTAGAATGCAAGATCTAATTATTAATTAAGTCATTTTCTCATTGCAGAGTAATAACCCAGAACTACCAGCATATACTAGCCTTGCAATTCGCTATAGAGACAATTAATAAAAATCCAAGAATTTTACACAATGTCACTCTGGGATTCCATGTGTTGAACAGCAATTTCCATCCCAACTGGACTTTTCGTGTCTCACTGGAACTTCTTTCTACACAAGGCAAGTTTATCCCCAACTACAAGTGTGATAGGCAGACTAGTATAGCATCCATTATTGGAGGACCTGATGCTGGCGTGTGTCACTTCATGGCAATGATTTTGTGCATCTACAAAATTCCACAGGTGAGTTTCCCTAACGCCATATAGTTAAGCAAGCCATATTTTTGAGACATGGTCTTGATACCTTTAAGGAAGTAGGATGGAACTGAAACTTCTTGTCTTGCTTTCCAAGAATTTACTGTCTTGCTTTCAAAAGCACCAGAAGGCAAGGCAAGAAGCAAAAGCTGGAAACTGACCAAGGAGAGAACCTACCTAGAATTAAGGAGAAATTTCCTGATAGTGAGAACGAAAAATTGGTGTAGGTGTTCCATCAATGGAGGTTTTTAAGAAGAGATTGGACAGCCATTTGTCTGAAATGGTATAGGGTCTCCTGCTTGAACAGGGGTTTGGACTAGAAGACCTCCAAGTATTCATTCCAATATTCTGTTATTGGAATGTTAGTTCTGTTCCAATAACTGTTATTCTTTTAAAAGGGATAGGTGTTTTTAAATCAAATTAGGAAAAGCTCTGTCTTTACTGCTGATATTGATTTATGAATAACCATTCAATGAGTCAATTGAGTGAATATGAATGAGTAATTCATATTTCATATGCCATATTTTCCTGCTCACATAGGTTATTTTTGAAATTAAATGGTACATTCTTTCATTTCTGAGTCGGTAAATCCATGTCCATTACACTCACAAGTCCAAAATTATCACTGAATTTGAATGAAGTCTGAAAAACAGTTAATGCTTGCACACATGCCTTGTTGTTGTTGTTAGTTGCAAAGTTATGTCCGACCCATCATGACTCCATGGACGACATTCCTCCAGGCCTTCTGTCCTCTCTCTTCCTCTGGAGTCCATTTAAGCTCATCTGACTGCTTCAGTGAATCCATCCAGCCACCTCATTCTCTGTCATCCCCTTCTTTTGCCTTCAATCATTACCAGCATTAGGCTCTTCTCCAGTAAGTCCTTCCTTCTTATTAGATGGTCAAAGTATTTAAGTTTCATCTTCAGGATCTGGCCTTCTAAAGAGCAGTCAGGGTTGATCTTCCCTAGGACTGACCGGTTTGATTGCCTTGCAGTCCAAGGAACTCGCAGGAGTCTTCTCCAGCACCATAGTTCAAAGGCCTCAATTCAGCCTTTCTTATGGTCCAACTTTCACAACTATACATTGCAACTTGGAAAGCCATAGCCTTGACTATGCACACTTTTGTTGGCAGGGTAATGTCTTTGCTTTTTAGTATGCTGCCAGATTTGCCATAGCTTTCCTATGCACATAGGCAATTTCACATGCCTAGATATTTTGCATGCCTAGAAATTTAGAAATGATGAAAGTACTCAATTATATTGCAAAAAATATCTCAGATGCTTCCCCTTCTTAATTGTTTACTATATTCTTTAGTTGGCCTATGGGTCCTCACCTGTGATGAATGACATATCCCGAAGAGTTTTCCTTCATCAGATATTTCCAGACATCAATCAACAATATAAGGGGATTCTCCAGCTACTGCTCTTTTTCCAGTGGGTGTGGATTGGAGTGATTTTCATTATTGATGACAGTGGGGAGAGATTTGTAGAAAATCAGCTCTCCAGGTTTGCCCAAGCAGGCATCTGCTTTGATTTTATAGAAACATTTCCACGCATAAATTTTTTAACTGAAATTACTGAAATGGTTATGGAAGGAGAGAAAACGACTAAGATCATTATGGAAGCCACTGCTAATGTAGTAGTTGTGCATGGAGAAATTCAAACCATGGTGGTTTTAAGGGCAATGCTTCGTATCTCTGAATTTGAAGAGATCCCAATGAAAACCAAAGTATGGATTTTTGTAGCTCAGATGGATTTCACATCAATATCTTTTCAACGAAGCTGGCCCATTGACTTCATGCATGGTGCACTCTCTTTTGCAGTCCATAGTGAGGAAGTGCTGGGATTCCATGGATTCCTTCAACACAGGAAACACCCATCTAAAAAGGAAGATGGTTTTTCTAGGGATTTCTGGAAAGAGGCATTTCAATGTTCTTTCTCCACTGATCTGGGAGAAACAATGGACATCTGCACTGGAAAAGAAGACCTGAGTCAACTTCCCGGGTCAATTTTTGAAATGAGCATGACCAGTCATAGCTACAGCATCTATAAAGCTGTCCATGTAGTGGCAGAAGCCTTACATGCTATGGTCTCATCTTCAGTAAGGAAAGGAACAAGACAAGATAAGAAAAAAAGGCATCTTCTCAATCAACAGTCTTGGCAGGTAATTTTTCGAGATCAATAATATAGAAGAAACCCTGTAGACAGAGTTTTGGTTTCTTCATATAATGGTGGAATGTTATTAGATCTTAGCACTTTTTGATTTTACATGTGATATATTGATTGCTACCTAACTGGATGAAAAAGATTATGGTCAACCTGTTGTGAATCAAGTAGGGTTTTCACATCACAATTAATTTACTGTAAAGGAATCTTTATAGTGAAGAAAGGAAAGATTAACAGACAAAATAATTTCTCAATACACAACCTTGGTAGCTAGTGTATTACAAGCAATAAAATGAGAATTCATGTACGCACAGTTTTGTTTGCATCAGGCAATGATGCTTAGTGGTTAAGACTCTGACTTCACTGTAGAATTTTAGGAATTCAGACAATAAGGGTGCCATATCTTCCATTGAGGACCTGCATACTACACAACTCAAAAAGAGAGCCGTAGGAATATTTACAGACTCCTCACATTCTGGACATAAATTGTTTCAATTCCTACCCTCAAAACAATGCTATAGAGCACTGAACAGTAGAACAATTAGACATAAGAACACTTTTTCATCACTCTGCTAAACAAATAATTGCCTCAACCCTGTCAAATTAGTTACTAAGACTGTATTACTACTACTATTAATCTTCTCATCATTCCTATCACCTACCTCCTCCCACTATGACTGTATGACTGTAACTTTGTTGCTTGTATCCTTACGATTTATATTGATTGTTTCCTAATTTGATTTGATTGCTTATTTGTACCCTATGACTATCATTAAGTGTTGTACTTTATGATTCATGACGAATGTATCTTTTCTTTTATGTATACTGAGAGCATACGCACCAAAGACAAATTCCTTGTGTGTCCAATCATACTTGGTCCATGAAGAATTCTACTCTACTGTACTCTGCTCTGCTCTGCTCTATTCTATTCTATCTCACACCTTGTGTATAGGATTTTCTTAAAATAGGAAGGAAAGATGTTTGACCATTCTTAATAACTGGAATTAACTAATTCTATTATAAGATATTCAACTTCATTTCTTTTATTTACCTTTTATTTTTATTTTTATTCATTTTATGGTCCGGCAAAATAGATGAACTTTTTCATCTACTAGCAAACTATTGAATACTGTTGTGTTTTCTTAGTTAGAAAACATTAACTTTGCCCTAATCTTTTGATGATGGTCCCTGTGGTTTTTCTTTTCAGACATTTCACTATAAGAAGTGAAATGTCTTCAAAGAAAAACCAGAAAGTCCAGTTGCCTCTTGAAAAAGCACCTTTGGGACAACCATGACTGGTTGACTGAGAATCTCCATGCACATTTAGATGAGGAATGAGAATTAGTTCATATAACCTGTTTTTACTTGAGAAATATATATTGCTACCTAGCTGAGGGAAAAGGGGAAGATAAACTTGATGTGAATAAAGTCAATTTTCTGTCCTTATTCATTCAACATTAATTGCATCTGCTTGTAAAAAAAAATGCATTCTCCTAGAAAGAAAAATTATTCTAGAGATTCTATTAGTGTTTTTGCAGCCAGATTATAAAGGATGTGGTGGCTCAGTGGCTAAGGTGTTGAGCTTGAAGGACGGCATTTTGGGAGTTCAAATCCCTAGCACTGCATAACATATCCCGTTACTTGTCCCAGCTTCTGCCAAACTGGCAGTTCAAAAGGATGTAAAAATTCAAGTAGAAAAATAGGAACCACTTTTGGTGGGAAGTTAACAGCATTCTGTGTACCTTCGGGATTTAGTCATGCCGACTGCATGACCACAGAGACGTCTTCGGACAGCGCTTGCTCTTCAGCTTTGAAACTAAGATGAGCACCATACCCTAGAGTTGGGAATGCCTAGCACATATGTGTGAGGGGAACCTTTACCTTTACATTTAGCCAGATTATGAAATTCCATTTACTAAAAGCAAGCAACCCAGTCAACAGCAGTTGAATCACCAAAAGAAAACTGGCTAAAATGAAATGAAATTGACTTTGTAAAATGTCTGAGATAAATTTTTATGGAAGATTTTTTTTTACATAAGGAATGCCTTTAAGATTCAATCTGATTGTTTCTGTATTTATTTAATATAATGCTAAGGAAGAGGTTGATAATCTGTCGCTTTCATTTTCATCCAGCTTCATCATTTCTTGAGAAATGTTTCATTTAACAACAGTGTTGGTGAAATGTTTTCCTTTAGCTCCAAAGAGGAATTAATAGCAGGATTTGATGTTATCAACTGGATCACATTTCCAAATCAGTCCTTTGCTAAAGTCAAAGTTGGGAGAGTGGCACCACAGAATGCCCCTGGTAAAGTATTCACCATTTCTGAAGATGTGATTCAGTGGCCCAAGGCGTTCAACCAGGTAGAGCTCATACTAAGTTGCTTAAATCCTTTATGGATAGTGATTCATTGCTTTTCATTCCACCATTTTAAAAAAAAGTAATTTTCATGTTCTTACTTCAGTTTGTGGATTACACAACTTGCCTTCAATATACTCTAGAAAGAGTGCAGACAAGAGCAACACATATGACTAGGGAACTGGGGACAGAACAGAATTAATGATTAGATGCAACTGCTTGCCAAATCTGTCAAATCACTTTAGTGTATTATTGCACAATTCAGTGAAATGTCACCCAAAAGTAGTTCTTATTTTTTAAAAAAATTTAATTGAGGATTCTACTAATATACTGATTTAAAGGAGAATAAAGTGTCACATTTCTGGGTATTTCTTTGAATCAAGTGAATATCTGCTGGGATTTTAAAGGGGTTTTAAACAATTGTGATGTTTCAATTTCTTTCATTGTACAGCTCTTTTCAAGACCACCATCTAAAATCTACTATTGTACAGGTAGATACTTGTAAACATGTCTTAGAAGTAATTTCTTGCTTCCCAATAGGAACTTCCCATTTCTCTGTGTAATTCCCATTGCAATTCTGGATACCGCAGGAAAAGGATTGAAGGGAAACCATTTTGCTGCTACAAATGCCATCGATGTCCAGAAGGAAAGATTTCTCATCCAAAGAGTAAGTGTTGTAACCCACCAGCAACCAGTGGAGCTAGCAGAAGAGTTGGACAGTGGGGAGGTTGGGGAGGAACATGGGCCATCCTGGAGGCTGTGGAAGGTTCAGATGAGGGCTTTGCATTGGATGCAGAGATGGGACCAAGGGCATCTGGCATTTCTCAGCTGCCTTCTGGGATAGACAGTAGTCAGGCAGAGGAACAGCTGGAGTCTTTTCCCAGTGTGCACATGCACAGAGCTGCCAGAAGAAAAGAACAGCTCAGAAATCTGGGTCAACTTGGGAATAAAGCCACAGTTGGACTGTGAATGGCCCTCCCATAGGAAATAAAAGAGGAGCGAAAAGGGAGTAGCTCTTGCAGGAAACAATTTGTTCATTCATTTCAGAAGTGTAAAGATCTGTCCGTGAATCTTAGAGATTCTGTGCCAAATCTTTCCTTGCATAGCATTGCATTTGGAAAATATTTACATGGCAGCTTTCCTCAGGTGTATCTCAATAGTTGATATCTGGCCCAAGAGTAGGTAGTATCTAGCTCAATAGTAGCAACCATGAGAAAGATATTGGAATCTTAGTGGGCTATCATTTAAATATGAGCCAGCAGTATACAGCAGCTGCCAAAAAAGCCAATCCAGTCCTAGGCTACATTAACAGTGGGGCAGAAACAAGATCACCACTTTATGATGCTTTGGTAAATCCCCACTTGGAATATTGCACCCAGTTTTTGTCACTGTATTATTAAAAAGTTGACTCCACAAAGACTACAAAGATCAGAAAAGATGATTGGAGGCTAAAACATATGAAGAATGGTTACAGGAATTCTATATGTCTAGTTAAAGGAAAAGAAGGGCTAGGAACGATATAACAGTAGTGTGCCAATGTCTATAGGGCTGCCACACATAAGAAGGATCAACTTTTGCTCCAACACATAAGACAAGACAAGAAGCGATGGATGGAAACGAATCAAGAAGAGAAGCAACCTAGAACTAAGGAGGAATTTCTTGATAATTAGAACAATTAATCAATAAAGCAATTTGCCTCCAGTTATGGATGCTCAAGTTGTGGACACTATAGGTCCTCCAAGGTCCCTTCCAACTCTTTTATTCTGTTATTCTGTTAGGTCAAAGTTTGAGAAAAGTGTGTATTGTCATTATACTAAGTAAGGAGCACCTACATTTTCTATACATCTTGGCACTTAAAACAATGTTTGCAATACAAAATAAAAATAGTATACAAAGTACTATGAAATATTTAACATGGATTGTCTGTATTTTTTGGAATGAAAGGAAAAAACAAAAGCAAAGTTTTTAGGTACTTGATTGAAAAGAGATAGAGCTTCAGCATTTGATGACAACCCAAACATGATTATATTTTTAGGTTTCTCTAAAAGTGAATTTATGATCTGTGCTATTGTTCTTTATTTACTCCTTTTCTTTTCACACCTGAGACTCATGTAAGAAATTTATTGTCAGAGTTTGTTGCAGAAAAATGAAATCCAGAAAGCACACATAGATGAATGATTCAGCAGGATTAATTAACTTCTTTATATACATAATATCAGATGAATAAATGTACAATACTAATAGTAGATTCTTTCAATGTGGGAGAAGTTACAAGCAAAACACAAGCAGGAGAGAACAGTTAGTTTCATTTTGGAGTTCAGAGCAGACAGAAACAAGACTAGTTTCAGTTTCAATTCTCAGCACAGACTCAGATCTATTTCACCATTGGTTGACTTAGTTGCTATACCTATTAATTGGCTGACCTTGTTACCATGTCTCTCCCAGTCATGAATATTCTAACATTTATTATGTGATTCTAATACATACAGTTCTAGTGCATTAAATTGTATATTTGTTTGTTTCAACAGACTTGGATGACTGCTTTCAGTGTCCAGAAGATCAGCATCCCAACAAAGACCAGAATCGGTGCCTTCCAAAAAATATCAGCTTCCTTTCATTTGAAGAATCTTTGGGAATCAGTCTCACTCTTTTTGCCCTTTTCTTTTCTTTCCTCACAGCTTTGGTGCTTTACATCTTCATTAAACACCGGGAGACTCCCATTGTCAAAGCCAACAACCGGAACCTCAGCTACATTCTTCTCATTTCTCTTTTGTTTTGTTTCCTTTCCACTTTGCTCTTCATTGGACAGCCCACAAAGCTGATGTGTCTCCTTCGACAAACAACCTTTGGCATCATCTTCTCAATAGCCATTTCTTCAGTTTTGGCCAAGACTGTTGTTGTGGTCCTTGCCTTTATGGCAACCACACCAGGAGGTGGGATGAGAAAATGGTCCAGCAAACACTTGGCCATTTCCATTGTTCTTTCCTGCTCCTTTAGTCAAGTCTTCATTTACAGTGTGTGGTTGGTCACTGCTCCCCCCTTTCCAGATGTTGACATGCACTCCCTGATGGAAGAAATTATCCTGGAATGTAATGAAGGATCCGATGTTATGTTCTACATTGTCCTGGGCTTTCTAGGCTTCTTGGCTACCATCAGCTTCACAGTGGCCTTCCTGGCCAGGAAGTTGCCTGACAGTTTCAATGAAGCTAAGTTCATCACCTTCAGCATGTTGGTCTTCTGCAGTGTCTGGGTGTCTTTTGTTCCAACTTATCTAAGCACAAAGGGCAAATACATGGTAGCTGTGGAGATCTTTTCCATCTTGACCTCCAGTGCTGGCTTATTGCTCTGCATCTTTCCCCCCAAAATTTATATTCTTGTACTGAAACCTGAGCTGAACTGCAGGAAGCACTTGAGGAGAAAATAACAGTAAAAATTATCTTATCATTTTATCCCTTCTAATCATCTTGTTAGAACCTGAAGCAAATATTCTGTTGGGTGCTTTCAGGACACAAAGTCAGGTGATGTATCAGGAGAAACTCATTTTATGCCTTTGTGGCTGTGCAATGTGTGGTTACAATACAATACAATAGTAGAGTTGGAAGGGAACTTGGAGGTCTTCTAGTCCAACCCCCTGCCTAGGCAGGGAACCCTATACTGTTTCAGACAAATGGCTATCCAACATCTTCTTAAAGACTTCCAGTGTTGGGGCATTCCCAACTTCTGGAGGCAACTTCTGTTCCACTGATTAATTGTTCTCACTGTCAGGAAATTTCTCTTCAGTTCTAAGTTGCTTCTCTCCTTGATTAGTTTCCACCCATTGCTTCTTGTTCTACCCTCAGGTGCCTTGGAGAATAGTTTGACTCCCTCTTCTTTGTGGCAACCCCTGAGATATTGGAACACTGCTATCATGTCTCCCCTAGTCCTTCTTTCTCTTAAACTAAACATACCCAGTTCCTGCAACCGTTCTTCATATGTTTTAGTCTCCAGTCCCCTAAATAATAATAATAATAATAATTTTTTATTTGATTAGCCGCAACCCTCTCCCGAAGGACTCGGGGCGGCGTACAATCAAAACAAATAAAAATACACATAAGACAAACATATATACAAAAAGAACAGAGACATATACATATGTGCATGGAGGAGAGTTGACTTATAAGTGAAAGACAATTAAAAACACAATTTAAAATCCCCTTAAATAAAATTACTAAATTAAAAAACCCATCAGGAGCGATACGAAGTTATGGTTGAGCCAGGCCAGCTATTTGGAAAAGGTGGGTCTTGAGCTTGACACGGAAGGAGCGGAGGTCAGTAGTGGTCCTAATATCCAGGGGGAGGTCATTCCACAGGGCTGGGCCTGCCACAGAGAAGGCTCTGCTCCTAGGCACCGCCCCATGGCACTGTCTGGTGGACGGCACCTGGAGAAGTCCCTCTCTGTGCGAGCGGATGGGTCGTAGGGAAGTATGGGGCAGAATACGATCCCGCAGGTAACTAGGTCCTGAGCCATGGAGCGCTTTAAAGATCGTAATCAAGACCTTGAAACGCACTCGATAGACCACAGGAAGCCAGTGCAGCTCGCGCAGGAGAGGTGTCACATGGGAGTACTTGGTACTCCCCATAATCACCCGCGCGGCCGCATTCTGGACCAACTGCAGTCTCCGAGTGCATTTCAAGGGAAGCCCCATGTAGAGAGCGTTACAGTAGTCCAGGCGAGACGTCACCAGCGCATGGGTGACTGTGCGTAGGGCGTCCCGGTCCAATAGGGGGTGCAATTGGCGCACCAGGCGAACCTGGTGGAACGCCCCCCTGGCCACGGCTGTCACATGTTCATCCATGGACAGCCTGGCATCTAGGAGGACGCCCAAATTGCGCGCCCGCTCCACGGGGGCGAGTTGAATGCCCCCAATGGCCAGAGATGGAATTATCTGGTTGAACCGGGGAGCCGGAACCCACAGCCACTCCGTCTTGGAAGGGTTGAACCTGAGTCGGTTGTCATCCATCCAGATCCGTACGGCTTCCACACACCGGGACATCACTTCGACGGCCTCGTTGGGGTGGTTCGGGGTGGAAATGTACAGCTGAGTATCATCAGCGTACAGATGATATCCCACCCCGAAACCACAGATGATCTCACCCAGCGGCTTCATGTATGTGTTGAACAGGAGTGGCGAGAGGACCGACCCCTGTGGCACCCCACAAGTAAGGGGGCATAGGGTCGACCTCTGCTCCCCTGCCAACACACGTTGCGTCCGGCCAGAGAGGTAGGAGCCGAACCACCGCAAAACGGTGCCCCGGACCCCCAACCCCTCCAGTCGGCGCAACAGGATACCATGGTCGATGGTATCAAAAGCCGCCGAGAGGTCTAATAGGACCAGGATAGAGGAACAGCCCCTATCTCTGGCCCTCCAGAGATCATCTACCAACGCGACCAAGGCCGTCTCTGTGCTGTGCCCAGGGCGAAAGCTGGACTGGCACGGGTCTAGATAATCATTCTCCTCCAGATGTCGTGGAAACTGAGAAGCCACCACACTCTCTACAACCTTCGCCAAAAAGGGAAGGTTGGAGACAGGACGATAATTGGCCAGCTCCGTACGGTCCAGGGAAGGCTTCTTGAGCAAGGGTCTCACCACCGCCTCTTTCAAGGCGGCCGGGAGAGACCCCTCACCCAACGAAGCGTTCACTAGGCCCAGGAGCCAGTCGCGTGTAACTTCCCAGGATGCCAGTACAAGCCAGGAGGGACACGGGTCCAGTAAACATGTGGTAGGTCACAGTCGTCCACGCAATCTGTCCAAATCCTCGATGACAACCAAGTCAAACTCCTCCCAAAAAGGTTTCTCAAGACTTGCCACTGGCGTCTCGACTGGGCCACTGAAGGGGACCCAATCCTTCCGGATTTGAGCGACTTTATCCTGCAGATATTTCCCAAACTCCTCTGCCCTACCCTGTA
The DNA here is from genome assembly GCF_964273705.1 of Natrix helvetica. Taxonomy (NCBI): domain Eukaryota; kingdom Metazoa; phylum Chordata; class Lepidosauria; order Squamata; family Natricidae; genus Natrix; species Natrix helvetica. Next base: position 12,309,288 of record NC_138554.1, on the reverse strand, counting down.
GAGGGGCCTCCCGCGGCCTCTGAAACAGAAGGGAGCGGGACACCCGAAACAGGGTGGCAGGGCGGTTCTCTGCGGATGCAATGAGAGCGGCACAATATTGACGTTTGGCCGTTCTCAATGCCACTAGGTACGTCCTTAAATGGGCTCGTACCTGTGCTCGGTCAAATTCGGATCGGGAGGATCTCCAACGACTCTCTAGGCATCTCTTGCGGCGCTTCATCACCCTTAGCTCCTCGGTAAACCAAGGAGCCAGGGTGGATCGTTGCCGCTGGAGAGGCCGCAAAGGCGCCACCCGGTTCAAGGCCCCGGTAGTCGCATTATTCCATGCGGCCACCAGGTCCTCTACCCGAGGACGGGTCAGGGCTGCAGGAGGTGGCCCAAGCTCCGTCTGGACCTGTCTGGTTTCATCAAGCGCCTGGGGCGGAACCATCTAGTGTTTTCCGGTTCCGCCTCCCCGCAGCGAGGGGTAGCACCAGGGAAGTCAAGTCGGAGGAGTGAGTGATCTGACCATGACAGAGGAGTGATGGTTAAATTCACTCCTCCCAGATCACTCAACCACTGGCGAGAGACAAAAACAAGGTCCAAGGTGTGACCTCCCTCGTGTGTCGGGCCTTGAATCATTTGATTCAGGTCCATGGCTATCATGGAAGCCATGAACTCCCGAACCCCCTCTGATGCTTCTCCCACCGACGGCAGGTTAAAATCCCCCATCACTAGAAGTTTGGGGGTCTCAACCGCCACCGATGAGATCAGCTCGAGGAGCTCAGGCAGGGTCGCTGATGTATGGCGGGGAGCCAGGTATACTATCAGCAGGCCCAACTGCCTCCCAGGGCCCCATTTCACAACAAGGGATTCACATCCGGACGTCTGTGGCACAATGGACTCCCTCGGCTCTAAGTCCTCCCGGATAATCACTGCTACCCCACCACCCCTTCCCCGGGCCCGGGGCTGATGAAATGCTTGGTAACCTGGTGGGCACATTTCCACGAGGGGTAACCCTCCCTCGTGGCCCAACCAGGTTTCCGTTATTCCCACGAAGTCCGGCTCCCCCTCCAAAATTAGATCATGAATGAGGGGGGCCTTATTGACAACGGACCTCGCATTGCATAACAACAGCCTCAGGCCCTGGGCCTGCAGATCCTGACCACCTAGAACGCGGGGGTTGGTACAAGCGACCGGGTGTAACCAGCACCCACTGTCTCCCAACCGACTGCGAGTCAACCTAATCATCTCCCAACCTAATCATCTTGGTTGCTCTTCTCTGCACTCTCTCCAGAGTCTCCACATATTTTCTACATCGTGGCAACCAGAACTGAATGCAGTATTCCAAGTGTGGCCTTACCAAGGCATTAGAAAGTGGTATTAACACTTCACGTGATCTTGATTCTATCCCTCTGTTGATGCAGCCTAGAACTGTGTTGGCTTTTTTGGCAGCTGCTGCACATGCTGGCTCATATTTAAATGGTTGTCCACTAGGACTCCAAGATCCCTTTCACAGTTACTACTACTGAGCAAGGTACCATCTATACTGTACCTGTGCATTCTGTTTTTATTGCCTAAATGTAGAACCTTACTCTTTTCACCATTGAATTTCATTTTATTAGATAGTGCCCAATGTTCAAGTTTGTCAAGATCCTTCTGTATCTTTATCCTATCTTCTGGAGTGTTAGCTATTCCTGCCAGCTTGGTGTCATCTGAAAATTTGATGAGTTCCCCATTTATTCCCTCATCCAAATCATTGATGAAGATGTTGAAGAGTACTGAGCCTAAAACAGAGCCTTGGGGTACTCCACTGCATACTTCCCTCCATGTAGATGCAGTTCCATTGAGGACTACACATTGAGTGCGGTTGGTCAGCCAGTTATGAATCCATCTGGTGGTGATGCTGTCCAACCCACATTCTTCTACTTTATCTAGTAGTAGGTTATGGTCTACCTTATCAAAAGCCTCACTGAAGTCCAAGTAAACTATATCGACGGCATTCCTCTGGTCCACTAATTTTGTCACATTATCAAAGAATGCAATAAGATTAGTCTGGCATGATCTGACAAACCCATGTTGGGTTTGTCAAACCCATGATTTGACAAACCCATGTTGGCTTTTGGCTATTACTTTGTTTGCTTCTAGGTGTTCGCAAATTCATTGCTTGATTATTTTTCCCAGAATCTTTCCTGGTATTGAGGTCAGGCTGATAGGTCTGTAGTTTCCTGGATCTATTTTTTTCCTTTTTTGAAGATGGGAACCACATCAGCTCTTTTTCCATTCCTCTGGTAGTTCCCCGGTGTTCCAGGATCTCTGAAAGATACAATACAATACAATAGTAGAGTTGGAAGGGACCTTGGAGGTCTTCTAGTCCAACCACCTGCCTAGGCAGGAAACCCTATACTGTATACAATTCAGTGGTTCTGAGATCTCGTCTGGTTGTTAATAGATGTTTTATTATTTTTGACAATCATGGTTATTGCAAGATTCCATTAGAAATGTTTTAAACCAAAAAGTGTGGTGAGATTGGGTCGAATTTGAAATTACAGTAATCAATAGATGTTAAGAAATACTTCAGGGTATCTAAGGAACCATCTTACCTCAATGCAATTACCTTACCTCATACACTCCAACAAATAGGATACCTCAGATCCTATTGGCCAAAGAATTCCAGCTAATGTGGTTAGAATATTTTCTGCCTATGGCCCCTGCCCTATGGATTAGTCTCCCATCAGTTGTGAGATCTTCCCCCCATACTCCTGGTCTTCTGAAAGAATCTGAAAACTTGGGTCTGCTTCTTGGCCTGGGGCACTGACAGTGTTCTGCTACACTAGGGATGGCTGATGGGATAGAGAAGATTTCTCCTCCAGGCTGTCCAAAATCTTATTTTGTAATTTTAATTTTTAAAAGTATTTTAATTGATTTTGCACTTTTAAACTTTTATTATATTGTCAAACGTCCAGAGTCTGTGTGTCAAGGTTCTAAGTTTGATCTAAGCATAGTACACAAAACTGTCTGCTATAACATCTTTCCTGTCAATGGTTTCTTCAGCTTCAACCACAATTATACACGGGCAAACAATCAGCCAATGTATAGACATGGCAACTGGGTCAGCCAATGGGAATTATTTGGTGACTGAGAACCATGCCAGTGGTTTAGTCCAACTGTTGGATGGGTGGGTTTGGGTGTGGCTTAGTCCAACTGTTTCTGTAGAGAATGTAAATGTAATGGTGATATGTGTGTGTGTGTGTGTGTGTGTGTGTGTGTGTGTATTAATATTATTATAAGTGTTAGTACTACTATTGTTATATTATAGGTTAAGGTAAAAGCAATAGGAAGGCAATGCAGAATGTGGAACTATAAAGGCTAAACATGAAAGCTGATACAGAAGTCTGTATAATTATTTTATATTGTTATGTATGTTTTGTGATGTTTTTTCCTTGTGTTTTTCTTTCTGTTTTTCAAGATTAAAATGTTCAATAAAAACTATTTAAAAAAAATAAGAGAGAATTTTCACAAAAAGATGAACCTTTGGTACGACACCAGAGAAATCATCAGAGATGTATAAAGGCACTTCTTGTTAATGTTGGAAATATGAAAAATGTGGAGGGGCAGTTTAGCCCACATGGCAGACCTGTGGGAAAGAGAAACAAATTGGAAACAAATAATGTAATGATGCAAATAATTTTGAAGCTTAATATTGAGGTGACCCTTCCTTCCTTCCTTCCTTCCTTCCTTCCTTCCTTCCTTCCTTCCTTCCTTCCTACCTACCTACCTACCTACCTACCTACCTACCTACCTACTTACCTACTACCTACCTACCTTCCATGAAAGGTTATCCAAGAGAAAAAAACACTGTGGTCACTCAGTTGACTCCTTTCTGGAAGAAGGATTCAGAGACCCTGGGACTGTTTCAGGAAGGCCCAGGGACTAGAAATTGTATCCTGTGAAGAGAGTGAGCTGACCTTGAGAGGGGGGGAGCAGGATATGCTCTGGGCTCCAATCCCTCCCGCTCGGCAGTTGGGCAGCAGAAGCAGCTCTCTCAGAAGAGGCCTGCAAGCAGAGGCTGGGTGCTGAAACCCCCCCCTCAACTACAGGTTTCACATAAACCAGTCTCTGGCTGGGGGGGTTGTGGACCCCCAATATGCTGAGACAAGGGCTATGTCCCACCACGCCCTGAGCCACCAGCCACATGCTCCACATGTTTTCACAAAATTCACTAGTCTTCCCTGCTTGGAAACCACACCAGTCCTGTTAGAAGCACAATCACAGGTGGGCGACAGAGAAATTATTTGCATTATTTATATTGCACTAAATCAGGGGTCCTCAAACTACGGCCCATGGGCCGGATACGTGCAATGAACGTTTGTGTTGCTGCAGACCCCTTTGGGGTCTTTTTGTGAGGGTAAGAGGGGGGCAGAAATTATAACTTGGGGGCTGCTTTGGCCCCTTCCAGGCTTTGGGCAAAGGCTGGAGGGAAGCACAGCTGGTGGCAAAGAGCAGGAGGGCATCGTTCCAGTGGGACTGCATCATGACCTGGAACTGGCTGACCATCTCAGCCCACTGAGCCTCCAGGCACTAGTACCTGGCCTTGCACTCCTGCAGGTTTTCCCTCTGCTTGGAAAGCCTATGCTCCTAGTCCTCAGTGCGGTGCTTCTGCTGAGCCTCCTTCTCGGTCAGATCCAATTTGAACTGAGCCATTTTGCCAATTTTGTTTTCCTGGTGGCTGCTTATTTCCAGCAACTGCTTCCTATTGGGGCCCTAAGGAGCCCAGGCAGGCAGGCAAGGAGTGGCTAGGAGGGGAGGAGTGAGTAGAGGCTGGCAAGGCACCCCTTAATGTGAGTGACAATTAGTTGACCATGCCCACCCAGTCACATAACAACCTAGCCACGCCCGCCCATTAGGCAGATCTCATTAGTAGTCCGCGGGATTTAAAATTATGAATTTAGTGGTCCCTGAGATCCAAAAGGTTGGTGACCTCTATGTTAGAGAACTTGTGGGAACAGGTGGGAACATGTGGAGGGGAATCCCCTCCCTTGCTCAGCTGAAGGACGCTGCTCAGGATGGGAAGGGAGCCTTGGAAGGAGGAAGGAGCATTGGGCGTCGCAGTCATAGGGAACAGGAGGGAACATGTGGAGGGGAATCCCCTCCCTTGCTCAGCTGAAGGACGCTGCTCGGGATGGGAAGGGAGCCTTGGAAGGAGGAAGGAGCATTGGGCATCACAGTTGTAGGGAACAGGAGGGAACATGTGGAGGGGAATCCCCTCCCTTGCTCAGCTGAAGGACGCTGCTCGGGATGGGAAGGGAGCCTTGGAAGGAGGAAGGAGCATTGGGCGTCACAGTCGTAGCCAAGGAGGTCCCACTGGCTGTCACGCCTGGAGCCTCCTTCCCCCACAGGGGCCGCTGCTTGTGGTGGCTCAGTGGTTAGAGTACAGTACTACAGGCTATTTCTGCTGACTGCAATTTGGCAGTTTGAATCTCACCAGGCTGAAGGTTCACTCAGCCTTCCAGCCTTCCGAGGTCAGTAAAATGAGGACCGTTGGGGGCAAATAGGTGGCATTTGTAAACTGCTTAGAGAGGTCTGTAAAGCGGTATGTAAGTCTAAGTGGCTATGGCTTTTGTGCGAATGCTCTACCTCTAACCCTGACTCCCCTTGTATTGCCCTGGTCTGTTTGGCAAGGGCTCAGTCTCACCCCTCCTGAGGGAGGGGCAGGGTTGGCTCCCTGGGGGGGGGACCTTGCAGCCTGTGGATTCCTTTGTGGGGAAAGGGGACCGTGGGAAGAAGAGGGAGTCCCTGACCGAGGATGGGATTTCTCCAGTTGCTGCTGTCTTGCAGTTCCTCCTATGGGCTGCCCTGGGACTTGTGGAGGGGCTTCTGTCTGTGGTCTGGATGGGTTGGGGGAGCTTTATTGGGGAGCAGGATTGTCAGTTTGGGCCTGGTATGGCTAGGCAAAGGGAAGGGCTGGGACTGACCCTGGCTGGGTCCAAGGGCTGGGAGGAAGAAGGGTGCAGCCTATTTTGTTAGTTGATTGCAGTTTATCACCCATCTACTCCCACTTATGACTGCAGAACTGCCACTTTGTTGCTTGTATCTTTCCAATTGATATTGATTGTTTCCTGATTGCTTATTTATACCTTATGACTATCACTAAGTGTTGTACCTTATGATTCTTGATGACTGTATCTTGTCTTTTTATGTACACTGAGAGCATAGGCACCAAAGACAAATTCCTTGTGTGTCCAATCACATTTAGCCAATAGAGAATTCTATTCTATTCTATCCCTTTCATTCTTCATTCTCTTCTCTTCTCTTCTCTTCTCTTCTCTTCTCTTCTATTCTGGACTGGTCCGGTCCGGTCCAGTCTTAGTCTTAGTCTTAGTCTTAGTCTTAGTCTTAGTCTAAGTCTAAGTCTAAACCTAAATCTTAGTCTTGATGTCAGCCTCTGCTTTGCTACTTGCTTTTGGCTGCCATAGAAATGGTGAGGGGGGCATCTGGGATGGGAAATAATTGATAGTTAAAAAGGGAGTTTTGCTCTCACCATCTTCTGTGCATGCTGATGACTGATGTTTGGAGTTGGTCAAGGCCAACTATCCTGCATTCCAACCTGATGATACTTCTTGGAGATGCACCCACATGGCACCTAAGGGATTTGCAGATTGGGAAATGGGGTGGGGGCAGTTTGGGGGGAGGGGTTTGTGCAAATGTTTGATATGTATGCTTTCACACGTTTCTGTCTCAGATCTTGCTTTATTTATTTCTTGGTTGCTGAAGGAGGCGTGCTTGACATTAAGCAAGGTCTCACTCTCGCACTTATTCCGCAGCTAACACCTTCCAAGGGAAGTGCAATAAAAACAGAACCTTCAAAGAAATATCCAATCCGGGCAGTGACATGGGGGCTGGTGGATCCTCATGTTCCCTGGAGACGGAGTGGGTGGCAGAACTGAATTTAGAGGAAAGATCCATATGCCCCAGGTGGTCATTGGGAGTGGGACAAAAGTATGGTTTTGAGGAAATTTACTGCCTGACAGGAAGCCAAAGAAGAGGATCTCATGGTTTCCCACACTACGAAACTCTTCCAGTAGGCTTGGGAGAAATGTCATTTTCGTGAGAGCAGGTCTGAAAGAGGAGCTGATTTTCCTGATCAAGAAGAGAGACCTGCAGAGGACCTGTCTCACCCAGGGGGGGGGGGGGGCTGGGGGCAGACAGTGAAGCTGATCAGGATGGGAGAGCCACAGCAGCAGCAGAAGCAGCAATAAACCCCTCCAAGGGGGGAGGAGTCCCCCACAGATGCTGGAGGAGGCAAATGTTCCTCCTCTTGGCGTGAAATTTGGAGGTGACCCAAAGGAGCTAGGATTTTTCCTGGTGCAGGTCTGGGATTTTATGCAACATTTTGGAGAAGATATCCCCACCGAGGAAGCAAGGGTGAGAGTTGTTATTATGGCATTGGAGAACAAAGTGGCAGACTGGATGGTCGCTTTTTATAATGGTTACTCCCCCCCTGCTGAGGAACTATAATAGGTTTATGGCCACCCTGAGAAAACCCTTTGATGACCCGCTTCCCGAGCAAAAGGCCAGAACAAAGATGAAAACCCTTACTCAGGGTAAAAATCCATTGGCTGATAACACCCAAGAGTTACATGAACTGTCCCTTTATATGTGGGTTTGGTCTGAGAAGGCTCTGGTGGACAATTTTAGGGATGGCCTGAACCAAGTTTTAGGGATGGCCTGAACCAAGATATATACCAATTAATATATACCTGGTATATATGTATATATACCAGACTGTGTTAACAGCCCCCCTCCCCACAACCTGCAATGCTGGTATGAATTGGCAGCAGATGTGGAGATCGACTTAGCCAGCGATAAACACCAGGAAGACAGTGAGAAAGGTAAAAATCCCCCTCCCAATCCTCCCAAAGGAGCTCCGAAGGGAGGAAATGTTGGTCTGCAAGCAAGCCCCAGTCTACTGCTTGTTTCAGCTGCAGGAAAGATGGGTACCGAGCAGCGAACTGCAGCTCAAAAATTTGCCTGAAGCACCCTGCCACTGGGGAGAGGAAGTCAGACAAACAGGCAGGGAAACGAAAGGGCGCCACCATGAAAGGGGTGGATCCTGTTGAAGAATTCTCTCCCAACCAAGGGGAAGAAGAACCCTCCTTTCTCTCGGGGGAAAGTAAAATGACCATCTGGTAAGTCCCCGATTGGGTCCCTTGACCATTCCAGTAGAACTTCCCTCTACTGGAACCCAAGCAAAAATGTTGGCCCTTTTAGACTCTGGATGCACACGTTGCATAATTAGCCCAGACATTGTGGAAAAAATGGTCTTAAGACTGAGAACTTTGAAAGTGCCCATTGCCTTTTGCCAGTTGGATGGGTCAATAGCTTGGGGGTGGGTGGTCCTGCCCAATTTGTTACTCAACCAGTAGATATATGTATGGGGGATCACCAAGAAACCTTAAGTTTCATTGTTGCACTTGGGATGGATCGGCCCCTCATACTAGGATTACGGAAATGGAACCCCTTATGTGAACTGAAGGAAAGGGTAGTTGTGCATCCATTCTGCTAAACCCCACATAGTCTCCCACATAGCCAAAGCTAAACCTAACCTAGTGGCTGCAGTGCAGGAGAAAATTGAGGGCGAAGAGAAAATCCCTAAAGAATACTGAGACCTTAAAGACATTTTCAGTGAAAAGGCTTCCGATAAATTGCTCCCCCACTGCGCTACTGAATACAGCATTGAGATCCTCCCAGGCGTAAAACTCCCCAGACCCCAAATTTATTTGATGACCCCACGCGAAACAGAGGAACTGTGGGAATTTATTGACAAAAACTTGAAACGGGGTTTCATAGAGCCGGGTAGACCACGAGTGATTGCACCTTTATTGTTTAGAGAAAAGAAAGATGTCTCTTTTCGTTTATGCGTAAACTACAAGAACCTTAACAGGATTTGCATAGAAAATGTAAATCCCCTCTGGGTGGGGCAAGTTCCCCATGCATGTGGCTCTCAATTTGGGAACCAGATCTCAGGATCAGCAGGGGGCAGGTTGGGGGGGGGCTCAGAGGGAGGGGCTTCTCTGGGCAGGCACAGCCCTCCCCCACATCTCCCTTGAAGTTTGCAAGCTATGGGGTTTTTGCCGAAGATGCAGTCCTGTCCTGCTCTCTCCCCCACACATATTTCTTCCCCTCAACATTCTTAAATTCAGGTCTGTCCTTCATTACCCCACCCCCAGTGTATTGTCCCCCACCTTCAGGCCAAAGATGCCCCCTCCGCAGTACGGAAAAAAGTCCCATTGAAGACAGAAGTGCATGCACTGAATCTTGCTTCTCCCAGCTGTTTCGAGGCCTCCGTTCTGGTCACCTGCAAGGAAGGGAATGGAATTGGGGGTGCTGCCTCTCCCAACCTGGACAACTTGTTTGGACACTTGGATTTGTTCCTGTCCCTCCTGGGGATCTGGGGACAGCTATGTGAGCTCCCCCCACCCCCAGTTTTCATGCTGACAGGCCGACACCCTCCGATGGTCAGCCAGGCAGTCTCCAGGACTTTACCAGTATCTCCCCACACACACACACACACACTGCAGAAGGACCCCTTTGTGAGAGAGGGCCCGAAGACCACCAGCTCTAAGAACCAGAATAAACCTACCTATGAGGAATGTGAGCACATCCCTGTGGAAAATGGAAAAGAGCAGGTTGAAATGAAGGCAAAGTCCCTGACTGCACAGGTGGGCCTCTGAAGGGAAAGGAGCCACCAGCAGGCACCACCCCATTCCCCTCCAAGGACTCCAGCCACCCAAAAAAGCAGGGAAGCAAAGCCCCTTCATCTGCTCATTGCCTGGCATGCCCAGGGGAAGGGGGAGGCCTGGAAAAAGCCATGTTGTATCAAGGTGCCACTGCCATGATAACAGCCCTCTCAGATCCTTCCCACAGGGCTGCTGCCAGCACACAAGACACCTTTGGCAAAATTACACTACATCCTTCCCTCCCTTCAAGAAAAGTGTGAAAGAAATTAATTTCAGCTGGCACTCTCTGTCGTACAACACTTTGCAGTGACACAAAATAGGCACACCAGGTTTCGGTGGCGCCACCCATAATTTAATTGCCATAACAATGCCCTGAGTCCTTCTTCCAACTTCTGGGCCCTGGGTCTCTGCAGCCGCCCCCCAAGTGCCTACCTTCTGCGGACATGTTGTTAACCTGTTTGCCTTTCACGTTGTTTCTCGCAGCAAAGGCTTTGAAACTACCCAGGCTTGCCTCAATGTCATTCAGATCCTTAACTGCAGAGAGAACAGAGTCAGACTTGAGTGGGCCCTTGGCCTGTTTCCACCTGGGAGAAGGGGGCAGAGTAGGCTTCTAAGAGAGCGAGGACTCCCCTCCTTGGGCTAGTCTCTCCAAAGGAAAGAGGAAAGAGGGGATCCCTTGGATCAACTGCAATGGGGCCCCACCAGGGACTGAGGAGTTGAAGATTGTGGGGCTCCTGATGGACTCCTGCTTTCAGGGGAGGATGCACAGACATGAATCTGAGCTCAGCGAGTTGTGCCACTACAAGCTCAGGCCAAAGGGCACCAGAAGGAGCAGCAGGGTAGAGGAGGTGATGCCACAGGGAAGGCCCAACAGAGGCAAGTGCCATCTTAAGGGGCTGAGCCTCTGAGGTCTCCTTGCTACCAAGGGCCACCCCAGGGCCCCCCAGTGCTCTAAGAGTTGCTGCCCAGGAATCTACCCCCACCTCAAATCTACCCCCCCTCCCTGAGCCTCTCCTTTGCTTTTGAAGCTGAAGAAGAAACTGGGGGCCCCTCTGCTGCAGCCTCCATCGCAGGCTTCCTACCATCCCTCCCCCTTTGATAGAGCCTTGCGGGTGATTGTTGATTTTGCAAAGCAAACCAGGTTTATGAGCTATTTCCACCAATATTTCCCGCTGCTACAAAGGGTTCAAACAAATAGTGGATTAATGGGACATGCAAACTCCATCTGGGCATCCTTCCTTTCCTCTCCAGCTGAGATACGCACCCAGATGTATTGCAATTTTGCACCTTCCCTTGCCATTGTCAATAGTGATGAGGGTGGACATAAACTTGTTATCCATTTCTATTGTTTCCATGGTTATTTTACTGCCTTCCCCTGTAAGAAGAAATGAAGAAACCGTAAATTGGGTTGGGCTTTTTCGCAGAAAGGGGGAGGCAGGTGATCCCCAGCTGTAAGCCTTTAAGAGGAGATGGGGGGCCTCTTCTTCCTTGTCCCCTGATGAAGAAGTTGGGGTCTTTGGGATGGAAGGCAGCATTGAGGGCATCCAAAATGGCCCTGCCCACCTGCCTCAAGGAAGCTCCTCGGAAGGTGAAGATGCAGTTCACTTGAGCTGGGGCTAAACTCCTTTGTGCCCCAGAAATGAGAGGATGCCCCAGAATGCCCTCCTTTGCCATCCTTCTGGAGCCTGTCTCCTCTGGGCTCAGGACTCTTTGGATCTTAAGGGGCCCGCACCCTTAGCTCCTCTGGCAAGGGTGCTGGAACCTGGGCCCTGAGGTGGGCAGAGCATATGTTCCAGCCCCTGCCTCATTCCTGTCCCAACCCCCACCAGCACCCCTGGTTCTTGGCCCGACAGGATCCCATTGTTAAATACAGCCCACCCCCTTCACTACATACCAAATGTGGTGGAGAAAACTCCCTCTTTTCTCTCGAGCATCAATTCCATTGTCTTGCAACCTTGTGGCCTGCAAAATGATGGCAAAGCTTCTGAGGCCATTCTCAGATCACTTGGCTCTTAGAGCTCAGATCACCTGCCCTTCCTGGCGGTCCTTCCATCCCAAATAAAGGAACCACCTCCAGGTTCTCCAGCTGATCTCGCTCATGGCCTGAAAACCCTGGGCTCTATGGAAGGTGGCCTTGCCCTGGAGGCCCTTCCTTTCGTCCTCAAACACTCACTAAATGAGGGGGTTTCATCCTGGCCTACCAAAGTCAACCTGGGCCCTGACTGAAGGTGCTCGCCTCAGTCGTTTCTCCCTGAGATGTCAGGAGAACGTGCCCTGAAGGTTTCTTGGATCTCAAAGGGGCTGAAGAAACAACCCCAGTTCCAGGGCAATTCCAGGACTTTGGGGTGACTTGCTGGCTCCCAAGAGCAGCACCGCTGGATCCCTGGCCATTTGGACATCATGGAAGCAAGCAGCAAACTGCAGCACTTACGTTTTCATCACCACGGTCATTCTCACTTTGTCTGCCGTCAGTTGCATAAAAGACACGGGAGTTACCGGCATTTGGGGAATATCCTGGCAATTGGTTTTTATGGCTGCCATGAACCACTCTCCATTCATCTGGGGATCAAAGGTGTTAGGGACCCAACTGGCATTTCAGAGGAAAATCTCCCCAGAAGAATTTGTGCCAGGGAGGCTGCCCATCAGTGGGCAAGAGATGCAATCCCCCTGATCGAGAGGCAGCCTCACAGACCCTTTTGAGGCCCCCCGAATGACTTCTCTGAGGATTTCATTGCGGTTAAAATGGGCTGTCTGGAAAGATGCATTTGAAACGAGTTGGTTTTATGGGAAATTCCATTCAAATGCATATTTAGGGGTGGATTTTTGCATACAATGCATAAAAAAATATCCCAGGTTGATTTATTTGCCAGTGTTGTTAAATTGTGGTCTCCTCCCAAATGAGAAAGGGCCCTCACTGCCCCACTGAAGGGGGAAGGCACAGACCTATTGCACCAGCTGTCCCCTCTGTGCCTGAAGAGGGGCTTCTGATGCCTGGGTTCCTTTGATCAGGGGAGGGCCAGCAAGGGGCACCCAGAGCAGAGACATCCCCCCAGCCACATGGACTCACCTTGCTATGATCAATTGACACAAATAGCTTGTCACGCTTAGCCTGGACAAAGCAGCAGAGGGCTAGGCCCAAGGTGAACAGCAAGGATTTCATGTCGCTCAGTCCTTTCTTCTCCTCAGCCAAAGAATATTCTGAGACTTGGAGACAGGTGACTGGAGTTTGCAGGAGCTCCTGCTTTTATACAGCCCCAGGGGCTCCTTGTGCCCTCCCACCCTCACTGGGGCTTACGTCACCTCCATTCAAGCATGCAACCACCGATATAACAGGGTTATTCTTGGCAGGGCCCTGGCTGGCAGGCTGAACTTACCCATTGACGTTCTCCAAACAGGGAACGTTTGCATTGGCTCTGGACCCATTGGGCATTTGCCCTGCAGCCCATCAGGAAAGGCCTCCCTCTTTGTTCGAAGCTTGGAAGAAAAGGTTAGTGGCTTGGCTAAAGTACAATGCTAACAAGATTGGAAGCAGCCAGGTGAGAGAGCAGAGTAGAAAATTGAGTCAAGAGACCCAGGTGTCCTCAGGTGCTCAGGGGGTGATGTGGCACTGCACAAATCAACTTTTGTGATGAGAGAGGAGGGGGAGATGAGCTCCTTCCTGGCCTTGCTCTGCTACAAGAGTCACACACACACTCTCTCTGGGAAATGAAGGTTCCCCAAGAAGGCTGTGGGAAGAGGCAGTGCTGCCTTGGGGGCATCAGTGCCACCCTTCCCACATAAGTTAACAAGCTCTCAGTGCCCCACTGCTTCACCCTTCTGAATCTCTCTGGAGGGGCTCTTCTTTTGGCCTAAAGGCCACCTGATCTTACAACCCAACCCAGGGCGGATGCCCTCTGGCAAGTAGGTCTCAGAGGAGAGAGCAACACTACTCACCCAAACACAGGGCAGATAAGTCATCCCAAGTGGCCTCCGCTGTATCCTCAAGAGGGTGCATAGAAGCGCCTGGGGCAGCCACTGTGGAGTGATCAGAATGTGCTGGAGCAGATTCTGGCTGTCACTGCCAATGTTTCAAGGGTGGCTGGCAAAAGTCTCAGATCTTCCTGACCATGGACTCTGGAGTGGTGCCTGCCTGGGATGGGCTACGGGGCTTTTGGGACATCTGCAGGCAGGGCTGTGCAGGACCCGTGCCTTGCCACCTTTGAGGGCAGGAGGGGCACAGGGGGCAGAGAAAGGAGGAAAGGCAGATGGGAATTCCTAACTTTTATTCCCCTCAACTTCCTTAAATGCAGTTTCAGAGATTTATACATTTATAGGTCTCATGCCTTATATTGTACAGATGAATTTAGAGGGCCACAAAATGGGTCTGAGGTCTGACTTGGCCCCAAGCTTTCCAAAGTCTCCTATTTCCAAAGTTCCAAATGAAACCAACCAGGGCTCCTGTCCGCTTCACCTCTCTTCGTCCAGTCCTCTCTTGGCAATATGCTTAGGAGCAGGGAGGGGGTAGAGGTGCCCAAGGGATGGGCTAAACCTTCCTGCAATGTGCTGTTCCTGAGTGGGCAACAACATGAGAAGGGTTGCCTGGAGAGAAAGGCCTCTCCAGGACTATGGTGGCCACACATGTTCTTGGAAGTAGTAATAGACGAATTGGAAAAGAGGGCAAATCTTACAGAGGCTCATAAGGATTAAATAAAGGGGTACCGTTTCGGTTTTTCACTTTGCTTTACAAAGAAAAATTGGAAGCACAACCAAGACAAGAAATTATGAAATGAATCTAAACAAAAGCTTTCTGAAATGAAGGGCAGCCTGTTAGAATGACGGATTTCAGGGTCACTGTAGGCATAATCCACCCTTTACATTGAGATGTCTTTTCATTGGTTGCAGAAGTGCCGAATGCCAAAGCGGAATTGATTCCTCTCAGGGTATTGATTGCCACCTTCATCTCTTCTTTCTCAGTATGGCAGGTGCCAAAGGGCACTGGATTCTTCCTGTTGCCTGGGGCCTTTGCCTGGGGCTGCTGGGAGAGGAAAGGGGGTGCCCCATGGGTCATCAGGGCCAAGGATAAAAGCAACGTGGAAAAACGACAATCTCACATAGTTCTTTCGACCTCTCCCAGTGGCTTTTAGGCATGTTTGCTCTTTCTGCACACCGATAGGCCACGTGTGGTCCACAAGAACATATGAAAACAGATGGAGGAAGTGCCCCTGTGTTTCCAGCCTTACCTGGCCTCAAATTCAGAAGGACCGGACTTTTCATGGACAACATCCATGCCCAAAGGAGAACGTTCTGGTGGCCCAAAGGCTGAGCAAGGAGATATTTCCTGGTTGTCATAGCAAAGACATTTCCAAATATGGACCTTTTCCTTCATGGGACTCCCAGTACCTGACCAAACCTTCTCCTTGCCCTGTGGCTTTTAGTCCTTCAGCCCTGCTGCTCACACAATCATCAAGGATACAGTGTGGTTGTTTCCTAGGTGCACATATGTCCCCAGATTTGAAGCCTTGCATCATTTTGGCCATTGGAACATTATTCTTTTTCTTCAAATTAAAAATATGGCTCCCTCTGAAATGAGGAAGAATGGGAAGAAAAGCTATCAGGCCCAGAGGTGTGTGTCCTGATCAACAAGGAAACAGGTTGTGGTTTTGTAATTGTTGATCTTGGCATCCCAACAAGAAAAGGATTTGTAGAAAGTTATCACCCAGCCCTCTCCCAGAAAAATGAAATATTCTAGGAAATATTAAAAAGGCAGAATATTACATTTCCCTGGATGTAAAAAGGAAGAAACATGTTTTAAAGACAGAGTAGCTCCCTGCCCACCCACCTTACCATTTTACTGAGCTCTATAGTATTTGGATATACCATTGCCTCCATCGTTCATAACCAGATTGAGATTTTCAGGTAGTGTTTTTCCCCCCAGACCCTAAACAGAGCATCCCTTGCTATATGTCTCTGGAAGTAGGAATAAGATTTATTCTTTTCCTCCCAGAGGAAGCCATGCCAGTCTAGTTGAAGATCGTGGCCTTGTAGCATAAGGATTCTTTTATTTTTTAGTTGAATCCAGTCCCTTAGCCACGTTAGGGCTGCTGCCTGATAATAAAGCTCACAATCTGGGAGGCCAAAGCCCCCTTTGTTTCTAATGTCTTGTAGAAGTTTGTATTTCATACGTGGTTTTTCCCCTGACCAGATAAATTTGGATACCATTTTATTTAGTTATTCAATTTTTTTTCTAAAGTAATCTGTATTGATTGAAAAAGATAAAGTAGTTTGAGTAGTACATTCATTTTAATCATTGAGATTCTGCCAATTAGTGATATCTGTAGTTTAGTCCAATTATCCAAATATTTTTTTATCTATTGTAGCAATTTGTTGTAGTTATCTTCTTTTATTGTAATACATTTTGCCGATAGCCATATTCCCAAATATTTAATTTTCTTGGCCCTTCAAATTCCCAGTTTCTCCTCCAGTTCTTCATTTTGTCTTTTGGTTAAATTATAAGAATTTAACCAAATAAGAATAAATATATATATATAAATAAATAAATAAATAAATAAATAAATAAATAAATAAATAAATAAATAAATAAATAAATAAATAAATAAATAAATAAATAAATAAATAATATATTTTTTTATTTTCAGACAAACACAAACACACAACACATATAACATAAAAGCCTCTTCAATTACACACAGTGTGTCGATTGATTACAAAGTCTTTGTGTCATTTCCATGGTCCTCACTTGAATTTTATCAAAATTCACATATTGACAATCAAGATACCTTTGTATACATTGCTATTATACTTCCTCCTATTCTAAGTCAATCTATTATTTTAGCATTGATAACATTCTATAATAATTTTCAATTCTATGGTTCCCCCCCCCATTATTAGTATCATCAATCTAATATACATGTATACAAATTGTTATACTTATTAAGCATCCATTAAGCCCAGCTATTATTACATCATTTCAACATAAGGGATATTAAATTTGAAGTAAATTTATAACATTTTATTATATTATGCTGAAATCATCCAAAGATATTACGTCTTTCTAATCTATTCTATATAGAATTGTTTATCTTTTATAAAAAGGCTTTTCAACATCACCTCCATAATCCTCACTTTTGATTTTATGAGAAATTCCATCCAAATGCATATTTAGGGATGAGTTTTTGCATACAATGCATAAAAAATATCACAGGTTTATTTATTTGCCAGTTTTGTTAAATTGCAGTCTCCTCCCAAGTGAGAAAGGGCCCTCACTGCCCCACTGAAGGGGGAAGGCGCCGATCCAATGCACCAGCTCTCCCCTCTGTGCCTGAAGAGGGGCTTCTGATGCCTGGGTTCCTTCGATCAGGGGAGGGCCGGGGAGGGGCACCCAGAGCAGAGACACCCACCAGCCACATGTACTCCCCTTGCTATGACCAGTTGTCACAAATAGCTTGTCATGCTTAGCCTGGACGAAGAAGCAGAGGGCTAGGCCCAAGGTGAACAGCAAGGATTTCATGTCGCTCAGTCCTTTCTTCTCCTCAGCCAAAGAATATTCTGAGACTTGGAGACAGGTGACTGGAGTTTGCAGGAGTTCCTGCTTTTATACAGCCCCGGGGGCTCCTTGTGCCCTCCCACCCTCACTGGGGCTTACGTCACCTCCATTCAAGCATGCAACCTCCGATATAACAGGGTTATTCTTGGCAGGGCCCTGGCTGGCAGGCTGAACTTATCCATTGACGTTCTCCAAACAGGGAACGTTTGCATTGGCTCTGGACCCATTGGGCATTTGGCCTGCAGCCCACCAGGAAAGGCCTCCCTCTTTGTTCGAAGCTTGGAAGAAAAAGGTTAGTGGCTTGGCTAAAGTACAATGCTAACAAGATTGGAAGCAGCCAGGTGAGAGAGCAGAGTAGAAAATTGAGTCAAGAGACCCGGGTGTCCTCAGGTGCTCAAGGGGTGATGTGGCACTGCACAAATCAACTTTTGTGATGAGAGAGGAGGGGGAGATGAGCTCCTTCCTGGCCTTGCTCTGCTACAAGAGTCACACACACACTCTCTCTGGGAAATGAAGGTTCCCCAAGAAGGCTGTGGGAAGAGGCAGTGCTGCCTTGGGGGCATCAGTGCCACCCTTCCCACATAAGTTAACAAGCTCTCAGTGCCCCACTGCTTCACCCTTCTGAATCTCTCTGGAGGGGCTCTTCTTTTGGCCTAAAAGCCACCTGATCTTACAACCCAACCCAGGGCGGATGCCCTCTGGCAAGTAGGTCTCAGAGGAGAGAGCAACACTACTCACCCCAACACAGGGCAGATAAGTCATCCCAGGTGGCCTCCGCTGTATCGTCAAGAGGGTGCATAGAAGCGCCTGGGGCAGCCACTGTGGAGTGATCAGAATGTGCTGGAGCAGATTCTGGCTGTCACTGCCAATGTTTCAAGGGTGGCTGGCAAAAGTCTCAGATCTTCCTGACCATGGACTCTGGAGTGGTGCCTGCCTGGGATGGGCTACGGGGCTTTTGGGACATCTGCAGGCAGGACTGTGCAGGACCCGTGCCTTGCCACCTTTGAGGGCAGGAGGGGCACAGGGGGCAGAGAAAGGAGGAAAGGCAGATGGGAATTCCTAACTTTTATTCCCCTCAACTTCCTTAAATGCAATTTCAGAGATTTATACATTTATAGGTCTCATGCCTTATATTGTACAGATGAATTTAGAGGGCCACAAAATGGGTCTGAGGTCTGCCTTGGCCCCAAGCTTTCCAAAGTCTCCTATTTCCAAAGTTTACTATGGCCAAATGAAACCAACCAGGGCTCCTGTCCGCTTCACCTCTCTTCGTCCAGTCCTCTCTTGGCAATATGCTTAGGAGCAGGGAGGGGGTAGGGGTGCCCAAGGGATGGGCCAAACCTTCCTGCAATGTGCTGTTCCTGAGTGGGCAACAACATGAGAAGGGTTGCCTGGAGAGAAAGGCCTCTCCAGGACTATGGTGGCCACACATGTTCTTGGAAGTAGTAATAGACGAATTGGAAAAGAGGGCAAATCTTACAGAGGCTCATAAGGATTAAATAAAGGGGTACCGTTTCGGTTTTTCACTTTGCTTTACAAAGAAAAATTGGAAGCACAACCAAGACAAGAAATTATGAAATGAATCTAAACAAAAGCTTTCTGAAATGAAGGGCAGCCTGTTAGGATGACGGATTTCAGGGTCACTGTAGGCATAATCCACCCTTTACATTGAGATGTCTTTTCATTGGTTGCAGAAGTGCCGAAAGCCAAAGCGGAATTGATTCCTCTCAGGGTATTGATTGCCACCTTCATCTCTTCTTTCTCAGTATGGCAGGTGCCAAAGGGCACTGGATTCTTCCTGTTGCCTGGGACCTTTGCCTGGGGCTGCTGGGAGAGGAAAGGGGGTGCCCCATGGGTCATCAGGGCCAAGGATAAAAGCAACGTGGAAAAACGACAATCTCACATAGTTCTTTCGACCTCTCCCAGTGGCTTTTAGGCATGTTTGCTCTTTCTGCACACCGATAGGCCACGTGTGGTCCACAAGAACATATGAAAACAGATGGAGGAAGTGCCCCTGTGTTTCCAGCCTTACCTGGCCTCAAATTCAGAAGGACCGGACTTTTCATGGACAACATCCATGCCCAAAGGAGAACGTTCTGGTGGCCCAAAGGCTGAGCAAGGAGATATTTCCTGGTTGTCATAGCAAAGACATTTCCAAATATGGACCTTTTCCTTCATGGGACTCCCAGTACCTGACCAAACCTTCTCCTTGCCCTGTGGCTTTTAGTCCTACAGCCCTGCTGCTCACACAAGGGCCTTCTCTGTGATGGGCCCAACCCTCTGGAACGACCTCCCCCCCGATATTAGAATTACTGCTGATCTCCGCTCCTTCCGTAAGAAACTCAAGACACACCTGTTCCAATTAGCTGGCCTGGCCCAATCGCAATTATAAGTATAACTTAATCCTGACCTTCTTGGATGGCATTTAAAATTTTTAAATTCTAGGATATTTTAATTGGTTTTAATTGGTTTTAATTATCAGTTAGTTTATGGCTATTGTACAGACTGTGTGCTTAATTTGTTTTGTCTGGGGTTTTGTATTCTTGTTGTTTATTGTATATTTTAATGTCTGTACACCGCCCCGAGTCCCTTCGGGGAGAGGGGGCGGTTTATAAATTTAATAAACTGAAACTGAACTGAAACAATCATCAAGGATATAGTGTGGTTGTTTCCTAGGTGCACATATGTCCCCAGATTTGAAGCCTTGCATCATTTTGGCCATTGGAACATTATTCTTTTTCTTCAAATTAAAAATCTGGCTCCCTCTGAAATGAGGAAGAATGAGAAGAAAAGCTGTCAGGCCCAGAGGTGTGTGTCCTGATCAACAAGGAAACAGGTTGTGGTTTTGTAATTGTTGATCTTGGCATCCCAACAAGAGAAGGATTTGTAGAAAGTTATCACCCAGCCCTCTCCCAGAAAAATGAAATATTCTAGGAAATATTAAAAAGGCAGAATATTACATTTCCCTGGATGTAAAAAGGAAGAAACATGTTTTAAAGACAGAGTAGCTCCCTGCCCACCCACCTTACCATTTTACTGAGCTCTATAGTATTTGGATATGTCATTGCCTCCATCGTTCATAACCAGATTGAGATTTCCAGGTAGTGTTTTTTTCACCAGACCCTAAACAGAGCATCCCTTGCTGTATGTCTCTGGAAGTAGGAATGAGATTTATTCTTTCCCTCCCAGAGGAAGCCATGCCAGTCTAGTTGAAGATCGTGGCCTTCTAGCATAAGGATTATTTTATTTTTTAGTTGAATCCAGTCCCTTAGCCACGTTAGGGCTGCTGCCTGATAATAAAGCTCACAATCTGGGAGGCCAAAGCTTCTAATGTCTTGTAGAAGTTTGTATTTCATACGTGGTTTTTCCCCTGACCAGATAAATTTGGATACCATTTTATTTAGGTATTCAATTTTTTTTCCAAAGTAATCTGTATTGTTTGAAAAGATAAAGTAGTTTGAGTAGTACATTCATTTTAATCATTGAGATTCTGCCAATTAGTGATACCTGTAGTTTAGTCCAATTATCCAAATATTTTTTTTATCTATTGTAGCAATTTGTTGTAGTTATCTTCTTTTATTGTAATACATTTTGCCGATAGCCATATTCCCAAATATTTAATTTTCTTGGCCCTTGAAATTCCCAGTTTCTCCTCCAGTTCTTCATTTTGTCTTTTGGTTAAATTATAAGAATTTAACCAAATAAGAATAAATATAAATAAATAAATAAATAAATAAATAATATTTTTTTTATTTTCAGACAAACACAAACAAACAACACATATAACATAAAAGCCTCTTCAATTACACACAGTGTGTCGATTGATTACAAAGTCTTTGTGTCATTTCCATGGTCCTCACTTGAATTTTATCAAAATTCACATATTGACAATCAAGGTATCTTTGTATACATTGCTATTATACTTCCTCCTATTCTAAATCAATCTATTATTTTAGCATTGATAACATTTTATAATAATTTTCAATTCTATGGTTCCCCCCCCCATTATTAGTATCATCAATCTAATATACATGTATACAAATTGTTATACTTATTAAGCATCCATTAAGACCAGCTATTATTACATCATTTCAACATAAGGGATATTAAATTTGAAGTAAATTTATAACATTTTATTACATTATGCTGAAATCATCCAAAGATATTACATCTTTCTAATCTATTCCATATAGAATTGTTTATCTTTTATAAAAAGGCTTTTCAACATCATCTCCATAATCCTCACTTTTGATTTTATGAGAAATTCCATCCAAATGCATATTTAGGGATGAGTTTTTGCATACAATGCATAAAAAATATCACAGGTTTATTTATTTGCCAGTTTTGTTAAATTGCAGTCTCCTCCCAAGTGAGAAAGGGCCCTCACTGCCCCACTGAAGGGGGAAGGTGCCGATCCAATGCACCAGCTTTCCCCTCTGTGCCTGAAGAGGGGCTTCTGATACCTGGGTTCCTTCGATCAGGGGAGGGCCAGGGAGGGGCACCCAGAGCAGAGACACCCCCCAGCCACATGGACTCCCTTGCTATGACGAATTGTCACAAATAGCTTGTCATGCTTAGCCTGGACAAAGAAGCAGAGGGCTAGGCCCAAAGTGAACAGCAAGGATTTCATCTCGCTTGATCCTTTCTTCTCCTCAGCCAAAAAAAATATTCTGAGACTTGGAGATAGGTGACTGGAGTTTGCAGGGGCTCCTGCTTTTATATAGTCCAGGGGGCTCCCTGCGCCCTCCCACCCTTGCTGGAACTTACGTCACCTCCATTCAGGCATGCAATCACCGATATAACAGGGTTATTCTTGGCAGGGCCCTAGCTGGCAGGCTGAACTTACCCATTGACGTTCTCCAAACAGGGGATGTTTGTGTTGGCTCTGGACCCATTGAGCATTTGGCCTGCAGCCCATCAGGAAAGGCTCCCTCTTTGTTTAAATCTGGGGAGAAAAGATCAGTGTCTTGGCTAAAGTACAACACTAACAAGCTTGCAAACAGACAGGTGAGAGAGCAGGGGAGAAGATGGAGTCAAGAGATCCAGGTGTCCTCAGGTACTCAAGGGGTGATGTGCACTGCACAAAGCAGTGTTTGTGGTGAGAGAGGAGGAGGGATGAGCTCCTTCCCGGCCTTGCTCTGCTCCAAGAGTCACACACACACCCTCCGGGGAATGGAGGTTCTAGAGTCCTCATTAAAAAAAAAGATATTGAGATTGAGTAAGTATAAAGATAGTCAGCAAAATTTGTGCAATTTCTGAGATACAAAACATATCAGGAGAGATTGGAGTGTGTACAGCATGGAGGACAGAAGTGTCACTGCGTTAATTGGTTTGCCAACTTGTGCTTATATTCTGAGTTATACAGTAGACTGAACTGTTTCTTATCTGACAATGATTAATGCGCATGTCACATAATACGTCACACATTCATTACTTTCCTTCTGATATTCCGTTCACCTGCCAAGAGGATGCAGGCACATAACTCTGCCAAAATGTAGTTAATTGAGTTAGCAAGATTTGTATTTTATTTTATTTTATTTTATTTTATATTAAAGTGTTTTTTTATTAGAATATGTTTCCGGGTTTTTTTATGCTTATTCAGAAATATGCTACTAGGAGAGCCAACGGTCCATGCCTCATTAATTCAGGGTGGAACTTCCCCTGATAATAATGGTAGCAAGAGCATGGTTATATAATTTAAGTCTTTTTCCTTGTTAGCTATTTCCAAGAGATAAGCGTAATAGGCCAATTAGAGAGAATGATTTACGATCAACTGAAGACCGATTCAATCACTCTTTAACAATGCCGAAGAAAAAGAAAAACAAAGATGGGGCACATTCCGATGGTTCCCTCCCCTCTGATACAGAGACAGAAAACTTTTCACACTGGCTTCCAAGTTTCCAAATGCCGATAACTTTGACAACCAGGCTAGATGAAAAATCAGCTATGGGAGAAAAATCTCAACAAGATGGGACTGCTCCAGGAGATAACAATTACAGACCGAGGTCAGTGATACTCCCTTCTGATTATGCATGTTCCCAAATATCTCCAAGAGATTTTGAAATGCTCGGGACTAAACCAAAGTGTTCATTGCTGCTAGAGCAAATTTACCCCCACGCAGAAAGAGAAACCTATGAGTCTCCCAAGACTTCTGAGCAAGATATGGAAAGCTATCGTAATCAAATAGAATTCTTTGAAAATGAGCTTTTGCAAGCCAAAAGGGCTTATCCCATGCTTAAGTCAGAGAAGAGAGACTCCCATGTTTTTCAAATTTCTGAAAATGCCATCTTGCCTTTTTCTCCAAAGCCTAAGACACGCCCTCTGGAGGATACTGTGTCAGGCAAATCAGAACAGAGAGATGTGCACATGTCACAATTGCCATGTGATCCCCTTTGTTCTCCAATATATGCCATGCAGGCAGAAAAATTGCAGCCAAGAAGTGAAGCTGCACCACCATCTCCTGGCAGAAATAATTTACTAAAAGGAACCGACATGCATTTTAAAATTAACAAGCAATTTCAGGCAATGCAACAGACTCTTTCACAAATGTCTGTAGATTATTCAAGTATTCAGGCTGATAGGCTCCAAATGCATTCCCGGGCCCAATTTTCAGCACCTCCTGATGGTGCACGTGCTTTTCCAGATGGACCAAGACAATACTTAATGCAGCAAAGGGAGATGTCTGCCCCCCAAGCAAGCCAAGTTAATTTTGCTGCTCAAGCATCAACTGCATCTGTAATACAGAGACCACAGGTCCGATTACAGCGCCCCCTGGTTCAACAACCAGCATTTTTACCTATACAGCAAGTTGCTCAAATGCATATTCCTCAACAGGCATTTTATGTCACTCCCTTGACTGGTGAGTCCAAATTAAAAATGTCAGGACAGAATTATAAAGCCTGGGTCAGTGAGGTTGTACTCTTGCTTTGCAGAGAAGGTACCCATTGTATGGTGTTTAATCCTCCTGCCCAACCATGGACTCCTGCAATAAGAGACCTAGAGACTAGGGCTTGCACAACATTATTAATGTCCCTGGATACTGAATTGCAGGTTACTTTCCCATTTTGGAAGATTGCTACAGACCCATTTCAATTGAATCTTCATGTTTGCTCATGTCTGAGTTCCATGGTTCGAAGTTGAAACCTGGTGAACAAATTGGTGGACATTTGACCAAACTGAAAGGAATGAGAAGTGAATTGGGAGAAAGAGGCCATGTTATTGATGATATCCAAATGATCAGCATTATCATTAAGTCATTGAATTATGAATGGAAAGATGCCATTGCAAATATTAACCATGTGCCAATTGCTCAACGCACTGTTAATAATGTATGCAGACTTTTAATTGAGGAGGAAGCTATCAAATTAGCCATACCACATTGCAATGGCCGCCAGCATCAAGAGCTCCAGCTAGACGTCCCTTCTGAGGAAGAGTCTATGCTCCAAGGATGCCAAGATGCTACATCTGCAACCGTATGGGACATGACACCCGGGATTGTCCCCAACAAATTCCAGCTCCCATCACATACCAGCCCAGAAGAAC
Source organism: Natrix helvetica (assembly GCF_964273705.1). Classification (NCBI taxonomy): domain Eukaryota; kingdom Metazoa; phylum Chordata; class Lepidosauria; order Squamata; family Natricidae; genus Natrix; species Natrix helvetica. The sequence goes on along the minus strand of NC_138554.1, from coordinate 12,284,484 downwards.
AGACTCCAGAGGCAGAGGTAGAGGCAGAAGACAAGGTCGTCGTAGTCCAAGGCGTGATCCACAAGCTCCACTTGCCACATTAGCCTTAACCAATGATCCACAACCTGATCCAGAGTACGACAAACATCTTTTGTGGACTTTGGACAGTGGCACAGCTTTACACGTTACCTACAGAAAGGAACTTTTCACAGAGATGTGCGAGCCTGAATCTGAATTCTGAGAATTGTACTCCTTCTCCAAGCACCCTTGTAAGGTCATGGGAAAAGGAACTATTTACGTTGAAGAGCTCAATACATTAATCCCTGATGTTTATTACATATCTTCAGCAACCAGTAATTTGCTTAGTCAAAGTCACTTGTCTAGAGAGTTAAAGTTCCAGGTTCACCACCTCGAGAAAGCAAGTTACATAGTTAAAAATGGAGATATTGTTGCTGAAACCATTCTGATTGGTGATGTTTATTACTTAAAGCCAAGAGCACAGGCAAGTATGCAAACTCCAAAAAGGGACAGCACGGGCCCAGAGAGAATTGGTTCAGAGAGAGATCCCATTGCTACTCCAAAAGCTCCTAAAGCCAACAAACAGAAAATAAGGAAGCAGGTTGCTCAGAGCAAGCCTGAGATTCCTCATGAAACTGTTAATGTTGAAAATTCACTAACTGGTAAACCTTTCCATTCCAGGTGTATCCACAAGTGGCACAGAAGATTGGGGCATGCCAGTTTCCATGTTCTTAGAAAAATGCCAGAGTTCGCAAAAGGTTTGGATCTAAAGGGGTGTAAGGTGTTTTTGGATTGTGCAGTTTGCAGGAAAGCTAAATCCAAAGCAACTGCCATTCCCAAACACACTACACGCTTGTCAACACGCATTTTTGATTTGGTACACACTGACATAGTGGGTCCTTTTCCACCAACAATTGGTGGTAAAAAGTATTTTCTAACAATTGTAGATAATCATTCTAGATATGGATTCATATATCCTATGACAGAGAAATCTGAGACCTTTCAGATCTTTAAAGACTTTGCAGCATTTGTTTCTACCCAATACCAAGTTCGCATCTCCGGAATCCAGAGTGACCGTCGTCCCAAATTCATGTCTCAGCATTTCCAGGACTGGATGCGTAAGAATGGAATTCTTCATCAGATATCCACTCCATATACGGCTCATAATGGAGTCGCAGAAAGAAGACAATGGGTTCTACAAACCATGATACGTTGTCTCATAGAAGATGCCAATCTCGGTAGCATATACTGGGGTGAAGCTATCAAATATGAAAATTACATTGTCAACCATACTTGGAGCAGTGTAATAAATCAAACTCCTTTCTACATGCTGTATGGCTTTAAGCCTGATCTCAAGAACCTCCACATTTTTGGTTCATATGCTATAGTAAACATTCCCTTAGCTCAAAGAAGAAAAGGAGGTCCAGCTGCAAAGAGACTGAGATTTATTGGTATTGATGATAATTCAAAATGCAGCAAATTTATTGACCCTAAACATGTAATTGTAATTTCACAATCTACTAATTTTGAGGAAGATATTGACTGGTCCAGGATTCATTCCAATGATCCTGGAGTTTATTTTCCTAGAGATGATGTTGTAGATGCCACGCAGCCTAATGACCAAGATTCACAGGCAGATATTCCTTCTACCAGTTCTTCACAACCTGATGTTCCGTCTTCACGAGCCGCAGATGCTGATGCAAGTGACGAATGTGAGGACGAGGATGATGATGAAGAAGAAGAATGGACTGTTGTTCTGAGACGTTCCAAGAGGGTCACAAAAGGAATCCCTCCACAGTGATATTCGTAGCAACTGACAAAAACAACCTTGCCTTTGATTTGCAATGTTACACTTCCTCCTGATACATTTATACAGATCAAGCAGCTTCCTGATTCGGAACAAGACAAATGGTATGATGCAATGCAGGATGAAATGGACAGTTTAAAGAAACTTAATGTATTTACACCTGCAAAACCTCCAGCGAACAAAAAAGTCATTGGCACTTGATGGGTCTAAAGAATCAAGAAGAAACCGAATGGTGAGTCATTATACAAAGCCAGACTTGTAGCTCAGGGTTTCACTCAACGTTATCCTGAGGACTACACAAACACTTACTCACCAACAGTCAGAACTGAGAGTGTAAAAATTGCTTTAACCACTGCAACTATTCTTGTTTAGAAGTTTTCCAGTTTGATGTGGACACGGCTTATCTACATGCTGACCTAGATGAAGAAATCTACATGAGAGGGCCTCCAGGATTCCGACAGCAAGAAGGGGATACCTGGTTCCTGAACAAAAGTCTTTATGGTCTGAAACAGTCTGGTTTAATGTGGTACTTATGTCTTACTGACAAACTAAATTCAATGGGCTTTATTAATTCCGAAACTGATGAGTGTGTGTTCACAAAAAGATCTAACAATACATATGAGATAGTTCTTGTTTATGTTGATGATATTGTTTATATTGGTCCAAATAAGAAAATGAATGAGATTTTTGCTAAAAGTTTGCAGAGATACTTCACATTAAAATCTTTAGGTCATATTAGCACTGATTTAGGTGTTCAGATTAACAAAACACAGAAGGGGTTTAGTCTTTCACAAGAGGAGAAAATTAACCACATTCTGCATCATTGCAACATGAAAGATGCTAACACAACAAAGACACCCATGCAAACAGATTTTCACAACTTAACACATGAATCAAGTCCTGAGTTCGAGGACCAAACACTTTTATCATTCAGTCATTGGGTCACTATTGTACATTAGTAGGTAGACCAGACCCGACATTGCACTTAGTGTTAATCTCTTATCATGACACGTAGGTAAGGCAACACAATTTCATTGGACATACGTTAAGAAGTTATTGAAATACCTAAAACACACTAAACACATGAAGTTATTGCTAGAACCAACACATACTGATTATGCAGAATTATGTTGTTATGCAGAGTCTGATTGGGCAAGTGATAAGAAATCACGCAAAAGTACTTCAGGTTACATGATGTTCCTGAATGGATGTCCTGTTTACTGGCAAATGAGAAAACAGAGTTTTGTTTCGTGTTCATCTACTGAAGCTGAATATGCTTGTGTTTCCGATGCAGATAATTCTCTAACATGGTTTGATGCTTTGATCACAGATATCTGGACATGTCCGATTCGACCAATCACCGTGATGGAAGATAATGAATCGGTGGTTTATATTTCTGAGTCACATTTCACAGGTTCTAGGTCCAGACACATTGACATTCATTATCAAAACACAAAGCAATTAGTTAAACAAGGTTTTGTTAAATTGCAATATGTATCTACACATGATCAAATTGCTGACATGCTCAACAAACCGCTTCCAGCAGCTCAACACAAGTATCTGCGAAAGAAGATGTGCCTTATTTGATGATTTGATGACATCAGCCCAAATGGCAAAGGAAGAGGTGTCACACCAAATGCTCCCATGCTTTCTCTATGGCTGGAGTAGTAAACTGATGTTTCCTGCAAAATTCCCCTTCCGTCTCTCCACCTATAAGCTCTCTGGGAGGGGCCAATCAGTAGCCACCTGTTTTCTATTTCCTTCTGTGAGCCTGTTTCCAAAACTCCTCCTTCCTCCTATCAGCTCTACACATCCGCACATCTGGGACAACCTCCCTCTGTTCCTCCTCGCTACTCCCTGACTCAGATGCCACCTGGTGGCCAACAGGCCTCTCTAGTCCCTGCTCTGACTCTGAACACCCCCCAGAGTCTTCCTCAGCCTCCAGGGCAGTCCCATAGTGTTCATTGCTGTCATATTCCACCAACAGCTCAGCCGGCTGCTATAACACTTCCATTATAATGAATCATTTTAAAAGATTGATGAAGGACTATATGGTCTCATGCCTTCTCCCTACATTTCCTGTCAGAAGAACTGCTTTATAGATGATTCACTTTCCTGTGTGTTTCATCTTACCTTGGTGCACCTGGAGAAGAATACTCAGATGTGAATGCTGTTTGTTGAATTTAGTTCAGCATTCAAAAACAATCATTCCATAGCATTTGGTGAACACATTAGGTTTTATTAGGTTATAATACTCCTTTATGTAATCGGATACTGGATTTCCTTATTGAGAGGCCCCAATTTGTGCAAGGTGGAATAAAAGTTGCCAACTCAATCTCCTTCAGCTGTGTCTTGTCAGCTACTGTTTACCTTGATGACTACGAATCATATTGTGAAATATGTGGATGACATGGTGGGTGTGTTTCATTTGGGACTACAATGAAGATGTTCATAGGGAAGAGGTGAAGGCTCTGGAGGTCTGGTGCAAAAAAAGTAGCCTGGCTCTAAATAGTAATAAAACAAAGGAGATCATTGTAGATTTTAGAAAGAGCTGGGATAGGTATACTCCACTCAGTATCAAGGATGCAGCTGTTGAAGTGGTCAACAGTATTAAGTATCTGCAGATAACTAACAATCTGACCTGGTCTCACCACACATCATTCTTAGTAAAGCATGCAAGCCAGCATTTGCATTTCCTACATCGGATGAGGAGAGCACATCTTTTTCCTTCTGTTATAGCCACTTTTTACAGAGGCATGATTGACAGCATTTTTAACAAAGTGCATCACTGTTTGGTTTGGCAGCAGCAGTGCCTCAGATAGAAAGCCCATACAGAGAGTGGTGAGGACAGCCAAGAAGATTATAGGAAGCTCACTCAGGATACTTTTTATAAATGCTATGGGCTTGGAGGTCAAAGCATTGTTAGAGACCCCACACACCCAGTTTATGGTCTGTTTCTGTTGCTCTACTCTGGGAGGTGGTTTCGAAGTATTTCTAGCAGGACTACCAGATTCTGTAACAGCTTTGTTTCCTGTGCCATCTGTCCGGTAAACTCACAAGATTCGTTTTTTTCGCTATGCACATGTATACATCTGAACTAGACTTTGTTGTTTTACTGTGTCATATAACATATGGAGGTATATGCATATTTATTTATTTTGTCATGTTTATGTAATGTTCATTGGAAGTGGTGACCCTTTGAGAGCTGTATGCAATGAAATTTCATTTTAATGTAACATTAACATTTTAATGTTTCAATAGGTTTAGGTTTAGGTTCATTGGACTTATATGACTCCCTTCTCCAAAAGGACTCAGGGCAGCATACAACATAAAAACACATATTACAAAAGTTAAAAGAAAGATTAAATAGAATATCCAAAAAACCCAATAGACATTTACAATGAGATTTAGAAATTAAATTAAAATTAACAATTAAAATTAATAATTTATTTTATTCAGGCCAGGCTGGATTGCTGGAAAAGCCAACTTTTTAGGGCGTGCCTGAAGGACCGGAGTTCAGGAATTATGTGAAGCTCCTGGGGCAGCTCATTCCAGAGGGAAGGTGCTCCCACAGAGAAGGCTCTTCCCCTGGGGGTCGCCAGCTGACACTGCCTGGCCGATGGCACCCTGAGGAGGCCAACTCTGTGGGATCGTACTGGATGGTGGGAGGCTACCGGTGGCAATAGGTGGTCTTGCAATAAATATTCTATCTATTTGTTGTCTATCTAAACTGACAGTTAAGATAAAGGTACCCCTCACACATATGTGCTAGTCATTCCCAACTCTAGGGGGGGGGGGTGATCATCTCTGTTTGAAAGCCAAAGAGCCAGTGCTGTTCGAAGACGTCTCTGTGGTCATGTGGCTGGCATGATTAAATGCCGAAGGCGCACAGAATACTGTTACCTTCCCACCAATGTTGGTTCCTATTTTTTCTACTTGCACTTTTACATGCTTTCAAACTGCTAGGTTGGCAGAAGCTGGGACAGAAGAAGTAATGGGAGCTCACTCCATTATGCAGCACTAGGGATTCAAACCACCAAACTGCTGACCTTTCTGATTATCAAGCTCAGTGTCTTAACCACTGAGCCACCATGTCCCAGTGTCAGGAAGGAAGTTCAGAAGTGGTGTTTGAAAGTATTATTTCATAGAAACAGTGGTGGAAATGTGAAATCAATTTCCAGTGCAAGTACTAGGTCAATCATCAGTATGATTGCTTGGGATAAACACATGTCCATTATCCAACATTTTTTTTTAAAAAAAGAAATATAATAAAAGTTTTTAAAAAACCTCAAAGAGCAGACTCAATGGACCACTAGGTCTATTTCTACTAACAGTTTTCTATGTTTTATGTTTCTACAAGATAGCTGTATGATAAATGAAAGTAAAGCAACCCAGTGGCTTGGGGCTGGAATTCCAATGATGGGGCGATCTGCGGCTGGTTGTTTCGGACCAGAGAACCTGATAGCCTGCCTGTGGCTATGCTTGCTTCAAGCCTGCCACACTACGAGCTTTATGAACCTTCTGAGCTTTCATTGCCGGATCCTTGGGCACAGGCCCTCTGCCGGTGCTGTCTTCCAGCTGATAGTTGGCCCCGGGTACATGCGCAGTGAGCCCACCCCGTCTTTCATATGGAGTGGTGCCAGCGCATGTGCGAAAGTATAAACCAGCATGGCCTGTTGCATCCTCAGCATGTATTATGTGCATTGGGTGTGCGTAGGAGGGGGCAGGGCACGGGAGGGTTCAAATGATGGAGGGAAATACAAAATTACAGGCTTGACTTTATTTCACTCGTGTTTTGCATTGTGTGGTGGTGAGACGTACCGGAACAGGCTTATAAAGATTACACTTAACACAAACTACCTGATTAGTCCTCTTGTTTGTTTTCTTTACCTGAACAGAACCTGACACCTTGCATTGCCAAGCTAGATCTCTAACATAGAGATGGCCCTGATATTGCCAGCCTTCAGAAACCCAATTAAGGCTTAGATTTTTCCTTAGGAGCTTGAATTGGGATGAGCAGGTTGAGCATAGTTTTCAAAGGATTTTGGTATCTGATCGCTATTGAACTGGTTTGGTTTCGTTTACTTGTAGGTACTGCTTTTTTCTGGTATTTGTTTTACTTACTTCTACACCCCGTTGAACTCAGGGGTGGGTTGCTGCCGTCATTACTGCTGGTTTGGTGCACACAAAAATTTTGTGCAGCCACTCGCTTCAGTTACACACACACACACCAGACGTGCACTCTGTACGCATGCACATTTGCAAATAAAAAGGTCTGTGCATGTGCAAAACCTTTAAAATGGGGGAAAAGGTTTGCAATGAAAATTATTCTGCGTATGCGCAGAAATGAAAAACAAGATGGCGCCACCGTAGGAGAACTGGTTTGGGAGCATGGCACGCCTGGGTCGGTGCTGGTTCCAGCAACCCAAGCTGCCACGTTACTCTCTATTCAGCTAAACCAGTCAGAACAGGGAGGGGCCTATCTTTGGTTGAACTGATGTATTCCTCAAAAGTACCCAAACCCCATCTTTATACAGAAGACATAACTTTGGGCAAATAGCATAATTTTGAAATGTCCAGAGAAAATATGAACTCTCCTAAATGACCAAAACGCGATCTGGTCAATCCAAAGTGAATAGTGTAAGGATGGGAAAATACTGCTGAGCCAACTAGATCCATTTTTCAGTCCAGTCCATTTCATTGCTTATGGCACTATTAGAAAATGAATATAATATTTGAAGTTCCCTAAAGTTCCATTTTATTAGAGATGTCATATTGGCACATCTGGGAAAACCCAAATCTGAAAGCTTCCGGGATTTCCCCACCCAAAAGAAAGTCCAAACCCCTGCCCAACACCCATATGTCCATCCCATGGTCCCATCAAAACACTGTCCCAACTGGAGATGCCTCTCAGTCACACCTCTCCAGATGCAGGGAACAATGTCCTTGACTCTCGGAGAAAAGAATGTTATTATGACTATATATCTCCCCAGCTCCATACAATCTCTATACAATAGTGGTAACACTATTTTGTCACCTAGTGGAAAGATCTCTATTTATTTTCTCTGGGTAGCTCACATAATAGTAGTGGTGGGATGGTGAGATAATTGATATTCATGCTGTTCACAGACTGAGATAAAATCTACATTAACAACCTCAGAAGACGATCAGCATAAAACCTTCCTTCAACATTTCAAGCCGTCATGTCATTCCATGAAAAAGCTGTGTGTGTGTTAGGACGATCTAGAAAAGGGATAATTTTGTGACAACCAGAAGCCACTTTAGGAGATAAATCATATGGTCGCCACAACTTTATTTCACATTTCTATGTTGAATTAAACAATCTGATTGATTGAAAAAAATGGCACAATGGAATTAGAAAGAAATATTTATAGAAGTCCTTCTAATGTAGGTAGAGGACAAAGGAAAATGGCAGAACTAGTAGCAAAGTGAATAGCTGCATTTAGAGTGGTGATGCGTGCACCATTGGAAGACCAAAAGAATGGATTAGGGACGTGTTCCATAGAGAATGTCTATTTATGGGTCCCTAACAGTGGTGGGTTCTGGATCCCATTGCAACTGGCAAGGTGTAATGGAGATGGACACCCACTACATGAGCATATGCAGCCACTATATGAGCATATGTACTTACTGCCCACAATGGTCCACAATGCCTCTGTGATGCTCCAGCTGCTTGGCGGAGCATCACACAGGAGCCGTGCGCTCTGTTCGCCTGCACGGAAGCCCCGAAAAGTTAAAATACCGGTAAGGAGTACAAGCAGGCTGGTGGACCGGAATGGTAACCAACCGTACCGGAATGGTAACTGGTGATCCCGGCATACCAGACATAACCCACCACTGGTCTCTAATTGCACATAATCAATCATTAATGTCACTTCATTGTACAAGGACATGGCAATAAATCAGAGGGAAATAATCCTGGTTATCTGACCACCGGTGGAAAACATATGGTGGCTGTGGAGATCTTTTCGATTATAACATCCAGTGGAGGACTTCTTGTATGCATCTTCTTCTTTAAATGCATTATCACCATACTAAAGCCTGATTGAATAGCAAGCAACATCTAAGACAAATAAATAATTGAACAACTCTATTAAAACTCTACTTTTTTAATTTAGCCATACAAAAGCAGTAAGGTCTTTCTGTTTTTCAAATAATGAAAAGCAGAAGGGATTGGTTTTTCTTTGCCTTGGCTTGTGTAAACCTCGAATAGCAGGTATGTCAGGCTTGGAAGCCATCTTTTACAGTGGGCCTCAAGCCTGCCACATATTCTACTGTGGGAAACTGGGAGGGGGGGTTGTATGGAGCATGGGGGGGGGTATGCAGTCAAAATAACATTATTTCTAAGTGAGTCCAGGTCAACTTGCCCCTACACCTGGAGTGGCATGATTGGGAGGAATCTTCCTCTGGACAATGACTGATTGGACCATGTGATGGACATGTGGGTGCTGGGGTAGGGTGTTGAACTTTAAACTTGGTGGGGAAAACCTGGAAGCCTTCAGATTCAGGTTTTTCCAGATGTGCCACTATGGCTTCTCTAATAAATTGGAACGTTGAGGAACCTCTAGCCTCGGATTCTTATTTGATTGAAGAGGCTATTTGGAACTCTGACAAGTTGATGATAGGAAATAGGAACTGAATTGCATGTTCCACATACGATGCTAAAGATGCCAAAATATTTCAGGACTTTTATTTTGCTGTCTTTTAATTTTGAGGCAAAGAGCAAGTGCTAGAATATTATTGATTATTTAAAAATTAAGCTATGTAGAATGAATGGAATTCAGAATGAAGACACTTTTGGCCTGTTGATAACAAAATGCCAAAACTTTTTTTATTTTATTTTTATTTTTTTATTCTTTTACATATTATTTTAAATATACATTCACATAATTGTTATTCTTCTTTACATTTGTCATTCTTGTACATTTTCATTTCATGTAATAGGTTATAATATACAGTTTGGGTTGCTTTATATACCATCCCTTCCACCTGTTGTAACACCACCTTATTTTCCCTTTCTTTTCTTCCTCCCTCCCTTCTCTCCTTTCTTCCTTCCTTCCTTCTCTCCTTTCCCTTCCTTCTTCTCTTCCCTTTCTCCTACTCCTACTGTTCCTCTTCCCCTTCCTACCCTCGCTCCTCTTTCTCTCCCTTCCATCCTCCTCCCCTTACCTCTTTCTTCTTTCCCCGATCTTCCTCTCATTCTCTCCTCCTCTATCCCTTTCTTTTCCTATTATTGTAGGTGTCCCTTTCAAATCTCAGTTTATGCTTCCTTGGGATGGTATTTCCACATACCCAAAATATAATTTGGTATTATTTCTTGTTCCCTTACCTTCGCTAATCTATCCTAAGTATGTTTCCCCCATCCCTTTATATCTCGCTCCTGAATATATACTTGTATATTTAATATTTTCTTTTGACACAAAATGACAGCACTTGACAGTGCTGTATTTTCAAATGACTAAGAGGAGAAAACAACTCCCTACAAGAATCTCCTAGACCACCTTCATTGCAAAATCTTCCTGAAAGATTTCACCTGTGGAACACCAGGCAGTCCTCTCTCTTTGACCTGCTTTAATGTTATGCCACCTGCAATGTTGAGAAGGAAATTTAATACAGCAGTTGGAGAGCAAAGTTGTCTCGTGATTTGAAACAACCAAGGATTCCCACCAATGTGTTATTATGATTTCCTTTCTATTGCAACCTTTATAACACCATTCTCTGACCGAAATCCCACATTTTCTCTTACACTGACACAGACACAGACGCACATGATTTCTTATTGAAAGAATAAACATATTAAGACGGTGATGTTAACATGGGAGGAATTAAAATTCTCAGTACTTGGGGAGATATTGCTGCAAAATGAATAACTGTTGAGATGATGATAGGAAACCAGCTTTTAAAACTTTCTTTTCATATTTACTTCATTTTTTTAAAAAAATAGTGTTCTTTTGCAAATTTTAAGAATGTGCCCTCATCTTCATTTTTGATATAGAGACATTGTTAAAAACAGGGAGGGGGATGCTGGTGAAAGAAATATGTCTAACCCTTTCTTTTTTTAAAAAAAACATCTAATTCTTATATTGCATAAGAAATGGTTTTGGCCTATTCAGAATTCCTTCAGATCAGTTCATTAGTCTTTTAAAACCTAGGATGCAACTAAGTGATTTCCACTAAGAAGAATGTAATTCATTTGAAAGATAGGAAATCTCACTAGATAGTCTCCAGTGCAGAGGGGGGTGGATGTGAACAGCCTGGCTTCAATGGGGTTTGTCCTAGGGATGGGCAAAACAATTGAGAGGTGTGTGCTTTGCTGTTGTTGTTTTCTTGTTTTAATGGGGGGGGGGGAGGGAAGTGGCTCCTGAAATCAGTGTTTCGTCACTATATGGAATCAGGAGTTGATCATTGTACACAAACTTTGCAAAATCAATAAGTCCAACTATTAAAAAAACCAAATCATGTAAACCTAGTTTGAAGGAATGATACCATGGGATCAGTTATAGATGTAGCACAAATGATATTACTTTGCCAGAATTTTTTTTAAAAATCATTCAGTCAATCAATCAATCAATCCTCCATTCATTCGTAGAATTAATTTTCACTGTTATAAATACAATATTGCAAATAACTTGAACTTTCATGCTTGCATTTTTTTTATTTTCTTCACCCTTGCTGCTTTGAGGCTCGCTGTCAATTCCCATTAACACTTGGTGTTAAGTAGACATTTGTTTTTGAGACATGAGATACAAACTGTTCCTTCTTGTTCAAGGTCCCTCAGGGTGGTTATCTCAATAGTAATAACCAATATAAACATGAAGACATGGAAAGACCTATAATCAGGGAACAGGGAGAAATCCCAAATGGATCAAAATCTGTTCATACCTGCCCCTGAAACATCCCCATCTGCAATTCACATGCAGTCAACCACTACTTGACCACATGTTTTTTTTTAAAATCCAATTTCTCCATACACACAGAAACAAAATATAAAAACAGATACAGAAACATGTAGCAAGGGTTTTTTTTTGGGGGGGGGGAGGGGGACATTTGTTAAAAATCTAGAAGGACAAGACAAGCTGGAGAAAGGTGACCTGCATTCAAGAATGAATACTTTTCGTCTATATATTGTGTCCATAACATTCCTCTCAATGCTTTCTCCACAAGGGGTGTGTCACATTTCTCATAGTAAATGCAGCACTGCAGATCCTTTGCCTATTCTCCACAAGCAATATCAATCAGGGGACATCCACTTTGCTAGCATCATTTCTCACATCTTCCTGTTTTATATGATGATGGACTTTAAGACACCTCCTTCTAACAACCTCTTTGAGGAAAGTATGTAAGTATTGAGTTATGGCAAGAGAGATATGTAAAATAGACCTGAACATGAGTGAGTGAGATGAGTGAATGAAAGGGCATTGTATGGATTGTATTATGCATACAATATAGTTACATGTGTGCTGATATTTTGCATCAAATTCACCATGCAGTCTTGAAACATCTGTAGAGCATGAAATAATTGCTGCTTATATGTGTTATAGCTGTATATTTACAGTGGCCCTGCATATGCAAAATGATTTTATGGACTTTGCCCTTTCTATATTTTTGGTGCCTTTATCTGCTTGATTGATGTTGATGCCAAGCAAAGAATGATAGAGAATGAATTTTTATTTCTCTCCAGTTAAGTCTTTGTCATTCCCCACTCCCGTAAATTTCACCAAGATTAGATTTGGTCTGTGGAACCCAAGGTATTTTCTTTGGAGGTAATGTACAATATACTTCATTTAATTATATTTTTGAATATTCTTTTTAATGCAAATGACACTGCTTGTTTCACAAGGACAAAGCCCCATGGGGTGAGTTGAGTGCCAAGTGGCGATTTCCCCTACTGGTTTGGGTGAATCAGCCAGAACCGGTAGAATACCACTTTCTTCTTACATATATAGACTGGATCAACTCATTATATTGTATTTGAAAGGTGAGGCAAAATAGATGCCATATTCTGCAAGAAACGAGTTACAGCAGATCATGTACCTCTCTCTTCAGGGTCATAACTCAGATTTATCAGCACATCCTGGCTTTAGTATTTGCTGTTAAGGAGATCAATACTAATCCCCACATTTTACCCAATGTCACCCTGGGCTTTCAAATCTATAACAGCCATTTTACTTCAAGAAAGGTATATCATGCCTCAATGGAACTCCTTTCTTCTAAAGGTAGATTAATACCTAATTACAACTGTGACATTCAGAAATATCCAGTAGCAATAATTGGAGGACCTGACAGTGATGTATGTCTTCACGTGGTCACAATTCTGCAAATCTACAAGTTTCCTCAGGTAACTATGTGTTTGGTGTACCCAGTTAAATTTCTCATTTCATTCAGATAAGAATTTGTTCTGGCATAAAGTAAACACTGACCAAAATCAAGAGGAACCTTTTTCTTTCAACCTTTTTTTGAAATCTAAGAAACATATGTTAACAGTCATTCTTTTCTCAATTTTTTGGTTGTTAATGTAAGGTTGGAGAACCATGTTCAAATTAAATGGACTAGAAAATTCCTGGTGTACCAAATGTTACTTGCTGCATTCACATAATATACTTAATAAATATATCAGCTCCCATTCTGAGTTTGAACAATAGATTGCACTAAATGTTCTGCTTTACACAAGAAAGGAAGCCAAAAAGTAATCAAAGCAAGGTTAAGACAAAGAAAGTTTGATAGATTGCACACAAGTAGTCTTAAAATATTATGCTTGAAAGTGTTGGAGGAAGAGAACTGCCAAATCTAAAACTATTAAGATGCAATGGAGGTAAACTTTTGCTTTGTGTAATACAATGAGAAAAAAAATATTTTTACCCACTTGTAAAAAATCAGAGCCCATTGTTTCTTTTCTTAATTATCCTGTTTGTTTGTTCGTTTGTTTTTTGATAGTTGATGTATGGCTCTGCTCCGGTGACAAATAAGGACAAACAAGCTGGTTTCTATCATCAAATGTTTCCAAATATGGACCTGCAGTATAAGGGAATCCTTCAGCTACTGCAGCATTTTAAATGGACGTGGATTGGGATCATATATGTGCATAATGAAAATGGGCAGAAGTTTGTACAAAATTTGATACCAATATTTGCCCAAAATGGGATCTGCTTCAACTTCATTGAAAGATTCCCATCTGCTTCTTATTCGACTGATATTTTCAATACGGTGAAAGAAGGAATGCGAACATCCAGCAAGGTCATAAATAGCACTGTTAATTCAGTGTTAGTTCAAGGTGAAATTGATGTAATGATAATTTTGATAATGTTTCACTCCATGTTAAAATTTGAAGAGATACCATTGCAAGGGAAGAGTAAAATCTGGATTATGACAGCTCAGATGGATTTCACATCTCTTCCCTTCCAGAGATGGGAAGACCTAGATTTTCTCCATGGTGCTCTATCCTTTGCAGTTCATTCAAGAGAAGTCCTAGGATTCCGGGAATTTCTTCATATGAGAAAACCAAACTCTAATAAAGAAGATGGCTTTATCAGGGTTTTTTGGAAGGAGGCATTTGGGTGTGTGTTTTCGGGTTCGATGGTTGATGAGAAGAGCAACTCCCTAATGGACAGTCCATTGATGTGCACTGGGGATGAGAAGATAGAGACCCTCCCTGTATCCATTTTTGAAATGGACATGACTGGCCACAGCTACAGCATCTACAATGCAGTCCATATTTTGGCACAAGCATTACATGTGGCTTATTCAACTACCTTCAAAAATAGAGCAAGGATAGTCAAAGTAGGACTTATTGAACTTCTTAAACTTCATGCATGGAAGGTAATGTCTCATGTCATAGGGGTTTCTTCTCTCCATTATGCTAACATAATGTTATGTTATATCTGACATACAATTGCATAAATTTGTCTCCATATCATTGAATGGCCAGTTAAAAAGACTTCTATGCCTTTGAGAATTAATCACAAAATAGAGACAAGTCGCTTCCATTAAGATATAACCTAATGCAAAAAATACACGTTCTTGAAATTTCTTTTGCATGTTTCTGAAATGGAGGTAGGCTTTCATCATTTTGCAGATCCTGATCAATTGTTTGTCTCCCTCCCTTTGTTCTTTGTTTTTGTTTTGTAGTTCAATCAAATAGTAAGAAGGCTCTCTTTCAATAATACTGCAGGAGAAACGTTATCTTTCAACGAAAATGGAGAACTAAAGGCTGGGTTTGATGTGATCAATTGGGTTACATTTCCAAATAAATCTTTTTTGAAAGTCAAAATTGGTGGAATAGGCTCTGTGACTTCCCAAAGGGACAGGTTAATAATTGATGAAGAAGCAGTCATTTGGCCAAGCCGATTTAACCAGGTTTGGATAAACCAAGACCAGATCAACAATATTTAATTGAATAGATGAGACTTGCAGGATAGTTTTAGTGATTTTTCTTGCTTTTGCATGGCTCGGATATCAAAAAATGTTCCCAGGAAACTTTGTAACGCTTAATGTAATAGAGAGAGAATTTTAGTTGGCAATATTTTATCCGGTAAAAAAAATCTCAGAAGTGATGTAATGACACAAGCATGTAAATAAACTTTTTATATAGTCACTTTGACAAAGTGACAAAATTAGTGGACCAGAGGAATGCAGTCGATATAATTTACTTAGACTTCAGTAAGGCATTTGGTTAAATAGACCATAACTTACTACTAGATAAAATAGAAAAATGTGGGTTAAACAGCATTACCACCAGATTGATTCATAACTGGGTAACCATCCACACTCAACATGTAGTCCTCAGTGGAACTGCATCTACATGTAGCAAAGTATGCAGTGGCGTACCCCAAAACTATGTTGTAGGCCCAGTAGTCTTCAACGTCTTCATCAATTATTTAGATGAGGGAATAAATGAGGAACTCATCAACTTTGCAGATGACACCAAGCTGGCAGGAGTATCAAACACTCCAGGAGATAGGCTTAAAATACAGAAGGATCTTGACAAGCTTGAACATTGGGCACTATCTAACAAAATTGAAAAAAGTAAGGTTCTACATTTAGGCAAGAAAAACAAAATGCACAGGTAGAGTATATGTAGTACCTTGTTCAATAGTAGTAACTGTGAGATGGATCTTGGAAGCCTAGTGAACAACCATTTAAATATGAGCCAGCAGTGTGCAGCAGCTGCCAAAAAACCAACACAGTTGTAGGCTGCATAAACAGAGAGATAGAATCAAGATCCCATGAAGGGTTAATACCACTTTACAATTCCTTGGTAAGGCCACACTTGGAATACTGCATTCAGCTTTGATTGCCATGATGTAAAAAAGATGTGGACACTCTAGAAACAGTGGAGAGAAGAGCAACAAAGATGATTAAAGGACTGGAGGCTAAAACATATGAAGAACGGTTGTAGGAACTGGGTATGTTTAGCTTAAGAGAAAGAAGGACTAGGGGAGACATGATAGCAGTGTTCCAATATCTCAGGGGTGGCCACAAAGAAGAGGGAATAAAGCAATTCTTCACAGCACCTGAGGGCAGGACAAGAAGCCATGGGTGGTAACTAATCAAGGAGAGAAGCAACTTAGAACTGAGGAGAAATTTCCTGACAGTGAGAACAATTCATCAGTGGAACAACTTGCCTCCAGAAGTTGTGAATGCTCCAACATTGGAAGTTTTTAAAATGTTGGATAACCATTTGTCTAAAGTGGCATAGAGTTTCTTGCCTAGGCTGGAGGTTGTGCTAAAAGACCTCCAAAGTCTCTTCCAACTCTGTTATTCTTTTCTATAGTTATACAGTGTTGAAAAGTGGAATAAATTATTTGTAACCAATATAAATTCCAAAACAATAGGATAAATTCTTGGACCTATTCAATAAAGACCTCTACAAAACATAAACCATATAATTACACAATATACCTTAAATCACAGCAGTAATCAGTATCTAACAGACCTTGGTTGATGATTATGCAAACTAAGCTAAGTTTGGCTTAGTAGTTACATACTGGAATAATGGAAAATCTGTAGGAACTTGAAAAAACTTCTACAAAGAAAACATAGGGTCAACTGTTCCATTGCCAATGTAATGCAGTAACAATAGCCCATAGAATTATATCATGCTTCACAGTACTTTACCCTCTCTAAGCAGTTCATAGAGTCAGCATATTGCCTCATTATACCGACTTCAGAAGGATGGAAGGCTGAGTCAACGATTTCAATTTCAATTTCAATTTTATTTGATTTATAGACAGCCCCCTCTCCCCGAAGGGATTCGGGGCGGTGTACAGGCACATTAAAAACCATATACAAAGAATAAATACACTTAAAATCAAATTAAAACTTAAGGCTGTACAGAATGATAAAAATTAAAAATCAACTTAAAACCACCCCCTAACAATTTAAAACTGCAGAATTGAGGGACTAAACTGGGATTAGGCCAGGCCAGCTAAACCAAACTGTTGGGTTTTAAGCTTCTTACGGAAGGAGCAGAGATGGGTAGTTGTTCTTATGTCCGGGGGGAGGTCATTCTGAACCAACTGCAACCTTCGGGCGCATCTCAAGGGGAGCCCCATGTAGAGAGCGTTACAGTAGTCCTGCCGGGACGTCACAAGCGCATGGGTGACTGTGTGGAGGGCGTTCCGGTCCAATAGGGGACACAATTGGCGCACCAGGCGAACCTGGTGAAATGCCCCCCTTGCCACGGCCGTCACATGGTCATCCATCGACAGACGAGCATCTAGGAGGATGCGCAAATTACATACCCGATCCACGGGGGCCAGCTGTTCGCCCCAATGGCCAGTGATGGAAGCAACTGGTTGAACCGGGTTGCCGGTAGCCACAGCCACTCCATCTTGGACGGGTTGAGTTTGAGTTTGAGTTTGAGTCTGTTACTTCCCATCCAGATCCGTACGGCTTCCAGACACCGGGACAAATTTCCTCATGACATTTCAATGGCCAATGGCCAAATTACAGGCAGATGGCAGCCAGTAGAAGTACCATGAAGTATTGCATTCTAACCACTGCACCACTGCAGTTTACTTGGGATAGATAAATACGTATATTCTTGGATGCATCATACATGTATTGACAGATGCATTCAGCAGAATATGAGCTTGATTCAAGGAGGGTTTTATGTCTTGGCATCATTAAAAATTCACAACATAGATAATGAGTGGGAGCTCTGTACAACTGTCACATTTTCCTTTCTTTGTTTCTTTTCACTGACATCACTCACAAGGCTTCCCAATAAACGTGATACAAAGTAGGAGCTTTGTCGACAATAACTATCAATACACAGTCTTTGAAAATGCAAAGCATTCTCTTCTTTATTAACAGATCCGGCCACTTTCCCTGTGTAACAACTATTGTCCTTTGGGTTATGCTAAGACCAAAATAGAAGGGAGGCCCTTTTGTTGTTATAAGTGTCTTCGCTGTCCAGAAGGGAAGATTTCCAATCTGAAAGGTGAGTGATGAAAGACAAGTGATTCAGTTTCCAGATATACTGATACTGGTTGCTCTAGATATTTATTTCTAGATATTCTTTTTCATAATTTATAGATGTGGTGGAAGTGTAAGTTGTGCAGGGGTGCGTTCTGCCAGCATTACTGCTGGTTCAGTGTGTGCGCCTGTGCAGTTGCCTTTAAATAGTTCTGCACATGTGCATAATATTGAAAATGTGAAAAAAATGTTGTAGATACAGTGGAACTGGTTTGGGGACATGGGGAGCATGCTGCCCCTACCCAGTTGCAACTCAGTCACCATTTCAACTACAGGTTCCATCAAACTGGTGCAAACCAGTAGGAACCCATCCCCGCAGTGATGGGATGTTGTGATATTTGATATCCAGGCTGTATACAGACTGAAGTCAAATCCGTAATAACTGCTTCACAATACACAAGAACACCAACCCATCTGCAACATTTTCAAGCTATCTTGTCTTCCCAGGAAAAAGGAGTGTGTTCAGATGATGCAGAGAGGAAACCACAAGCCACTTGTGGATATAAAATCCTCCACTCCCCTCTGTCCTATTGAAGTTGAAATATACAATGTGAATTATTATTGAACATAATTGCACAATGCAAACAGAAATATTTATGGAAGTCCTTCCTTCCTTTACCATGGCAGAAGCATGTTTGATTAAAAAAGGAGTAAACCTTAAGAATTTGCTCCCTCCCCCCATGCAAACAGAAATTGGAAAAAAAATGTATAACATTAACCATAACACCATAAGACCAACCAGTCAAGAATGTTAGAATATTCATGACTGGGAGATACATAGTAACAAGGTCAGCCAGTGAATAGGCATAGCAACGAACTCAGCCAATAGGAGCTGAAACAAATTGGACGTGGTTTAGTCTGCAGCTTCTGAGTCTGTGCAGAGAATTGGAACAGAAACTTAATAAAGAGTCCCTTTCGGGAGAGTCCCTTTCGGGAGAGGGGGCGGTATATAAACGCTAATAATAAATAAATAAATAAATAAATAAATAAATAAATAAAGAGGTCTGTCTGGGCTTGTCTGCTCTCTACGCTGAAATGAAACTTAACTGTTCTCTCCTGCTTGTGTTCTACTTTGAAAGCATCTTCTATTGGTATTGTGAATTTATTCATCTGTTATGTATATAAAGAAGTTAATGAATCCAGCTGAATCAGTTATCTGTGTGTGCTTTCTGGACTTAATTTTTCTGCAACAAACTCTGTCAAAGAAATATGCTGCAACCCCCCCCCCCCCCCCGATAGAGCAATGTTAGGGGCAAGGAACATGAACAACAGTCTCAATCAGAGCAGCATATTTATTAATAAAGGAGAATATTTGTATCTCAGTTTTGAAATGAGGGAGCCTTTGTGCTTGCTTGTTTTCTTACAGACATTTCATTACCCAAACTAGGTAACATTATCAGTGCAAGTAAGGAGTGCTGTATTAGGTTGAATGGTCAGGGACGTTTTGATAAAGTTGCAGGTATATGAAGAGGAAGAAGAAAGAATTTCACTGCCACACCTTAGCCTAGATTAACTCCAAAGTTAACATCAGACCAACCATCATCAAGTAAACAATACCACAATCAAGAAACTGCCAAATAAGCCAACAGTAAACAGCTCAACCAAAGAATCTCTCAGATCACACCCCACCAACAGTGACAGGGCAAGCTATTACAATATAGACTTACAGCAAACAGCACTCCTTACTAGCACTGATGATGTTGCCGAATTTGAGTAATGACTTGTCTTAAAGAAAACAAGGAAGCTCAGAGGGCACCAAGGACTCTTCAGTATATTGATTGTTACTTGCCTATTTACAGGAATCTTGCCAGACTTGCACTCACCACAGAATGACCAGATTAGCTTAATTTAAAAGACATGCCCATATGCTTATTAGTTTCCTATACAAGCAATTACAGGCTCAAGACACCAAACTGAAAGAACAAAACATTATAGTCTTCTCACAGCACATCATTCAGATTCTTCAAGCTGAATTTCAGAATACTCCTGTTGTAACCTGAATCTTTTCTCGTAGATATGGATGATTGTTTCCCATGTCCAGAGGATCAGTATCCAAACAAGGAGCAGAATTCATGCCTTCCAAAAAATTTAGCCTACCTAACATATGAAGAATCACTGGGGACCATCTTAACCATTTGTTCTCTTTCATCTTCCTTTACTGTATTGTTGGTTCTGGGTATCTTCATTAAGTACCAGGATACCCCCATTGTCAAGGCCAACAATCGAAACCTCACCTACATTCTTCTCATGTCTCTCCTATTTTCGTTCCTTTGTACTTTACTATTTATTGGCAAACCTCATAAAGTGACCTGTCTCCTTCGACAAAGTGCTTTTGGTATCATTTTTACTGTAGCTGTATCATGCGTGTTAGCAAAAACTATTGTGGTGATTTTAGCTTTCATGGCCACCCAACCAAAGTCTACTATGAGGAAATGGGTGGGGAAAAGGTTGGCCATTTCCATTGTATTTTTGTGCTCCTTCATTCAAGTAGTTCTTTGTACTGTCTGGCTGTTGACTTTTCCTCCATTTTCAGATTTCAACATGCACTTAATGGCAGAAGAAATTGTTCTGGAATGTAATGAAAACTCTTTTGTCATGTTCTACTGTGTCTTGGGCTTTATGGGCCTCCTAGCCCTTGTCAGCTTTACTGTAGCTTTCTTTGCCAGGAAATTACCAGACTCTTTTAACGAAGCCAAATTTATCACCTTCAGCATGTTGATATTCTGCAGTGTTTGGCTCTCCTTTGTTCCCAGTTATCTGACCACAGGAGGAAAACATATGGTGGCTGTGGAGATCTTCTCCATTATAACATCCAGTGGAGGACTTCTTGTATGCATCTTCTTCCCTAAGTGCTTTATCATCATACTGAAGCCTGAATTGAATAGCAAGCAGCATCTAAGACAAAGGAATAATTGAACAACTCTATTAAAACTCTGTTTTTTTTTAATTTAGCCATACAAAAACAGTAAGGCTCGAATGTGAAAATATATAAACCTTTCCTATCAGTTGCAATTCTGTTTTACCTGAGGAAAAATAATCATCTTAATGGAGCCCACATTTTCCTTACCCTTACTTTCCTTCTTCTAAGAATGTTTTAAAATTCTTAACAACTCTCTTATCAGCATGTTATATAGTTTTCTTTCTCTGTGAGGCAACTTTTTTCTTGAAAGGGTTGGTATTAGCATAACGTCTCAAAATTCTGTTTTCAGCAAAGGGATTTATTAAATGTTCTTCTGTTTTTTAATAAATTGAAAATGGAATGGATTGCTTTTTCTTGATCTTGGTTTGGGTAAACCTGGAATTGGAGGTGTGTCATGACTGGAAGCCATCATTTACAGTGGGCCTCAAGCCAGCTATATATTCTACTGTGAGAAACTGGAAGGGTGGATTATATGGAGCATGGGAGGTATGTAGTCAAAACAACATTCTTTCTGGCTTCCGGTTCTGGCAGCTGACGGCGACGGGCAGAGACTGCTCGCCCCGCGCATCCCCGGTGGGCTCCCCACTCCTTGGGGGGCACAGGACGCCCCGGAGAGGTGTTCTGCCGGAGTAGCAGCATGGCGGAAGGACCCCTGCATCAGCGGTGGCCGTCGGGGGGCTCTCGCTTCGCTCCAGGCACCGAGGAGCGCGAAGGGGAGGCGCACTGAAGCGTCTTCGCTGTGAGGCTGTCCGGAAGAAAAAAAGACAGTTGAAGGATGCAGCAGCGGTGCGGTGAGGCGTAGACTCCCTTCATACCTATTACCAATCCTAAAACTTGTCAGTTGTGTTAATTGGAAGTTTTGTTTAACTTGGAGAAGTGCGGCTGGAGGGGAGGGGGATTTCCCCCCCCCCCTTGGACAAGCGGCTAGAAACAAAAGTGCTCGTAGCCCCAGGTAAGGAGGAAGGGGAGAGCCAAACCAAAGAGATCACTCTCCAACTAAATGGATCTTCAGACTTAAACCCTTAGGCTTTAAGAAAATGTGATCTTTGGGAACTTTGAACTCTGAAAACTTTATTTGTTGCCTCAGTACCCAAAGTTGGCAGGGCAAGATGGCACACTTCCGTTGTCTTCATGAAAGCTGAACTTGACTCCACCTCTTAGCTTCAGGCTTCCGGTCTTTGTCTCCGTGTTATTTGGATAATTCTCTTGTGGATTGTTTGCTTTTGAACTTTCTGGAGTGAAAGACGTCTGTTCCCTGCCAGGGTGATTAGAGAGTTCCCTTCTGCCTGGTCTCTCTACCCCCCGGACTCCCTTGGCTGCTCTACTACTCTGATTGATCCCTCTCGATATTGACTGGACCCTTTATCACTAACAATGACATCTAAAAGACCACCTCCTGGAAAGTCTGGCTTTGCTGCCTCTGCCCCGACATCTGCAACCTCAAGTCCAAGCACCCAATCAACACTGACAGCCTTTAAACAAGCTAAAACTACGGACTTGGAGTTTCAACAAATGTTTCAGCAAATTCTACAGGGACAAGAGGAAATAAAGAAACAGCTGAAGGACATGAAAGAAGAAATTAGAGGGAACCAGGAAAAAATTAATAAGAACTCACAGAGACTGGATCTATTGGAGCAGGGGGCAGCTGAGATGAGGGGGGATGGAGGGCGTGCAGAAGGGAAACAAAGAGCTTGACACCCAACAAATGAAAATAGAGTTTGAGAGAATGTCTTTTTATCTTAGGTTTCAAAATGTGATGGAGACAGATGATGAAAACATAAGGGACATTATGACAACTATTCTAGCTGAGTATATTCAGAAAGAAAAACAACAGATGGGGTGGGAAATAGACCTGGTTCATAGAGTGAACTCTGCATATGCTAGAACACACAATGTCCCCAGGGAGGTACACATTAAATTTCTTAGGAAAAGCACAAGAGATGAAATTCTGAATACACTTACTTTACTTTACTTTATTCACATTTATAGACCGCCCCCTCTCCCAAAAGGGACTCGGGGCGGTGTACAGTCAATACATAAAAGATACATAATCGGTACTCAAATATTTAAATACATAAATAGTTAAATAATTAAATACTTGGATGGAGGAGGTTAAAAGAACTGTACATTAAAGTAAAGTGTTTAAAATACAATCTTTAAAAACCCCTAAAATACCCCAGAGAGTTAAATTTAAAATGGTTCCCCAAAAAATACCAATTAAAATATATCTGCCAGGAGGTAAAAGCTATGAGTGTGCCAGGCCAGCTAATCGAAACAGGTGAGTCTTTAGTTTTTGACGAAAGGAGCGGAAGTCAGTGGTGGTTCTAATATCGGGGGGGGGGAGGTCATTCCAGAGGGTTGGGCCCATCACAGAGAAGGCCCTGCTCCTAGGCGTCGCCCGTTGGCATTGCCTAGTGGACGGCACCAGGAAAAGTCCCTCCCTGTGAGAGCGGATTGGTCGCAGGGATGTGTGTGGCAGGATGTGATCCCGCAGATAGCTAGGTCCTGTGCCATGGAGCGCTTTGAAGATGGTAATCAACACCTTGAAACGCACCCGAAAAACCACAGGTAGCCAGTGCAGCTCGCGCAGGAGAGGTGTTACGTGGGAGTACCTAGTACTCCCCATGATGGCCCGCGCGGCTGCATTCTGGACTAGCTGTAGTCTTCGGGCGCGTACCAAGGGAAGCCCCATGTAGAGAGCATTGCAGTAGTCCAGACGAGACGTCACCAGCACATGAGTGACCGTGCGTAGGGCATCCCGGTCCAGTAGGGGGCGCAATTGGCGCACCAGGCGAACCTGGTGGAACGCCCCCCTTGCCACGGCTTCCACATGGTCATCCATCGACAGCCGGGCATCTAGGAGGATGCCCAAATTGCGCGCCCGTTCCACAGGAGGCAATTGTTCACCCCCTATGGCCAGTGATGGAGTCAACTGGCTGAACCGAGGTGCCGGTAACCACAGCCATTCAGTCTTGGAGGGGTTGACCTTGAGTCTGTTGTCCCCCATCCAGACCCCGACGGCTTCCAAACACCGGGACATCACTTCGACAGCCTCGTTGGGGTGGTTTGGGGTTGAAATGTACAGCTGAGTATCATCAGCGTACAGATGATACTCAACCCCAAAACCACGGATGATCTCCCCCAGTGGCTTCACATATGCGTTGAACAGAAGGGGCGAGAGGACCGACCCCTGTGGCACCCCAGAAGTGAGTGGCCTCAGGGTCGACCTCTGCCCCCCTGCCAACACACATTGCGTCCAGTCGGAGAGGTAGGAGCCGAACCACCGCAGAACGGTGCCTCCGACTCCCATCCCCTCCAGCCGACGCAATAGGATACCATGGTCGATGGTATCAAAAGCCGCTGACAGATCTAATAGGACCAGGATAGAGGAACAATCCCTATCTCTGGCCCTCCAGAGATCATCAACCAACGCGACCAAGGCCGTCTCCATGCTGTGCCCGGGTCGGAAGCCGGACTGGCGTGGGTCTAGATATTCGGATTCGTCTAGGTGTTGCGGAAATTGCTGTGCCACTACATTCTCTACAACCTTCACTGAAAAGGGAAGGTTGGAGACTGGACGATAATTAGCTAGCTCCATCGGGTCAAGTGAAGGCCTCTTGAGCAAGGGCCTCACCACCGCCTCTTTCAAGGCGGATGGTAAGGACCCCTCGCCCAACACAAAGGGGACAAGCCCTGATATACAAAGATAAGGAGATAACCATACTGAAACAGATCCCCAAGAAAGTGAGGGAGAAAAGAAAATATTATTCGCAATTGGCGAATAAATTATACCAGATGGGGGTGTGGTTTCGTTGGTTGCTGCCTGAAGGTATTTTAATATTCTGGGAGGAGACAAGAGTCAGAATTAATTCACCCATAGAGGCGCAGGCCTTTATGGAAAAAAATAAATTACTTCTAGAAAAACCAGAAGATATCCCAGTAGAAGTACAAGACACGGGAGGGGCTGGAGCACTGCCAACGGGGGGAGATGGGGCGACATCAAGAAAGCTCAGATCACACAAATAGTAAGAAAATCCACATGACACAAACTGACTGAAATTATTAATAAACTTACCAAACTGACTATATGTTATTATGTAATATTTGAATGCTATGCAAATGTACACCATGAGTCTGGAGTGGGCGTATACCTACCGCAGTTTGCGGCTGCCACAATTTGTAACTTTCCCCATACCTTTTCCTTTTGTAAAACACCAAAAAACCAATAAAACTTTGTTTAAAAAAAAACATTCTTTCTAAATGAATCAAGGTCAACTTGCCCCTGCATCTGGAGTGAGTCAAGATCAAGTTGCCCTTGCACCTGGAGCGACATGATTGGGAGGACATGATTAACCTATGTAGAATGAATGGAATATAGAATGAAGACTCATTTGGTCTTCTGCTGATCAAAAATGCCAAAAGGTGACAGTGCTGTATTTTCAAATGACTAACAGGCGAAAACAGCTCCCTACAAGAATCTCATGATTGCAAATGTATAGCATGGATGCCACAAGTGGCACACAGAGCCCTTTCTGCAGGTATGCACATCATCGCCCAGTTCAGCTCCACTGCACATGCATGTGCACCTCCCACTGGCCATTTGATTTTTAAGTCTCTGCCACATATGTGGGAGAAATGTGCGCATGTGCAGGAGCCATGGGGTCATGTACGCATATATAAGGGTGGTCGGAGCATGGGGTGTTTGGCACTCCTGCTGCTCCATGGTTTTGGTTTCAGGAGGCTTCAAGGAAGCCTGCTAGGCTGAAAAAGGCAGGTCAAACACATGGATAGGGGGTCACACTCATGCACAGGGAGAGTGCAGGGAGTCATGTGGCATGTGCAGGGGTGGGGTGCATTGCATGATTGGTTCGGAGATGCATGTGAGTGCTGGTGCAATCACATGTGCGATTTCAGCATGAAAGGAGCATGCACTTTCTTACACCATCCTGATTACAAATTTTCCCAGATGTCAGAGTGGAGCGGAGTGGTGAAGTGGTGGAGTCCGGCCAGGAGGCTGGGCAGGTGGAGTCCAGACAGGAGGCTAGGAGGCTGGGCAGGAGGCTTGCCAGAAGGTCTGCCGAGGTGTGCCGGGCTTGGAATGCCGAAGGACGTTCGAGGCCTGGTTGCCAGAGGCTGGGACACCAGGCCGGACAGAAGGCCGGACAGAAGGCAAGCTGGGACTGCCTAATGCGGGGGGCTGTGTTAGCCGGGAATCGGGAGGTCTGCATAACAGTTAGGCCAGGGCCTAGAAGCCCTAGGTTGAGGCCACTCCCCATTGACTGACTTACTTCTGCCCTGTTGTTATCATTCTAATGCCAGGACCCATAAGGGGGCCGGGAGATCTTGCAACGGGCCCCTCCATGTACCATCTCTGGCTGAGGCCCGTTGCCTATGGCCCTGGAAGAGTAGCTCTGGGGTGGATTTGCTAAGGCCACGCCGTGATAGTGCACTCTATGCGACTATGTGCACTTTATGTGACCATCCACTGACCATCCTACCACCTTACCCAGGATTTTGGCTTTTTCGTACCGGACATCGTCTCACTGGAATTAGTGAATTTTTAATTATGTATTCCAACACCTGTAACATCCCTATAATCAATTAATGCCCTGCCGGCAATGTGATCCGCCATATACTCGAGGGCAGACCTGATCCTACTGCGGGAGTCCCCCCTCTCGCAAGTATGGCCCACTGCCCTTTCGAGGGCCCACCTTGATGAGGGATTTATTAATCCAGAGAGGTGGACGAAGCATAGTCTCAGGGGGTTTTTAATTAAATTTTTTATCCGTATTTTAGGGGGCTCCAGGGTGGGGGGTGGGGTTAGTCAGGCTGAGGGAGGGACCAGTGCCAGGCCGATGGGTGGGGTCAGCAAGGGAGTGAGCGGAGCTATCGGGGGGGAGTAGTGATACTCCAGAAGAGGGTCTTTCTATCTCAACAGGAGGGGTAGGTGTGAGGGTAGACAAAGATCCTATAACCGGTTGGGAGACCATGGTTGTTGGTTACGGCCGGTCATATGTCCCAACCCCCGCAATCTAGGTGGTCAGGACTTACAGAGCCGGGGCCTGAGACTGATGCTATGCAACGCCAGGTCCGTTGCCAATAAAGCCCCCCTCATTAACGACCTGGTCTCGGAGGGGGAGCCGGACCTGGCAGGGATAACGGAGACCTGGCTGGGCCATGAGGGAGGTCTCCCCCTCATGGAAATGTGCCCGCCAGGTTACCGCGCATTACATCAGCCACGGGCCCTTGGCAGGGGTGGTGGGGTAGCGGTCGTAATGGAAGGACTTGAGCCGAGAGAGTCCACTGTGCCACAGATATCTGGTTGTGAGTCCCTGTGCGTGAAATGGGGCCCAGGGAGACAGTTGGGCTTGCTGATTGTATACTTGGCTCCTCGCTATGCATCAGCAGCCCTGCCCGAGCTCCTCGAGGTGATCGCCGAGATGGCGGTTGAGACCCCCAGGCTGTTGGTCATGGGGGACTTTAACTTGACATCAGTAGGGGAAACATCCGAGGTAGCCCGGGAGTTCATGGCCTCCATGACAGCCATGGACCTGACCCAAGTAATTCAGGGCCCCACACACGAGGGTGGTCACACACTGGACCTTATCTTTGTCTCTGGCCAGTGGAGGAGTGATCTAGGAGTAGGGGATTTAGCCATTACACCCCTGTCATGGTCAGATCACTCACTTCTCCGGCTCGACTTCCCAGCCGCTACTCCCCATCGCGGTGAGGCGGAACCGGAATGTCCTAGATGGTTCCGCCCCAGATAGAACCCGATAGGTTCCAGATGGAGCTTGGGCCATTTCCTGTA
Organism: Natrix helvetica; assembly: GCF_964273705.1. Taxonomy (NCBI): domain Eukaryota; kingdom Metazoa; phylum Chordata; class Lepidosauria; order Squamata; family Natricidae; genus Natrix; species Natrix helvetica. The sequence goes on along the minus strand of NC_138554.1, from coordinate 12,256,452 downwards.
GCCCTGACGCGCACCCGGATGGAGGACCTAGTGGCTGCATGGAACATTGCGGCCGCCGGGGCCTTGGACCGGGTTGCGCCCTTGCAGCCTCTCTTGCGGCAGCGATCCACCCAGGCCCCTTGGTTCACCGAGGAGCTGAGGGTGATGAAGGGCCGCAAGAGACGCCTAGAGAGCAGATGGAGATCGTCACACTCTGAATCTGACCGATCACAGGTGAGAGCCTATTTGCGGACTTACCTTGTGGCTTTAAGAGTGGCCAAGCGTCAGTATTGTGCCACTCTTATTGCGTCCACAGATAACCACCCTGCCACCCTGTTTAGGGTGACCCTCTCCCTCCTCCAACAGAGGCCGCGGGAAGCCCCTTTGCAGGGTAGAGCAGAGGAGTTTGGGGAGTATCTGCAGGACAAAATCGCTCAGATTCGCAGCGAGTGGGTCCCCTCTAGTGGTCTAGGGGGGACGTCGGAAGTGGATCTTGAGGTTCCACTCTGGGAGGAGTTTGACTCTGTTACTTCCAACGATATGGACAGGTTGCATGTGTGACTGCGAGCCACCACATGTTTATTGGACCCGTGTCCCTCCTGGCTTATACTGGCTTCCTGGGAGGTCACACGAGGCTGGCTCCAAGAGTTAGTCAATGCTTCTTTGAGAGAGGGGCTCTTGCCAACCGTCCTGAAAGAGGCGGTGGTGAGGCCCCTACTCAAGAAGCCTTCCCTGGACCCAGCTATGTTAGCCAACTACCGTCCTGTCTCCAACATTTGCTTCCGGGTGAAGGTTGTAGAGAGTGTGGTGGCACAACAGTTCCCACGCCACCTGGAGGAAATTGATTATCTGGACCCGTGCCAGTCCAGTTTCCGGCCCAACCATAGCACGGAGACGGCTTTGGTCGCATTGGTAGATGATCTCTGGAGGGCCAGAGATGGGGGTTGCTCCTCGAACTTGGTCCTATTAGACCTCTCAGCGGCTTTTGATACCATCGACCATGGTATCCTATTGCACCGACTGGAGTGGCTGGGGGTGAGGGGCACCGTTCTGTGGTGGTTCTCCTCCTACCTCTCTGGCCGAGCGCAATTTGTGTTGGCAGGGGGCAGAGGTCGAGCTTGAGGCCGCTCACTTGTGTGGTGCTGCAGGGGTCGGTCCTCTCGCCTCTCCTGTTCAACACATACATGAAGCCGCTGGGCGAGATCATCCGTGGGTTCGGGGTAGATTACCATCTGTACGCGGATGACACCCAGCTGTACATCTCTACCCCGAACCACCCCAACGATGCCGTCGAAGTGATGTCCCGGAGTCTGAAGGCCGTACGGATCTGGATGGGAAGTAACAGACTCATGCTCAACCCATCCAAGACGGAGTGGCTGTGGCTACCGGCACCCCGGTTCAACCAGTTGACTCCATCACTGGCCATTGGGGGCGAACATCTGGCCCCCGTGGATCGTGTACGCAATTTGGGTGTCCTCCTAGATGCCCGGCTGTCAATGGATGACCATGTGACAGGGTCAAGGGGGGCGTTTCACCAGGTTCACCTGGTGCACCAATTGCATCCCCGATTGGACCGGACCGCCCTCCACACAGTCACCCATGCGCTTGTGATGTCCCGGCTGGACTACTGTAACGCTCTCTACATGGGGCTCCCCTTGAGATTCACCCGAAGGCTGCTGTTGGTTCAGAATGCGGCCGTGCAGGCACTTTCGGGAGTCGCTAGGTACTCCCACGTAACACCTCTCCTGCGCGGGCTGCACTGGCTACCTGTGGCTTTTCGGGTGCATTTCAAGGTGTTGATTATCATCTTTAAAGCGCACCATGGCACAGGACCTAGCTATTTGCGGGATCGTATCCTGCCCCATACATCCCTTCGGCCGATCCTCTCACACAGAGAGGGACTTCTCTGGGTGCCATCCACTAGGCTGTGCCAGCGGGCGATGCCCAGGGGAAGGGCCTTCTCTGTGATGGGCCCGACTCTCTGGAATGACCTTCCCCCTGATATCAGAACAACTACAGACCTCCGCTCCTTCCATATGAAGCTCAAAACCCACCTATTTCATCTAGCCGGCTTGGTCTAATTCCAGCTCTCCCACCACAGCCTGTATTTTTAAATTCTATGGGTGGGTTTTAGGCCGAGTTTTAATTTTTATCAATTTGTACAGGGTTCAAGGTTTAATTTGATTTTAAGGGTATTTATTATGTATATGGTTTTTTAATGTGGTTCCTGTACACCGCTCTGAGTCCCTTCGGGGAGAGGGGGCGGTCTAGAAATCAAATAAAATTGAAATTGAAAATTATATATGAACTTTGCAAAATCTATGTCAAACTATTAAAAATCCATTTCAAGGAATGATACCATGGGTCAGTAGCAAAATTATATCATTTTGCCAGGATTTTTTAAAAATTCATTTATTCATTCATTCATTCAATCCATCCATTCATTCATTTGTAGTGTTTATTGTATATGGACTTCACAAGGACTCCCTCATTGTTATAAATACAATATTGCAAATAACTTGGACTTTCATGCCTGCATTTTTTTATTTTCTTCATTCTTGCTGCTTTGAGGCTTGCTGTCAAATCCTATTAACACTTGGTATTAAGTAGACTTTTTTTTTGAGACATGGCAAACAAACTTTTCCTTCTTGTTCAAGGCCCCTCAGAGTGGTTATCTCAATAGTAATAACTAGTATAAACCTGAAGACATGGGAAAAGCTATAATCAGGGGACAAGGAGAAATCTCCAATGGATCAAAATCTGTTCATACCTGCCCCTGAAACATCCCCATCTGCAATTCCAGTTAGCCACTGCTTGACCACATTTGTTTTTAATACAATTTCTCCATAGACACAGAAACAAAATATAAAAACAGATACAGAAACACGTGGCAAGGTTTTTTGGGACATAAGTAAAAATCTAGAAGGACAAGACAAGCTGGAGAAAGGTGACCTATATTCAAGAATGAACTGTTTTCTTCTCTGTGTTGTGTCCATAACATTCCTATCAATGCTTTGTCCACAAGGGATATGTCACATTTCTCATAGTAAATGCAGCACTGCAGATCCTCTGCCTATTCTCCACAAGCAATATCAGTCAGGAGACGTCCACTTTGCTAGCATCATTTCTCAGGTCTTCCTGTTTTGTATGATGATAGACTTTAAGACACCTCCTTCTAGCAACCTCTTTGAAGAAAGTATGTAAGTATTGAGGAAGTATTGGCCAGAGAGAGAGATGTAAAATAGACCTGAAGCTGAGTGAGTGAGACGAGTGAGTGAAAGTGCATTATCTGAATCTTGTAATGCATATAATATACTTACATGTATGCGGATTTCTTACATCAAATTCATGTTAAGTATTTACTTATGGCCAGAGAGAGATGTGTAAAATCGACCTGAAGGTGAGTGAATGAAAGGGTATTGTAGGAATTGAATTATGCATATGATATAGTTACATGTTTGCTGATGTCTTGCATCAAATTCACCATATAATCTTGTGGAGACAAAAGATGACCTTGGGATTCTAGAAAAGAATGACAACAAAACATTCCACAATTCTACTCCTTTCTATTCCCCCTCCCAATTGCTACACTAATGAAACAGCATAATGAAATAATAGGGAGTGTGGCAGGCCAAAAATCCTAAAAAGGAATATAACTGCAGGCCTGACACACGTATCACTATCCTAGTCTTGTAAGTATCGTGTAAGTATTTCCAGAGGGAATATGCAATTGAAGAAAAGGTGGAAAAAGAACTCCATTATAGATCCCATCAGCAACAATCATAAAAAAAGGCCCAAGACACTGATGTCCACTGTAGCTTCCCGGGTCAATAGTGAAGTCATCACTGACATGCTAATAATACTCACCTAGAGTAATTTTTTTGAGATACCTGGGCAAAGAGGAAAATACCTGGTAAATCTGATGGCCACTATTTCTTTCAAATAATGTGTTTTTATTTATTTTTATTAGATTAAATAAGTGCAATGAATGAAACTTATTGCTTCTTGCATATATAGACTGGATCAACTCCTTATATTATAGTTGAAAGGAGAGGCAAAATAGATACTATATTCTGCAAGAAACCAGTTACAGCAGATCATGTACCTCTCTCTTCAGGGTCATAACTCAGATTTATCAACACATCCTGGCTTTAGTATTTGCTGTTAAGGAGATCAATACTAATCCCCACATTTTACCCAATGTCACCCTGGGATTTCAAATCTATAACAGCCATTTTACTTCAAAATGGATGTACCATGCCTCAATGGAACTCCTTTCTTCTAAAGGCAGATTAATACCCAATTACAACTGTGACTTTCAGAAATATCCAGTAGCAATAATTGGAGGACCTGACACTGAGTTATGTCTTCAAGTAGTCACAATTCTGCAAATCTACAAGTTTCCTCAGGTAACTACGTGTGTGGCTCATACATTTAAATTTCTCATTTCAATTATATAAGACTTGGTTTCTGGCATAAAGTAAACACTTACTGATATCAAGAGGAACACTCTCCTTTCAAATTTATTTTCAAATCTAAGAAATATATGTTAACAGTCACTCTTTCTTCAATTGCATGGTTATTAATGTAAGGATGGAGAACCATATTCAAATTAAACAGACTAGAAAATTCCCGGTGCACCAAATGTTACTTGCTGCATTCACAGAACTTACTTAATAAATAAATCAGCTCCTATTCTGAGTTTAAACAATAGATTGTACTAAATGTCCTGCTCTAGACAGGAAAGTAAGCCATAAAGTAATCAAAGCAAAGTTAAGACAAACAAAGATTTATAGATTGTGCACAACTAGTCTTAAAATGTTATGCTTGAAAGTGTTGGAGGAAGAGAACTGCCAAATCTAAATCTATTAAGATGCAATGGAGCTAAACTTTTGCTTTGTGTACTATGAGAAAAAAAAATACATTAATGCACTTTTTTAAAAAAAAATTAGAGCCCATTGTTTCTTTTCCTGTTTTTTTTTATAGTTGATGTATGGTTCTGCTCCAGTGAGAAATAAGGACAAACAGGCTGGTTTCTATCACCAAATGTTTCCAAATATGGACCTTCAGTATATTGGAATCCTTCAGCTACTGCAACAATTTAAATGGACATGGATTGGGGTTGTATCTGTGAATAATGAGAATGGGGAGAAGTTTGTACAAAATGTGACACCAATATTTGCTGAAAATGGGATCTGCTTTGACTTCATTGAAAGATTCCCACTTGCTTCTTATTCTACTGACATTGTCACCATGGTGAAGGAAGGGATGAAAACGTACAGTATTGTGATGAACAGCACTGTCAATTCAGTGTTGATTCAAGGTGAAATTGATATAATGATAATTTTGATAATGATGTTTCACACAATGTTAAAATTTGAAGAGATATCATTACAAGGACATAGTAAAATCTGGATAATGACAGCCCAAATGGATTTCACTTCTCTTCCTTTTCAGAAATGGGAAGACCTAGATTTTCTCCATGGTGCTCTATCCTTTGCAGTTCATTCAAGAGAGGTTCTAGGATTCCGGGAATTTCTTCATACGAGAAAACCAAACTCTAACGAAGAAGATGGCTTTATCAGGGTTTTTTGGAAGGAGGCATTTGGGTGTGTGTTTTCGGGTTCGATGGTTGATGAGAAGAGCAACTCCCTAATGGACAGTCCATTGATGTGCACTGGGGATGAGAAGATAGAGACCCTCCCTGTATCTGTTTTTGAAATGGACATGACTGGCCACAGCTATAGCATCTACAATGCAATCCATATTTTGGCACAAGCATTACATGTGGCTTATTCAACTACCTTCAAAAATAGGGCAAGAATAGACAAAGTAGAAGTTATTGAACTCCTCAAACTTCATCCATGGAAGGTAATGTCACACTTTAGATATTTCTTATGTCCAATATGTTAACATAATATTATGTTATATCTGACATACAAATAATAAATTTGTCTCCATATCATTGAATGGCCAGTTGAATATACTTGTATGCCTTTGAAAATTTATCACAAAATGGAGACAAGACCTTACAATTAAGATATAACCTACATGTAAAAATATGCTTTTTCCCCTATGTTTCTGAAATGGAGGTAGGCTTTCATCATTTTGCAGATCCTGATCAATTGTTTGTCCCCTACATTTGTTCTTTGTTTTTGTTTTGTAGCTAAATCAAATAGTAAGAAGGCTCTCTTTCAATAATACTGCAGGAGAAACATTATCTTTCAACGAAAATGGAGAACTAAAGGCTGGGTTTGATGTGATCAATTGGGTAACATTCCCAAATAACTCCTTTTTGAAAGTCAAAATTGGTGGAATAGGCTCTGTGACTTCCCGAGGGGACAGGTTAATAATTGATGAAGAAGCAATCATTTGGCCAAGCAGATTTAACCAGGTTTGCATAATCCAAGATCAGATTAACAATGCTTAATTGAATAGATGAGACTTGCAGGATAGTTTTAGTGATTTTTCTTGCCTTTGCATGACTCAGATATCAAAAAATGCTTCCAGGAAACTTTGTAACGCTTAATGTTATAGAGAGAGAATTTTAGTTGGCAATATTTTCTCGAAGTTAAAAAAAAAATCTCAGAAGTGATGTAATAACACAACCATGTAAACAAAGTTTTTATATAGTCACTTTCACAAAGTGACAAAATTTGTGGACCAGAAGAATGATGTTGATATCATTTAGTTGGACTTCAGTAAGCATATGATGAGGTAGACCATAAGCTACTACTAGATAAAGTGGAAAAATGTGGGTTAGACAGCATCATCACCAGAGATGTACAATATTTGTACCTGGCTGACCAACCACACTCAACATGTATTTCTCAATGGAACTGCATACATATGGAGGGAAGTATGCAGTTGAGTACCCCAAGGTTCTGTTTAAGACTCAGTAGTCTTCAACATCTTCATTAATGATTTGAACTAGGGGATAAAAGGGAAACTCATCAAATTTGCAGATGACACCAAGCTGGCAGGAGTAACAAACACTCCAAAGATAGGCTTAAGATATAGAAGGATCTTGACAAACTTGAACATTGGGCACTATCTAACAAAAGGAAATTCAATGGTGAAAAAAGTAAGCTTCTTTATTTAGGCAAGAAAAGCAAAATAACAGGTAGAGTATAGGTGGTTCCTTGCTCAATAGTAGCAATTGTGAGAGGGGTCTTGGAATCCTAGTGGACAACCATTTTAATATGAGCCAGCAGTGTGTAGCAGCTACCAAAAAGCCAACATAGTTCTAGACTGCATAAACAGAGGGATAGAATCAAGATCACATTAAGTGTTAATACCACTTTTCTAATGTCTTGGTAATACTTTGAATACTACATCCAATTTTGGTTGCCACAATGTAAAATATATGTGGAGACTCAAGAAAGAGTCTAGAGAAGAGCAACAAAAATGATTAGGGGACTGGAGGCTTAAACATGAAGAACTGTTGCATGAAAAGAAGGTCTAGGGGAGACATAATAGCAGTGTTCCAATATCCCAAGGCTTACCACAAAGAAGAGGGAGTCAAACTATTCTCCAAAGCCCTGAGGGTTGAACCACAAGAAATAAGTGGAAACTATTCAAGGAGAGAAGCACCGTAGAACTGAGGAGAATATTCTTGACAGTTGACAGAATTAATCAGTGGAACAACTTGCCTCCAGAAGTTGTGAATGTTCCAACAGTGGAAATTTTTAAGAGGATGTTGGATAACCATTTGTTTGAAGCGGTGTAGGGTTTCCTGCCTAGGCAGGGGATTGGACTAGAAGACCACCAAGGTCTCTTCCAAGTCTGTTATTTTATTCTACTCTATTCTGCTCTATTCTATAGTTATACAGCATTGAAAAGTGGAACAAATTATATGTAACCAATATAAATCCAAAACAATAGGATAAATTTCTGGACTTATTCAAGACCTCTACAATACATAAACCAAATAATTATGCAATATACTTTAATCACAGCAGTAATCAATATCTAACAGACATTAGTTGATGATAATACAAACTAATCCAAATTTGGCTTCGATTCGTTTGTATGATCTTCCCAATAAACCTGATACAAATCGGGAGCTTTGTAGACAATAACTATCAATACACAGTCTTGGAAGATGCAAAGCATTCTCTTCTATCATTTTTGTATAGGTCCAACCACCGTCTTTGTGTAATAACTATTGTCCTTTGGGTTATGCTAAGACCAAAATAGAAGGGAGGCCCTTTTGTTGTTATAAGTGTCTTCGCTGTCCAGAAGGGAAGATTTCCAATCTGAAAGGTGAGTGATGAAAGATAAGCAATTCAGTTTCCAGATATACTGATACTGGTTGCTGTAGATATTTATTTCCAGATATAACTACAGATCTTAATACTAATGATTTGTCACATAGGGAAAAAGGTCTACATTTATATTCTGCAGGTAATGACATAATGGCAGTGGTGCAGGAGTGGGTTTCTGCTGGCATTACTGCCAGTTTGGTGTGCATGTGCACACAGTTTCCTGTAAATAGTTCTGTACTTGCGCATAACATTAAACATGTAAAAAAAAGATGTTGTAGCAACTGGGGAACTGATTCGGGGCCGTGTCGAGCATACTGTGCCTACCGGTTCAGTTACCCAGTCATCATTTCCACCTATATTTAATTATGAGTGACAGGTATGATATTCAATGAAATATGAATATGAAATATGAGGGGGTTTGGGAGTTCATGGCTTCCATGACAGCCATGGACCTGACCCAGTTAATTCAGGGCCCTACTCACGAGGGAGGCCACACGCTGGACCTTGTCTTTGTCTCTGGCCAGTGGACGAGTGATCTGGGAATAGGGGATCCAGCTATTATTCCCCTGTCATGGTCAGATCACTCACTTCTCTGGCTTGACTTCCCTGGTGCTACCCCCCGCTGCGGGGAGGCGGAACCGGAAGGTATTAGATGGTTCCGCCCCAAGCGCCTGATGGAACCAGATAGGTTCCAGACGGAGCTTGGGCCACCTCCTGTGGACCTGACCCGCCCCCGAGTGGAGGACCTGGTAGACGCATGGAATAGTGCGACTACCGGGGCCCTAGACCGGGTGGCGCCTTTGCGGCCTCTCCTGCGGCGACGAACCACCCTGGCCCCTTGGTTCACCGAGGAGCTAAGGGTGATGAAACGCCACAAGAGACGCCTAGAGAGTCGTTGGAAATCCTCCCGTTCCGAATTTGACCGAGCACAGGCACGAGCCTACTTGAGGACGTACCTTGTGGCATTAAGAGCGGCCAAACGTCAATATTGCGCCGCTCTTATTGCGTCCGCAGATAACCGCCCTGCCGCCCTGTTTCGGGTGACTCGCTCCCTCTTGTTTGAGAGACCGCGGGAAGCCCCTTTACAGGGCAGAGCAGAGGAGTTTGGGAAATATCTACAGGACAAAGTCGCTCAAATCCGAATGGGATGGGCCCCTTTCAGTGGTCCAGTAGAGACGCCCGTGGCGAGTCTTGAGGGACCGCTTTGGGAGGAGTTTGACTCGGTTGCCATCGAGGATTTGGACAGGTTGCGTGGACGTCTGTGACCTACCACATGTTTATTGGACCCGTGTCCCTCCTGGATTGTACTGGCATCCTGGGAGGTCACGCGCTACTGGCTCCTGGGCCTAATGAACGCTTCGTTGGGTGAGGGGTTTCTACCGGCCGCCTTGAAAGAGGCGGAGGTGAGGCCCCTGCTCAAGAAGCCTTCCCTGGACCCAACGGATCTAGTCAATTATCGTCCAGTCTCCAACCTTCCTTTTTTAGCGAAGGTTGTAGAGAGTGTGGTGGCACAACAGTTCCCACGTCACCTGGAGGAAAATGATTATCTAGACCCGCGCCAGTCCGGCTTCCGACCCGGGCACAGCACGGAGACGGCCTTGGTCGCATTGGTTGATGATCTCTGGAGGGCCAGAGATAGGGGTTGTTCCTCTATCCTGGTCCTATTAGATCTCTCGGCGGCGTTAGATACCATCAACCATGGTATCCTGTTGCACCGGCTAGAGGGGCTGGGAGTCAGGGGCACCGTTTTACGGTGGTTTGGCTCCTACCTCTCTGACCGGACGCAACGTGTGTTGGCAGGGGAGCAGAGATCGACCCGGAGGCCACTCACATGTGGAGTGCCACAGGGATCGGTGCTCTCGCCTCTCCTGTTCAACACATACATGAAACCGCTGGGCGAGATCATCTGTGGTTTTGGGGTGGGATATCATCTGTATGCTGATGATACTCAGCTATACATTTCCACCCCGAACCACCCCAATGAGGCCGTTGAAATGATGTCCCGGTGTTTGGAGGCCGTACTGGTCTGGATGGATGGCAACCGACTAAAACTCAACCCTTCCAAGACGGAGTGGCTGTGGCTTCCAGCCTCCCGGTTCAACCAGTTGCTTCCATCTCTGGCCATCGGGGGCGTGCAACTAGCCCCCATGGAACAGGTGCGCAATTTGGGCGTCCTCCTAGATGCCCGGCTGTCCATGGATGACCATGTAACAGCCGTGGCAAGGGGGGCGTTCCATCAGGTTCGCCTGATGCGCCAATTGCGCCCCTTATTGGACCGGGATGCCCTACGCACAGTCACCCATGCGCTAGTGACGTCTCCCCTGGACTACTGCAATGCTCTCTACATGGGGCTTCCCTTGAGATGCACTCGGAGACTACAGTTGGTCCAGAACACGGCCGCGCGGGTGATTATGGGGAGGACTAGATACTCCTCTGTAACACCTCTCCTGCGCGAGCTGCACTGGCTTCCTGTGGTCTACCGAGTGCGTTTCAAGGTTTTGATTATGATCTTTAAAGCGCTTCATGGCACAGGACCTAGTTACATGCAGGATCGCATCCTGCCCCATACATCCCTACGACCAATTCGCTCACACAGAGAGGGACTTCTCCGGGTGCCGTCCGCTAAACAGTGTCGGGGGGCGACACCCAGGAGCAGAGCCTTCTCTGTGATGGGCCCAGCCCTGTGGAATGACCTCCCCCGTGACATCAGGATTACTTCCGATCTCCGCTCCTTCCGTGTACAGCTGAAGACCCACCTCTTTCAATTATCTGGCCTGGCTCAACCGTAATTTTTCTTACTCCTCCTGACTGTCTTTTTAAATTTTTTAATTTTAAATTGGGTTTTTTACAATTGGGGTATTTTAATGGTGATTTTTAACTGTCTAAATGTGATGTAATTTGTTACCTCCTCCGTGCATGTATGTCTTTGTATATATGTATGTTTATGTGTTTGTACACATGTTTCATGTTTTATATGCTCCATTGTACGCCGCCCCGAGTCCTGTCTGGAAAGGGAGCGGCTAATAAATTCATATTTATTTATTATTATTATTATTATTATTATTATTAAATACAGGATAATCAAGGAATTGTTAACAATTCTCTTTTCAATTTTAATTTCTGCAAAATTGGACCATGAAGATATTGATGAGTAATCTGCCTTTTAAGCTCTATCATCCACCATAACACCATAAGATCAACCAGTCAAGAATGTTAGAATATTCATGACTGGGAGAGACATGGTAACAAGGTCAGCCAATGAATAGGCATAGAAGCTAAGTCAGCCAATAGGAGCTGAAACAGATTGGAGTCAGGATGTGCTTTAGTCTGCAGCTTCTGAGTCTGTGCAGAGAATTGAAGCAGAAACTTAAGAAAGAAGTCTGTCTGGTCTTGTCTGCTCTGAACTCTGAAATGAAACTAACTGTCCTCTCCTGCTTGTGTTCTGCTTGTAAATTCTACCATGTTGAAATAATCTACTATTGGTATTGTACATTTATTCATCAGTTATTATGCATATAGTTTCCTATACCAGCAATTACAGACTCAAGACATCAAACTGAAATAACAAACTTCATGGTCTCCACACAGCAGTGCATTCAGATTCTTTCAGCTGAATTTCAGAATAATCATGTTGGTCTTTTTTCCTAGATATGGATGACTGTTTTCTATGTCCAGAAGATCAGTATCCAAACAAGGAGCAGAATTCATGCCTTCCAAAAATTTTAACCTACCTAACATATGAAGAATCATTGGGAACCATCTTAACCATTTGTTCCGTTTTGTCTTCTTTTATTGTATTGTTGGTTCTGGGTATCTTCATTAAGTACCACGATACCCCCATTGTCAAGGCCAACAACCGAAACATCACCTATGTCCTTCTTATTTCTCTCTTGCTTTCGTTCCTTTGTGCTTTACTATTTATTGGCAAACCTCATAAAGTGACCTGTCTCCTTCGACAAAGTGCTTTTGGTATCATTTTTACTGTCGCTGTATCATGCGTGTTAGCAAAAACTATTGTGGTGATTTTAGCTTTCATGGCCACCCAACCAAAGTCTACTATGAGGAAATGGGTGGGAAAAAGGTTGGCCATTTCCATTGTATTATTGTGCTCCTTCATTCAAGTAGTTCTTTGTACTATCTGGCTGTTGATTTTTCCTCCATTTCCAGATTTCAACATGCACTTAATGGCAGAAGAAATTGTTCTGGAATGTAATGAAAACTCCTTTGTCATGTTCTACTGTGTCTTGGGCTTCATGTTCCTCTTAGCCCTTGTCAGCTTTACTGTAGCTTTCTTTGCCAGGAAATTACCAGACTCTTTTAATGAAGCCAAATTTATCACCTTCAGCATGTTGATTTTTTGCAGTGTTTGGCTCTCCTTTGTTCCTAGTTATCTGACCACAGGAGGAAAACATATGGTGGCTGTGGAGATCTTCTCCATTATAACATCCAGTGGAGGACTTCTTGTATGCATCTTCTTCCCTAAGTGCTTTATTATCATACTGAAGCCTAAATTGAATAGCAAGCAACATCTAAGAAAAAGGAATAATTGAACAACTCTATTAAAACTCTGTTTTTTTTTAATTTAGCCATACAAAAGCAGTAAGGCTCAAATGTGAAAATATATAAACCTTTCCTATCAGTTGCAATTCTGTTCTACCTGAGGAAAAATAATCATCTTAATGGAGCCTACATTTTTCTTACCCTTACTTTCCTTCTTCTAAGAATGTTTTAAAATTCTTAACAACTCTCTTATCAGCATGTTATATAGTTTTCTTTCTTTGTGAGACAACTTTTTTCTTGAAAGGGTTGGTATTAGCATAATGTCTCAAAATTCTGTTTTCAGCAAAGGGATTTATTAAATGTTCTTCTTTTTTTAATAAATTGAAAATGGAATGGATTGCTTTATCTTGATCTTGGTTGGGTAAACCTGGAATTGGTGGTGTGTCATGACTGGAAGCCATCATTTACAGTGGGCCTCAAGCCAGCTATATATTCTACTGTGAGAAACTGGAAGGGTGGATTATATGGAGCATGGGAGGTATGTAGTCAAAAGAACATTCTTTCTAAATGAATCAAGTTCAACTTGCTCCTGCACCTGGAGTGAGTCAAGATCAAGTGGCCCTTGCACCTGGAGCGACATGATTGGGAGGAATCTTCCTCTGGACAGTGACTGATTGAACCAGATGATGGACATGTGGGTGCTGTGGTAGGATCTTGAAGTTTCAACTGGGTGGGGAAAACCTGGAAGCCTAGAATTTCAGGTTTTCCCAGATTTGCTAATATGGCTTATTTAACAAACTGGAACTTCGAAGTACCTCTAGCCTCAGATTCTTATTTGAGTGAGGTTGCTATTTGGAACTCTGACAAGGTGATGTTAGGAAATAAGAACTGAATTTCATCTTCCACATATGATGCTAAAGCAGCAAAAATATTTCAGGACTTTTATTTTGCTGTCTTTTCATATTCTGAGACAAATAGCAAGGGCAATTGCTAGAATATTATTGATTATTTAAAAGTTAACCTATGTAGAATGAATGGAATAAACAATGAAGACTCATTTGGTCTTCTGTTGATCAAAAATGCCAAAAAGTGACAGTGCTGTATTTTCAAATGACTAACAGGCGAAAAAAGCTCCCTAGAAGAATCTCATGATTGCGAATCTATAGCACGGATGCCACAGGTGGCACACAGAGCCCTTTCTGCAGGTATGCACATCATCGCCCAGTTCAGCTCCACTGCACATGCATGTGCACCTCCCACTGGCCATTTGATTTTTAAGTCTCTGCCACATATGTGGGAGAAATGCGCGCATGTGCAGGAGCCATGGGGTCATGTACCCATATCTAAGGGTGGTCGGAGCATGGGGTGTTTGGCACTCCTGCTGCTCCATGGTTTTGGTTTCAGGAGGCTTCAAGGAAGCCTGCTAGGCTGAAAAAGGCAGGTCAAACACATGGATAGGGGGTCACACTCATGCACAGGGAGAGTGAAGGGGTCATGTGGCATGTGCAGGGGTGGGGTGCATTGGATTATTGGTTCGGAGATGCATGTGAGTGCTGGTGCAATCACACGTGCAATTTCAGCATGCAAGGAGGAAAAGGCTAGCTATCACTTTCCTAGACCATCCTGAACAAAATTTTCCTCAACTTTTTCACCTGTGGAAGACCATGCAGTCTTCCCTCTTTGACCTGCTTTAATGTCCTACCATCTGTAATGTTGGAAATGAAATATAATACAGCTTTTGCAGAGCAAAAGTGATTTGGTGATTTGAAACAACCAAAGATTCCAGCCAATATGTTGTTTTGATGTCCTTTTTTGCAACCTTTCTAAGTCCATTTTCTGAAAGAATTTCCCTGTTTTCTCTTTCATACACAAACATACAAACACACACATAGGTACATGCATACAAATATATATAATTTATTTTTGAAAGAATAAACATATTGAGAAGATGATGTTAACATGGGGGGAATTAAAAATGTCAGGGACTGTGCTGAAATGGAGAAATTGAAAAAAGAAATCCTGGGAAAAGATATGGGATAAATGGCATAGGTGGATGGAGGAAAGAAACAAGGATCAATGAAGGAAGACAACAAAGCCCAAAAATAGTAGTTAAGGAGAATTAACACATATATATGTATCCAAGTGGTTTAAATTTACTAGAGGTAATTGGCCAATATAGCAGACAGATATAGCAGACAGAGGAGTAAAATAAGAGGGTTAAGAATGGTGAAATGCAAATGAAATATAATAGAAGGGGAAACAATATAAGGTGAGCGATATCGATTGGCAATTACTATTAATAAGAACAGGAAGTTCCTGTTCATATTGTATTGCATAAATGTGGTGTACGACTAAGTTTTGTGTGTGTGTGTATTTTACATGTTTGTAAATAAAATAAAAAAAATAAAAAATAAAAAGTCAAAAACAAAAAACTAGGGAAATTATACACAGCACTAGCAGAAAAAAAGAGAGATAGCAACCTACATAAAGGAAAAAATAAATTCCAAAGAAGTCTATGCTAATGAAGAAGGTAGGATACTAATGATTGAATTAGAGACAACAGAAAAACCAATACTATTAATAGTCATATATGCACCAAATCAGAAACAAAAGGAATTCTATAGGAAACTACACAACAAAATAAACGAATTAGAATATGAAAATATTTGCTTAATTGGGGATTATAATGCAATAGTGGATTAAAAAATGGACTATGAAAGCAAAAAGAAAAAGAAAACGAAAAAAATACGCTACCCAAATCCTTTTTTGAGATGGCAATGGAATATAAATTACACAATATTTGGAGAGAAAGGAACAAAAGAAGAAAGCAATATACCTTTTATTCGAACCCCCATCAGTCACTATCAAGAATTGACATGGCTTGGATTTCATCTGGTCTATGCAATCAAGTAGATGAAATTGAAATAGAAGCAAATGAGTGGGCAGATCACAATCCAATAAAATTAAGATGGAAAGGTCAAAGAAGAAGAAAAAGATGGATGATGAATTCAAATATTATAAATGAAACAGAATACACTCAAATGCTGGAGAAAGAACTAAAACATTTTTTTAGAATAGATGAAAAAGAAGATACCTCAATTCAAAATCTCTGGGACACTATGAAAGCATACACAAGAGGCCTTACGATTGCCTATATGGCGAGGAAAACTAGAAAACAAAAAGAGCAACAAGAATGTATGCAAAAGGAACTTATGGAAGCCGAAGATGAACTCCAGAAAGACCCAAAGAATAAAATTAAAAAAGAAAAAAGAGAGATAATCAAACATAAGCTCAACTTAATAAATCAAAAGGAATTAGCGCAGAAAATTAAAGCAGCCAGACAAAATTACTTTGAACAAGCCAACAAACCTGGACGATGGCTGGCATACAGACTGAAGAATGAAAGAGAAAAAAGGATAATATATCAATTAAAAGATGATGAGGGAAGAATTCAATACAAAGGAGAAGAAAAGAAGAAAAATATTCATAAATACTTCACAAAACTATACGCACAAGATAGTATGGAGGAAAACAAAATAAAGCATTATTTAAACACACAAAGATAACACCAATCTCAAAAGAGCAAAGGGAGACGATAAACAGGCCAATAACGTTAGCCGAAGTGGAACTAGTTTTGAAAAACCAGAAAAATAATAAAACTCCAGGACCAGATGGAATACCGGTGGAGCTATACAAATATAATAAAATAATATTGGAAGAGTTAGGGGTGGAAATGTTTAATGAAGTTTTAGGAAAAGCCAAGATACCAGAATCATGGACAGAAGCAATAATATCGCTAATCCCAAAAAAAGAAACCAGCCTACAAGAAATTCAAAACTACAGGCCAATTTCATTACTAAACTCCGATTATAAAATATTTGCAGCAATTATGGCAGGAAGAATCAAACAGGTTTTAAATGAATGAATACACCCAGACCAAAACGGATTTTTACCCCACAGACACATTAGAAATAATACGAGAATCATCTTAGATATAATAGAGTACTACGAGGTGCATCCAGAAAAACAAATGGCACTGGTTTTCCTTGATGCACAAAAAGCAGTTGACAACGGAATCTGGAAATTTATAATAACAATATTGGATGAGATGAAATTCGGTGAAAAATTTATAAAAATGATAGAAGGATTTTATAACAATCAGACAGGCAAAGTTCTGATGAATGGAGAATTAACAGAGAAGATCGAAATAAAAAAAGGAGTCAGACAGGGATGCCCCCTCTCTCCTTTGCTGTTTATATTGAAATTTTATTAAATGAAATTCGGAAGGACCAAGGAATAAAAGGTTTAAGACTCAAAAATGAAGAATATAAGGCCCAAGCCTATGCCGATGACCTAGTATTTGTACTAGAGGACCCATTAGAATCCAGTCGGAAATTAATTCAAAAATTAGAAAAATATGGCGAAGTGGCAGGATTAAAGATCGATAAAAACAAAACAAAAATGATAACCAAGAACATGACAAAAAAGCAAGAGGAGGAACTGGAAGTAACAACCAGAATGCAAATAACTAAGAAAGTGAAATACTTGGGGATCTGGGTGTGGGCAAAATGTTCCACAATTAAAGATGATAACTATAATAAATTAGCGATACAAATAAAGAAAGAGTTAGAAAATTGGAAAAATATTCAACTATCACTCATGGGACGTATAGCGACAATTAAAATGAATATTCTACCAAGAATCTTATTCCTGTTGCAAGCCGCACCTATTAATCCGGCTAAAAAATTCTTTCAAGAATTAAACAAAATAACCGCTAGGTTCATTTGGCAGGGACGAAAAACGAGGATTAAACTAAAGTCAATGCAAGACAGCAAGGAGAGGGGAGGTTTAGCATTACCAAATTGGGATCTATATGCATCGGCAGTATCAATCACATGGGTGAAGGATTGGATAGAGCTAAAGAATAAAAGAATTTTGACTTTGGAAGGCCATGATTTGCAAGCAGGCTGGCACACATTCCTATGGGATGATAAAAATAAAACGCACAAATACTTTCAAAATCATTTAATTAGAAGAGCGTTATTGCAAAAATGGCTCAAAAAAAAACCCAAAACCCACTATGTGAAAATTCCGAATTGGCTATCACCGACAGAAAGGACGACTCATCCAAATTTTATAGATTTGAACAAAATGCTAAGAAATAGAGACTTAATTGATAGACAGGGAAACTTAAAAACAATTGAAGAATTGGCAGAACAGAACATGAAAGTTGACTGGCTAACTTACCTTCAAATCAAAACTAAATACAATAAAGATACCAAATTATATGACATTGAAACAGAACCACACGAATTGTATAAAATCATTCAAAGCTCAGGTAGAAAAATGATAGGGAGAATATATAAATTTCTCTTAAAGTATAAAATGGAAGAGGAAATTGTGAAAGAACAAATGATAAAATGGCCGCAGAACTTTGGATATAATATTGAATTAGACAAATGGGAAAAATTTTGGGGAACAAACTTAAAAATGACACTCTCAGTCGCATACAAGGAAAACCAGTACAAAATGTTTTATAGATGGCACCTGGCACCAACAAGTTTAGCTAAAATATCAACAAATACCTCCCCAAAATGTTGCAAATGTGAATCGATACACGGAACGTATTACCATTTATGGTGGACCTGTGAGGAGGCTAAAAAGTTTTGGAAAAAGATCAAAATTGGCTGGAGGCAATAACAGGAGTTAAAATAGAATGGAAACCGGAAACCTTTTTATTAGGAATAATGTCTGCGAAATACAAAAAGGAAATCCAGCATTTAATACTTCATATAACAACGGCAGCAAGGATTGCCTATGCCCAGAAATGGAAAAACAATCTAACTCCAAGTGAAGATGAAATAATAAGAAAGGTTATGGACTATGCTAAAATGAACAAACTAACTAAAGAAATTCAGGGAAAAGAAGAATCAGAATTCTAACAAATATGGGATAAATGGTATAGGTGGATGGAGGAAAGAAACAAGAATCAAAGAAGGAATGTAACAAAACTCAAAAATAATAGTTATGGGTAAAATAAGAAAGTTAAGAATGGTGAAACCCAAATAAAAAACAATTGAATAGGAAAAAATAATAAAAATAAAAATAAAAACTTAGTTAATTTTTGGTGATTAATAAGTAGAACGTTGTAGATGCTTATAGAATGTTTTTGTTTTTAAAATGTTTATTCGTTAACAGATAACCCATCATGACAATAATAATGAAATAATAACTCTAACTGGTAAAAACAATTTGGATATAAACTATAATATGGGACCTGGGGAAAAGATTTACTAATTTTATTAATATTTTTTGGTTTAGATTTTGTTATAAAGATGTAATCTCTCCTGGGTACTTATAAATTCTAGTAATAAATTTTTGTCTAGATTTATTATAATATAAATATAAATGATTCTAGACAAAAGCACGTTTAAACAAATATAGTTAAATGAGAATGATGGTATATTGATGGTATAAAGATTTTTGATTTAAAATGTATAATTCAATATGAATGAAATATAAAGAATGATTGTAGTAACGCACGAAATTTATTTGTAACCAATCAACATGCTTTCTGGAAGATGTAATGAAGAATGTTTTTGTGTGATTTTTTTGTTTAATTAAAACAATAAAAAAACTGAAAAATAAAATAAAAATGTCACTATTGGGGAGATATTGCTGCAGAATGAATAACTGCCATCGATCTCAGCAGGGGTGGATGTGAACAGCCTGGCTTCAAAGGGGTTTGTCCTAGTGCAGTGATAGCTAACCTTTTTCTAAAGGTGTCCCAAAAGTGTGTGTGCCCCCGACGCATGCGTGACACCCACATGGTGGGGAGTTTCGCCCACCCCAGTTCTGAAGACTTTCCTATAGTAGGGCTATTTTTTCCCTCCCCATGCTTCAGGAAAGCCTCAGGAGCCTGTGGAGAATGAAAAACAGCCCATTTGCCGAACCGGAAGTTGGGTACAAATTTCCAGTTGGCCCATTGGACATGTTTTTTGCCTTCCCGAAACTACTGAGTCTTACCTGAAGCCTGGGCAGAGTGGCTGAGGGCTGCCATACCAGCACATATGGCTCTGCATGCCACCTGTAGCATGCGTGCCATAGGTTTGCCATCAGCCTCCTAGGGATTGACAAAACAACTGAGAAGTGTGTGCTTTCGTTGTTGTTTTCTTGTTTTAAGGAAGGGAAGACACTCCTGAAATCAGTGTTTGGTCACTGTATGAAATCTAGGTCTTTGTACTGTCTGGCTGTTGACATTTCCTCCATTCCCTGATTTCAATATGCACTTAATATCAGAAGAAATTGTTCTAGAATGTAATGAAAACTCCTTTGTCATGTTATACTGTGTCTTTTGTATGGCTAAATTAATGTTCCTCTTAGCCCTTGTCAGCTTTACTGTAGCTTTCTTTGCCAGGAAATTACCAGACTCTTTCAACGATGCCAAATTTATCACCTTCAGCATGTTGATATTCTGCAGTGTTTGACTCTCCTTTATTCCTTGCTATCTGACTACAGGGGGCAAATATATAGTGGCTGTGGAGATCTTCTCGATTATAACATCTAGTGGAGGGCTTCTTGTTTGCATCTTCTTCCCTAAACGCCTTATCATACTGAAGCCTGAATTGAATAGCAAGCAATATCTAAGACAAAGAAATTTTTGAACATCTCTATTAAAAGCTCTGTTTTTAATTTAGCCATACAAAAGCAGTAAGGCCCAAATGTGAAAATATATAAACCTTTCCCATCTATTAGTTGCAATTGCTGTTATACCTGAGGAACAATAATAAACTTAACTGAGTCTATATTTCCTATTTTGGGGGTAAATGTGCTCTCTTAAGGCCTATTTTGTCCTTAGCCTTAATTTCCTTCTTTTAAGAATGTTTTAAAATTCTTAACAACTCTCTTATCAGCATGTTATATAATTTTCTTTGAAAACTTGCTTCTTCAAAGGGTTGCTATTAGCATTTCTCAAAATTCTATTTTCAGCAAAGGGATTTATTAGATGTCCTTCTATTTTTCAATTACTGAAAAGTGGAAAGGATTGCTTTTTCTTGGTCTTGGCTTGTGTAAACCTGGAATAGGAGGTGTGTCACGCTTGGAAGCCATCTTTTACAACCTGCCACATATTCTACTGTGGAAAACTGGGAGGGGGGTAGTGTGGATCATAGGAGGCAAAATAGCATTCTTTCTAAGTGAGTCTAGGTCAACTTGCCCCTACACCTGGAGTGGCATGATTGGGAGGAATCTTCCTCTGGACAATGACTGATTGGACCATGTGATGGACATGTGGGTGCTGGGGTAGGGTGTTGAACTTTAAACTGGGTGGGGAAAACCTGGAAGCCTTCAGATTCAGGTTTTTCCAGATGTGCCACTATGGCTTCTCTAATAAATTGGAACTTTGAGGAACCTCTAGCCTCGGATTCTTATTTGATTGAAGAGGCTATTTGGAACTCTGACAAGGTGATGATAGGAAATAGGAACTGAATTGCATCTTCCACATACGATGCTAAAGATGCCAAAATATTTCAGGACTTTTATTTTGCTGTCTTTTCGTACTCTGAGACAAAGAGCAAGAGCAAGTGCTAGAATATTATTGATTGTTTAAAAATTACACTATGTCGAATGAATGGAATATAGAATGAAGACTCATTTGACCTTCTGCTGATCAAAACTTGCCAAAGCATGACAGTGCTGTATTTTCAAATGACTAAGAGAAATCCAACAGGATAAATCAACTTCCTACAAGAATTTCTTAGACCATCTTCATTGCAAAATCTTCCTGAACTTTTTCACCTATGGAACACCATGCAGACCTCTCTCTTTGACCTGCTTTAATGTTATGCCATCTGCAATGTTGAGAAGGAAATTTAATACAGCTGTTGGAGAGCAAAGTTGTCTGGTGATTTGAAACAACAAAATATTTGACCCAATATGCTTCTTTGACCTCCTTTCTATTGCAACCTTTATAACTCCATTCTCTCACAGAAATCCCACATTTTCTCTTTCATTCACACAAACACACACAAACACACACAAACACAAACACACACACACACATACGTATATGCATGCAAATATATATGATTACTCATTGAAAGAATAAACATATTAAGAAGGTGACGTTAACATGGAAGGAATTAAAATTTTCATTCTTTGGGAGATATTGCTGCAAAATGAATAACTGCAAAGATGAAGATCGGAAGCCACTTTTAAAAGTTTATTTTTTTTTCATTTTTTAAACATAGTGTTCTTTTGCACATTTTAAGAATGTGCCTTTATCTCCATTTGTGAGTTAGACACATTGTTTAAAAAGAGGGGGGGGGTGATGGTGAAGGAAAAACATCTAATCTTTCCCTTTAGAAACATCTAATTTTTATATTGCATAAGAAAGGGTGTTGGCCTATTCAAAATTCCTTCAGATCAATTCATTACGCAAGAATCCTTCAAAACCTAGGAATGCAACTAAGTGATTTCCACAAGGTGGCTGGAATTCATTTGAAAAATAGGAAATCACACTGGATAGTCTCCAATGTGGGCAGTGGGGAGATATGAGTAGTGTGGCCTCAATGGGGTTTATTCAGGGGTGAGTTTCAAAAACTTTTGCCACCTATTCTGTGGGTGTGACCTATTTTGTGGGCGTGGCTTGGCGGTCATATGACTGGGTGGTTGTAGCCAACTTGATGTCACTCACCAGGAGATGTCATGGATTGGGTAAAATGTGGTGAAGCTCACTTAACAATGCTCCTGCTTAGCAACCAAAATTTTGGGCTCAATTGTAGTCGTAAATCAAGGACTATCTCTGCTTTCCTTTGCATGGCAGCCTTATCCTAGTAAACTCCTCCTTTCTGGCAATTTTCCTCTGTTAGAGGCACCAAAATAATCCAGACAATGTAAGGTTTCCTGCTACAGCAGGGAGCGGGGTTGGGCTAGATGACCCCTGAGTAGCCTTCTAGCTCTAAATAGCTGTGTTCTCTCTCTCTCTCTCTCTCTCTCTCTCTCTCTCTCTCTCTTTTCAATTTAAAGCAGGTTTCAATTTAAAGCAGGTTTCAATTTAAAGCAGGTTTCAAGTTTGCAGCATTAAGACTTTTGGACTTCAACTCCTAGATTTCCAGAGCCAGGCATGCAGAGTTCCAATTTAAAGTGACAACATTCGTTTTTCTCCTTTGCTGAATTTCAGCTAAAAAGTGACTTTCCTCCTTCCCTCCCTCCCTTTGTCTCTCTCTCTTTTACTTTTTAAAACCTCCTTTCTCTTGCCTGAACTGTCAGGGAAAAAGGGCTTTAAAAATAGCTTCTGACAGGAGAACAGGTTCAGGGGTATGGCCAAGTCTCCATTACCTTACCAGATTTTCAGGACCTCTTCTGGCGTACCGTACTGTACAGGGAGGAACCCACCTCTGGGTTTGTCCTAGGGATGGGCAAAACAACTGAGAGTGTGTGCTTTTGTTGTTGTTGTTATTTTCTTGTTGTAAGGAAGGTAAGGGGCTCCTGAAATCAATGTTTGGTCACTGTATGGCATCAGGAGTTGATCATTGTATATGAACTTTGCAAAATCAATGTCAAACTATTTAAAAAATCCATTTCAAGGAATGATACCATGGGTCAGTAGCAAAATTTTATCACTTTGCCAGGATTTTTTTAAAATTCATTTATTCACTCATTCAATCCATCCATTCATTCCTTTGTAGTGTTTATTTTCTATGAGCTTCACAGGGACTCCCTCATTGTTATAAATACAATATTGCAAATAACTTGGACTTTCATGCCTGCATTCTTTTTTATTTTCTTCATTCTTGCTGCTTTGAGGCTTGCTGTCAAATCCTATTAACACTTGGTATTAAGTAGACTTTTTTTTGAGACATGACAAACAAACTTTTCCTTCTTGTTCAAGGTCCCTCAGAGTGGTTATCTCAATAGTGATAACCAGTATAAACATGAAGATATGGAAAAAGCTATAATCAGGGGACAAGGAGAAATCTCCAATGGATCAAAATCTGTTCATACCTGCCCCTGAAACATCCCCATCTGCAATTCCAGTTAATCACTGCTTGACCACATGTGTTTTTAATCCAATTTCTCCATACACACAGAAACAAAATATAAAAACAGATACAGAAACATGTGGCAAGGTTTTTGTGGACATGAGTAAAAATCTAGAAGGACAAGACAAGCTGGAGAAAGGTGACCTATATTCAAGAATGAACTGTTTTCTTCTCTGTGTTGTGTCCATAACATTCCTATCAATGCTTTGTCCACAAGGGATGTGTCACATTTCTCATAGTAAATGCAGCACTGCAGATCCTCTGCCTATTCTCCACAAGCAATACCAGTCAGGGGACATCCACTTTGCTAGCATCATTTCTCAGGTCTTCCTGTTTTGTATGATGATGGACTTTAAGACACCTCCTTCTAGCAACCTCTTTGAAGAAAGTGTGTAAGTATTGAGGAAGTATTGGCCAGAGAGAGAGATGTAAAATCGACCTGAAGCTGAGTGAGTGAGACGATTGAGTGAAAATGCATTATCTGAATCATGTAATGCATATAATATACTTACATGTATGCTGATTTCTTGCATCAAATTCATGTAAGTATTGAGTTATGGCCAGAGAGAGATGTGTAAAATCAACCTGAAGGTGAGTGAGTAAAAGGGCATTGTAGGAATTGAATTATGCATATGATATAGTTACATGTTTGCTGATGTCTTGCATTCACCATGTAATCTTGAGTCATCTGTAAACCATGAAATAATTGTGGTGATATGTGTTACTGCTGCATATTTACAGTGGCCCTGCATATGCATAATGATTTTGTGGACTTTGTACTTTCTCAATTTTTAGTGCCTTTATCTGCTCGATTGATGTTGATGCCAAGCAAAGAATGATAGAGAATGAATTTTTATTTCTCTCCAGTTAAGTCTTTGACACCCCCCACTTCCCTAAATTAAGCCAAGATTAGATATGGTCTGTGAAACCAGGGTCTTTTATTTGGAGATAATGTTCAATATGCTTTATTTAATTATACTTTTGAATATTCATATTTATGCACATGATTCTGCTTCATTCACAATGACAAAGCTCCATGGGGAGAGTTGAGAGCCAAGATTCCTTCCCTAGTAACTTCTTCTGATGAACATTGTAAGCTAACTAGTTAGCGTCAGCATTCCAAATATCCTGCAAAATTAAATCAGAGTCCAAGGCAGAGCTATCCTTAAAGTTCCAATTTAATAAGACAGACATGTTGGCACATCTGTGGAATCCCAAATCTAAAATCTTCCTGGGATTCCACCCAGTTGAAAGTTCATGATCTTATCCCCACACCCATAAATCCATCACATGGTCCAATCTTCTACGACCATGCTGGCATCTCCACCCAGCAGGTTCCGGTCAGGTGCAGAGGTGCGGAGACAAAAGATGACCTTGGGCTTCTAGAAAGGAATGACAACAAAACATTCCACAATTCTACTCCTTTCTATTCCCCCTCCCAATTGCTACTGCATAATGAAATAATAGAGAGTGTGGCAGGCCAAAGATCCTAAAAAGGAATATAACTGCAGGCCTGACACATGTATAACTATCTTAGTCTTATAAGTATCGTGTAAGTATTTCCAGAGGGAAGATGCAATTGAAGAAAAGGTGGAAAAAGAACTCCATTATAGATCCCATCAGCAACAATCATAAAAAAGGCCCAAGAGATGTTCACTATAGCTTCCTGGGTCAATAGTGAAGTCATCACTGACATGCTAATAATGCTCACCTAGAGTCATTTTTTTGAGATACCTAGGCAAAGAGAAAGATACCTGGTAAATCTGGGGCCAATATTTATTTCAAGTAATGTGTTTTTATTTTTTTTGTTAGATTAAATAAGTGCAATGAATGAAACTTATTGCTTCTTGCATATATAGACTGGATCAACTCCTTATATTATAGTTGAACGGAGAGGCAAAATAGATACTATATTCTGCAAGAAACCAGTTACAGCAGATCATGTACCTCTCTCTTCAGGGTCATAACTCAGATTTATCAGCACATCCTGGCTTTAGTATTTGCTGTTAAGGAGATCAATGCTAATCCCCATATTTTACCCAATGTCACCCTGGGCTTTCAAATCTATAACAGCCATTTTACTTCAAAATGGATGTACCATGCCTCAATGGAACTCCTTTCTTCTAAAGGCAGATTAATACCCAATTACAACTGTGACTTTCAGAAATATCCAGTAGCAATAATTGGAGGACCTGACACTGAGTTATGTCTTCAAGTAGTCACAATTCTGCAAATCTACAAGTTTCCTCAGGTAACTACGTGTGTGGCTCATACATTTAAATTTCTCATTTCAATTATATAAGACTTGGTTTCTGGCATAAAGTTAACACTTACTGATATCAAGAGGAACACTCTCCTTTCAAATTTATTTTCAAATCTAAGAAATATATGTTAACAGTCACTCTTTCTTCAATTGCATGGTTATTAATGTAAGGATGGAGAACCATATTCAAATTAAACAGACTAGAAAATTCTCAGTGCACCAAATGTTACTTGCTGCATTCACAGAACTTACTTAATAAATAAATCAGCTCCTATTCTGAGTTTAAACAATAGATTGTACTAAATGTCCTGCTCTAGACAGGAAAGTAAGCCATAAAGTAATCAAAGCAAAGTTAAGACAAACAAAGATTTATAGATTGTGCACAACTAGTCTTAAAATGTTATGCTTGAAAGTGTTGGAGGAAGAGAATTGCCAAATCTAAATCTATTAAGATGCAATGGAGCTAAACTTTTGCTTTGTGTACTATGAGAAAAAAAAATACATTAATGCACTTTTTTAAAAAAAAAATAGAGCCCATTGTTTCTTTTCTTGTTTGTTTTTTATAGTTGATGTATGGTTCTGCTCCAGTGACAAATAAGGAGAAACAGGCTGGTTTCTATCACCAAATGTTTCCAAATATGGACCTTCAGTATATTGGAATCCTTCAGCTACTGCAGCAATTTAAATGGACGTGGATTGGGGTTGTATCTGTGAATAATGAGAATGGGGAGAAGTTTGTACAAAATGTGACACCAATATTTGCTGAAAATGGGATCTGCTTTGACTTCATTGAAAGATTCCCACTTGCTTCTTATTCTACTGACATTGTCACTATGGTGAAAGAAGGGATGAAAATGTACAATATTGTGATGAACAGCACTGTCAATTCAGTGTTGATTCAAGGTGAAATTGATATAATGATACTTTTGATAATGTTTCACTCAATGGTAAAATTTGAAGAGATATCATTACAAGGACAAGGTAAAATCTGGATAATGACAGCCCAAATGGATTTCACTTCTGTTCCTTTTCAGAGATGGGAAGGCCTAAATTTTCTCCATGGTGCTCTATCCTTTGCAGTTCATTCAAGAGAGGTTCTAGGATTTGGGGAATTTCTTCATACCAGAAAACCAAACTTTAATGAAGAAGATGACTTCATTAGGGTTTTTTGGAAGGAGGCATTTGGGTGTGTTTTTTCGGGTTCGATGGTTGATGAGAAGAGCAACTCCCTAATGGACAGTCCATTGATGTGCACTGGGGATGAGAAGATAGAGAGCCTCCCTGTATCTGTTTTTGAAATGGACATGACTGGCCACAGCTACAGCGTCTACAATGCAATCCATGTTTTGGCACAAGCATTACATGTGGCTTATTCAACTACCTTCAAAAATAGAGCAAGAAGAGGCAAAGTAGAAGTTATTGAACTTCTCAAACTTCATCCATGGAAGGTAATGTCACACTTTAGATATTTCTTATGTCCAATAAGTTAACATAATATTATGTTATATCTGACATACAAATAATAAATTTGTCTCCATATCATTGAATGGCCGGTTGAATATACTTGTATGCCTTTGAAAATTTATCACAGAATGGAGACAAGACCTTTCAATTAAGATATAACCTACATGTAAAAATATGCTTTTTTTCCCTATGTTTCTGAAATGGAGGTAGGCTTTCATCATTTTGCAGATCCTGATCAATTGTTTGTCCCCTCCCTTTGTTCTTTGTTTTTGTTTTTTAGCTAAATCAAATAGTAAGAAGGCTCTCTTTCAATAATACTGCAGGAGAAACATTATCTTTCAACGAAAATGGAGAACTAAAGGCTGGGTTTGATGTGATCAATTGGGTAACATTCCCAAATAACTCCTTTTTGAAAGTCAAAATTGGTGGAATAGGCTCTGTGACTTCCCAAGGGGACAGGTTAATAATTGATGAAGAAGCAATCATTTGGCCAAGCAGATTTAACCAGGTTTGCATAATCCAAGATCAGATTAACAATGTTTAATTGAATAGATGAGACTTGCAGGATAGTTTTAGTGATTTTTCTTGCCTTTGCATGACTCAGATATCAAAAAATGCTTCCAGGAAACTTTGTAACGCTTAATGTTATAGAGAGAGAATTTTAGTTAACAATATTTTCTTGAAGTTAAAAAAAAAATCTCAGAAGTGATGTAATAACACAACCATGTAAACAAAGTTTTTATATAGTCACTTTCACAAAGTGACAAAATTTGTGGACCAGAAGAATGATGTTGATATCATTTAGTTGGACTTCAGTAAGCTTATGATGAGGTAGACCATAGGCTACTACTAGATAAAGTGGAAAAATGTGGGTTAGACAGCATCATCACCAGAGATGTACAGTATTTGTACCTGGCTGACCAACCACACTCAACATGTATTTCTCAATGGAACTGCATATATATGGAGGGAAGTATGCAGTTGAGTACCCCAAGGTTCTGTTTAAGACTCAGTAGTCTTCAACATCTTCATTAATGATTTGAACTAGGGGATAAAAGGGAAACTCATCAAATTTGCAGATGACACCAAGCTGGCAGGAGTAACAAACACTCCAAAGATAGGCTTAAGATATAAAAGGATCTTGACAAACTTGAACATTGGGCACTATCTAACAAAAGGAAATTCAATGGTGAAAAAAAGTAAGCTTCTTTATTTAGGCAAGAAAAGCAAAATAACAGGTACAGTATAGGTGGTTCCTTGCTCAATAGTAGCAATTGTGAGAGGGGTCTTGGAATCCTAGTGGACAACCATTTTAATATGAGCCAGCAGTGTGTAGCAGCTACCAAAAAGCCAACATAGTTCTAGACTGCATAAACAGAGGGATAGAATCAAGATCACATTAAGTGTTAATACCACTTTTCTAATGTCTTGGTAATACTTTGAATATTACATCCAATTTTGGTTGCCACAATGTAAAATATATGTGGAAACTCAAGAAAGAGTCTAGAGAAGAGCAACAAAAATGATTAGGGGACTGGAGGCTTAAACATGAAGAATTGTTGCATGAAAAGAAGGTCTAGGGGAGACATAATAGCAGTGTTCCAATATCCCAAGGCTTACCGCAAAGAAGAGGGAGTCAAACTATTTTCCAAAGCCCTGAGGGTTGAACCACAAGAAATAAGTGGAAACTATTCAAGGAGAGAAGCACCGTAGAACTGAGGAGAATATTCTTGACAGTTGGCAGAATTAATCAGTGGAACAACTTGCCTCCAGAAGTTGTGAATGTTCCAACAGTGGAAATTTTTAAGAGGATGTTGGATAACCATTTGTTTGAAGCGGTGTAGGGTTTCCTGCCTAGGCAGGGGATTGGACTAGAAGACCACCAAGGTCTCTTCCAAGTCTGTTATTTTATTCTACTCTATTCTGCTCTATTCTATAGTTATACAGCATTGAAAAGTGGAACAAATTATATGTAACCAATATAAATCCAAAACAATAGGATAAATTTCTGGACTTATTCAAGACCTCTACAATACATAAACCAAATAATTATGCAATATACTTTAATCACAGCAGTAATCAATATCTAACAGACATTAGTTGATGATAATACAAACTAATCCAAATTTGGCTTCGATTCGTTTGTATGATCTTCCCAATAAACCTGATACAAATCGGGAGCTTTGTAGACAATAACTATCAATACACAGTCTTGGAAGATGCAAAGCATTCTCTTCTATCATTTTTGTATAGGTCCAACCACCGTCTTTGTGTAATAACTATTGTCCTTTGGGTTATGCTAAGACCAAAATAGAAGGGAGGCCCTTTTGTTGTTATAAGTGTCTTCGCTGTCCAGAAGGGAAGATTTCCAATCTGAAAGGTGAGTGATGAAAGATAAGCAATTCAGTTTCCAGATATACTGATACTGGTTGCTGTAGATATTTATTTCCAGATATAACTACAGATCTTAATACTAATGATTTGTCACATAGGGAAAAAGGTCTACATTTATATTCTGCAGGTAATGACATAATGGCAGTGGTGCAGGAGTGGGTTTCTGCTGGCATTACTGCCAGTTTGGTGTGCATGTGCACACAGTTTCCTGTAAATAGTTCTGTACTTGTGCATAACATTAAACATGTAAAAAAAAGATGTTGTAGCAACTGGGGAACTGATTCGGGGCCGTGTCGAGCATACTGTGCCTACCGGTTCAGTTACCCAGTCATCATTTCCACCTATATTTAATTATGAGTGACAGGCATGATATTCAATGAAATATGAATATGAAATATGAGGGGGTTCGGGAGTTCATGGCTTCCATGACAGCCGTGGACCTGACCCAGTTAATTCAGGGCCCTACTCACGAGGGAGGCCACACGCTGGACCTTGTCTTTGTCTCTGGCCAGTGGACGAGTGATCTGGGAATAGGGGATCCAGCTATTATTCCCCTGTCATGGTCAGATCACTCACTTCTCCGGCTTGACTTCCCTGGTGCTACCCCCCGCTGCGGGGAGGCGGAACCGGAAGGTATTAGATGGTTCCGCCCCAAACGCCTGATGGAACCAGATAGGTTCCAGATGGAGCTTGGGCCACCTCCTGTGGACCTGACCCGCCCCCGAGTGGAGGACCTGGTAGATGCATGGAATAGTGCGACTACTGGGGCCCTAGACCGGGTGGCGCCTTTGCGGCCTCTCCTGCGGCGACGAACCACCCTGGCCCCTTGGTTCACCTAGGAGCTAAGGGTGATGAAACGCCACAAGAGATGCCTAGAGAGTCGTTGGAGATCCTCCCGTTCCGAATTTGACCGAGCACAGGCACGAGCCTACTTGAGGACGTACCTTGTGGCATTAAGAGCGGCGAAACGTTAATATTGCGCCGCTCTTATTGCATCCGCAGATAACCGCCCTGCCGCCCTGTTTCGGGTGACTCACTCCCTCTTGTTTGAGAGACCGCGGGAAGCCCCTTTACAGGGCAGAGCAGAGGAGTTTGGGAAATATCTACAGGACAAAGTCGCTCAAATCCGGATGGGATGGGCCCCTTTCAGTGGTCCAGTAGAGACGCCCGTGGTGAGTCTTGAGGGACCGCTTTGGGAGGAGTTTGACTCGGTTGCCATCGAGGATTTGGACAGGTTGCGTGGACGTCTGCGACCTACCACATGTTTATTGGACCCGTGTCCCTCCTGGATTGTACTGGCATCCTGGGAGGTTACGCGCGACTGGCTCCTGGGCCTAATGAATGCTTCGTTGGGTGAGGGGTTTCTACCGGCCGCCTTGAAAGAGGCGGTGGTGAGGCCCCTGCTCAAGAAACCTTCCCTGGACCCAACGGATCTAGTCAATTATCGTCCAGTCTCCAACCTTCCTTTTTTAGCGAAGGTTGTAGAGAGTGTGGTGGCACAACAGTTCCCACGTCACCTGGAGGAAAATGATTATCTAGACCCGCACCAGTCCGGCTTCCGACCCGGGCACAGCACGGAGACGGCCTTGGTCGCATTGGTTGATGATCTCTGGAGGGCCAGAGATAGGGGTTGTTCCTCTATCCTGGTCCTATTAGATCTCTCGGCGGCGTTAGATACCATCGACCATGGTATCCTGTTGCACCGGCTAGAGGGGCTGGGAGTCAGGGGCACCGTTTTACGGTGGTTTGGCTCCTACCTCTCTGACCGGACGCAACGTGTGTTGGCAGGGGAGCAGAGATCGACCCGGAGGCCACTCACATGTGGAGTGCCACAGGGATCGGTGCTCTCGCCTCTCCTGTTCAACACATACATGAAACCGCTGGGCGAGATCATCCGTGGTTTTGGGGTGGGATATCATCTGTATGCTGATGATACTCAGCTATACATTTCCACCCCGAACCACCCCAATGAGGCCGTTGAAATGATGTCCCGGTGTTTGGAGGCCGTACGGGTCTGGATGGATGGCAACCGACTAAAACTCAACCCTTCCAAGACGGAGTGGCTGTGGCTTCCGGCCTCCCGGTTCAACCAGTTGCTTCCATCTCTGGCCATCGGGGGCGTACAACTAGCCCCCATGGAACAGGTGCGCAATTTGGGCGTCCTCCTAGATGCCCGGCTGTCCATGGATGACCATGTAACAGCCGTGGCAAGGGGGGCGTTCCATCAGGTTCGCCTGATGCGCCAATTGCGCCCCTTATTGGACCGGGATGCCCTACGCACAGTCACCCATGCGCTTGTGACGTCTCGTCTGGACTACTGCAATGCTCTCTACATGGGGCTTCCCTTGAGATGCACTCGGAGACTACAGTTGGTCCAGAACGCGGCCGCGCGGGTGATTATGGGGAGGACTAGATACTCCCCTGTAACACCTCTCCTGCGCGAGCTGCACTGGCTTCCTGTGGTCTACCGAGTGCGTTTCAAGGTTTTGATTATGATCTTTAAAGCGCTTCATGGCACAGGACCTAGTTACATGCAGGATCGCATCCTGCCCCATACATCCCTACGACCAATTCGCTCACACAGAGAGGGACTTCTCCGGGTGCCGTCCGCTAAACAGTGTCGGGGGGCGACACCCAGGAGCAGAGCCTTCTCTGTGATGGGCCCAGCCCTGTGGAATGACCTCCCCCGTGACATCAGGATTACTTCCGATCTCCGCTCCTTCCGTGTACAGCTGAAGACCCACCTCTTTCAATTATCTGGCCTGGCTCAACCATAATTTTTCTTACTCCTCCTGACTGTCTTTTAAAAAATTTTAATTTTAAATTGGGTTTTTTACAATTGGGGTATTTTAATGGTGATTTTTAACTGTCTAAATGTGATGTAATTTGTTACCTCCTCCGTGCATGTATGTCTTTGTATATATGTATGTTTATGTGTTTGTACACATGTTTCATGTTTTATATGCTCCATTGTACGCCACCCCGAGTCCTGTCTGGAAAGGGAGCGGCTAATAAATTCATATTTATTTATTATTATTATTATTAAATACAGGATAATCAAGGAATTGTTAACAATTCTCTTTTCAATTTTAATTTCTGCAAAATTGGACCATGAAGATATTGATGAGTAATCTGCCTTTTAAGCTCTATCATCCACCATAACACCATAAGATCAACCAGTCAAGAATGTTAGAATATTCATGACTGGGAGAGACATGGTAACAAGGTCAGCCAATGAATAGGCATAGAAGCTAAGTCAGCCAATAGGAGCTGAAACAGATTGGAGTCAGGATGTGCTTTAGTCTGCAGCTTCTGAGTCTGTGCAGAGAATTGAAGCAGAAACTTAAGAAAGAAGTCTGTCTGGGCTTGTCTGCTCTGAACTCTGAAATGAAACTAACTGTCCTCTCCTGCTTGTGTTCTGCTTGTAAATTCTACCATGTTGAAATAATCTACTATTGGTATTGTACATTTATTCATCAGTTATTATGCATATAGTTTCCTATACCAGCAATTACAGACTCAAGACATCAAACTGAAATAACAAACTTCATGGTCTCCACACAGCAGTGCATTCAGATTCTTTCAGCTGAATTTCAGAATAATCATGTTGGTCTTTTTTCCTAGATATGGATGACTGTTTTCTATGTCCAGAAGATCAGTATCCAAACAAGGAGCAGAATTCATGCCTTCCAAAAATTTTAACCTACCTAACATATGAAGAATCATTGGGAACCATCTTAACCATTTGTTCCGTTTTGTCTTCTTTTATTGTATTGTTGGTTCTGGGTATCTTCATTAAGTACCACGATACCCCCATTGTCAAGGCCAACAACCGAAACATTACCTATGTCCTTCTAATTTCTCTCTTGCTTTCGTTCCTTTGTGCTTTACTATTTATTGGCAAACCTCATAAAGTGACCTGTCTTCTTCGACAAAGTGCTTTTGGTATCATTTTTACTGTCGCTGTATCATGCGTGTTAGCAAAAACTATTGTGGTGATTTTAGCTTTCATGGCCACCCAACCAAAGTCTACTATGAGGAAATGGGTGGGAAAAAGGTTGGCCATTTCCATTGTATTATTCTGCTCCTTCATTCAAGTAGTTCTTTGTACTATTTGGCTGTTGATTTTTCCTCCATTTCCAGATTTCAACATGCACTTAATGGCAGAAGAAATTGTTCTGGAATGTAATGAAAACTCCTTTGTCATGTTCTACTGTGTCTTGGGCTTCATGTTCTTCTTAGCCCTTGTCAGCTTTACTGTAGCTTTCTTTGCCAGGAAATTACCAGACTCTTTTAATGAAGCCAAATTTATCACCTTCAGCATGTTGATTTTTTGCAGTGTTTGGCTCTCCTTTGTTCCTAGTTATCTGACCACAGGAGGAAAACATATGGTGGCTGTGGAGATCTTCTCCATTATAACATCCAGTGGAGGACTTCTTGTATGCATCTTCTTCCCTAAGTGCTTTATTATCATACTGAAGCCTAAATTGAATAGCAAGCAACATCTAAGAAAAAGGAATAATTAAACAACTCTATTAAAACTCTGTTTTTTTAATTTAGCCATACAAAAGCAGTAAGGCTCAAATGTGAAAATATATAAACCTTTCCTATAAGTTGCAATTCTGTTCTACCTGAGGAAAAATAATCATCTTAATGGAGCCTACATTTTTCTTACCCTTACTTTCCTTCTTCTAAGAATGTTTTAAAATTCTTAACAACTCTCTTATCAGCATGTTATATAGTTTCCTTTCTTTGTGAGACAACTTTTTTCTTGAAAGGGTTGGTATTAGCGTAATGTCTCAAAATTCTGTTTTCAGCAAAGGGATTTATTAAATGTTCTTCTTTTTTTAATAAATTGAAAATGGAATGGATTGCTTTATCTTGATCTTGGCTTTGGTAAACCTGGAATTGGTGGTGTGTCATGACTGGAAGCCATCATTTACAGTGGGCCTCAAGCCAGCTATATATTCTACTGTGAGAAACTGGAAGGGTGGATTATATGTAGCATGGGAGGTATGTAGTCAAAAGAACATTCTTTCTAAATGAATCAAGGTCAACTTGCTCCTGCACCTGGAGTGAGTCAAGATCAAATGGCCCTTGCACCTGGAGCGACATGATTGGGAGGAATCTTCCTCTGGACTGATTGAACCAGGTGATGGACATGTGGGTGCTGTGGTAGGATCTTGAACTTTCAACTGGGTGGGGAAAACCTGGAAGCCTAGAATTTCGGGTTTTCCCAGATTTGCTAATATGGCTTATTTAACAAACTGAAACTTCGAAGTACCTCTAGCCTCAGATTCTTATTTGAGTGAGGTTGCTATTTGGAACTCTGACAAGGTGATGTTAGGAAATAAGAACTGAATTTCATCTTCCACATATGATGCTAAAGCAGCAAAAATATTTCAGGACTTTTATTTTGCTGTCTTTTCATATTCTGAGACAAATAGCAAGGGCAATTGCTAGAATATTATTGATTATTTAAAAGTTAACCTATGTAGAATGAATGGAATAAACAATGAAGACTCATTTGGTCTTCTGTTGATCAAAAATGCCAAAAAGTGACAGTGCTGTATTTTCAAATGACTAACAGGTGAAAAAAGCTCCCTAGAAGAATCTCATTATTGCGAATCTATAGCACGGATGCCACAGGTGGCACACAGAGCCCTTTCTGCAGGTATGCACATCATCGCCCAGTTCAGCTCCACTGCACATGCATGTGCACCTCCCACTGGCCATTTGATTTTTAAGTCTCTGCCACATATGTGGGAGAAATGCGTGCATGTGCAGGAGCCATGGGGTCATGTACGCATATATAAGGGTGGTCGGAGCATGGGGTGTTTGGCACTCCTGCTGCTCCATGGTTTTGGTTTCAGGAGGCTTCAAGGAAGCCTGCTAGGCTGAAAAAGGCAGGTCAAACACATGGATAGGGGGTCACACTCATGCACAGGGAGAGTGAAGGGGTCATGTGGCATGTGCAGGGGTGGGGTGCATTGGATTATTGGTTCGGAGATGCATGTGAGTGCTGGTGCAATCACACGTGCAATTTCAGCATGCAAGGAGGAAAAGGCTAGCTATCACTTTCCTAGACCATCCTGAACAAAATTTTCCTCAACTTTTTCACCTGTGGAAGACCATGCAGTCTTCCCTCTTTGACCTGCTTTAATGTCCTACTATCTGTAATGTTGGAAATGAAATATAATACAGCTTTTGCAGAGCAAAAGTGATTTGGTGATTTGAAACAACCCAAGATTCCAGCCAATATGTTGTTTTGATGTCCTTTTTTGCAACCTTTCTAAGTCCATTTTCTGAAAGAATTTCCCTATTTTCTCTTTCATACACAAACATACATACACACACATAGGTACATGCATACAAATATATATAATTTATTTTTGAAAGAATAAACATATTGAGAAGATGATGTTAACATGGGGGGAATTAAAAATGTCAGGGACTGTGCTGAAATGGAGAAATTGAAAAAAGAAATCCTGGGAAAAGATATGGGATAAATGGCATAGGTGGATGGAGGAAAGAAACAAGGATCAATGAAGGAAGACAACAAAGCCCAAAAATAGTAGTTAAGGAGAATTAACACATATATATGTATCCAAGTGGTTTAAATTTACTAGAGGTAATTGGCCAATATAGCAGACAGATATAGCAGACAGAGGAGTAAAATAAGAGGGTTAAGAATGGTGAAATGCAAATGAAATATAATAGAAGGGGAAACAATATAAGGTGAGCGATATCGATTGGCAATTGCTATTAGAAAGAACAGGAAGTTCCTGTTCATATTGTATTGCGTAAATGTGGTGTACGACTAAGTTTTGTGTGTGTGTGTATTTTACATGTTTGTAAATAAAATAAAATAAATAAAAAATTAAAAGTCGAAAACAAAAAACTAGGGAAATTATACACAGCACTAGCAGAAAAAAAGAGGGATAGCAACCTACATAAAGGAAAAAATAAATTCCAAAGAAGTCTATGCTAATGAAGAAGGTAGGATACTAATGATTGAATTAGAGACAACAGAAAAAACGATACTATTAATAGTCATATATGCACCAAATCAGAAACAAAAGGAATTCTATAGGAAACTACACAACAAAATAAACGAATTAGAATATGAAAATATTTGCTTAATTGGGGATTATAATGCAATAGTGGATTAAAAAATGGACTATGAAAGCAAAAAGAAAAAGAAAACGAAAAAAATACGCTACCCAAATCCTTTTTTGAGATGGCAATGGAATATAAATTACACAATATTTGGAGAGAAAGGAACAAAACAAGAAAGCAATATACCTTTTATTCGAACCCCCATCAGTCACTATCAAGAATTGACATGGCTTGGATTTCATCTGGTCTATGCAATCAAGTAGATGAAATTGAAATAGAAGCAAATGAGTGGGCAGATCACAATCCAATAAAATTAAGATGGAAAGGTCAAAGAAGAAGAAAAAGATGGATGATGAATTCAAATATTATAAATGAAACAGAATACACTCAAATGCTGGAGAAAGAACTAAAACATTTTTTAGAATAAATGAAAAAGAAGATACCTCAATTCAAAATCTCTGGGACACTATGAAAGCATACACAAGAGGCCTTACGATTGCCTATATGGCGAGGAAAACTAGAAAACAAAAAGAGCAACAAGAATGTATGCAAAAGGAACTTATGGAAGCCGAAGATGAACTCCAGAAAGACCCAAAGAATAAAATTAAAAAAGAAAAAAGAGAGAAAATCAAACATAAGTTCAACTTAATAAATCAAAAGGAATTAGCACAGAAAATTAAAGCAGCCAGACAAAATTACTTTGAACAAGCCAACAAACCTGGACGATGGCTGGCATACAGACTGAAGAATGAAAGAGAAAAAAGGATAATATATCAATTAAAAGATGATGAGGGAAGAATTCAATACAAAGCAGAAGAAAAGAAGAAAAATATTCATAAATACTTCACAAAACTATACGCACAAGATAGTATGGAGGAAAACAAAATAAAGCATTATTTAAACACACAAAGATAACACCAATCTCAAAAGAGCAAAGGGAGACGATAAACAGGCCAATAACGTTAGCCGAAGTGGAACTAGTTTTGAAAAACCAGAAAAATAATAAAACTCCAGGACCAGATGGAATACCGGTGGAGCTATACAAATATAATAAAATAATATTGGAAGAGTTAGGGGTGGAAATGTTTAATGAAGTTTTAGGAAAAGCCAAGATACCAGAATCATGGACAGAAGCAATAATATCGCTAATCCCAAAAAAAGAAACCAGCCTACAAGAAATTCAAAACTACAGGCCAATTTCATTACTAAACTCCGATTATAAAATATTTGCAGCAATTATGGCAGGAAGAATCAAACAGGTTTTAAATGAATGAATACACCCAGACCAAAACGGATTTTTACCCCACAGACACATTAGAAATAATACGAGAATCATCTTAGATATAATAGAGTACTACGAGGTGCATCCAGAAAAACAAATGGCACTGGTTTTCCTTGATGCACAAAAAGCAGTTGACAACGGAATCTGGAAATTTATAATAACAATATTGGATGAGATGAAATTCGGTGAAAAATTTATAAAAATGATAGAAGGATTTTATAACAATCAGACAGGCAAAGTTCTGATGAATGGAGAATTAACAGAGAAGATCGAAATAAAAAAAGGAGTCAGACAAGGATGCCCCCTCTCTCCTTTGCTGTTTATATTGAAATTTTATTAAATGAAATTCGGAAGGACCAAGGAATAAAAGGTTTAAGACTCAAAAATGAAGAATATAAGGCCCAAGCCTATGCCGATGACCTAGTATTTGTACTACAGGACCCATTAGAATCCAGTCGGAAATTAATTCAAAAATTAGAAAAATATGGCGAAGTGGCAGGATTAAAGATCGATAAAAACAAAACAAAAATGATAACCAAGAACATGACAAAAAAGCAAGAGGAGGAACTGGAAGTAACAACCAGAATGCAAATAACTAAGAAAGTGAAATACTTGGGGATCTGGGTGTGGGCAAAATGTTCCACAATTAAAGATGATAACTATAATAAATTAGCGATACAAATAAAGAAAGAGTTAGAAAATTGGAAAAATATTCAACTATCACTCATGGGACGTATAGCGACAATTAAAATGAATATTCTACCAAGAATCTTATTCCTGTTGCAAGCCGCACCTATTAATCCGGCTAAAAAATTCTTTCAAGAATTAAACAAAATAACCGCTAGGTTCATTTGGCAGGGACGAAAAATGAGGATTAAACTAAAGTCAATGCAAGACAGCAAGGAGAGGGGAGGTTTAGCATTACCAAATTGGGATCTATATGCATCGGCAGTATCAATGACATGGGTGAAGGATTGGATAGAGCTAAAGAATAAAAGAATTTTGACTTTGGAAGGCCATGATTTGCAAGCAGGCTGGCACACATTCCTATGGGATGATAAAAATAAAACGCACAAATACTTTCAAAATCATTTAATTAGAAGAGCGTTATTGCAAAAATGGCTCAAAAAAACCCCCAAAACCCACTATGTGAAAATTCCGAATTGGCTATCACCGACAGAAAGGACGACTCATCCAAATTTTATGGATTTGAACAAAATGCTAAGAAATAGAGACTTAATTGATAGACAGGGAAACTTAAAAACAATTGAAGAATTGGCAGAACAGAACATGAAAGTTGACTGGCTAACTTACCTTCAAATCAAAACTAAATACAATAAAGATACCAAATTATATGACATTGAAACAGAACCACACGAATTGTATAAAATCATTCAAAGCTCAGATAGAAAAATGATAGGGAGAATATATAAATTTCTCTTAAAGTATAAAATGGAAGAGGAAATTGTGAAAGAACAAATGATAAAATGGCCGCAGAACTTTGGATATAATATTGAATTAGACAAATGGGAAAAATTTTGGGGAACAAACTTAAAAATGACACTCTCAGTCGCATACAAGGAAAACCAGTACAAAATGTTTTATAGATGGCACCTGGCACCAACAAGGTTAGCTAAAATATCAACAAATACCTCCCCAAAATGTTGCAAATGTGAATCGATACACGGAACGTATTACCATTTATGGTGGACCTGTGAGGAGGCTAAAAAGTTTTGGAAAAAGATCAAAATTGGCTGGAGGCAATAACAGGAGTTAAAATAGAATGGAAACCGGAAACCTTTTTATTAGGAATAATGTCTGCGAAATACAAAAAGGAAATCCAGCATTTAATACTACATATAACAACGGCAGCAAGGATTGCCTATGCCCAGAAATGGAAAAACAATCTAACTCCAAGTGAAGATGAAATAATAAGAAAGGTTATGGACTATGCTAAAATGAACAAACTAACTAAAGAAATTCAGGGAAAAGAAGAATCAGAATTCTAACAAATATGGGATAAATGGTATAGGTGGATGGAGGAAAGAAACAAGAATCAAAGAAGGAATGTAACAAAACTCAAAAATAATAGTTATGGGTAAAATAAGAAAGTTAAGAATGATGAAACCCAAATAAAAAACAATTGAATGGGAAAAAATAATAAAAATAAAAATAAAAACTTAGTTAATTTTTGGTGATTAATAAGTAGAACGTTGTAGATGCTTATAGAATGTTTTTGTTTTTAAAATGTTTATTCGTTAACAGATAACCCATCATGACAATCATAATGAAATAATAACTCTAACTGGTAAAAACAATTTGGATATAAACTATAATATGGGACCTGGGGAAAAGATTTACTAATTTTATTAATATTTTTTGGTTTAGATTTTGTTATAAAGATGTAATCTCTCCTGGGTACTTATAAATTCTAGTAATAAATTTTTGTCTAGATTTATTATAAAATAAATATAAATGATTCTAGACAAAAGCACGTTTAAACAAATATAGTTAAATGAGAATGATGGTATATTGATGGTATAAAGATTTTTGATTTAAAATGTACAATTCAATATTAATGAAATATAAAGAATGATTGTAGTAACGCACGAAATTTATTTGTAACCAATCAACATGCTTTCTGGAAGATGTAATGAAGAATGTTTTTGTGTGCTTTTTTGTTTAATTAAAACAATAAAAAAATGAAAAATAAAATAAAAAAAGTTACTATTGGGGAGATATTGCTGCAAAATGAATAACTGCCATCGATCTCAGCAGGGGGGGATGTGAACAGCCTGGCTTCAATGGGGTTTGTCCTAGGGCAGTGATAGCTAACCTTTTTCTAAATGTGTTCCAAAAGTGTGTGTGCCCCCGACGCATGTGTGACACCCACATGGTGGGGAGTTTCGCCCACCCCAGTTCTGAAGACTTTCCTATAGTAGGGCTATTTTTTCCCTCCCCATGCTTCAGGAAAGCCTCAGGAGCCTGTGGAGATTGAAAAACAGCCCATTAGCCGAACCGGAAGTTGGGTACAAATTTCCAGTTGGCCCATTGGACATGTTTTTTGCCTTCCCCAAACTACCGAGTCTTACCTGATGCCTGGGCAGAGTGGCTGAGGGCTGCCATACCAGCAAATATGGCTCTGCATGCCACCTGTAGCATGCGTGCCATAGGTTTGCCATCAGCCTCCTAGGGATTGACAAAACAACTGAGAGGTGTGCGCTTTCGTTGTTGTTTTCTTGTTTTAAGGAAGGGAAGACGCTCCTGAAATCAGTGTTTGGTCACTGTATGAAATCTAGGTCTTTGTACTGTCTGGCTGTTGACATTTCCTCCATTCCCTGATTTCAATATGCACTTAATATCAGAAGAAATTGTTCTAGAATGTAATGAAAACTCCTTTGTCATGTTATACTGTGTCTTTTGTATGGCTAAATTAATGTTCCTCTTAGCCCTTGTCAGCTTTACTGTAGCTTTCTTTGCCGGGAAATTACCAGACTCTTTCAACGATGCCAAATTTATCCACCTTCAGCATGTTGATATTCTGCAGTGTTTGACTCTCCTTTATTCCTTGCTATCTGACTACAGGGGGCAAATATATAGTGGCTGTGGAGATCTTCTCGATTATAACATCTAGTGGAGGGCTTCTTGTTTGCATCTTCTTCCCTAAACGCCTTATCATACTGAAGCCTGAATTGAATAGCAAGCAATATCTAAGACAAAGAAATTTTTGGACATCTCTATTAAAAGCTCTGTTTTTAATTTAGCCATACAAAAGCAGTAAGGCCCAAATGTGAAAATATATAAACCTTTCCCATCTATTAGTTGCAATTGCTGTTATACCAGAGGAACAATAATAAACTTAACTGAGTCTATATTTCCTATTTTGGGGGTAAATGTGCTCTCTTAAGGCCTATTTTTTTCCTTAGCCTTAATTTCCTTCTTTTAATAATGTTTTAAAATTCTTAACAACTCTCTTATCAACATGTTATATAGTTTTCTTTGAAAACTTGCTTCTTCAAAGGGTTGCTATTAGCATTTCTCAAAATTCTATTTTCAGCAAAGGGATTTATTAGATG
This sequence comes from Natrix helvetica, assembly GCF_964273705.1. Classification (NCBI taxonomy): domain Eukaryota; kingdom Metazoa; phylum Chordata; class Lepidosauria; order Squamata; family Natricidae; genus Natrix; species Natrix helvetica. The sequence goes on along the minus strand of NC_138554.1, from coordinate 12,214,066 downwards.
TCCTTCTATTTTTCAATTAATGAAAAGTGGAAAGGATTGCTTTTTCTTGGTCTTGGCTTGTGTAAACCTGGAATAGGAGGTGTGTCACGCTTGGAAGCCATCTTTTACAGCGTGCCACATATTCTACTGTGGAAATCTGGGAGGGGGGTAGTGTGGATCATAGGAGGCAAAATAGCATTCTTTCTAAGTGAGTCTAGGTCAACTTGTCCCTACACCTGGAGTGGCATGATTGGGAGGAATCTTCCTCTGGACAATGACTGATTGGACCATGTGATGGACATGTGGGTGCTGGGGTAGGGTGTTGAACTTTAAACTGGGTGGGGAAAACCTGGAAGCCTTCAGATTCAGGTTTTTCCAGATGTGCCACTATGGCTTCTCTAATAAATTGGAACTTTGAGGAACCTCTAGCCTCGGATTCTTATTTGATTGAAGAGGCTATTTGGAACTCTGACAAGGTGATGATAGGAAATAGGAACTGAATTGCATCATCCACATACGATGCTAAAGATGCCAAAATATTTCAGGACTTTTATTTTGCTGTCTTTTCGTACTCTGAGACAAAGAGCAAGAGCAAGTGCTAGAATATTATTGATTGTTTAAAAATTAAACTATGTAGAATGAATGGAGTATAGAATGAAGACTCATTTGACCTTCTGCTGATCAAAACTTGCCAAAGCATGACAGTGCTGTATTTTCAAATGACTAAGAGAAATCCAACAGTTGAAATCAACTTCCTACAAGAATTTCTTAGACCATCTTCATTGCAAAATCTTCCTGAACTTTTTCACCTATGGAACACCATGCAGACCTCTCTCTTTGACCTGCTTTAATGTTATGCCATCTGCAATGTTGAGAAGGAAATTTAATACAGCTGTTGGAGAGCAAAGTTGTCTGGTGATTTGAAACAACAAAATATTTGACCCAATATGCTTCTTTGACCTCCTTTCTATTGCAACCTTTATAACTCTATTCTCTCACAGAAATCCCACATTTTCTCTTTCATTCACACAAACACACACAAACACACACAGGCACACAAACGTATATGCATGCAAATATATATGATTACTCATTGAAAGAATAAACATATTAAGAAGGTGAGGTTAACATGGAAGGAATTAAAATTTTCACTCTTTGGGAGATATTGCTGCAAAATGAATAGCTGCAGAGATGAAGATCGGAAGCCACTTTTAAAAGTTTATTTTCATATATTTTTTTTCATTTTTTTTAACATAGTGTTCTTTTGCACATTTTAAGAATGTGCCTTTATCTCCATTTGTGAGTTAGACACATTGTTTAAAAAGAGGGGTGGGGGTTCTGGTGAAGGAAAAACATCTAATCTTTCCCTTTAAAAATATCTAATTTTTATATTGCATAAGAAATGGTTTTGACCTATTCAAAATTCCTCAGATCAATTCATTACGCAAGAATCCTTCAAAACCTAGGAATGCAACTAAGTGATTTCCACAAGGTGGCTGGAATTCATTTGAAAAATAGGAAATCACACTGGATAGTCTCCAATGCGGGCAGTGGGGATATGTGAGTAGTGTGGCTTCAATTGGGTTTATCCAGGGGTGAGTTTCAAAATATTTTGCCACCGATTCTGTGGGTGTGACCTATTTTGTGGGCATGGCTTGGCGGTCATATGACTGGGTGGTTGTAGCCAACTTGATGTCACTCACCAGGAGATGTCATGGATTGGGTAAAATGTGGTGAAGCTCACTTAACATTGCTCCTGCTTAGCAACCAAATTTTTGGGCTCAATTGTAGTCATAAGTCAAGGATTATCTCTGCTTTCCTTTCCATGGCAGCCTTATCCTAGTAAACTCATCCTTTCTGGCAATTTTCCTTAGAGGCACCAAAATAATCCAGACAATGTAAGGTTTCCTGCTACAGCAGGGAGCGGGGTTGGACTAGATGACCTCTGAGTAGCCTTCTAGCTCTAAATAGCTGTGCTGTTTCTCTCTCTCTCTCTCTCTCTCTCTCTCTCTCTCTCTCTCTCTTCAATTTAAAGCAGGTTTCAATTTAAAGTTTGTACCATTAAGACTTTTGGACTTCAACTCCTAGATTTCCACAGCCAGGCATGCACAGTTCCAATTTAAAGTGACAACATTTGTTTTTCTCCTTTGCTGAATCTCATCTGAAAAGTGACTTTCCTCCTTCCCTCCCTCCCTCCCTCCCTTTGTCTCTCTCTCTTTTACTTTTTAAAACCTTCTTTCTCTTGCCTGAACTGTAAGGGAAAAGGGGCTTTAAAAAATAGCTTCTGACAGGAGAACAGGTTCAGGGGTATGGCCAAGTCTCCATTACCTTACCAGATTTTCAGGACCTCTTTTGGCGTACCGTACTGTACAGGGAGGAACCCACCTCTGGGTTTGTCCTAGCGGTGGGCAAAACAACTGAGAGTGTGTGCTTTTGTTGTTGTTGTTATTTTCTTGTTGTAAGGAAGGGAAGGGACTCCTGAAATCAGTGTTTGGTCACTGTATGGCATCAGGAGTTGATCATTAGATCAATGGGAGGAGAATGGGAGGAGCTTCCGGGACAATGGCGGTCTGCCTTTGTGCTCCGCACGGACCGCGGGGCTCTTTTGAAAACAGGGATGCTGCCCCGACCCTCTTTACCATTTCCGAGGGTCGGGCCCAGTAAGCGACCACCCTGGCTTTCCATCAAGACCTGGGTCGGCCCCCAGGGTGGTCTGACGATCGAGAACGGGGACTTCGCTGGCCGGAAGGTGCCGGTCAGCTGGAGTCAGCTGGAGACGCCGGGCGTTTGGCCGATGTCGGTCTGGTGTTTGGCTGATGTCGGGCTTCAAGAGCTTGAAGAGCCCGCCGGGGGAGTAAGCCGAGACCGCTGGGGGAGAGGGCGGAGCGTCGGAGGCCTGGCAGGAGGTTTTCAGATACTGGAGTGGAATGGAAGCAGAATGGAGATGGAATGGAGACGTTTCCCAGACGTCGGAGTGGAGCGGAGTGGTGAAGCGGTGGAGTCCGGGCAGGAGGCTGGGCAGATGGAGTCCGGGCAGGAGGCTAGGAGGCTGGGCAGGAGGCTTGCCAGAAGGTCTGCCGAGGTGTGCCGGGCTTGGAATGCCGAAGGACGTTCGAGGCCTGGTTGTCAGAGCCCGGGACACCAGGCCGGACAGAAGGCTGGACAGAAGGCAAACTGGGACTGCCGAATGCGGAGGGCTGTGGTAGCCGGGAATCAGGAGGTCTGCATAACAGTTAGGCCAGCGCCTAGAAGCCCTACGTTGAGGCCGCTCCCCATTGACTGACTTACTTCTGCCCTGTTGTTATCATTCTAATGCCAGCACCCATAAGGGGGCAGGGAGCTCTTGCAACGGGCCCGTCCATGTACCATCTCTGGCCGAGGCTCATTGCCTATGGCCCTGGAAGAGTAGCTCTGGGCTGGATTTGCTAAGGCGACGCTGTGATAGTGCACTCTATGCGACTATGTGCACTTTATGTGACCATCCACTGACCATCCTACCACCTTACCCGAGATTTTGGCTTTTTCGTACCGGACATCGTCTCACTGGAATTAGTGAATTTTTAATTATGTATTCCAACACCTGTAACATCCCTGTAATCAATTGATGCCCTACCGGCAATGTGATCCGCCATATACTCGAGGGCAGACCTGATCCTACTGCGGGAGTCCCCCCTCTCGCAAGTATGGCCCGCCGCCCTTTTGAGGGCCCACCTTGATGAGGGATTTATTAATCCAGAGAGGTGGATGAAGCGTAGTCTCAGGGGGTTTTTAATTAAATTTTTTATCTGTATTTTAGGGGGCTCCAGGGTGGGGGGTGGGGTTAGTCAGGCTGAGGGAGGGACCAGTGCCAGGCCGATGGGTGGGATCAGCAAGGGAGTGAGCGGAGCTATCGGGGGGGAGTAGCGATACTCCAGAAGAGGGTCTTTCTATCTCTATGGTCATAGGGAGGGGTAGGTACGAGGGTAGACAAAGATCCTATAACCGGTTGGGAGACCATGGTCGTTGGTTACGGCCGGTCATATGTCCCAACCCCCGCAATCTAGGTGGTCAGGACTTACAGAGCCGGGGCCTGAGACTGATGCTATGCAACGCCAGGTCCGTTGCCAATAAAGCCCCCCTCATTAACGACCTGGTCTCGGAGGGGGAGCCGGACCTGGCAGGGATAACGGAGACCTGGCTGGGCCATGAGGGAGGTCTCCCCCTCGTGGAAATGTGCCCGCCAGGTTACCGCGCATTTCATCAGCCACGGGCCCTTGGCAGGGGTGGCGGGGTAGCGGTCATTGTAAGGGAAGGCCTTGAGCCGAGAGAGTCCACTGTGCCACAGATATCTGGTTGTGAGTCCCTGTGTGTGAAATGGGGCCCAGGGAGACAGTTGGGCTTGCTGATTGTATACTTGGCTCCTCGCTATGCATCAGCAGCCCTGCCCGAGCTCCTCGAGGTGATTGCCGAGATGGCGGTTGAGACCCCCAGGCTGTTGGTCATGGGGGACTTTAACTTCCATCGGTAGGGGAAACATCCGAGGTAGCCCGGGAGTTCATGGCCTCCATGACAGCCATGGACCTGACCCAAGTAATTCAGGGCCCCACACACGAGGGTGGTCACACACTGGACCTTATCTTTGTCTCTGGCCAGTGGAGGAGTGATCTAGGAGTAGGGGATTTAGCCATTACACCCCTGTCATGGTCAGATCACTCACTTCTCCGGCTCGACTTCCCAGCCGCTACTCCCCATCGCGGGGAGGCGGAACCGGAATGTCCTAGATGGTTCCGCCCCAGATGCCTAATGGAACCTGATAAGTTCCAGATGGAGCTTGGGCCATTTCCTGTAGCCCTGCCCGCACCCGGATGGAGGACCTAGTGGCTGCATGGAACAGTGCGGCCGCTGGGGCCTTGGACCGAGTTGCGCCCTTGCGGCCTCTCTTATGGCAGAGATCCACCCAGGCCCCTTGGTTCACCGAGGAGCTGAGGGTGATGAAGTGCCGCAAGAGACGCCTAGAGAGCAGATGGAGATTGTCACGCTCTGAATCTGACCAATCACAGGTGAGAGCCTATTTGCGGACTTACCTTGTGGCTTTAAGAGTGGCCAAGCGTCAGTATTGTGCCACTCTTATTGCGTCCGCAGATAACCGCCCTGCCCCCCAGTTTAGGGTGACCCGCTCCCTCCTCCAACAGAGGCTGCGGGAAGCCCCTTTGCAGGGTAGAGCAGAGGAGTTTGGGGAGTATCTGCAGGACAAAATTGCTCAGATTCGCAGCGAGTGGGTCCCCTCTAGTGGTCTAGGGGGGACGTCAGAGGTGGATCTTGAGGTTCCACTCTGGGAGGAGTTTGACTCTGTTACTTCCGACGATATGGACAGGTTGCATGGGCGACTGCGAGCCACCCCATGTTTATTGGACCCGTGTCCCTCCTGGCTTATACTGGCTTCCTGGGAGGTTACACGAGGCTGGCTCCAGGAGTTAGTCAACGCTTCTTTGAGAGAGGGGCTCTTGCCAACCGTCCTGAAAGAGGCGGTGGTGAGGCCCCTACTCAAGAAGCCTTCCCTGGACCCAGCTATGTTAGCCAACTACCGTCCTGTCTCCAACCTTTGCTTCCTGGCGAAGGTTGTAGAGAGTGTGGTGGCACAACAGTTCCCACACCACCTGGAGGAAATTGATTATCTGGACCCGCGCCAGTCCGGTTTCCGGCCCGACCATAGCACGGAGACGGCTTTGGTTGCATTGGTAGATGATCTCTGGAGGGCCAGAGATGGGGGCTGCTCCTCCATCTTGGTCCTATTAGACCTCTCGGCGGCTTTTGATACCATCGACCATGGTATCCTATTGCACCGACTGGAGGGGCTGGGGGTGAGGGGCACCGTTCTGCGGTGGTTTTCCTCCTACCTCTGTGGCCGAGCGCAATTTGTGTTGGCAGGGGGGCAGAGGTCGACCTTGAGGCCGCTCACTTGTGGGGTGCCGCAGGGGTCGGTCCTCTCGCCTCTCCTGTTCAACACATACATGAAGCCGCTGGGCGAGATCATCCGTGGGTTTGGGGTAGATTACCATCTGTATGCAGATGACACCCAGCTGGACATCTCTACCCCGAACCACCCCAACAATGCCGTCGAAGTGATGTCCCGGTGTCTGGAGGCCATACGGATCTGGATGGGAAGTAACAGACTCAAGCTCAACCCGTCCAAGACGGAGTGGCTGTGGCTACCAGCACCCAGGTTCAACCAGTTGACTCCATCACTGGCCATTGGGGGCGAACATCTGGCCCCCGTGGATCAGGTACGCAATTTGGGCGTCCTCCTAGATGCCCGGCTGTCAATGGATGACCATGTGACAGCCGTGGCAGGGGGGGCGTTTTACCAGGTTCGCCTGGTGCACCAATTGCGTCCCCTATTGGACCGGACCGCCCTCCGCACAGTCACCCATGCGCTTGTGACGTCCTGGCTGGACTACTGTAACGCTCTCTACATGGGGCTCCCCTTGAGATGCACCCGAAGGCTGCAGTTGGTTCAGAATGCGGCCGCGCGGGCAGTTTCGGGAGTCGCTAGGTACTCTCACGTAACACCTCTCCTGCGCGGGTTGCACTGGCTACCTGTGGCTTTTCGGGTGCGTTTCAAGGTGTTGGTTATCATCTTTAAAGCGCACCATGGCACTGGACCTAGGTATTTGCGGGATCGTATCCTGCCCCATACATCCCTTCGGCCGATCCGCTCACACAGAGAGGGACTTCTCCGGGTGCCGTCCACTAGGCTGTGCCAGCGGGCGACGCCCAGTGGAAGGGCCTTCTCTGTGATGGGCCCGACCCTCTGGAATGACCTTCCCCCTGATATCAGAACAACTACAGACCTCCGCTCCTTCCGTAAGAAGCTTAAAACCCACCTGTTCAACTCAGCCGGCCTGGCCTAATCCCAGCTTACCCACCTCAAGTCTGCATTTTTAAATTCTATGGGTGGGTTTTAGGCCGAGTTTTAATTTTTATCAATTTGTACAGGGTTCAAGGTTTAATTTGATTTTAAGGGTATTTATTATGTATATGGTTTTTTAATGTGGTTCCTGTACACCGCCCCTAGTCCCTTCGAGGAGAGGAGGCGGTCTAGAAATCAAATCAAATTGAAATTGAAATTGAAATTGAAATTGAAAATTATATATGAACTTTGCAAAATCAATGTCAAACTATTAAAAAATCCATTTCAAGGAATGATACCATGGGTCAGTAGCAAAATTATATCACTTTGCCAGGATTTTTTAAAAATTCATTTATTCATTCATTCAATCCATCCATTCATTCATTTGTAGTGTTTATTGTATATGGACTTCACAAGGACTCCCTCATTGTTATAAATACAATATTGCAAATAACTTGGACTTTCATGCCTGCATTTTTTTTATTTTCTTCATTCTTGCTGCTTTGTGGCTTGCTGTCAAATCCTATTAACACTTGGTATTAAGTAGACTTTTTTTTTTGAGACATGACAAACAAACTTTTCCTTCTTGTTCAAGGTCCCTCAGAGCGGTTATCTCAATAGTAATAACTAGTATAAACCTGAAGACATGGGAAAAGCTATAATCAGGGGACAGGGAGAAATCTCCAATGGATCAAAATCTGTTCATGCAATTTCTCCATACACATAGAAACAAAATATAAAAACAGATACAGAAACACATGGCAAGGTTTTTTGGGACATAAGTGAAAATCTAGAAGGACAAGACAAGCTGGAGAAAGGTGACCTATATTCAAGAATGAACTGTTTTTTTCTCTCTGTTGTGTCCATAACATTCCTATCAATGCTTTGTCCACAAGGGATGTGTCACATTTCTCATAGTAAATGCAGCACTGCAGATCCTCTGCCTATTCTCCACAAGCAATACCAGTCAGGGGACGTCCACTTTGCTAGCATCATTTCTCAGATCTTCCTGTTTTGTATGATGATGGACTTTAAGACACCTCCTTCTAGCAACCTCTTTGAAGAAAGTATGTAAGTATTGAGGAAGTATTGGCCAGAGAGAGAGATGTAAAATAGACCTGAAGCTGAGTGAGTGAGACGATTGAGTGAAAATGCATTATTTGAATCATGTAATGCATATAATATACTTACATGTATGCTGATTTCTTGCATCAAATTCATGTTTTGAGTTATGGCCAGAGAGAGATGTGTAAAATCAACCTGAAGGTGAGTGAGTGAAAGGGCATTGTAGGAATTGAATTATGCATATGATATAGTTACATTTTTGCTGATGTCTTACATCGAATTCACCATGTAATCTTGAGTCATCTGTAAACCATGAAATAATTGTGGTGATGTGTGTTATAGCTGTATATTTACAGTGGCCCTGCATATGCATAATGATTTTATGGACTTTGTACTTTCTCTATTTTTGGTGACTTTATCTGCTTGATTGATGTTGATGCCAAGCAAAGAATGATAGAGAATGAATTTTTATTTCTCTCCAGTTAAGTTTTTGACACCCCCCACTTCCCTAAATTAAACCAAGATTAGATATGGTCTGTGAAACCAGGGTTTTTTATTCAATATGCTTTATTTAATTATACTTTTGAATATTCATATTTATGCACATGATTCTGCTTCATTCACAATGACAAAGCTACATGGGGAGAGTTAAGAGCCAAGATTCCTTCCCTAGTAACTTCTTCTGATGAACATTGTAACCTAACTAGTTGTCAGCGTTCCAAATATCCTGCAGAATTAAATCAGAGTCCAAGGCAGAGCTATCCTTAAAGTTCCAATTTAATAAGACAGACATGTTGGCACATCTGTGGAATCCCAAATCTAAAAGCTTCCTGGGATTCCACCCAGTTGAAAGTTCATGATCTTATCCCCACACCCATAAATCCATCACATGGTCCAATCTTCTACGACCATGCTGGCATCTCCACCCAGCAGGTTCCGGTCAGGTGCAGAGGTGCGGAGACAAAAGATGACCTTGGGCTTCTAGAAAGGAATGACAACAAAACATTCCACAATTCTACTCCTTTCTATTCCCCCTCCCAATTGCTACTGCATAATGAAATAATAGAGAGTGTGGCAGGCCAAAGATCCTAAAAAGGAATATAACTGCAGGCCTGACACATGTATCACTATCTTAGTCTTGTAAGTATCGTGTAAGTATTTCCAGAGGGAAGATGCAATTGAAGAAAAGGTGGAAAAAGAACTCCATTATAGATCCCATCAGCAACAATCATAAAAAAGGCCCAAGAGATGTTCACTGTAGCTTCCTGGGTCAATAGTGAAGTCATCACTGACATGCTAATAATGCTCACCTAGAGTCATTTTTTTGAGATACCTAGGCAATGAGAAAGATACCTGGTAAATCTGGGGCCAATATTTATTTCAAATAATGTGTTTTTATTTTTTTTGTTAGATTAAATAAGTGCAATGAATGAAACTTATTGCTTCTTGCATATATAGACTGGATCAACTCCTTATATTATAGTTGAACGGAGAGGCAAAATAGATACTATATTCTGCAAGAAACCAGTTACAGCAGATCATGTACCTCTCTCTTCAGGGTCATAACTCAGATTTATCAGCACATCCTGGCTTTAGTATTTGCTGTTAAGGAGATCAATGCTAATCCCCATATTTTACCCAATGTCACCCTGGGCTTTCAAATCTATAACAGCCATTTTACTTCAAAATGGATGTACCATGCCTCAATGGAACTCCTTTCTTCTAAAGGCAGATTAATACCCAATTACAACTGTGACTTTCAGAAATATCCAGTAGCAATAATTGGAGGACCTGACACTGAGTTATGTCTTCAAGTAGTCACAATTCTGCAAATCTACAAGTTTCCTCAGGTAACTACGTGTGTGGCTCATAGAGTTAAATTTCTCATTTCAATTATATAAGACTTGGTTTCTGGCATAAAGTTAACACTTACTGATATCAAGAGGAACACTCTCCTTTCAAATTTATTTTCAAATCTAAGAAATATATGTTAACAGTCACTCTTTCTTCAATTGCATGGTTATTAATGTAAGGATGGAGAACCATATTCAAATTAAACAGACTAGAAAATTCTCAGTGCACCAAATGTTACTTGCTGCATTCACAGAACTTACTTAACAAATAAATCAGCTCCTATTCTGAGTTTAAACAATAGATTGTACTAAATGTCCTGCTTATACAGGAAAGTAAGCCATAAAGTAATCAAAGCAAAGTTAAGACAAACAAAGATTTATAGATTGTGCACAACTAGTCTTAAAATGTTATGCTTGAAAGTGTTGGAGGAAGAGAATTGCCAAATCTAAAATTATTAATATGCAATGGAGCTAAATTTTTGCTTTGTGTACAATAATGAGAAAAAAAATACATTAATGCACTTTTTTAAAAAAAAATTAGAGCCCATTGTTTCTTTTCCTGTTTTTTTTTATAGTTGATGTATGGTTCTGCTCCAGTGACAAATAAGGACAAACAGGCTGGTTTCTATCACCAAATGTTTCCAAATATGGACCTTCAGTATATTGGAATCCTTCAGCTACTGCAACAATTTAAATGGACATGGATTGGGGTTGTATCTGTGAATAATGAGAATGGGGAGAAGTTTGTACAAAATGTGACACCAATTTTTGCTGAAAATGGGATCTGCTTTGACTTCATTGAAAGATTCCCACTTGCTTCTTATTCTACTGACATTGTCACTATGGTGAAAGAAGGGATGAAAATGTACAGTATTGTGATGAACAGCACTGTCAATTCAGTGTTGATTCAAGGTGAAATTGATATAATGATAATTTTGATAATGTTTCACTCAATGGTAAAATTTGAAGAGATATCATTACAAGGACAAGGTAAAATCTGGATAATGACAGCCCAAATGGATTTCACTTCTGTTCCTTTTCAGAGATGGGAAGACCTAAATTTTCTCCATGGTGCTCTATCCTTTGCAGTTCATTCAAGAGAGGTTCTAGGATTCCGGGAATTTCTTCATACGAGAAAACCAAACTCTAATGAAGAAGATGGCTTTATCAGGGTTTTTTGGAAGGAGGCATTTGGGTGTGTGTTTTCGGGTTCGATGGTTGATGAGAAGAGCAACTCCCTAATGGACAGTCCATTGATGTGCACTGGGGATGAGAAGATAGAGACCCTCCCTGTATCTGTTTTTGAAATGGACATGACTGGCCAAAGCTATAGCATCTACAATGCAATCCATATTTTGGCACAAGCATCACATGTGGCTTATTCAACTACCTTCAAAAATAGGGCAAGAATAGGCAAAGTAGAAGTTATTGAACTCCTCAAACTTCATCCATGGAAGGTAATGTCACACTTTAGATATTTCTTATGTCCAATATGTTAACATAATATTATGTTATATCTGACATACAAATAATAAATTTGTCTCCATATCATTGAATGGCCAGTTGAATATACTTGTATGCCTTTGAAAATTTATCACAAAATGGAGACAAGACCTTTCAATTAAGATATAACCTACATGTAAAAATATGCTTTTTTCCCTATGTTTCTGAAATGGAGGTAGGCTTTCATCATTTTGCAGATCCTGATCAATTGTTTGTCCCCTCCCTTTGTTCTTTGTTTTTGTTTTGTAGCTAAATCAAATAGTAAGAAGTCTCTCTTTCAATAATACTGCAGGAGAAACATTATCTTTCAACGAAAATGGAGAACTAAAGGCTGGGTTTGATGTGATCAATTGGGTAACATTCCCAAATAACTCCTTTTTGAAAGTCAAAATTGGTGGAATAGGCTCTGTGACTTCCCAAGGGGACAGGTTAATAATTGATGAAGAAGCAATCATTTGGCCAAGCAGATTTAACCAGGTTTGCATAATCCAAGATCAGATTAACAATGTTTAATTGAATAGATGAGACTTGCAGGATAGTTTTAGTGATTTTTCTTGCCTTTGCATGACTCAGATATCAAAAAATGCTTCCAGGAAACTTTGTAACGCTTAATGTTATAGAGAGAGAATTTTAGTTAACAATATTTTCTTGAAGTTAAAAAAAAAATCTCAGAAGTGATGTAATAACACAACCATGTAAACAAAGTTTTTATATAGTCACTTTCACAAAGTGACAAAATTTGTGGACCAGAAGAATGATGTTGATATCATTTAGTTGGACTTCAGTAAGCATATGATGAGGTAGACCATAGCCTACTACTAGATAAAGTGGAAAAATGTGGGTTAGACAGCATCATCACCAGAGATGTACAATATTTGTACCTGGCTGACCAACCACACTCAACATGTATTTCTCAATGGAACTGCATATATATGGAGGGAAGTATGCAGTTGAGTACCCCAAGGTTCTGTTTAAGACTCAGTAGTCTTCAACATCTTCATTAATGATTTGAACTAGGGGATAAAAGGGAAACTCATCAAATTTGCAGATGACACCAAGCTGGCAGGAGTAACAAACACTCCAAAGATAGGCTTAAGATATAGAAGGATCTTGACAAACTTGAACATTGGGCACTATCAAACAAAAGGAAATTCAATGGTGAAAAAAAGTAAGCTTCTTTATTTAGGCAAGAAAAGCAAAATAACAGGTAGAGTATAGGTGGTTCCTTGCTCAATAGTAGCAATTGTGAGAGGGGTCTTGGAATCCTAGTGGACAACCATTTTAATATGAGCCAGCAGTGTGTAGCAGCTACCAAAAAGCCAACATAGTTCTAGACTGCATAAACAGAGGGATAGAATCAAGATCACATTAAGTGTTAATACCACTTTTCTAATGTCTTGGTAATACTTTGAATACTACATCCAATTTTGGTTGCCACAATGTAAAATATATGTGGAAACTCAAGAAAGAGTCTAGAGAAGAGCAACAAAATGATTAGGGGACTGGAGGCTTAAAGATGAAGAATTGTTGCATGAAAAGAAGGTCTAGGGGAGACATAATAGCAGTGTTCCAATATCCCAAGGCTTACCACAAAGAAGAGGGAGTCAAACTATTCTCCAAAGCCCTGAGGGTTGAACCACAAGAAATAAGTGGAAACTATTCAAGGAGAGAAGCACCGTAGAACTGAGGAGAATATTCTTGACAGTTGGCAGAATTAATCAGTGGAACAACTTGCCTCCAGAAGTTGTGAATGTTCCAACAGTGGAAATTTTTAAGAGGATGTTGGATAACCATTTGTTTGAAGCGGTGTAGGGTTTCCTGCCTAGGCAGGGGATTGGACTAGAAGACCACCAAGGTCTCTTCCAAGTCTGTTATTTTATTCTACTCTATTCTGCTCTATTCTATAGTTATACAGCATTGAAAAGTGGAACAAATTATCTGTAACCAATATAAATCCAAAACAATAGGATAAATTTCTGGACTTATTCAAGACCTCTACAATACATAAACCATATAATTATGCAATATACTTTAATCACAGCAGTAATCAATATCTAACAGACATTAGTTGATGATAATACAAACTAATCCAAATTTGGCTTCGATTCGTTTGTATGATCTTCCCAATAAACCTGATACAAATCGGGAGCTTTGTAGACAATAACTATCAATACACAGTCTTGGAAGATGCAAAGCATTCTCTTCTATCATTTTTGTATAGGTCCAACCACCGTCTTTGTGTAATAACTATTGTCCTTTGGGTTATGCTAAGACCAAAATAGAAGGGAGGCCCTTTTGTTGTTATAAGTGTCTTCGCTGTCCAGAAGGGAAGATTTCCAATCTGAAAGGTGAGTGATGAAAGATAAGCAATTCAGTTTTCAGATATACTGATACTGGTTGCTGTAGATATTTATTTCCAGATATAACTACAGATCTTAATACTAATGATTTGTCACATAGGGAAAAAGGTCTACATTTATATTCTGCAGGTAATGACATAATGGCAGTGGTGCAGGAGTGGGTTTCTGCTGGCATTACTGCCAGTTTGGTGTGCATGTGCACACAGTTTCCTGTAAATAGTTCTGTACTTGCGCATAACATTAAACATGTAAAAAAAAGATGTTGTAGCAACTGGGGAACTGATTCGGGGCCGTGTCGAGCATACTGTGCCTACCGGTTCAGTTACCCAGTCATCATTTCCACCTATATTTAATTATGAGTGACAGGCATGATATTCAATGAAATATGAATATGAAATATGAGGGGGTTCGGGAGTTCATGGCTTCCATGACAGCCATGGACCTGACCCAGTTAATTCAGGGCCCTACTCACGAGGGAGGCCACACGCTGGACCTTGTCTTTGTCTCTGGCCAGTGGACGAGTGATCTGGGAATAGGGGATCCAGCTATTATTCCCCTGTCATGGTCAGATCACTCACTTCTCCGGCTTGACTTCCCTGGTGCTACCCCCCGCTGCGGGGAGGCGGAACCGGAAGGTATTAGATGGTTCCGCCCCAAGCGCCTGATGGAACCAGATAGGTTCCAGACGGAGCTTGGGCCACCTCCTGTGGACCTGACCCGCCCCCGAGTGGAGGACCTGGTAGACGCATGGAATAGTGCGACTACCGGGGCCCTAGACCGGGTGGCGCCTTTGCGGCCTCTCCTGTGGCGACCAACCACCCTGGCCCCTTGGTTCACCGAGGAGCTAAGGGTGATGAAACGCCACAAGAGACGCCTAGAGAGTCGTTGGAAATCCTCCCGTTCCGAATTTGACCGAGCACAGGCACGAGCCTACTTGAGGACGTACCTTGTGGCATTAAGAGCGGCCAACGTCAATATTGCGCCGCTCTTATTGCGTCCGCAGATAACCGCCCTGCCGCCCTGTTTCGGGTGACTCGCTCCCTCTTGTTTGAGAGACCGCGGGAAGCCCCTTTACAGGGCAGAGCAGAGGAGTTTGGGAAATATCTACAGGACAAAGTCGCTCAAATCCGGATGGGATGGGCCCCTTTCAGTGGTCCAGTAGAGACGCCCGTGGCGAGTCTTGAGGGACCGCTTTGGGAGGAGTTTGACTCGGTTGCCATCGAGGATTTGGACAGGTTGCGTGGACGTCTGTGACCTACCACATGTTTATTGGACCCGTGTCCCTCCTGGATTGTACTGGCATCCTGGGAGGTTACGCGCGACTGGCTCCTGGGCCTAATGAACGCTTCGTTGGGTGAGGGGTTTCTACCGGCCGCCTTGAAAGAGGCGGTGGTGAGGCCCCTGCTCAAGAAGCCTTCCCTGGACCCAACGGATCTAGTCAATTATCGTCCAGTCTCCAACCTTCCTTTTTTAGCGAAGGTTGTAGAGAGTGTGGTGGCACAACAGTTCCCACGTCACCTGGAGGAAAATGATTATCTAGACCCGCGCCACTCCGGCTTCCGACCCGGGCACAGCACGGAGACGGCCTTGGTCGCATTGGTTGATGATCTCTGGAGGGCCAGAGATAGGGGTTGTTCCTCTATCCTGGTCCTATTGGATCTCTCGGCGGCGTTAGATACCATCGACCATGGTATCCTGTTGCACCGGCTAGAGGGGCTGGGAGTCAGGGGCACCGTTTTACGGTGGTTTGGCTCCTACCTCTCTGACCGGACGCAATGTGTGTTGGCAGGGGAGCAGAGATCGACCCGGAGGCCACTCACATGTGGAGTGCCACAGGGATCGGTGCTCTCGCCTCTCCTGTTCAACACATACATGAAACCGCTGGGCGAGATCATCCGTGGTTTTGGGGTGGGATATCATCTGTATGCT
The DNA here is from genome assembly GCF_964273705.1 of Natrix helvetica. Taxonomy (NCBI): domain Eukaryota; kingdom Metazoa; phylum Chordata; class Lepidosauria; order Squamata; family Natricidae; genus Natrix; species Natrix helvetica. The sequence goes on along the minus strand of NC_138554.1, from coordinate 12,198,488 downwards.
GATGATACTCAGCTATACATTTCCACCCCGAACCACCCCAATGAGGCCGTTGAAATGATGTCCCGGTGTTTGGAGGCCGTACGGGTCTGGATGGATGGCAACCGACTAAAACTCAACCCTTCCAAGACGGAGTGGCTATGGCTTCCAGCCTCCCGGTTCAACCAGTTGCTTCCATCTCTGGCCATCGGGGGCGTGCAACTAGCCCCCATGGAACAGGTGCGCAATTTGGGCGTCCTCCTAGATGCCCGGCTGTCAATGGATGACCATGTAACAGCCGTGGCAAGGGGGGCGTTCCATCAGGTTTGCCTGATGCGCCAATTGCGCCCCTTATTGGACTGGGATGCCCTACGCACAGTCACCCATGCGCTAGTGATGTCTTGCCTGGACTACTGCAATGCTCTCTACATGGGGCTTCCCTTGAGATGCACTCGGAGACTACAGTTGGTCCAGAATGCGGCCGCGCGGGTGATTATGTGGAGGACTAGATACTCCTCTGTAACACCTCTCCTGCGCGAGCTGCACTGGCTTCCTGTGGTCTACCGAGTGCGTTTCAAGGTTTTGATTATGATCTTTAAAGCGCTTCATGGCACAGGACCTAGTTACATTCAGGATCGCATCCTGCCCCATACATCCCTACGACCAATTCGCTCACACAGAGAGGGACTTCTCCGGGTGCCGTCCGCTAAACAGTGTCGGGGGGCGACACCCAGGAGCAGAGCCTTCTCTGTGATGGGCCCAGCCCTGTGGAATGACCTCCCCCGTGACATCAGGATTACTTCCGATCTCCGCTCCTTCCGTGTACAGCTGAAGACCCACCTCTTTCAATTATCTGGCCTGGCTCAACCGTAATTTTTCTTACTCCTCCTGACTGTCTTTTAAAAATTTTTAATTTTAAATTGGGTTTTTTACAATTGGGGTATTTTAATGGTGATTTTTAACTGTCTAAATGTGATGTAATTTGTTACCTCCTCCGTGCATGTATGTCTTTGTATATATGTATGTTTATATGTTTGTACACATGTTTCATGTTTTATATGCTCCATTGTACGCCGCCCCGAGTCCTGTCTGGAAAGGGAGCGGCTAATAAATTCATATTTATTTATTATTATTATTATTAAATACAGGATAATCAAGGAATTGTTAACAATTCTCTTTTCAATTTTAATTTCTGCAAAATTGGACCATGAAGATATTGATGAGTAATCTGTCTTTTAAGCTCTATCATCCACCATAACACCATAAGATCAACCAGTCAAGAATGTTAGAATATTCATGACTGGGAGAGACATGGTAACAAGGTCAGCCAATGAATAGGCATAGAAGCTAAGTCAGCCAATAGGAGCTGAAACAGATTGGAGTCAGGATGTGCTTTAGTCTGCAGCTTCTGAGTCTGTGCAGAGAATTGAAGCAGAAACTTAAGAAAGAAGTCTGTCTGGGCTTGTCTGCTCTGAACTCTGAAATGAAACTAACTATCCTCTCCTGCTTGTGTTCTGCTTGTAAATTCTACCATGTTGAAATAATCTACTATTGGTATTGTACATTTATTCATCAGTTATTATGCATATAGTTTCCTATACCAGCAATTACAGACTCAAGACATCAAACTGAAATAACAAACTTCATGGTCTCCACACAGCAGTGCATTCAGATTCTTTCAGCTGAATTTCAGAATAATCATGTTGGTCTTTTTTCCTAGATATGGATGACTGTTTTCTATGTCCAGAAGATCAGTATCCAAACAAGGAGCAGAATTCATGCCTTCCAAAAATTTTAACCTACCTAACATATGAAGAATCATTGGGAACCATCTTAACCATTTGTTCCGTTTTGTCTTCTTTTATTGTATTGTTGGTTCTGGGTATCTTCATTAAGTACCACGATACCCCCATTGTCAAGGCCAACAACCGAAACATTACCTATGTCCTTCTAATTTCTCTCTTGCTTTCGTTCCTTTGTGCTTTACTATTTATTGGCAAACCTCATAAAGTGACCTGTCTCCTTCGACAAAGTTCTTTTGGTATCATTTTTACTGTCGCTGTATCATGCGTGTTAGCAAAAACTATTGTGGTGATTTTAGCTTTCATGGCCACCCAACCAAAGTCTACAATGAGGAAATGGGTGGGGAAAAGGTTGGCCATTTCCATTGTATTATTGTGCTCCTTCATTCAAGTAGTTCTTTGTACTATCTGGCTGTTGATTTTTCCTCCATTTCCAGATTTCAACATGCACTTAATGGCAGAAGAAATTGTTCTGGAATGTAATGAAAACTCCTTTGTCATGTTCTACTGTGTCTTGGGCTTCATGTTCCTCTTAGCCTTTGTCAGCTTTACTGTAGCTTTCTTTGCCAGGAAATTACCAGACTCTTTTAATGAAGCCAAATTTATCACCTTCAGCATGTTGATTTTTTGCAGTGTTTGGCTCTCCTTTGTTCCTAGTTATCTGACCACAGGAGGAAAACATATGGTGGCTGTGGAGATCTTCTCCATTATAACATCCAGTGGAGGACTTCTTGTATGCATCTTCTTCCCTAAGTGCTTTATTATCATACTGAAGCCTAAATTGAATAGCAAGCAACATCTAAGAAAAAGGAATAATTGAACAACTCTATTAAAACTCTGTTTTTTTTTAATTTAGCCATACAAAAGCAGTAAGGCTCAAATGTGAAAATATATAAACCTTTCCTATCAGTTGCAATTCTGTTCTACCTGAGGAAAAATAATCATCTTAATGGAGCCTACATTTTTCTTACCCTTACTTTCCTTCTTCTAAGAATGTTTTAAAATTCTTAACAACTCTCTTATCAGCATGTTATATAGTTTTCTTTCTTTGTGAGACAACTTTTTTCTTGAAAGGGTTGGTATTAGCATAATGTCTCAAAATTCTGTTTTCAGCAAAGGGATTTATTAAATGTTCTTCTTTTTTTAATAAATTGAAAATGGAATGGATTGCTTTATCTTGATCTTGGCTTGGGTAAACCTGGAATTGGTGGTGTGTCATGACTGGAAGCCATCATTTACAGTGGGCCTCAAGCCAGCTATATATTCTACTGTGAGAAACTGGAAGGGTGGATTATATGGAGCATGGGAGGTATGTAGTCAAAAGAACATTCTTTCTAAATGAATCAAGGTCAACTTGCTCCTGCACCTGGAGTGAGTCAAGATCAAGTGGCCCTTGCAAATGGAGCGACATGATTGGGAGGAATCTTCCTCTGGACTGATTGAACCAGGTGATGGACATGTGGGTGCTGTGGTAGGATCTTGAACTTTCAACTGGGTGGGGAAAACCTGGAAGCCTAGAATTTCGGGTTTTCCCAGATTTGCTAATATGGCTTATTTAACAAACTGGAACTTCGAAGTACCTCTAGCCTCAGATTCTTATTTGAGTGAGGTTGCTATTTGGAACTCTGACAAGGTGATGTTAGGAAATAAGAACTGAATTTCATCTTCCACATATGATGCTAAAGCAGCAAAAATATTTCAGGACTTTTATTTTGCTGTCTTTTCATATTCTGAGACAAATAGCAAGGTCAATTGCTAGAATATTATTGATTATTTAAAAGTTAACCTATGTAGAATGAATGGAATAAACAATGAAGACTCATTTGGTCTTCTGTTGATCAAAAATGCCAAAAAGTGACAGTGCTGTATTTTCAAATGACTAACAGGCGAAAAAAGCTCCCTAGAAGAATCTCATGATTGCGAATCTATAGCACGGATGCCACAGGTGGCACACAGAGCCCTTTCTGCAGGTATGCACATCATCGCCCAGTTCAGCTCCACTGCACATGCATGTGCACCTCCCACTGGCCATTTGATTTTTAAGTCTCTGCCACATATGTGGGAGAAATGCGCGCATGTGCAGGAGCCATGGGGTCATGTACCCATATCTAAGGGTGGTCGGAGCATGGGGTGTTTGGCACTCCTGCTGCTCCATGGTTTTGGTTTCAGGAGGCTTCAAGGAAGCCTGCTAGGCTGAAAAAGGCAGGTCAAACACATGGATAGGGGGTCACACTCATGCACAGGGAGAGTGAAGGGGTCATGTGGCATGTGCAGGGGTGGGGTGCATTGGATTATTGGTTCGGAGATGCATGTGAGTGCTGGTGCAATCACACGTGCAATTTCAGCATGCAAAGAGGAAAAGGCTAGCTATCACTTTCCTAGACCATCCTGAACAAAATTTCCCTCAACTTTTTCACCTGTGGAAGACCATGCAGTCTTCCCTCTTTGACCTGCTTTAATGTCCTACCATCTGTAATGTTGGAAATGAAATATAATACAGCTTTTGCAGAGCAAAAGTGATTTGGTGATTTGAAACAACCAAAGATTCCAGCCAATATGTTGTTTTGATGTCCTTTTTTGCAACCTTTCTAAGTCCATTTTCTGAAAGAATTTCCCTATTTTCTCTTTCATACACAAACATACATACACACACATAGGTACATGCATACAAATATATATAATTTATTTTTGAAAGAATAAACATATTGAGAAGATGATGTTAACATGGGGGGAATTAAAAATGTCAGGGACTGTGCTGAAATGGAGAAATTGAAAAAAGAAATCCTGGGAAAAGATATGGGATAAATGGCATAGGTGGATGGAGGAAAGAAACAAGGATCAATGAAGGAAGACAACAAAGCCCAAAAATAGTAGTTAAGGAGAATTAACACATATATATGTATCCAAGTGGTTTAAATTTACTAGAGGTAATTGGCCAATATAGCAGACAGATATAGCAGACAGAGGAGTAAAATAAGAGGGTTAAGAATGGTGAAATGCAAATGAAATATAATAGAAGGGGAAACAATATAAGGTGAGCGATATCGATTGGCAATTGCTATTAGAAAGAACAGGAAGTTCCTGTTCATATTGTATTGCGTAAATGTGGTGTACGACTAAGTTTTGTGTGTGTGTGTATTTTACATGTTTGTAAATTATTTATTTATTTATTTATTATTCATATTTATAGACCGCCCCCTCTCCCGGAAGGGACTCGGGGCGGTGTACAGTCACTAAAATACGTTATAAAATACATACAAAACAGTTAAATAATTAAATACGTAGGTGGAGGAGGTTGCAAGACTGTACATAGAATAATAAATATAAAATAAAAAATTAAAAGTCGAAAACAAAAAACTAGGGAAATTATACACAGCACTAGCAGAAAAAAAGAGGGATAGCAACCTACATAAAGGAAAAAATAAATTCCAAAGAAGTCTATGCTAATGAAGAAGGTAGGATACTAATGATTGAATTAGAGACAACAGAAAAACCGATACTATTAATAGTCATATATGCACCAAATCAGAAACAAAAGGAATTCTATAGGAAACTACACAACAAAATAAACGAATTAGAATATGAAAATATTTGCTTAATTGGGGATTATAATGCAATAGTGGATTAAAAAATGGACTATGAAAGCAAAAAGAAAAAGAAAACGAAAAAAAATACGCTACCCAAATCCTTTTTTGAGATGGCAATGGAATATAAATTACACAATATTTGGAGAGAAAGGAACAAAACAAGAAAGCAATATACCTTTTATTCGAACCCCCATCAGTCACTATCAAGAATTGACATGGCTTGGATTTCATCTGGTCTATGCAATCAAGTAGATGAAATTGAAATAGAAGCAAATGAGTGGGCAGATCAGAATCCAATAAAATTAAGATGGAAAGGTCAAAGAAGAAGAAAAAGATGGATGATGAATTCAAATATTATAAATGAAACAGAATACACTCAAATGCTGGAGAAAGAACTAAAACATTTTTTTAGAATAAATGAAAAAGAAGATACCTCAATTCAAAATCTCTGGGACACTATGAAAGCATACACAAGAGGCCTTACGATTGCCTATATGGCGAGGAAAACTAGAAAACAAAAAGAGCAACAAGAATGTATGCAAAAGGAACTTATGGAAGCCGAAGATGAACTCCAGAAAGACTCAAAGAATAAAAAGAAAAAAGAAAAAAGAGAGATGATCAAACATAAGCTCAACCTAATAAATCAAAAGGAATTAGCGCAGAAAATTAAAGCAGCCAGACAAAATTACTTTGAACAAGCCAACAAACCTGGACGATGGCTGGCATACAGACTGAAGAATGAAAGAGAAAAAAGGATAATATATCAATTAAAAGATGATGAGGGAAGAATTCAATACAAAGCAGAAGAAAAGAAGAAAAATATTCATAAATACTTCACAAAACTATACGCACAAGATAGTATGGAGGAAAACAAAATAAAGCATTATTTAAACACAGCAAAGATAACACCAATCTCAAAAGAGCAAAGGGAGACGATAAACAGGCCAATAACGTTAGCCGAAGTGGAACTAGTTTTGAAAAACCAGGAAAATAATAAAACTCCAGGACCAGATGGAATACCGGTGGAGCTATACAAATATAATAAAATAATATTGGAAGAGTTAGGGGTGGAAATGTTTAATGAAGTTTTAGGAAAAGCCAAGATACCAGAATCATGGACAGAAGCAATAATATCGCTAATCCCAAAAGAAGAAACCAGCCTACAAGAAATTCAAAACTACAGGCCAATTTCATTACTAAACTCCGATTATAAAATATTTGCAGCAATTATGGCAGGAAGAATCAAACAGGTTTTAAATGAATGAATACACCCAGACCAAAACGGAGTTTTACCCCACAGACACATTAGAAATAATACGAGAATCATCTTAGATAAAATAGAGTACTACGAGGTGCATCCAGAAAAACAAATGGCACTGGTTTTCCTTGATGCACAAAAAGCAGTTGACAACGGAATCTGGAAATTTATAATAACAATATTGGATGAGATGAAATTCGGTGAAAAATTTATAAAAATGATAGAAGGATTTTATAACAATCAGACAGGCAAAGTTCTGATGAATGGAGAATTAACAGAGAAGATCGAAATAAAAAAAGGAGTCAGACAGGGATGCCCCCTCTCTCCTTTGCTGTTTATATTGAAATTTTATTAAATGAAATTCGGAAGGACCAAGGAATAAAAGGTTTAAGACTCAAAAATGAAGAATATAAGGCCCAAGCCTATGCCGATGACCTAGTATTTGTACTAGAGGACCCATTAGAATCCAGTCGGAAATTAATTCAAAAATTAGAAAAATATGGCGAAGTGGCAGGATTAAAGATCGATAAAAACAAAACAAAAATGATAACCAAGAACATGACAAAAAAGCAAGAGGAGGAACTGGAAGTAACAACCAGAACGCAAATAACTAAGAAAGTGAAATACTTGGGGATCTGGGTATGGGCAAAATGTTCCACAATTAAAGATGATAACTATAATAAATTAGCGATACAAATAAAGAAAGAGTTAGAAAATTGGAAAAATATTCAACTATCATTCATGGGACGTATAGCGACAATTAAAATGAATATTCTACCAAGAATCTTATTCCTGTTGCAAGCCGCACCTATTAATCCGGCTAAAAAATTCTTTCAAGAATTAAACAAAATAACCGCTAGGTTCATTTGGCAGGGACGAAAAACGAGGATTAAACTAAAGTCAATGCAAGACAGCAAGGAGAGGGGAGGTTTAGCATTACCAAATTGGGATCTATATGCATCGGCAGTATCAATGACATGGGTGAAGGATTGGATAGAGCTAAAGAATAAAAGAATTTTGACTTTGGAAGGCCATGATTTGCAAGCAGGCTGGCACACATTCCTATGGGATGATATAAAATAAAACACACAAATACTTTCAAAATCATTTAATTAGAAGAGCGTTATTGCAAAAATGGCTCAAAAAAAACACCCCAAAACCCACTATGTGAAAATTCTGAATTGGCTATCACCGACAGAAAGGACGACTCATCCAAATTTTATAGATTTGAACAAAATGCTAAGAAATAGAGACTTAATTGATAGACAGGGAAACTTAAAAACAATTGAAGAATTGGCAGAACAGAACATGAAAGTTGACTGGCTAACTTACCTTCAAATCAAAACTAAATACAATAAAGATACCAAATTATATGACATTGAAACAGAACCACACGAATTGTATAAAATCATTCAAAGCTCAGATAGAAAAATGATAGGGAGAATATATAAATTTCTCTTAAAGTATAAAATGGAAGAGGAAATTGTGAAAGAACAAATGATAAAATGGCCGCAGAACTTTGGATATAATATTGAATTAGACAAATGGGAAAAATTTTGGGGAACAAACTTAAAAATGACACTCTCAGTCGCATACAAGGAAAACCAGTACAAAATGTTTTATAGATGGCACCTGGCACCAACAAGGTTAGCTAAAATATCAATAAATACCTCCCCAAAATGTTGCAAATGTGAATCGATACACGGAACGTATTACCATTTATGGTGGACCTGTGAGGAGGCTAAAAAGTTTTGGAAAAAGATCAAAATTGGCTGGAGGCAATAACAGGAGTTAAAATAGAATGGAAACCGGAAACCTTTTTATTAGGAATAATGTCTGCGAAATACAAAAAGGAAATCCAGCATTTAATACTTCATATAACAACGGCAGCAAGGATTGCCTATGCCCAGAAATGGAAAAACAATCTAACTCCAAGTGAAGATGAAATAATAAGAAAGGTTATGGACTATGCTAAAATGAACAAACTAACTAAAGAAATTCAGGGAAAAGAAGAATCAGAATTCTAACAAATATGGGATAAATGGTATAGGTGGATGGAGGAAAGAAACAAGAATCAAAGAAGGAATGTAACAAAACTCAAAAATAATAGTTATGGGTAAAATAAGAAAGTTAAGAATGATGAAACCCAAATAAAAAACAATTGAATGGGAAAAAATAATAAAAATAAAAATAAAAACTTAGTTAATTTTTGGTGATTAATAAGTAGAACGTTGTAGATGCTTATAGAATGTTTTTGTTTTTAAAATGTTTATTCGTTAAGAGATAACCCATCATGACAATAATAATGAAATAATAACTCTAACTGGTAAAAACAATTTGGATATAAACTATAATATGGGACCTGGGGAAAAGATTTACTAATTTTATTAATATTTTTTGGTTTAGATTTTGTTATAAAGATGTAATCTCTCCTGGGTACTTATAAATTCTAGTAATAAATTTTTGTCTAGATTTATTATAATATAAATATAAATGATTCTAGACAAAAGCACGTTTAAACAAATATAGTTAAATGAGAATGATGGTATATTGATGGTATAAAGATTTTTGATTTAAAATGTACAATTCAATATGAATGAAATATAAAGAATGATTGTAGTAACGCACGAAATTTATTTGTAACCAATCAACATGCTTTCTGGAAGATGTAATGAAGAATGTTTTTGTGTGCTTTCTTTGTTTAATTAAAACAATAAAAAAAATGAAAAATAAAATAAAAAAAGTTACTATTGGGGAGATATTGCTGCAAAATGAATAACTGCCATCGATCTCAGCAGGGGGGGATGTGAACAGCCTGGCTTCAATGGGATTTGTCCTAGGGCAGTGATAGCTAACCTTTTTCTAAATGTGTTCCAAAAGTGTGTGTGCCCCCGACGCATGTGTGACACCCACATGGTGGGGAGTTTCGCCCACCCCAGTTCTGAAGACTTTCCTATAGTAGGGCTATTTTTTCCCTCCCCATGCTTCAGGAAAGCCTCAGGAGCCTGTGGAGATTGAAAAACAGCCCATTAGCCGAACCGGAAGTTGGGTACAAATTTCCAGTTGGCCCATTGGACATGTTTTTTGCCTTCCCCAAACTACCGAGTCTTACCTGATGCCTGGGCAGAGTGGCTGAGGGCTGCCATACCAGCAAATATGGCTCTGCATGCCACCTGTAGCATGCGTGCCATAGGTTTGCCATCAGCCTCCTAGGGATTGACAAAACAACTGAGAGGTGTGCGCTTTCGTTGTTGTTTTCTTGTTTTAAGGAAGGGAAGACGCTCCTGAAATCAGTGTTTGGTCACTGTATGAAATCTAGGTCGTTGTACTGTCTGGCTGTTGACATTTCCTCCATTCCCTGATTTCAATATGCACTTAATATCAGAAGAAATTGTTCTAGAATGTAATGAAAACTCCTTTGTCATGTTATACTGTGTCTTTTGTATGGCTAAATTAATGTTCCTCTTAGCCCTTGTCAGCTTTACTGTAGCTTTCTTTGCCGGGAATTTACCAGACTCTTTCAACGATGCCAAATTTATCACCTTCAGCATGTTGATATTCTGCAGTGTTTGACTCTCCTTTATTCCTTGCTATCTGACTACAGGGGGCAAATATATAGTGGCTGTGGAGATCTTCTCGATTATAACATCTAGTGGAGGGCTTCTTGTTTGCATCTTCTTCCCTAAACGCCTTATCATACTGAAGCCTGAATTGAATAGCAAGCAATATCTAAGACAAAGAAATTTTTGAACATCTCTATTAAAAGCTCTGTTTTTAATTTAGCCATACAAAAGCAGTAAGGCCCAAATGTGAAAATATATAAACCTTTCCCATCTATTAGTTGCAATTGCTGTTATACCAGAGGAACAATAATAAACTTAACTGAGTCTATATTTCCTATTTTGGGGGTAAATGTGCTCTCTTAAGGCCTATTTTTTCCTTAGCCTTAATTTCCTTCTTTTAATAATGTTTTAAAATTCTTAACAACTCTCTTATCAACATGTTATATAGTTTTCTTTGAAAACTTGCTTCTTCAAAGGGTTGCTATTAGCATTTCTCAAAATTCTATTTTCAGCAAAGGGATTTATTAGATGTCCTTCTATTTTTCAATTAATGAAAAGTGGAAAGGATTGCTTTTTCTTGGTCTTGGCTTGTGTAAACCTGGAATAGGAGGTGTGTCACGCTTGGAAGCCATCTTTTACAGCCTGCCACATATTCTACTGTGGAAATCTGGGAGGGGGGTAGTGTGGATCATAGGAGGCAAAATAGCATTCTTTCTAAGTGAGTCTAGGTCAACTTGTCCCTACACCTGGAGTGGCATGATTGGGAGGAATCTTCCTCTGGACAATGACTGATTGGACCATGTGATGGACATGTGGGTGCTGGGGTAGGGTGTTGAACTTTAAACTGGGTGGGGAAAACCTGGAAGCCTTCAGATTCAGGTTTTTCCAGATGTGCCACTATGGCTTCTCTAATAAATTGGAACTTTGAGGAACCTCTAGCCTCGGATTCTTATTTGATTGAAGAGGCTATTTGGAACTCTGACAAGGTGATGATAGGAAATAGGAACTGAATTGCATCTTCCACATACGATGCTAAAGATGCCAAAATATTTCAGGACTTTTATTTTGCTGTCTTTTCGTACTCTGAGACAAAGAGCAAGAGCAAGTGCTAGAATATTATTGATTGTTTAAAAATTAAACTATGTAGAATGAATAGAATTCAGAATGAAGACTCATTTGACCTTCTGCTGATCAAAACTTGCCAAAGCATGACAGTGCTGTATTTTCAAATGACTAAGAGAAATCCAACAGTTGAAATCAACTTCCTACAAGAATTTCTTAGACCATCTTCATTGCAAAATCTTCCTGAACTTTTTCACCTATGGAACACCATGCAGACCTCTCTCTTTGACCTGCTTTAATGTTATGCCATCTGCAATGTTGAGAAGGAAATTTAATACAGCTGTTGGAGAGCAAAGTTGTCTGGTGATTTGAAACAACAAAATATTTGACCCAATATGCTTCTTTGACCTCCTTTCTATTGCAACCTTTATAACTCTATTCTCTCACAGAAATCCCACATTTTCTCTTTCATTCACACAAACACACACAAACACACACAGGCACACAAACGTATATGCATGCAAATATATATGATTACTCATTGAAAGAATAAACATATTAAGAAGGTGAGGTTAACATGGAAGGAATTAAAATTTTCACTCTTTGGGAGATATTGCTGCAAAATGAATAGCTGCAGAGATGAAGATCGGAAGCCACTTTTAAAAGTTTATTTTCATATATTTTTTTTCATTTTTTTTAACATAGTGTTCTTTTGCACATTTTAAGAATGTGCCTTTATCTCCATTTGTGAGTTAGACACATTGTTTAAAAAGAGGGGTGGGGGTTCTGGTGAAGGAAAAACATCTAATCTTTCCCTTTAAAAATATCTAATTTTTATATTGCATAAGAAATGGTTTTGACCTATTCAAAATTCCTCAGATCAATTCATTACGCAAGAATCCTTCAAAACCTAGGAATGCAACTAAGTGATTTCCACAAGGTGGCTGGAATTCATTTGAAAAATAGGAAATCACACTGGATAGTCTCCAATGCGGGCAGTGGGGATATGTGAGTAGTGTGGCTTCAATTGGGTTTATCCAGGGGTGAGTTTCAAAATATTTTGCCACCGATTCTGTGGGTGTGACCTATTTTGTGGGCATGGCTTGGCGGTCATATGACTGGGTGGTTGTAGCCAACTTGATGTCACTCACCAGGAGATGTCATGGATTGGGTAAAATGTGGTGAAGCTCACTTAACATTGCTCCTGCTTAGCAACCAAATTTTTGGGCTCAATTGTAGTCATAAGTCAAGGATTATCTCTGCTTTCCTTTCCATGGCAGCCTTATCCTAGTAAACTCATCCTTTCTGGCAATTTTCCTTAGAGGCACCAAAATAATCCAGACAATGTAAGGTTTCCTGCTACAGCAGGGAGCGGGGTTGGACTAGATGACCTCTGAGTAGCCTTCTAGCTCTAAATAGCTGTGCTGTTTCTCTCTCTCTCTCTCTCTCTCTCTCTCTCTCTCTCTCTCTCTTCAATTTAAAGCAGGTTTCAATTTAAAGTTTGCAGCATTAAGACTTTTGCACTTCAATTCCTAGATTTCCATAGCCAGGCATGCACAGTTCCAATTTAAAGTGACAACATTTGTTTTTCTCCTTTGCTGAATCTCATCTGAAAAGTGACTTTCCTCCTTCCCTCCCTCCCTCCCTCCCTCCCTCCCTTTGTCTCTCTCTCTTTTACTTTTTGAAACCTCCTTTCTCTTGCCTGAACTGTCAGGGAAAAAGGGCTTTAAAAAATAGCTTCTGACAGGAGAACAGGTTCAGGGGTATGGCCAAGTCTCCATTACCTTACCAGATTTTCAGGACCTCTTATGTTGTACCGTACTGTACAGGGAGGAACCCACCTCTGGGTTTGTCCTAGCGGTGGGCAAAACAACTGAGAGTGTGTGCTTTTGTTGTTGTTGTTATTTTCTTGTTGTAAGGAGGGAATGGGCTCCTGAAATCAGTGTTTGGTCACTGTATGGCATCAGGAGTTGATCATTAGATCAATGGGAGGAGAATGGGAGGAGCTTCCGGGACAATGGCGGTCTGCCCTTGAACTCCGCACGGACCGCGGGGCTCTTTTGAAAACAGGGATGCTACCCCGACCCTCTTTACCATTTCCGAGGGTCGGGCCCAGTAAGCGACCACCCTGGCTTTCCATCAAGACCTGGGTCGGCCTCCAGGGTGGTCTGACGATTGTGGTCTGACGATCGAGAATGGGGACTTCGCTGGCCGGAAGGTGCCAGTCAGCTGGTGTCACTGGCCGGAAGGCGCTGGTCAGCTGGAGTCAGCTGGAGATGCCCGGCGTTTGGCCGATGTCGGTCTGGTGTTTGGCCGATGTCGGGCTTCAAGAGCTTGAAGAGCCAGCCGGGGGAGTAAGCCGAGACTGCTGGGGGAGAGGGCATAGCGTCGGAGGCCTGGCAGGAGGTTTTCAGATACTGGAGTGGAATGGAAGCGGAATGGAGATGGAATGGAGACGTTTCCCAGACGTCGGAGTGGAGCGGAGTGGTGAAGCGGTGGAGTCCGGGCAGGAGGCTGGGCAGGTGGAGTCCAGACAGGAGGCTAGGAGGCTGGGCAGGAGGCTTGCCAGAAGGTCTGCCGAGGTGTGCTGGGCTTGGAATGCCGAAGGACGTTCGAGGCCTGGTTGCCAGAGGCTGGGACACCAGGCCGGACAGAAGGCCAGACAGAAGGCAAGCTGAATGCGGAGGGCTGTGTTAGCCAGGAATCGGGAGGTCTGCATAACAGTTAGGCCAGGGCCTAGAAGCCCTAGGTTGAGGCCGCTCCCCATTGACTGACTTACTTCTGCCCTGTTGTTATCATTCTAATGCCAGGACCCATAAGGGGGCCAGGAGATCTTGCAACGGGCCCGTCCATGTACCATCTCTGGCTGAGGCCCGTTGCCTATGGCCCTGGAAGAGTAGCTCTGGGCTGGATTTGCTAAGGCCATGCCGTGATAGTGCACTCTATGCGACTATGTGCACTTTATGTGATCATCCACTGACCATCCTACCACCTTACCCAGGATTTTGGCTTTTTCGTACCGGACATCGTCTCACTGGAATTAGTGAATTTTTAATTATGTATTCCAACACCTGTAACATCCCTATAATCAATTAATGCCCTGCCGGCTATGTGATCCACCATATACTCGAGGGCAGACCTGATCCTACTGCGGGAGTCCCCCCTCTCGCAAGTATGGCCCGCCGCCCTTTCGAGGGCCCACCTTGATGAGGGATTTATTAATCCAGAGAGGTGGACGAAGCATAGTCTCAGGGGTTTTTTAATTAAAATTTTTATCCGTATTTTAGGGGGCTCCAGGGAGGGGGGGTTAGTCAGGCTGAGGGAGGGACCAGTGCCAGGCCGACGGGTGGGGTCAGCAAGGGAGTGAGCGGAGCTATCGGGGGGGGAGTAGCGATACTCCAGAAGAGGGTCTTTCTATCTCAACGGTTGTAGGGAGGGGTCGGTGCGAGAGTAGACAAAGATCCTAAAACCGTTTGGGAGACCATGGTCATTGGTTACGGCCGGTCATATGTCCCTGTCACGATGTTAAAAAGTTTGCTAGGCCTGAACTGCCTAAACTGACATTCAAGAGTTAAACTAAGAAAGCTTTATTGCGCAGGTCATAAAACAAAAAGTTCTTATCTGAAAGTGATTTATTGCGCATGCGTTACACATTCCAGAATTCCTTTCTTCTTTGTTCGGCTGCCAACTTGGCAACCGGAGCTTTTTATTATCAAAATGTAACAATTAGTTATTTTCTGTTTCATTTACTTTTATTATTTTCGTATTAAACTTTGTTTATTAATTAGAATATACTTGTCAAAGACTTTTATTTTATTTTTTAATATCTCAAAAGATATGCGGAAGGGAATCAGCCTCGGTCCATTGATCTCAGATTTCCCCAGGGCATTTTTCCCCTGACAACTTGGTATGCAGAGGTTGGTCGACAACTTGGCAGCTGAGATGGCTACAATTTATGGCTGTATTTTCCCTTCATGCTATCTAAAGATAACCGACTAAGCCTAATTAGCAATGTCGGAGAAAAAGAAAAAAAAGAAAAAGAAAGATGGGGCAAGCACAGACGGATCAGCTTCTTCTGACAAAGAATCCATTCCCTCAGACACAGAGGAACAACAAATTCCTTCAGGTGCCGAGCCAGATGTGGGGGAAGGAGCTACAGGACGCGACATCTACGAAACGAGGTCAGTGGTTCCTCCTTCTAAAATATCTCCAGGAGATTATGAATTTTTGGGGGCCAAGCCAAAACTTCCCACTCTGCCAGAGCCACTCCATTCCCAGACCCTCGCAGATTATCAAACGATTGATGAATGGCAACTGCCGGCAGAAAAAAAATACTCCCACGCAGAAAGCAGATTTTATGAATTTCCCCCAGATGTTGATGAAGAAATGCAAAGCTATCTTGATCAAATAGAACGTTTCGAAAAATATGCTAGGGAGGCGAGAATGTGCTTTGAGGAGATAAAGCGAAGTAGGAGGAGCTCCCCCACTCCCAAAATGTCTGAGGACACCATCTTGTCTTCAAAACAACAGCCTAAGACACACCCCACAGAGTTCATTGGTCAATTAGAACAAAGAGACATGTACACGTTACCGAGGTCACGTGGTCCCTTTGAGTCAACTGAACTTCCGCATACGTATAGACAACTGCAGCCAAAAAGTGAGGCTGCACTGCCATCAGCTGGCGGAGAAAAATCATTACAGCAAAAGATGAAGCAGTTGCACCAGAGTTTTAGAGATCTGGCTATGAGCCCTTTAGAAGCCAAAACTTTGCCCCCAAAGGTTAAGTCTTCAACACCCCCTGGCGGTGCTGAATCCTCCCTAGATGGAAAAAGGCAAAGTCAAAGGCGAATTCGAGGAAGCCAATTTGATGTTGCCACGCAAAGGCCAATGATGCAACCCCAGCATCCCCTGGTTCAACAACCAGCTTTGCAACCTGCGCAACAAATTGTTCCGATCCACATTCCTCAGCAGGTATTCACAGTCACCCCCCTGACTGGTGAGTCCAAATTAAAGGAGTCAGGAGAGAATTATAAAGCCTGGGTCAGTGAAATTGCGCTCTTGCTTCGAAGAGAAGGCACACATTCCATGGTTTTTAATCCTCCTCCTCCACCCTGGACACCTGCGATAAGAGACCTCGTAAACAGAGCAATCACGACTTTACTCAGGTCAATGGAAATTGAGATCCAAGGTATCTTTCCACCTGATGCAACTGCCCAAGAAATTTGGGCTATTTTGGAAGATTGCTACAGGCCCGTTTCAATTGAATCTTCATGTTTGCTCATGTATGAGTTCCATGGTTCGAAGTTGAAACCTGGTGAACGAATTGGTGGACATTTGACCAAACTGAAAAGAATGAGAAGTGAATTGAGACAAATTGGCCATGTAATCGATGATATCCAAATGATTAGCATCATCATTAACTCATTGAATTATGAATGGAAAGATGCTGTTGCAAAGATTAACTACGTGCCTATTGCTCAACGCACAGTTAACCACGTTTGCAGACTTTTAGTGGAAGACGAAGCTATCAGGTTAGCTACACCACATCTGCAACGGCTTCCAGCATCAAAGGCTCCAGCCAGACGTCCCTTCCGAGGAAGAGGCTACGCTCCAAGGATGCCAAAGTGCTACACCTGCAACCGTGTGGGACATGACACCCGGGATTGTCCCCAACGAGTTCGAGCTCCCGCCACGTACCAGCCCAGAGGAACAGATTCCAGAGGCAGAGGTAGAGGCGGAAGACAAGGCCGTCGTGGTCCAAGGCATGATTCACAAGCTCCACTTGTGACACTGGCCATAACCAACGTTCCACAACCTGATCCAAAGTTCGACAGACGTCTTTTGTGGACTTTAGATAGTGGAGCAGCTGTGCACGTTACCCACAGAAGGGAACTTTTCACAGAGATGGGCGAACCAGAGCCCGAGTATCGAGAACTGTATTCCTTCACCAACCACACTTGCAAGGTCATGGGAAAAGGAACTGTTTACATTGAAGAGCTCGATACACATGTCCCTGATGTTTATTACATACCTTCAGCAACCAGTAATTTGCTTAGTCAAAGTCACTTGTCTAGAGATTTAAAGTTCCAGGTTCACCACCTCGAAAAAGCAAGTTACTTAGTTAAAGATGGTGATATTGTTGCTAAAACCATGCTGATTGGTGGTGTTTATTACTTAAAGCCAAAGCCTAAAGGGCAAGCACAGGCAAGTATGCAAACTCCAAAAAGGCACAACGCAGACCCAGAGAGAGTTGTCCCAGAGAGAGAAAACGTTACTGTGCCAAAGGCTCCTAAAGCCAACAAACAAAGAAAACAGAAACAGATTGCTCAGAGCAAGCCTGAGGGTCCTCATGAAACTGTTAATGTTGAGAATTCACTAACTGGTAAACCTTTACATTCCAGGTGTATTCACAAGTGGCACAGAAGATTGGGGCATGCCAGTTTCCGTGTTCTTAGAAAGATGCTGGAGTTCGCAAAAGGTTTGGATCTAAAGGGGTGTAAGGTGTTTTTGGATTGTGCCGTTTGCAAAAAAGCTAAATCTAAGGCGGCTCCAATTCCAAAACACGCTACACGCCAGTCAACACGCATTTTTGATTTCGTACACACTGACATAGTGGGTCCTTTCCCACCAACACTTGGTGGCAGAAAGTATGTTTTAACAATTGTAGATAATCATTCTAGATAGGGATTTGTATATCCTATGAGAGAGAAATCTGAGACCTTTCAGATCTTTAAAGACTTTGCAGCGTTTGTTTCTACACAATACCAAGTTCGCATCGCCAGAATCCAGAGTGACCGTGATGCAGAATTCATGTCTCAGCGTTTCCAGGACTGGATGCGTAAGAATGGAATTCTTCATCAGACATCTGCTCCATATACACCGGCTCATAACGGAGTCGTAGAAAGAAGACAAGGGGTTCTACAAACCATGATGCGTTGTCTTCTAGAAGATGCCAATCTCAGTATCGCATACTGGGGTGAAGCAATCAAATATGCAAATTACATTGTCAACCGTACTTGGAGCAGTGTAATCAATCAAACTCCTTTCTACATGCTGTATGGCTACAAGCCTGATCTCAAGAACCTCCACATTTTTGGTTCATATGCTATGGTGAACACTCCCTTAAGTCAAAGAAGAAAGGAAGGTACAGTAGCAAAGAGACTGAGATTTATGGGTATTGATGATAATTCAAAATGGTACAAATTCATTGATACTAAACATGTGATTGTCATTTCACAATCTGCTAATTTTGAGGAAGACATTGACTGGTCCAGGATTCATTCCAATGATCCTGAAGTTTATTTTCCTAGAGATGGTGTTCCAGATGCCACGCAGCCTGATGACAAGTCGCAGGCAGATATTCCTTCTACCAGTTCTTCACAACCTGATGTTCCGTCTTCGCAAGCCGCGGATGCTGATGCTAGCGACGAACGTGAGGACGAGGATGATGATGAAGAAGAAGAAGACTGGACTGTTGCTCCTAGACGCTCCAAGAGGGCCACAAAAGGAATCCCTCCACAACGTTATTCATGGCAACTGACAAAAACACCAGTACCTTTGATTTGCAACGTTACTCTTCCTCCAGAGACATTCACACAAATCAAACAGCTTCCTGATTCAGAACAAGACAAGTGGTATGATGCAATGCAGGATGAAATGGACAGTTTAAAGAAACTTAATGTATTCACACCTGCAAAACCTCCAGCAAACAAGAAAGTCATTGGCACCCGATGGGTCTACAGAATCAAGAAGAAACCAAATGGTGAGTCTTTATACAAAGCCAGACTTGTAGCTCAGGGTTTCGCTCAACGTTATCCTGAGGACTACACAAACACTTACTCACCAACAGTCAGAACTGAAAGTGTAAAAATTGCTTTAACCACTGCAACTATTCTTGGTTTAGAAGTTTTTCAATTTGATGTGGACACAGCTGATCTACATGCAGACCTAGATGAAGAGATCTACGTGAGAAGCCCTCCAGGATTCCGAAAGCAAGAAGGGGATACCTGGTTCCTGAACAAAAGTCTTTATGGTCTGAAACAGTCAGGTTTAATGTGGTATTTATGTCTTACTGACAAACTAAATTCAATGGGCTTTATTAAGTCCGAAACTGATGAATGCGTGTTCACAAAAAGATCTAACAATGCATATGAGATAATTCTTGTTTATGTTGATGATATTGTTTATATTGGTCCAAATAAGAAAATGAGGGAGATTTTTGCCAAAAGTTTGCAGAGATACTTCACACTAAAATCTTTAGGACACATTAGCACTTATTTAGGTGTTCAAATTGAAAAGACACAGAAGGGGTTTAGTCTTTCACAAGAAGAGAAAATTGACCACATTCTACATCATTGCAACATGAAAGATGCTAGCACAACAAAGACACCCATGCAAACAGATTTTCACAACTTAACACATGAACCAAGTCCTGAGTTCGAGGATCAAACACTTTATCGTTCAGTCATTGGTTCACTATTATACATTAGTAGTTGGACCAGACCTGACATCGCACTTAGTGTTAATCTTTTATCACGACACGTAGGTAAGGCAACACAATTTCATTGGTCATGCATTAAGAAGTTGTTGAAATACCTAAAACACACTAAACACATGAAGTTATTGCTAGAACCAACACACGCTGATCAACCAAAGTTGATTTGTTTTGCTGATTCCGACTGGGCGAGCGACAAGAAGTCACGCAAAAGCAGTTCTGGTTACATGATGTTCCTAAATGGTTGTCCTGTTTACTGGCAAGTGAGAAAACAGAGTTTTGTTTCATGTTCATCTACTGAAGCTGAATATGCTTGTGTTTCAGATGCTTGTAATTCTCTAACGTGGTTTGATGCTTTGATCACAGATATCTGGACACGTCCGATTCGACCAATCACCGTGATGGAAGATAATGTATCTGTGGTTTATATTTCTGAGTCACATTTCACAGGTTCTAGGTCCAGACACATTGACATTCGTTATCAAAACACAAAGCAATTACTTAAGCAAGGTTTTCTTAAATTGCAATATGTTTCTACACATGATCAGATCGCAGACATGCTAAACAAACCACTTGCCGCAAATCAACACGAGTATCTGTGAAAGAAGATGTGCCTTAACAGATGATTTGATGACATCAGCCCAGACTAGCAAAAGAAAGGGTGTCACGATGTTAAAAAGTTTGCTAGGCCTGAACTGCCTAACTGACATTCAAGAGTTAAACTAAGAAAGCTTTATTGCGCAGGTCATAAAACAAAAAGTTCTTATCTGAAAGTGATTTATTGCGCATGCGTTACACATTCCAGAATTCCTTTCTTCTTTGTTCGGCTGCCAACTTGGCAACCGGAGCTTTTTATTATCAAAATGTAACAATTAGTTATTTTCTGTTTCATTTACTTTTATTATTTTCGTATTAAAGTTTGTTTATTAATTAGAATATACTTGTCAAAGACTTTTATTTTATTTTTTAATATCTCAAAAGATATGCGGAAGGGAATCAGCCTCGGTCCATTGATCTCAGATTTCCCCAGGGCATTTTTCCCCTGACAGTCCCAACC
The DNA here is from genome assembly GCF_964273705.1 of Natrix helvetica. Classification (NCBI taxonomy): domain Eukaryota; kingdom Metazoa; phylum Chordata; class Lepidosauria; order Squamata; family Natricidae; genus Natrix; species Natrix helvetica. The sequence continues at coordinate 12,177,689 of NC_138554.1, read as the reverse complement.
CCCGCAATCTAGGTGGTCAGGACTTACAGAGCCGGGGCGTGAGACTGATGCTGTGCAACGCCAGGTCCGTTGCCAATAAAGCCCCCCTCATTAACGACCTGGTCTCGGAGGGGGAGCCGGACCTGGCAGGGATAACGGAGACCTGGCTGGGCCACGAAGGAGGTCTCCCCCTCGTGGAAATGTGCCCGCAAGGTTACCGCGCATTTCATCAGCCACGGGCCCTTGGCAGGGGTGGTGGGGTAGCGGTCATCGTAAGGGAAGGCCTTGAGCCGAGAGAGTCCACTGTGCCACAGATATCCGGTTGTGAGTCCCTGTGCATGAAATGGGGCACAGGGAGACAGTTGGGCTTGCTGATTGTATACTTGGCTCCTCGCTATGCATCAGCAGCCCTGCCCGAGCTCCTCGAGGTGATCACCGAGATGGCGGTTGAGACTCCCAGGCTGTTGGTCATGGGGGACTTTAACTTGCCATCGGTAGGGGAAACATCCAAGGTAGCCCGGGAGTTCATGGCCTCCATGACAGCCATGGAGTAATTTGAAGTAATTCAGGGCCCCACACACGAGGGAGGCCACACAATGGACCTTATTTTTGTCTCTGACCAGTGGAGGAGTGATCTAGGAGTAGGGGATTTAGCCATTACACCCCTGTCATGGTCAGATCACTCACTTCTCCGGCTCGACTTCCCAGCCGCTACTCCCCATCGCGGGGAGGTGGTACCGGAATGTCCTAGATGGTTCCGCCCCAGACGCCTGATGCGGCCGAAGTGGCCTTGGACCGGGTTGCGCCCTTGCGGCCTATCTTGCGGCAATGATCCACCCAGGCCCCTTGGTTCACCGAGGAGCTGAGGGTGATAAAGCACCGCAAGAGACGCCTAGAGAGCAGATGGAGATGGTCATACTCTGAATCTGACTGATCACAGGTGAGAGCCTATTTGCGGACTTACCTTGTGGCTTTAAGAGTGGCCAAGCGTCAGTATTGTGCCACTCTTATTGCGTCCGCAGATAACCGCCCTACCACCCTGTTTAGGGTGACCCGCTCCCTCCTCCAACAGAGACCGCGGGAAGCCCCTTTGCAGGGTAGAGCAGAGGAGTTTGGGGAGTATCTGCAGGACAAAATTGCTCAGATTCGCAGCGAGTGGGTCCCCTCTAGTGGTCTAGGGGGGACGTCGGAAGTGGATCTTGAGGTTCCACTCTGGTAGGAGTTTGACTCTGTTACTTCCGACGATATGTACAGGTTGCGTGGGTGACTGCGAGCCACCACATGTTTATTGGACCCGTGTCCCTCCTGGCTTATACTGGCTTCCTGGGAGGTCACACGAGGCTGGCTCCAGGAGTTAGTCAACACTTCTTTGAGAGAGGGGCTCTTGCCGACCGTCCTGAAAGTGGCGGTGGTGAGGCCCCTACTCAAGAAGCCTTCCCTGAACCCAGCTATGTTAGCCAAATACCGTCCTGCCTCCAACCTTTGCTTCCTGGTGAAGGTTGTAGAGAGTGTGGGTACGCAGTTTGGGTGTCCTCCTAGATGCCTGGCTGTCAATGGATGACCATGTGACAGCCGTGGCAAGGGGGGCGTTTCACCAGGTTCGCCAATTGCATCACCCATGCCCTTGTGACGTCCCAGCTGGACTACTGTAACGCTCTCTACATGGGGCTCCCCTTGAGATGCACCCGAAGGCTGCAGTTGGTTCAGAATGTGGCCGTGCGGGCAGTTATGGGAGTTGCTAGGTACTCCCACGTAACACCTCTCTTGCGCGGGCTGCACTGGCTACCTGTGGCTTTTCGGGTGCATTTCAAGGTGTTGATTATCATCTTTAAAGCGCACCATGGCACAGGACCTACCTATTTGCGGGATCGTATCCTGCCCCATACATCCCTTCGGCCAATCCGCTCACACAGAGAGGGACTTCTCCGGGTGCCGTCCACTAGGCTGTGCCAGCAGGCGACGCCCAGGGGAAGGGCCTTCTCTGTGATGGGCCCGACCCTCTGGAATGACCTCCCCCCTGATTTCAGAACAACTACAGACCTCCGCTACTTCCGTATGAAGCTCAAAACCCAACTATTTAATCTAGCCGGCTTGACCTAATTCCAGTTCTCCCACCCCAGCCTGTATTTTTAAATTCTATGGGTGGGTTTTAGGCCGAGTTTTAATTTTTATCAATTTGTACAGGGTTCAAGGTTTAATTTGATTTTAAGGGTATTTATTATGTATATGGTTTTTTAATCTGGTTCCTGTACACCGCACCAAGTGCCTTCGGGGAGAGGGGGCGGTCTAGAAATCAAATAAAATTGAAATTGAAATTGAAAATTATATATGAACTTTGCAAAATCAATGTCAAACTATTAAAAAATCCATTTCAAGGAATGATACCATATCACTTTGCCAGGATTTTTTAAAAATTCATTTATTCACTCATTCAATCCATCCATTCATTCATTTGTAGTGTTTATTTTCTATGGTCTTCACAGGGACTCCCTCATTGCTATAAATACAACATTGCAAATAACTTGGACTTTCATGCCTGCATTTTTTTATTTTCTTCATCCTTGCTGCTTTGAGGCGTGCTGTCAAATCCTATTAACACTTGGTATTAAGTAGATTTTTTTTTTGAGACATGGCAAACAAACTTTTCCTTCTTGTTCAAGGCCCCTCAGAGCGGTTATCTCAAAAGTAATAACCAGTATAAACCTGAAGGCATGGAAAAAGCTATAATCAGGATACAGGGAGAAATCTCCAATGGATCAAAATCTGTTCATACCTGCCCCTGAAACATCCCCATCTGCAATTCCAGTTTACCACTGCTTGACCAAATGTGTTTTTAATCCAATTTCTCCATAGACACAGAAACAAAATATAAAAACAGATACAGAAACACGTGGCAAGGTTTTTTGGGACCTAAGTAAAAATCTAGAAGGCAAAGACAAGCTGGAGAAAGGTGACTTATATTCAAGAATGAACTGTTTTCTTCTCTTTGTTGTGTCCATAACATTCCTATCAATGCTTTGTCCACAAGGGATGTGTCACATTTCTCATAGTAAATGCAGCACTGCAGATCCTCTGCCTATTCTCCACAAGCAATATCAGTCAGGGGACGTCCACTTTGCTAGCATCATTTCTCAGGTCTTCCTGTTTTGTATGATGATGGACTTTAAGACACCTCCTTCTAGCAACCTCTTTGAAGAAAGTGTGTAAGTATTGAGGAAGTATTGGCCAGAGAGAGAGATGTAAAACAGACCTGAAGCTGAGTGAGTGAGACGATTGAGTGAAAGTGCATTATCTGAATCATGTAATGCATATAATATACTTACATGTATGCTGATTTCTTGCATCAAATTCATGTAAGTATTGAGTTATGGCCAGAGTGAGATGTGTAAAATCGAACTGAAGGTGAGTGAGTAAAAGGGCATTGTAGGAATTGAATTATGCATACAATATAGTTACATGTGTGCTGATATTTTGCATCAAATTCACCATGCAGTCTTGAAACATCTGTAGAGCATGACATAATTGCTGCTTATATTTGTTATAGCTGTATATTTACAGTGGCCCTGCATATGCAAAATGATTTTATGGACTTTGCCCTTTCTCTATTTTTGGTGCTTTTATCTGCTTGATTGTTGTTGATGCCAAGCAAAGAATGATAGAGAATGAATTTTTATTTCTCTCTAGTTAAGTCTTTGACACCCCCCACTTCCCTAAATTAAGCCAAGATTAGATATGGTCTGTGAAACCAGGGTCTTTTATTTGGAGATAATGTTCAATATGCTTTATTTAATTATACTTTTGAATATTCATATTTATGCACATGATTCTGCTTCATTCACAATGACAAAGCTCCATGGGGAGAGTTGAGAGCCAAGATTCCTTCCCTAGTAACTTCTTCTGATGAACATTGTAAGCTAACTAGTTAGCGTCAGCATTCCAAATATCGTGCAGAATTAAATCAGAGTCCAAGGCAGAGCTATCCTTAAAGTTCCAATTTAATAAGACAGACATGTTGGCACATCTGTGGAATCCCAAATCTAAAATCTTCCTGGGATTCCACCCAGTTGAAAGTTCATGATCTTATCCCCACACCCATAAATCCATCACATGGTCCAATCTTCTACGACCATGCTGGCATCTCCACCCAGCAGGTTCCGGTCAGGTGCAGAGGTGCGGAGACAAAAGATGACCTTTGGGCTTCTAGAAAGGAATGACAACAAAACATTCCACAATTCTACTCCTTTCTATTCCCCCTCCCAATTGCTACTGCATAATGAAATAATAGAGAGTGTGGCAGGCCAAAGATCCTAAAAAGGAATATAACTGCAGGCCTGACACATGTATCACTATCTTAGTCTTGTAAGTATCGTGTAAGTATTTCCAGAGGGAAGATGCAATTGAAGAAAAGGTGGAAAAAGAACTCCATTATAGATCCCATCAGCAACAATCATAAAAAAGGCCCAAGAGATGTTCACTGTAGCTTCCTGGGTCAATAGTGAAGTCATCACTGACATGCTAATAATGCTCACCTAGAGTCATTTTTTTTGAGATACCTAGGCAAAGAGAAAGATACCTGATAAATCTGGGGCCAATATTTATTTCAAATAATGTGTTTTTATTTTTTTTGTTAGATTAAATAAGTGCAATGAATGAAACTTATTGCTTCTTGCATATATAGACTGGATCAACTCCTTATATTATAGTTGAACGGAGAGGCAAAATAGATACTATATTCTGCAAGAAACCAGTTACAGCAGATCATGTACCTCTCTCTTCAGGGTCATAACTCAGATTTATCAGCACATCCTGGCTTTAGTATTTGCTGTTAAGGAGATCAATGCTAATCCCCATATTTTACCCAATGTCACCCTGGGCTTTCAAATCTATAACAGCCATTTTACTTCAAAATGGATGTACCATGCCTCAATGGAACTCCTTTCTTCTAAAGGCAGATTAATACCCAATTACAACTGTGACTTTCAGAAATATCCAGTAGCAATAATTGGAGGACCTGACACTGAGTTATGTCTTCAAGTAGTCACAATTCTGCAAATCTACAAGTTTCCTCAGGTAACTACGTGTGTGGCTCATACATTTAAATTTCTCATTTCAATTATATAAGACTTGGTTTCTGGCATAAAGTTAACACTTACTGATATCAAGAGGAACACTCTCCTTTCAAATTTATTTTCAAATCTAAGAAATATATGTTAACAGTCACTCTTTCTTCAATTGCATGGTTATTAATGTAAGGATGGAGAACCATATTAAACAGACTAGAAAATTCCCAGTGCACCAAATGTTACTTGCTGCATTCACAGAACTTACTTAATAAATAAATCAGCTCCTATTCTGAGTTTAAAAAATAGATTGTACTAAATGTCCTGCTTATACAGGGAAGTGAGCCATAAAGTAATCAAAGCAAGGTTAAGACAAACAAAGATTTATAGATTGTGCACAACTAGTCTTAAAATGTTATGCTTAAGTGTTGGAGGAAGAGAACTGCCAAATCTAAATCTATTAAGATGCAATGGAGCTAAACTTTTGCTTTGTGTACTATGAGAAAAAAAATACATTAATGCACTTTTTTAAAAAAATAAGAGCCCATTGTTTCTTTTTCTGTTTTTTTTTTTTATAGTTGATGTATGGTTCTGCTCCAGTGAGAAATAAGGACAAACAGGCTGGTTTCTATCACCAAATGTTTCCAAATATGGACCTTCAGTATATTGGAATCCTTCAGCTACTGCAGCAATTTAAATGGACATGGATTGGGGTTGTATCTGTGAATAATGAGAATGGGGAGAAGTTTGTACAAAATGTGACACCAATATTTGCTGAAAATGGGATCTGCTTTGACTTCATTGAAAGATTCCCACTTGCTTCTTATTCTACTGACATTGTCACTATGGTGAAGGAAGGGATGAAAACGTACAGTATTGTGATGAACAGCACTGTCAATTCAGTGTTGATTCAAGGTGAAATTGATATAATGATACTTTTGATAATGTTTCACTCAATGGTAAAATTTGAAGAGATATCATTACAAGGACAAGGTAAAATCTGGATAATGACAGCCCAAATGGATTTCACTTCTGTTCCTTTTCAGAGATGGGAAGACCTAAATTTTCTCCATGGTGCTCTATCCTTTGCAGTTCATTCAAGAGAGGTTCTAGGATTCCGGGAATTTCTTCATACGAGAAAACCAAACTTTAATGAAGAAGATGACTTCATTAGGGTTTTTTGGAAGGAGGCATTTGGGTGTGTTTTTTCGGGTTCGATGGTTGATGAGAAGAGCAACTCCCTAATGGACAGTCCATTGATGTGCACTGGGGATGAGAAGATAGAGAGCCTCCCTGTATCTGTTTTTGAAATGGACATGACTGGCCACAGCTACAGTGTCTACAATGCAATCCATGTTTTGGCACAAGCATTACATGTGGCTTATTCAACTACCTTCAAAAATAGAGCAAGAAGAGGCAAAGTAGAAGTTTTTGAACTTCTCAAACTTCATCCATGGAAGGTAATGTCACACTTTAGATATTTCTTATGTCCAATATGTTAACATAATATTATGTTATATCTGACATACAAATAATAAATTTCTCTCCATATCATTGAATGGCCGGTTGAATATACTTGTATGCCTTTGAAAATTTATCACAGAATGGAGACAAGACCTTTCAATTAAGATATAACCTACATGTAAAAATATGCTTTTTTCCCCTATGTTTCTGAAATGGAGGTAGGCTTTCATCATTTTGCAGATCCTGATCAATTGTTTGTCCCCTCCCTTTGTTCTTTGTTTTTGTTTTTTAGCTAAATCGAATAGTAAGAAGGCTCTCTTTCAATAATACTGCAGGAGAAACATTATCTTTCAACGAAAATGGAGAACTAAAGGCTGGGTTTGATGTGATCAATTGGGTAACATTCCCAAATAACTCCTTTTTGAAAGTCAAAATTGGTGGTATAGGCTCTGTGACTTCCCAAGGGGACAGGTTAATAATTGATGAAGAAGCAATCATTTGGCCAAGCAGATTTAACCAGGTTTGCATAATCCAAGATCAGATTAACAATGTTTAATTGAATAGATGAGACTTGCAGGATAGTTTTAGTGATTTTTCTTGCCTTTGTACGATTCAGATATCAAAAAATGCTCCAGGAAACTTTGTGACGCTTAATGTTATAGAGAGAGAATTTTAGTTGGCAATATTTTCTCGAAGTTAAAAAAAAATCTCAGAAGTGTTGTAATAACACAACCATGTAAACAAAGTTTTTATATAGTCACTTTCACAAAGTGACAAAATTTGTGGACCAGAAGAATGATGTTGATATCATTTAGTTAGACTTCAGTAAGCTTATGATGAGGTAGACCATAGGCTACTACTAGATAAAGTGGAAAAATGTGGGTTAGACAGCATCATCACCAGAGATGTACAGTATTTGTACCTGGCTGACCAACCACACTCAACATGTATTTCTCAATGGAACTGCATATATATGGAGGGAAGTATGCAGTTGAGTACCCCAAGGTTCTGTTTAAGACTCAGTAGTCTTCAACATCTTCATTAATGATTTGAACTAGGGGATAAAAGGGAAACTCATCAAATTTGCAGATGACACCAAGCTGGCAGGAGTAACAAACACTACAAAGATAGGCTTAAGATATAAAAGGATCTTGACAAACTTGAACATTGGGCACTATCTAACAAAAGGAAATTCAATGGTGAAAAAAAGTAAGCTTCTTTATTTAGGCAAGAAAAGCAAAATAACAGGTACAGTATAGGTGGTTCCTTGCTCAATAGTAGCAATTGTGAGAGGGGTCTTGGAATCCTAGTGGACAACCATTTTAATATGAGCCAGCAGTGTGTAGCAGCTACCAAAAAGCCAACATAGTTCTAGACTGCATAAACAGAGGGATAGAATCAAGATCACATTAAGTGTTAATACCACTTTTCTAATGTCTTGGTAATACTTTGAATATTACATCCAATTTTGGTTGCCACAATGTAAAATATATGTGGAAACTCAAGAAAGAGTCTAGAGAAGAGCAACAAAAATGATTAGGGGACTGGAGGCTTAAACATGAAGAATTGTTGCATGAAAAGAAGGTCTAGGGGAGACATAATAGCAGTGTTCCAATATCCCAAGGCTTACCGCAAAGAAGAGGGAGTCAAACTATTTTCCAAAGCCCTGAGGGTTGAACCACAAGAAATAAGTGGAAACTATTCAAGGAGAGAAGCACCGTAGAACTGAGGAGAATATTCTTGACAGTTGGCAGAATTAATCAGTGGAACAACTTGCCTCCAGAAGTTGTGAATGTTCCAACAGTGGAAATTTTTAAGAGGATGTTGGATAACCATTTGTTTGAAGCGGTGTAGGGTTTCCTGCCTAGGCAGGGGATTGGACTAGAAGACCACCAAGGTCTCTTCCAAGTCTGTTATTTTATTCTACTCTATTCTGCTCTATTCTATAGTTATACAGCATTGAAAAGTGGAACAAATTATCTGTAACCAATATAAATCCAAAACAATAGGATAAATTTCTGGACTTATTCAAGACCTCTACAATACATAAACCATATAATTATGCAATATACTTTAATCACAGCAGTAATCAATATCTAACAGACATTAGTTGATGATAATACAAACTAATCCAAATTTGGCTTCGATTCGTTTGTATGATCTTCCCAATAAACCTGATACAAATCGGGAGCTTTGTAGACAATAACTATCAATACACAGTCTTGGAAGATGCAAAGCATTCTCTTCTATCATTTTTGTATAGGTCCAACCACCGTCTTTGTGTAATAACTATTGTCCTTTGGGTTATGCTAAGACCAAAATAGAAGGGAGGCCCTTTTGTTGTTATAAGTGTCTTCGCTGTCCAGAAGGGAAGATTTCCAATCTGAAAGGTGAGTGATGAAAGATAAGCAATTCAGTTTCCAGATATACTGATACTGGTTGCTGTAGATATTTATTTCCAGATATAACTACAGATCTTAATACTAATGATTTGTCACATAGGGAAAAAGGTCTACATTTATATTCTGCAGGTAATGACATAATGGCAGTGGTGCAGGAGTGGGTTTCTGCTGGCATTACTGCCAGTTTGGTGTGCATGTGCACACAGTTTCCTGTAAATAGTTCTGTACTTGCGCATAACATTAAACATGTAAAAAAAACATGTTGTAGCAACTGGGGAACTGATTCGGGGCCGTGTCGAGCATACTGTGCCTACTGGTTCAGTTACCCAGTCATCATTTCCACCTATATTTAATTATGAGTGACAGGCATGATATTCAATGAAATATGAATATGAAATATGAGGGGGTTCGGGAGTTCATGGCTTCCATGACAGCCATGGACCTGACCCAGTTAATTCAGGGCCCTACTCACGAGGGAGGCCACACGCTGGACCTTGTCTTTGTCTCTGGCCAGTGGACGAGTGATCTGGGAATAGGGGATCCAGCTATTATTCCCCTGTCATGGTCAGATCACTCACTTCTCCGGCTTGACTTCCCTGGTGCTACCCCCCGCTGCGGGGAGGCGGAACCGGAAGGTATTAGATGGTTCCGCCCCAAGCGCCTGATGGAACCAGATAGGTTCCAGACGGAGCTTGGGCCACCTCCTGTGGAGCTGACCCGCCCCCGAGTGGAGGACCTGGTAGACGCATGGAATAGTGCGACTACCGGGGCCCTAGACCGGGTGGCGCCTTTGCGGCCTCTCCTGCGGCGACGAACCACCCTGGCCCCTTGGTTCACCGAGGAGCTAAGGGTGATGAAACGCCACAAGAGATGCCTAGAGAGTCGTTGGAGATCCTCCCATTCCGAATTTGACCGAGCACAGGCACGAGCCTACTTGAGGACGTACCTTGTGGCATTAAGAGCGGCGAAACGTTAATATTGCGCCGCTCTTATTGCATCCGCAGATAACCGCCCTGCCGCCCTGTTTCGGGTGACTCACTCCCTCTTGTTTGAGAGACCGCGGGAAGCCCCTTTACAGGGCAGAGCAGAGGAGTTTGGGAAATATCTACAGGACAAAGTCGCTCAAATCCGGATGGGATGGGCCCCTTTCAGTGGTCCAGTAGAGACGCCCGTGGCGATTCTTGAGGGACCGCTTTGGGAGGAGTTTGACTCGGTTGCCATCGAGGATTTGGACAGGTTGCGTGGACGTCTGCGACCTACCACATGTTTATTGGACCTGTGTCCCTCCTGGATTGTACTGGCATCCTGGGAGGTTACGCGCGACTGGCTCCTGGGCCTAATGAATGCTTCGTTGGGTGAGGGGTTTCTACCGGCCGCCTTGAAAGAGGCGGTGGTGAGGCCCCTGCTCAAGAAGCCTTCCCTGGACCCAACGGATCTAGTCAATTATCGTCCAGTCTCCAACCTTCCTTTTTTAGCGAAGGTTGTAGAGAGTGTGGTGGCACAACAGTTCCCACGTCACCTGGAGGAAAATGATTATCTAGACCCGCGCCAGTCCGGCTTCCGACCCGGGCACAGCACGGAGACGGCCTTGGTCGCATTGGTTGATGATCTCTGGAGGGCCAGAGATAGGGGTTGTTCCTCTATCCTGGTCCTATTAGATCTCTCGGCGGCGTTAGATACCATCGACCATGGTATCCTGTTGCACCGGCTAGAGGGGCTGGGAGTCAGGGGCACCGTTTTACGGTGGTTTGGCTCCTACCTCTCTGACCGGACGCAACGTGTGTTGGCAGGGGAGCAGAGATCGACCCGGAGGCCACTCACATGTGGAGTGCCACAGGGATCGGTGCTCTCGCCTCTCCTGTTCAACACATACATGAAACCGCTGGGCGAGATCATCCGTGGTTTTGGGGTGGGATATCATCTGTATGCTGATGATACTCAGCTATACATTTCCACCCCGAACCACCCCAACGAGGCCGTTGAAATGATGTCCCGGTGTTTGGAGGCCGTACGGGTCTGGATGGATGGCAACCGACTAAAACTCAACCCTTCCAAGACGGAGTGGCTGAGGCTTCCGGCCTCCCGGTTCAACCAGTTGCTTCCATCTCTGGCCATCGGGGGCATGCAACTAGCCCCCATGGAACAGGTGCGCAATTTGGGCGTCCTCCTAGATGCCCGGCTGTCCATGGATGACCATGTAACAGCCGTGGCAAGGGGGGCGTTCCATCAGGTTCGCCTGATGCGCCAATTGCGCCCCTTATTGGACCGGGATGCCCTACGCACAGTCACCCATGCGCTAGTGATGTCTTCCCTGGACTACTGCAATGCTCTCTACATGGGGCTTCCTTTGAGATGCACTCGGAGACTACAGTTGGTCCAGAACGCGGCCGCGCGGGTGATTATGGGGAGGACTAGATACTCCTCTGTAACACCTCTCCTGCGCGAGCTGCACTGGCTTCCTGTGGTCTACCGAGTGCATTTCAAGGTTTTGATTATGATCTTTAAAGCGCTTCATGGCACAGGACCTAGTTACATGCAGGATCGCATCCTGCCCCATACATCCCTACGACCAATTCGCTCACACAGAGAGGGACTTCTCCGGGTGCCGTCCGCTAAACAGTGTCGGGGGGCGACACCCAGGAGCAGAGCCTTCTCTGTGATGGGCCCAGCCCTGTGGAATGACCTCCCCCGTGACATCAGGATTACTTCCGATCTCCGCTCCTTCCGTGTACAGCTGAAGACCCACCTCTTTCAATTATCTGGCCTGGCTCAACCGTAATTTTTCATACTCCTCCTGACTGTCTTTTAAAAAAATTTAATTTTAAATTGGGTTTTTTACAATTGGGGTATTTTAATGGTGATTTTTAACTGTCTAAATGTGATGTAATTTGTTACCTCCTCCGTGCATGTATGTCTTTGTATATATGTATGTTTATGTGTTTGTACACATGTTTCCTGTTTTATATGCTCCATTGTATGCCGCCCCGAGTCCTGTCTGGAAAGGGAGCGGCTAATAAATTCATATTTATTTATTATTATTATTATTAAATACAGGATAATCAAGGAATTGTTAACAATTCTCTTATCAATTTTAATTTCTGCAAAATTGGACCATGAAGATATTGATGAGTAATCTGCCTTTTAAGCTCTATCATCCACCATAACACCATAAGATCAACCAGTCAAGAATGTTAGAATATTCATGACTGGGAGAGACATGGTAACAAGGTCAGCCAATGAATAGGCATAGAAGCTAAGTCAGCCAATAGGAGCTGAAACAGATTGGAGTCAGGATGTGCTTTAGTCTGCAGCTTCTGAGTCTGTGCAGAGAATTGAAGCAGAAACTTAAGAAAGAAGTCTGTCTGGGCTTGTCTGCTCTGAACTCTGAAATGAAACTAACTGTCCTCTCCTGCTTGTGTTCTGCTTGTAAATTCTACCATGTTGAAATAATCTACTATTGGTATTGTACATTTATTCATCAGTTATTATGCATATAGTTTCCTATACCAGCAATTACAGACTCAAGACATCAAACTGAAATAACAAACTTCATGGTCTCCACACAGCAGTGCATTCAGATTCTTTCAGCTGAATTTCAGAATAATCATGTTGGTCTTTTTTCCTAGATATGGATGACTGTTTTCTATGTCCAGAAGATCAGTATCCAAACAAGGAGCAGAATTCATGCCTTCCAAAAATTTTAACCTACCTAACATATGAAGAATCATTGGGAACCATCTTAACCATTTGTTCCGTTTTGTCTTCTTTTATTGTGTTGTTGGTTCTGGGTATCTTCATTAAGTACCACGATACCCCCATTGTCAAGGCCAACAACCGAAACATCACCTATGTCCTTCTTATTTCTCTCTTGCTTTCGTTCCTTTGTGCTTTACTATTTATTGGCAAACCTCATAAAGTGACCTGTCTCCTTCGACAAAGTGCTTTTGGTATCATTTTTACTGTGGCTGTATCATGCGTGTTAGCAAAAACTATTGTGGTGATTTTAGCTTTCATGGCCACCCAACCAAAGTCTACTATGAGGAAATGGGTGGGAAAAAGGTTGGCCATTTCCATTGTATTATTGTGCTCCTTCATTCAAGTAGTTCTTTGTACTATCTGGCTGTTGATTTTTCCTCCATTTCCAGATTTCAACATGCACTTAATGGCAGAAGAAATTGTTCTGGAATGTAATGAAAACTCCTTTGTCATGTTCTACTGTGTCTTGGGCTTCATGTTCCTCTTAGCCCTTGTCAGCTTTACTGTAGCTTTCTTTGCCAGGAAATTACCAGACTCTTTTAATGAAGCCAAATTTATCACCTTCAGCATGTTGATTTTTTGCAGTGTTTGGCTCTCCTTTGTTCCTAGTTATCTGACCACAGGAGGAAAACATATGGTGGCTGTGGAGATCTTCTCCATTATAACATCCAGTGGAGGACTTCTTGTATGCATCTTCTTCCCTAAGTGCTTTATTATCATACTGAAGCCTAAATTGAATAGCAAGCAACATCTAAGAAAAAGGAATAATTGAACAACTCTATTAAAACTCTGTTTTTTTTTAATTTAGCCATACAAAAGCAGTAAGGCTCAAATGTGAAAATATATAAACCTTTCCTATCAGTTGCAATTCTGTTCTACCTGAGGAAAAATAATCATCTTAATGGAGCCTACATTTTTCTTACCCTTACTTTCCTTCTTCTAAGAATGTTTTAAAATTCTTAACAACTCTCTTATCAGCATGTTATATAGTTTCCTTTCTTTGTGAGACAACTTTTTTCTTGAAAGGGTTGGTATTAGCGTAATGTCTCAAAATTCTGTTTTCAGCAAAGGGATTTATTAAATGTTCTTCTTTTTTTAATAAATTGAAAATGGAATGGATTGCTTTATCTTGATCTTGGCTTGGGTAAACCTGGAATTGGTGGTGTGTCATGACTGGAAGCCATCATTTACAGTGGGCCTCAAGCAGTGGTGGGTTTCAAATTTTTTTGGAACCTACTCTGTGGGTGTGGCCTGCTTTGTGGGAGTGGCTTGCCTGCCATGTGAGCAGGTGGGAGTGGCTTGCCAGCCATGTGACCGGGTGGGAGTGGCTTGCTGGCCGTGTGACCGGGTGGGAGTGGGATGTTAGAAGATCCCAAATGAAGTTAGAAAGGCTGGGTCCCAAACCCAGCTGGCTTAACTGGGATAGGGTGAATAGGGGGTAGAGGTTCACAAATCACCAAGGACCCTCCTCTCCTTTCCCCCCAAAAGCAGAGGGCGTCAGTATTTAGAGGGAAGTCCCCCAACTTCCCCCCTTGGTGTGTCACTCTTTCTCTCTCTCTCTTCCCCCCCCCGTTTCTCTCCCCCCTTTCCTTCCTCCTCCTTTTCCTCTGTTCCCCCCAGTTTTTCAAGCTGAGCCATTGGGGGAGGTCAGAGGGAGAGAGAGACGGATTGAAGGGTGCAAAGAGATGGGCTTCCCATTTTGAGAAGCCTCCCTTAGCAAAAGATCGCTGACAGGAGGAAAGGGAGGATTCCCCACCCCACTTTTCCCTTCCCTTTCCACCTCTCAGCGATCTTTTGGGAAGGGAAAAGTGGGGTGGGGAATCCTCCCTTTCCTCCTCTCAGCGATCATTTGGGAAGGGAAAAGTGGGGTGGGGAATCCTCAGATCGCTGAGAGGAGGAAAGGGAGGATTCCCCACCCCACTTTTCCCTTCCCAAAAGATCGCTGAGAGGAGGAATGGGAGGATTCCCCACCCCACTTTTCCCTTCCCAAATGATCGCTGAGAGGAGGAAAGGGAGGATTCCCCACCCCACTTTTCCCTTCCCAAAAGATCGCTGAGAGGAGGAAAGGGAGGATTCCCCACCCCACTTTTCCCTTCCCAAAAGATCGCTGAGAGGAGGAATGGGAGGATTCCCCACCCCACTTTTCCCTTCCCAAAAGATCGCTGAGAGGAGGAAAGGGAGGATTCCCCACCCCACTTTTCCCTTCCCAAAAGATCGCTGAGAGGAGGAAAGGGAGGATTCCCCACCCCACTTTTCCCTTCCCTTTCCACCTCTCAGCGATCTTTTGGGAAGGGAAAAGTGGGGTGGGGAATCCTCCCTTTCCTCCTCTCAGCGATCTGAGGATTCCCCACCCCACTTTTCCCTTCCCAAATGATCGCTGAGAGGAGGAATGGGAGGATTCCCCACCCCACTTTTCCCTTCCCTTTCCACCTCTCAGCGATCTTTTGGGAAGGGAAAAGTGGGGTGGGGAATCCTCCCATTCCTCCTCTCAGCGATCTTTTGGGAAGGGAAAAGTGGGGTGGGGAATCCTCCCATTCCTCCTCTCAGCCATCTTTTGGGAAGGGAAAAGTGGGGTGGGGAATCCTCAGATCGCTGAGAGGGGGAAAGGGAGGATTCCCCACCCCACTTTTCCCTTCCCAAAAGATCGCTGAGAGGAGGAATGGGAGGATTCCCCACCCCACTTTTCCCTTCCCTTTCCTCCTCTCAGCGATCTTTTGGGAAGGGAAAAGTGGGGTGGGGAATCCTCCCTTTCCTCCTCTCAGCGATCATTTGGGAAGGGAAAAGTGGGGTGGGGAATCCTCAGATCGCTGAGAGGAGGAAAGGGAGGATTCCCCACCCCACTTTTCCCTTCCCAAAAGATCACTGAGAGGAGGAAAGGGAGGATTCCCCACCCCACTTTTCCCTTCCCTTTCCTCCTCTCAGCGATCTTTTGGGAAGGGAAAAGTGGGGTGGGGAATCCTCCCTTTCCTCCTCTCAGCGATCATTTGGGAAGGGAAAAGTGGGGTGGGGAATCCTCAGATCGCTGAGAGGAGGAAAGGGAGGATTCCCCACCCCACTTTTCCCTTCCCAAAAGATGGCTGAGAGGAGGAATGGGAGGATTCCCCACCCCACTTTTCCCTTCCCAAAAGATCGCTGAGAGGAGGAAAGGGAGGATTCCCCACCCCACTTTTCCCTTCCCAAAAGATCGCTGAGAGGAGGAAAGGGAAGGGAAAAGGGGGGTGGGGAATCCTCCCATTCCTCCTCTCAGCGATCTTTTGGGAAGGGAAAAGTGGGGTGGGGAATCCTCCCATTCCTCCTCTCAGCCATCTTTTGGGAAGGGAAAAGTGGGGTGGGGAATCCTCAGATCGCTGAGAGGGGGAAAGGGAGGATTCCCCACCCCACTTTTCCCTTCCCAAAAGATCACTGAGAGGAGGAAAGGGAGGATTCCCCACCCCACTTTTCCCTTCCCATTCCTCCTCTCAGCCATCTTTTGGGAAGGGAAAAGTGGGGTGGGGAATCCTCCCTTTCCTCCTCTCAGCGATCTTTTGGGAAGGGAAAAGTGGGGTGGGGAATCCTCAGATCGCTGAGAGGAGGAACGGGAGAAAGGGGGGTGAGCGAGCAATGGAGTGGCTTCTGAACCGGCAGGGGTGAGCAAGTGAGTGATAGGGGCGGGGCAGGAACTTACTTCCGGGTTCATTGTCCAACAGGTTCGCCAGAACCGGTGCGAACCGGTAGAAACCCACCACTGGCCTCAAGCCAGCTATATATTCTACTGTGAGAAACTGGAAGGGTGGATTATATGTAGCATGGGAGGTATGTAGTCAAAAGAACATTCTTTCTAAATGAATCAAGGTAAACTTGCTCCTGCACCTGGAGTGAGTCAAGATCAAGTGGCCCTTGCACCTGGAGCGACATGATTGGGAGGAATCTTCCTCTGGACTGATTGAACCAGGTGATGGACATGTGGGTGCTGTGGTAGGATCTTGAACTTTCAACTGGGTGGGGAAAACCTGGAAGCCTAGAATTTCGGGTTTTCCCAGATTTGCTAATATGGCTTATTTAACAAACTGGAACTTCGAAGTACCTCTAGCCTCAGATTCTTATTTGAGTGAGGTTGCTATTTGGAACTCTGACAAGGTGATGTTAGGAAATAAGAACTGAATTTCATCTTCCACATATGATGCTAAAGCAGCAAAAATATTTCAGGACTTTTATTTTGCTGTCTTTTCATATTCTGAGACAAATAGCAAGGGCAATTGCTAGAATATTATTGATTATTTAAAAGTTAACCAATGTAGAATGAATGGAATAAACAATGAAGACTCATTTGGTCTTCTGTTGATCAAAAATGCCAAAAAGTGACAGTGCTGTATTTTCAAATGACTAACAGGCGAAAAAAGCTCCCTAGAAGAATCTCATGATTGCGAATCTATAGCACGGATGCCACAGGTGGCACACAGAGCCCTTTCTGCAGGTATGCACATCATCGCCCAGTTCAGCTCCACTGCACATGCATGTGCACCTCCCACTGGCCATTTGATTTTTAAGTCTCTGCCACATATGTGGGAGAAATGCGCGCATGTGCAGGAGCCATGGGGTCATGTACGCATATATAAGGGTGGTCGGAGCATGGGGTGTTTGGCACTCCTGCTGCTCCATGGTTTTGGTTTCAGGAGGCTTCAAGGAAGCCTGCTAGGCTGAAAAAGGCAGGTCAAACACATGGATAGGGGGTCACACTCATGCACAGGGAGAGTGAAGGGGTCATGTGGCATGTGCAGGGGTGGGGTGCATTGGATTATTGGTTCGGAGATGCATGTGAGTGCTGGTGCAATCACACGTGCAATTTCAGCATGCAAGGAGGAAAAGGCTAGCTATCACTTTCGTAGACCATCCTGAACAAAATTTTCCTCAACTTTTTCACCTGTGGAAGACCATGCAGTCTTCCCTCTTTGACCTGCTTTAATGTCCTACTATCTGTAATGTTGGAAATGAAATATAATACAGCTTTTGCAGAGCAAAAGTGATTTGGTGATTTGAAACAACCAAAGATTCCAGCCAATATGTTGTTTTGATGTCCTTTTTTGCAACCTTTCTAAGTCCATTTTCTGAAAGAATTTCCCTGTTTTCTCTTTCATACACAAACATACATACACACACATAGGTACATGCATACAAATATATATAATTTATTTTTGAAAGAATAAACATATTGAGAAGATGATGTTAACATGGGGGGAATTAAAAATGTCAGGGACTGTGCTGAAATGGAGAAATTGAAAAAAGAAATCCTGGGAAAAGATATGGGATAAATGGCATAGGTGGATGGAGGAAAGAAACAAGGATCAATGAAGGAAGACAACAAAGCCCAAAAATAGTAGTTAAGGAGAATTAACACATATATATGTATCCAAGTGGTTTAAATTTACTAGAGGTAATTGGCCAATATAGCAGACAGATATAGCAGACAGAGGAGTAAAATAAGAGGGTTAAGAATGGTGAAATGCAAATGAAATATAATAGAAGGGGAAACAATATAAGGTGAGCGATATCGATTGGCAATTGCTATTAGAAAGAACAGGAAGTTCCTGTTCATATTGTATTGCGTAAATGTGGTGTACGACTAAGTTTTGTGTGTGTGTGTATTTTACATGTTTGTAAATAAAATAAAATAAATAAAAAATTAAAAGTCGAAAACAAAAAACTAGGGAAATTATACACAGCACTAGCAGAAAAAAAGAGGGATAGCAACCTACATAAAGGAAAAAATAAATTCCAAAGAAGTCTATGCTAATGAAGAAGGTAGGATACTAATGATTGAATTAGAGACAACAGAAAAACCGATACTATTAATAGTCATATATGCACCAAATCAGAAACAAAAGGAATTCTATAGGAAACTACACAACAAAATAAACGAATTAGAATATGAAAATATTTGCTTAATTGGGGATTATAATGCAATAGTGGATTAAAAAATGGACTATGAAAGCAAAAAGAAAAAGAAAACGAAAAAAAATACGCTACCCAAATCCTTTTTTGAGATGGCAATGGAATATAAATTACACAATATTTGGAGAGAAAGGAACAAAAGAAGAAAGCAATATACCTTTTATTCGAACCCCCATCAGTCACTATCAAGAATTGACATGGCTTGGATTTCATCTGGTCTATGCAATCAAGTAGATGAAATTGAAATAGAAGCAAATGAGTGGGCAGATCACAATCCAATAAAATTAAGATGGAAAGGTCAAAGAAGAAGAAAAAGATGGATGATGAATTCAAATATTATAAATGAAACAGAATACACTCAAATGCTGGAGAAAGAACTAAAACATTTTTTTAGAATAAATGAAAAAGAAGATACCTCAATTCAAAATCTCTGGGACACTATGAAAGCATACACAAGAGGCCTTACGATTGCCTATATGGCGAGGAAAACTAGAAAACAAAAAGAGCAACAAGAATGTATGCAAAAGGAACTTATGGAAGCCGAAGATGAACTCCAGAAAGACCCAAAGAATAAAATTAAAAAAGAAAAAAGAGAGATAATCAAACATAAGCTCAACTTAATAAATCAAAAGGAATTAGCGCAGAAAATTAAAGCAGCCAGACAAAATTACTTTGAACAAGCCAACAAACCTGGACGATGGCTGGCATACAGACTGAAGAATGAAAGAGAAAAAAGGATAATATATCAATTAAAAGATGATGAGGGAAGAATTCAATACAAAGCAGAAGAAAAGAAGAAAAATATTCATAAATACTTCACAAAACTATACGCACAAGATAGTATGGAGGAAAACAAAATAAAGCATTATTTAAACACACAAAGATAACACCAATCTCAAAAGAGCAAAGGGAGACGATAAACAGGCCAATAACGTTAGCCGAAGTGGAACTAGTTTGGAAAAACCGGAAAAATAATAAAACTCCAGGACCAGATGGAATACCGGTGGAAATATACAAATATAATAAAATAATATTGGAAGAGTTAGGGGTGGAAATGTTTAATGAAGTTTTAGGAAAAGCCAAGATACCAGAATCATGGCCAGAAGCAATAATATCGCTAATCCCAAAAAAAGAAACCAGCCTACAAGAAATTCAAAACTACAAGCCAATTTCATTACTAAACTCCGATTATAAAATATTTGCAGCAATTATGGCAGGAAGAATCAAACAGGTTTTAAATGAATGAATACACCCAGACCAAAACGGATTTTTACCCCACAGACACATTAGAAATAATACGAGAATCATCTTAGATATAATAGAGTACTACGAGGTGCATCCAGAAAAACAAATGGCACTGGTTTTCCTTGATGCACAAAAAGCAGTTGACAACGGAATCTGGAAATTTATAATAACAATATTGGATGAGATGAAATTCGGTGAAAAATTTATAAAAATGATAGAAGGATTTTATAACAATCAGACAGGCAAAGTTCTGATGAATGGAGAATTAACAGAGAAGATCGAAATAAAAAAAGGAGTCAGACAAGGATGCCCCCTCTCTCCTTTGCTGTTTATATTGAAATTTTATTAAATGAAATTCGGAAGGACCAAGGAATAAAAGGTTTAAGACTCAAAAATGAAGAATATAAGGCCCAAGCCTATGCCGATGACCTAGTATTTGTACTAGAGGACCCATTAGAATCCAGTTGGAAATTAATTCAAAAATTAGAAAAATATGGCGAAGTGGCAGGATTAAAGATCGATAAAAACAAAACAAAAATGATAACCAAGAACATGACAAAAAAGCAAGAGGAGGAACTGGAAGTAACAACCAGAACGCAAATAACTAAGAAAGTGAAATACTTGGGGATCTGGGTATGGGCAAAATGTTCCACAATTAAAGATGATAACTATAATAAATTAGCGATACAAATAAAGAAAGAGTTAGAAAATTGGAAAAATATTCAACTATCACTCATGGGACGTATAGCGACAATTAAAATGAATATTCTACCAAGAATCTTATTCCTGTTGCAAGCCGCACCTATTAATCCGGCTAAAAAATTCTTTCAAGAATTAAACAAAATAACCGCTAGGTTCATTTGGCAGGGACGAAAAACGAGGATTAAACTAAAGTCAATGCAAGACAGCAAGGAGAGGGGAGGTTTAGCATTACCAAATTGGGATCTATATGCATCGGCAGTATCAATGACATGGGTGAAGGATTGGATAGAGCTAAAGAATAAAAGAATTTTGACTTTGGAAGGCCATGATTTGCAAGCAGGCTGGCACACATTCCTATGGGATGATAAAAATAAAACACACAAATACTTTCAAAATCATTTAATTAGAAGAGCGTTATTGCAAAAATGGCTCAAAAAAAAAACCCCAAAACCCACTATGTGAAAATTCCGAATTGGCTATCACCGACAGAAAGGACGACTCATCCAAATTTTATAGATTTGAACAAAATGCTAAGAAATAGAGACTTAATTGATAGACAGGGAAACTTAAAAACAATTGAAGAATTGGCAGAACAGAACATGAAAGTTGACTGGCTAACTTACCTTCAAATCAAAACTAAATACAATAAAGATACCAAATTATATGACATTGAAACAGAACCACACGAATTGTATAAAATCATTCAAAGCTCAGATAGAAAAATGATAGGGAGAATATATAAATTTCTCTTAAAGTATAAAATGGAAGAGGAAATTGTGAAAGAACAAATGATAAAATGGCCGCAGAACTTTGGATATAATATTGAATTAGACAAATGGGAAAAATTTTGGGGAACAAACTTAAAAATGACACTCTCAGTCGCATACAAGGAAAACCAGTACAAAATGTTTTATAGATGGCACCTGGCACCAACAAGGTTAGCTAAAATATCAATAAATACCTCCCCAAAATGTTGCAAATGTGAATCGATACACGGAACGTATTACCATTTATGGTGGACCTGTGAGGAGGCTAAAAAGTTTTGGAAAAAGATCAAAATTGGCTGGAGGCAATAACAGGAGTTAAAATAGAATGGAAACCGGAAACCTTTTTATTAGGAATAATGTCTGCGAAATACAAAAAGGAAATCCAGCATTTAATACTTCATATAACAACGGCAGCAAGGATTGCCTATGCCCAGAAATGGAAAAACAATCTAACTCCAAGTGAAGATGAAATAATAAGAAAGGTTATGGACTATGCTAAAATGAACAAACTAACTAAAGAAATTCAGGGAAAAGAAGAATCAGAATTCTAACAAATATGGGATAAATGGTATAGGTGGATGGAGGAAAGAAACAAGAATCAAAGAAGGAATGTAACAAAACTCAAAAATAATAGTTATGGGTAAAATAAGAAAGTTAAGAATGGTGAAACCCAAATAAAAAACAATTGAATGGGAAAAAATAATAAAAATAAAAATAAAAACTTAGTTAATTTTTGGTGATTAATAAGTAGAACGTTGTAGATGATTATAGAATGTTTTTGTTTTTAAAATGTTTATTCGTTAACAGATAACCCATCATGACAATAATAATGAAATAATAACTCTAACTGGTAAAAACAATTTGGATATAAACTATAATATGGGACCTGGGGAAAAGATTTACTAATTTTATTAATATTTTTTGGTTTAGATTTTGTTATAAAGATGTAATCTCTCCTGGGTACTTATAAATTCTAGTAATAAATTTTTGTCTAGATTTATTATAATATAAATATAAATGATTCTAGACAAAAGCACGTTTAAACAAATATAGTTAAATGAGAATGATGGTATATTGATGGTATAAAGATTTTTGATTTAAAATGTACAATTCAATATGAATGAAATATAAAGAATGATTGTAGTAACGCACGAAATTTATTTGTAACCAATCAACATGCTTTCTGGAAGATGTAATGAAGAATGTTTTTGTGTGCTTTTTTTGTTTAATTAAAACAATAAAAAAAATGAAAAATAAAATAAAAAATGTTACTATTGGGGAGATATTGCTGCAAAATGAATAACTGCCATCGATCTCAGCAGGGGGGGATGTGAACAGCCTGGCTTCAATGGGGTTTGTCCTAGGGCAGTGATAGCTAACCTTTTTCTAAATGTGTCCCAAAAGTGTGTGTGCCCCCGACGCATGCGTGACACCCACATGGTGGGGAGTTTCGCCCACCCCAGTTCTGAAGACTTTCCTATAGTAGGGCTATTTTTTCCCTCCCCATGCTTCAGGAAAGCCTCAGGAGCCTGTGGAGATTGAAAAACAGCCCATTAGCCGAACCGGAAGTTGGGTACAAATTTCCAGTTGGCCCATTGGACATGTTTTTTGCCTTCCCCAAACTACCGAGTCTTACCTGATGCCTGGGCAGAGTGGCTGAGGGCTGCCATACCAGCAAATATGGCTCTGCATGCCACCTGTAGCATGCGTGCCATAGGTTTGCCATCAGCCTCCTAGGGATTGACAAAACAACTGAGAGGTGTGCGCTTTCGTTGTTGTTTTCTTGTTTTAAGGAAGGGAAGACGCTCCTGAAATCAGTGTTTGGTCACTGTATGAAATCTAGGTCTTTGTACTGTCTGGCTGTTGACATTTCCTCCATTCCCTGATTTCAATATGCACTTAATATCAGAAGAAATTGTTCTAGAATGTAATGAAAACTCCTTTGTCATGTTATACTGTGTCTTTTGTATGGCGAAATTAATGTTCCTCTTAGCCCTTGTCAGCTTTACTGTAGCTTTCTTTGCCAGGAAATTACCAGACTCTTTCAATGATGCCAAATTTATCACCTTCAGCATGTTGATATTCTGCAGTGTTTGACTCTCCTTTATTCCTTGCTATATGACTACAGGGGGCAAACATAAAGTGGCTGTGGAGATCTTCTCGATTATAACATCTAGTGGAGGGCTTCTTGTTTGCATCTTCTTCCCTAAACGCCTTATCATACTGAAGCCTGAATTGAATAGCAAGCAATATCTAAGACAAAGAAATTTTTGAACATCTCTATTAAAAGCTCTGTTTTTAATTTAGCCATACAAAAGCAGTAAGGCCCAAATGTGAAAATATATAAACCTTTCCCATCTATTAGTTGCAATTGCTGTTATACCTGAGGAACAATAATAAACTTAACTGAGTCTATACTTCCTATTTTGGGGGTAAATGTGCTCTCTTAAGGCCTATTTTTTCCTTAGCCTTAATTTCCTTCTTTTAAGAATGTTTTAAAATTCTTAATAACTCTCTTATCAGCATGTTATATAGTTTTCTTTGAAAACTTGCTTCTTCAAAGGGTTGCTATTAGCATTTCTCAAAATTCTATTTTCAGCAAAGGGATTTATTAGATGTCCTTCTATTTTTCAATTACTGAAAAGTGGAAAGGATTGCTTTTTCTTGGTCTTGGCTTGTGTAAACCTGGAATAGGAGGTGTGTCACGCTTGGAAGCCATCTTTTACAGCCTGCCACATATTCTACTGTGGAAAACTGGGAGGGGGGTAGTGTGGATCATAGGAGGCAAAATAGCATTCTTTCTAAGTGAGTCTAGGTCAACTTGCCCCTACACCTGGAGTGGCATGATTGGGAGGAATCTTCCTCTGGACAATGACTGATTGGACCATGTGATGGACATGTGGGTGCTGGGGTAGGGTGTTGAACTTTAAACTGGGTGGGGAAAACCTGGAAGCCTTCAGATTCAGGTTTTTCCAGATGTGCCACTATGGCTTCTCTAATAAATTGGAATTTTGAGGAACCTCTAGCCTCGGATTCTTATTTGATTGAAGAGGCTATTTGGAACTCTGACAAGGTGATGATAGGAAATAAGAACTGAATTGCATCATCCACATACGATGCTAAAGATGCCAAAATATTTCAGGACTTTTATTTTGCTGTCTTTTCGTATTCTGAGACAAAGAGCAAGAGCAAGTGCTAGAATATTATTGATTGTTTAAAAATTAAACTATGTTGAATGAATAGAATTCAGAATGAAGACTCATTTGACCTTCTGCTGATCAAAACTTGCCAAAGCATGACAGTGCTGTATTTTCAAATGACTAAGAGAAATCCAACAGGATAAATCAACTTCCTACAAGAATTTCTTAGACCATCTTCATTGCAAAATCTTCCTGAACTTTTTCACCTATGGAACACCATGCAAACCTCTCTCTTTGACCTGCTTTAATGTTATGCTATCTGCAATGTTGAGAAGGAAATTTAATACAGCTGTTGGAGAGCAAAGTTGTCTGGTGATTTGAAGCAACAAAATATTTGACCCAATATGCTTCTTTGACCTCCTTTCTATTGCAACCTTTATAACTCCATTCTCTCACAGAAATCCCACATTTTCTCTTTCATTCACACAAACACACACAAACACACACAAACACAAACACACACACACACACACACATACGTATATGCATGCAAATATATATGATTACTCATTGAAAGAATAAACATATTAAGAAGGTGACGTTAACATGGAAGGAATTAAAATTTTCACTCTTTGGGAGATATTGCTGCAAAATGAATAACTGCAGAGATGAAGATCGGAAGCCACTTTTAAAAGTTTATTTTTTTTCATTTTTTAAACATAGTGTTCTTTTGCACATTTTAAGAATGTGCCTTTATCTCCATTTGTGAGTTAGACACATTGTTTAAAAAGAGGGGGGGGGGGTTGATGGTGAAGGAAAAACATCTAATCTTTCCCTTTAGAAACATCTAATTTTTATATTGCATAAGAAATGGTGTTGGCCTATTCAAAATTCCTTCAGATCAATTCATTACGCAAGAATCCTTCAAAACCTAGGAATGCAACTAAGTGATTTCCACAAGGTGGCTGGAATTCATTTGAAAAATAGGAAATCACACTGGATAGTCTCCAATGTGGGCAGTGGGGAGATATGAGTAGTGTGGCCTCAATGGGGTTTATTCAGGGGTGAGTTTCAAAAACTTTTGCCACCTATTCTGTGGGTGTGACCTATTTTGTGGGCGTGGCTTGGCGGTCATATGACTGGGTGGTTGTAGCCAACTTGATGTCACTCACCAAGAGATGTCATGGATTGGGTAAAATGTGGTGAAGCTCACTTAACAATGCTCCTGCTTAGCAACCAAAATTTTGGGCTCAATTGTAGTCGTAAATCAAGGACTATCTCTGCTTTCCTTTGCATGGCAGCCTTATCCTAGTAAACTCCTCCTTTCTGGCAATTTTCCTCTGTTAGAGGCACCAAAATAATCCAGACAATGTAAGGTTTCCTGCTACAGCAGGGAGCGGGGTTGGGCTAGATGACCTCTGAGTAGCCTTCTAGCTCTAAATAGCTGTGTTCTCTCTCTCTCTCTCTCTCTCTCTCTCTCTCTCTCTTCAATTTAAAGCAGGTTTCAATTTAAAGCAGGTTTCAAGTTTGCAGCATTAAGACTTTTGGACTTCAACTCCTAGATTTCCAGAGCCAGGCATGCAGAGTTCCAATTTAAAGTGACAACATTCGTTTTTCTCCTTTGCTGAATTTCAGCTAAAAAGTGACTTTCCTCCTTCCCTCCCTCCCTTTGTCTCTCTCTCTTTTACTTTTTAAAACCTCCTTTCTATTGCCTGAACTGTCAGGGAAAAAGGGCTTTAAAAATAGCTTCTGACAGGAGAACAGGTTCAGGGGTATGGCCAAGTCTCCATTACCTTACCAGATTTTCAGGACCTCTTCTGGCGTACCGTACTGTACAGGGAGGAACCCACCTCTGGGTTTGTCCTAGGGATGGGCAAAACAACTGAGAGTGTGTGCTTTTGTTGTTGTTGTTATTTTCTTGTTGTAAGGAAGGTAAGGGGCTCCTGAAATCAATGTTTGGTCACTGTATGGCATCAGGAGTTGATCATTGTATATGAACTTTGCAAAATCAATGTCAAACTATTAAATAAATCCATTTCAAGGAATGATACCATGGGTCAGTAGCAAAATTTTATCACTTTGCCAGGATTTTTTTAAAATTCATTATATTCACTCATTCAATCCATCCATTCATTCCTTTGTAGTGTTTATTTTCTATGGGCTTCACAGGGACTCCCTCATTGTTATAAATACAATATTGCAAATAACTTGGACTTTCATGCCTGCATTCTTTTTTATTTTCTTCATTCTTGCTCCTTTGAGGCTTGCTGTCAAATCCTATTAACACTTGGTATTAAGTAGATTTTTTTTTTGAGACATGACAAACAAACTTTTCCTTCTTGTTCAAGGTCCCTCAGAGTGGTTATCTCAATAGTGATAACCAGTATAAACATGAAGATATGGAAAAAGCTATAATCAGGGGACAAGGAGAAATCTCCAATGGATCAAAATCTGTTCATACCTGCCCCTGAAACATCCCCATCTGCAATTCCAGTTAATCACTGCTTGACCACATGTGTTTTTAATCCAATTTCTCCATACACACAGAAACAAAATATAAAAACAGATACAGAAACATGTGGCAAGGTTTTTGTGGACATGAGTAAAAATCTAGAAGGACAAGACAAGCTGGAGAAAGGTGACCTATATTCAAGAATGAACTGTTTTCTTCTCTGTGTTGTGTCCATAACATTCCTATCAATGCTTTGTCCACAAGGGATGTGTCACATTTCTCATAGTAAATGCAGCACTGCAGATCCTCTGCCTATTCTCCACAAGCAATACCAGTCAGGGGACATCCACTTTGCTAGCATCATTTCTCAGGTCTTCCTGTTTTGTATGATGATGGACTTTAAGACACCTCCTTCTAGCAACCTCTTTGAAGAAAGTGTGTAAGTATTGAGGAAGTATTGGCCAGAGAGAGAGATGTAAAATCGACCTGAAGCTGAGTGAGTGAGACGATTGAGTGAAAATGCATTATCTGAATCATGTAATGCATCTAATATACTTACATGTATGCTTATTTCTTGCATCAAATTCATGTAAGTATTGAGTTATGGCCAGAGAGAGATGTGTAAAATCAACCTGAAGGTGAGTGAGTAAAAGGGCATTGTAGGAATTGAATTATGCATATGATATAGTTACATGTTTGCTGATGTCTTGCATTCACCATGTAATCTTGAGTCATCTGTAAACCATGAAATAATTATGGTGATATGTGTTACTGCTGCATATTTACAGTGGCCCTGCATATGCATAATGATTTTATGGACTTTGTACTTTCTCAATTTTTAGTGCCTTTATCTGCTCGATTGATGTTGATGCCAAGCAAAGAATGATAGAGAATGAATTTTTATTTCTCTCCAGTTAAGTCTTTGACACCCCCCACTTCCCTAAATTAAGCCAAGATTAGATATGGTCTGTGAAACCAGGGTCTTTTATTTGGAGATAATGTTCAATATGCTTTATTTAATTATACTTTTGAATATTCATATTTATGCACATGATTCTGCTTCATTCACAATGACAAAGCTCCATGGGGAGAGTTGAGAGCCAAGATTCCTTCCCTAGTAACTTCTTCTGATGAACATTGTAACCTAACTAGTTGCCAGCATTCCAAATATCATGCAAAATTAAATCAGAGTCCAAGGCAGAGCTATCCTTAAAGTTCCAATTTAATAAGACAGACATGTTGGCACATCTGTGGAATCCCAAATCTAAAATCTTCCTGGGATTCCACCCAGTTGAAAGTTCATGATCTTATCCCCACACCCATAAATCCATCACATGGTCCAATCTTCTACGACCATGCTGGCATCTCCACCCAGCAGGTTCCGGTCAGGTGCAGAGGTGCGGAGACAAAAGATGACCTTGGGCTTCTAGAAAGGAATGACAACAAAACATTCCACAATTCTACTCCTTTCTATTCCCCCTCCCAATTGCTACTGCATAATGAAATAATAGAGAGTGTGGCAGGCCAAAGATCCTAAAAAGGAATATAACTGCAGGCCTGGCACATGTATCACTATCTTAGTCTTGTAAGTATCGTGTAAGTATTTCCAGAGGGAAGATGCAATTGAAGAAAAGGTGGAAAAGAACTCCATTATAGATCCCATCAGCAACAATCATAAAAAAGGCCCAAGAGATGTTCACTGTAGCTTCCTGGGTCAATAGTGAAGTTATCACTGACATGCTAATAATGCTCACCTAGAGTCATTTTTTTGAGATACCTAGGCAAAGAGAAAGATACCTGGTAAATCTGGGGCCAATATTTATTTCAAGTAATGTGTTTTTATTTTTTTTGTTAGATTAAATAAGTGCAATGAATGAAACTTATTGCTTCTTGCATATATAGACTGGATCAACTCCTTATATTATAGTTGAACGGAGAGGCAAAATAGATACTATATTCTGCAAGAAACCAGTTACAGCAGATCATGTACCTCTCTCTTCAGGGTCATAACTCAGATTTATCAGCACATCCTGGCTTTAGTATTTGCTGTTAAGGAGATCAATGCTAATCCCCATATTTTACCCAATGTCACCCTGGGCTTTCAAATCTATAACAGCCATTTTACTTCAAAATGGATGTACCATGCCTCAATGGAACTCCTTTCTTCTAAAGGCAGATTAATACCCAATTACAACTGTGACTTTCAGAAATATCCAGTAGCAATAATTGGAGGACCTGACACTGAGCTATGTCTTCAAGTAGTCACAATTCTGCAAATCTACAAGTTTCCTCAGGTAACTACGTGTGTGGCTCATACATTTAAATTTCTCATTTCAATTATATAAGACTTGGTTTCTGGCATAAAGTTAACACTTACTGATATCAAGAGGAACACTCTCCTTTCAAATTTATTTTCAAATCTAAGAAATATATGTTAACAGTCACTCTTTCTTCAATTGCATGGTTATTAATGTAAGGATGGAGAACCATATTAAACAGACTAGAAAATTCCCAGTGCACCAAATGTTACTTGCTGCATTCACAGAACTTACTTAATAAATAAATCAGATCCTATTCTGAGTTTAAACAATAGATTGTACTAAATGTCCTGCTTATACAGGGAAGTGAGCCATAAAGTAATCAAAGCAAGGTTAAGACAAACAAAGATTTATAGATTGTGCACAACTAGTCTTAAAATGTTATGCTTAAGTGTTGGAGGAAGAGAACTGCCAAATCTAAAACTATTAAGATGCAATGGAGCTAAACTTTTGCTTTGTGTACTATGAGAAAAAAAATACATTAATGCACTTTTTTAAAAAAATAAGAGCCCATTGTTTCTTTTTCTGTTTTTTTTTTTATAGTTGATGTATGGTTCTGCTCCTGTGACAAATAAGGACAAACAGGCTGGTTTCTATCACCAAATGTTTCCAAATATGGACCTTCAGTATATTGGAATCCTTCAGCTACTGCAGCAATTTAAATGGACATGGATTGGGGTTGTATCTGTGAATAATGAGAATGGGGAGAAGTTTGTACAAAATGTGACACCAATATTTGCTGAAAATGGGATCTGCTTTGACTTCATTGAAAGATTCCCACTTGCTTCTTATTCTACTGACATTGTCACTATGGTGAAAGAAGGGATGAAAACATACAGTATTGTGATGAACAGCACTGTCAATTCAGTGTTGATTCAAGGTGAAATTGATATAATGATAATTTTGATAATGTTTCACTCAATGTTAAAATTTGAAGAGATATCATTACAAGGACAAGGTAAAATCTGGATAATGACAGCCCAAATGGATTTCACTTCTGTTCCTTTTCAGAGATGGGAAGACCTAAATTTTCTCCATGGTGCTCTATCCTTTGCAGTTCATTCAAGAGAGGTTCTAGGATTTGGGGAATTTCTTCATACCAGAAAACCAAACTTTAATGAAGAAGATGACTTCATTGGGGTTTTTTGGAAGGAGGCATTTGGGTGTGTTTTTTCGGGTTCGATGGTTGATGAGAAGAGCAACTCCCTAATGGACAGTCCATTGATGTGCACTGGGGATGAGAAGATAGAGAGCCTCCCTGTATCTGTTTTTGAAATGGACATGACTGGCCACAGCTACAGCGTCTACAATGCAATCCATGTTTTGGCACAAGCATTACATGTGGCTTATTCAACTACCTTCAAAAATAGAGCAAGAAGAGGCAAAGTAGAAGTTATTGAACTTCTCAAACTTCATCCATGGAAGGTAATGTCACACTTTAGATATTTCTTATGTCCAATATGTTAACATAATATTATGTTATATCTGACATACAAATAATAAATTTGTCTCCATATCATTGAATGGCCGGTTGAATATACTTGTATGCCTTTGAAAATTTATCACAGAATGGAGACAAGACCTTTCAATTAAGATATAACCTACATGTAAAAATATGCTTTTTTCCCCTATGTTTCTGAAATGGAGGTAGGCTTTCATCATTTTGCAGATCCTGATCAATTGTTTGTCCCCTCCCTTTGTTCTTTGTTTTTGTTTTTTAGCTAAATCAAATAGTAAGAAGGCTCTCTTTCAATAATACTGCAGGAGAAACATTATCTTTCAACGAAAATGGAGAACTAAAGGCTGGGTTTGATGTGATCAATTGGGTAACATTCCCAAATAACTCCTTTTTGAAAGTCAAAATTGGTGGAATAGGCTCTGTGACTTCCCAAGGGGACAGGTTAATAATTGATGAAGAAGCAATCATTTGGCCAAGCAGATTTAACCAGGTTTGGATAATCCAAGATCAGATTAACAATGCTTAATTGAATAGATGAGACTTGCAGGATAGTTTTAGTGATTTTTCTTGCCTTTGCACGATTCAGATATCAAAAAATGCTCCAGGAAACTTTGTAACGCTTAATGTTATAGAGAGAGAATTTTAGTTGGCAATATTTTCTCGAAGTTAAAAAAAAATCTCAGAAGTGTTGTAATAACACAACCATGTAAACAAAGTTTTTATATAGTCACTTTCACAAAGTGACAAAATTTGTGGACCAGAAGAATGATGTTGATATCATTTAGTTAGACTTCAGTAAGCTTATGATGAGGTAGACCATAGGCTACTACTAGATAAAGTGGAAAAATGTGGGTTAGACAGCATCATCACCAGAGATGTACAGTATTTGTACCTGGCTGACCAACCACACTCAACATGTATTTCTCAATGGAACTGCATATATATGGAGGGAAGTATGCAGTTGAGTACCCCAAGGTTCTGTTTAAGACTCAGTAGTCTTCAACATCTTCATTAATGATTTGAACTAGGGGATAAAAGGGAAACTCATCAAATTTGCAGATGACACCAAGCTGGCAGGAGTAACAAACACTCCAAAGATAGGCTTAAGATATAAAAGGATCTTGACAAACTTGAACATTGGGCACTATCTAAGAAAAGGAAATTCAATGGTGAAAAAAAGTAAGCTTCTTTATTTAGGCAAGAAAAGCAAAATAACAGGTGGAGTATAGGTGGTTCCTTGCTCAATAGTAGCAATTGTGAGAGGGGTCTTGGAATCCTAGTGGACAACCATTTTAATATGAGCCAGCAGTGTGTAGCAGCTACCAAAAAGCCAACATAGTTCTAGACTGCATAAACAGAGGGATAGAATCAAGATCACATTAAGTGTTAATACCACTTTTCTAATGTCTTGGTAATACTTTGAATACTACATCCAATTTTGGTTGCCACAATGTAAAATATATGTGGAGACTCAAGAAAGAGTCTAGAGAAGAGCAACAAAAATGATTAGGGGACTGGAGGCTTAAACATGAAGAACTGTTGCATGAAAAGAAGGTCTAGGGGAGACATAATAGCAGTGTTCCAATATCCCAAGGCTTACCACAAAGAAGAGGGAGTCAAACTATTCTCCAAAGCCCTGAGGGTTGAACCACAAGAAATAAGTGGAAACTATTCAAGGAGAGAAGCACCGTAGAACTGAGGAGAATATTCTTGACAGTTGACAGAATTAATCAGTGGAACAACTTGCCTCCAGAAGTTGTGAATGTTCCAACAGTGGAAATTTTTAAGAGGATGTTGGATAACCATTTGTTTGAAGCGGTGTAGGGTTTCCTGCCTAGGCAGGGGATTGGACTAGAAGACCACCAAGGTCTCTTCCAAGTCTGTTATTTTATTCTACTCTATTCTGCTCTATTCTATAGTTATACAGCATTGAAAAGTGGAACAAATTATCTGTAACCAATATAAATCCAAAACAATAGGATAAATTTCTGGACTTATTCAAGACCTCTACAATACATAAACCATATAATTATGCAATATACTTTAATCACAGCAGTAATCAATATCTAACAGACATTAGTTGATGATAATACAAACTAATCCAAATTTGGCTTCAATTCGTTTGTATGATCTTCCCAATAAACCTGATACAAATCGGGAGCTTTGTAGACAATAACTATCAATACACAGTCTTGGAAGATGCAAAGCATTCTCTTCTATCATTTTTGTATAGGTCCAACCACCGTCTTTGTGTAATAACTATTGTCCTTTGGGTTATGCTAAGACCAAAATAGAAGGGAGGCCCTTTTGTTGTTATAAGTGTCTTCGCTGTCCAGAAGGGAAGATTTCCAATCTGAAAGGTGAGTGATGAAAGATAAGCAATTCAGTTTCCAGATATACTGATACTGGTTGCTGTAGATATTTATTTCCAGATATAACTACAGATCTTAATACTAATGATTTGTCACATAGGGAAAAAGGTCTACATTTATATTCTGCAGGTAATGACATAATGGCAGTGGTGCAGGAGTGGGTTTCTGCTGGCATTACTGCCAGTTTGGTGTGCATGTGCACACAGTTTCCTGTAAATAGTTCTGTACTTGCGCATAACATTAAACATGTAAAAAAAAGATGTTGTAGCAACTGGGGAACTGATTCGGGGCCGTGTCGAGCATACTGTGCCTACCAGTTCAGTTACCCAGTCATCATTTCCACCTATATTTAATTATGAGTGACAGGCATGATATTCAATGAAATATGAATATGAAATATGAGGGGGTTCGGGAGTTCATGGCTTCCATGACAGCCATGGACCTGACCCAGTTAATTCAGGGCCCTACTCACGAGGGAGGCCACACGCTGGACCTTGTCTTTGTCTCTGGCCAGTGGACGAGTGATCTGGGAATAGGGGATCCAGCTATTATTCCCCTGTCATGGTCAGATCACTCACTTCTCCGGCTTGACTTCCCTGGTGCTACCCCCCGCTGCGGGGAGGCGGAACCGGAAGGTATTAGATGGTTCCACCCCAAGCGCCTGATGGAACCAGATAGGTTCCAGACGGAGCTTGGGCCACCTCCTGTGGACCTGACCCGCCCCCGAGTGGAGGACCTGGTAGACGCATGGAATAGTGCGACTACCGGGGCCCTAGACCGGGTGGCGCCTTTGCGGCCTCTCCTGCAGCGACGAACCACCCTGGCCCCTTGGTTCACCGAGGAGCTAAGGGTGATGAAACGCCACAAGAGACGCCTAGAGAGTCGTTGGAGATCCTCCCGTTCCGAATTTGATCGAGCACAGGCACAAGCCTACTTGAGGACGTACCTTGTGGCATTAAGAGCGGCCAAACGTCAATATTGCGCCGCTCTTATTGCGTCCGCAGATAACCGCCCTGCCGCCCTGTTTCGGGTGACTCGCTCCCTCTTGTTTGAGAGACCGCGGGAAGCCCCTTTATAGGGCAGAGCAGAGGAGTTTGGGAAATATCTACAGGACAAAGTCGCTCAAATCCGGATGGGATGGGCCCCTTTCAGTGGTCCAGTAGAGACGCCCGTGGCGAGTCTTGAGGGACCGCTTTGGGAGGAGTTTGACTCGGTTGCCATCGAGGATTTGGACAGGTTGCGTGGACGTCTGCGACCTACCACATGTTTATTGGACCCGTGTCCCTCCTGGATTGTACTGGCATCCTGGGAGGTTATGCGTGACTGGCTCCTGGGCCTAGTGAACGCTTCGTTGGGTGAGGGGTTTCTACCGGCCGCCTTGAAAGAGGCGGTGGTGAGGCCCCTGCTCAAGAAGCCTTCCCTGGACCCAACGGATCTAGTCAATTATCGTCCAGTCTCCAACCTTCCTTTTTTAGCGAAGGTTGTAGAGAGTGTGGTGGCACAACAGTTCCCACGTCACCTGGAGGAAAATGATTATCTAGACCCGCGCCAGTCCGGCTTCCGACCCGGGCACAGCACGGAGACGGCCTTGGTCGCATTGGTTGATGATCTCTGGAGGGCCAGAGATAGGGTTGTTCCTCTATCCTGGTCCTATTAGATCTCTCGGCGGCGTTAGATACCATCGACCATGGTATCCTGTTGCACCGGCTAGAGAGGCTGGGAGTCAGGGGCACCGTTTTACGGTGGTTTGGCTCCTACCTCTCTGACCGGATGCAACGTGTGTTGGCAGGGGAGCAGAGATCGACCCGGAGGCCACTCACATGTGGAGTGCCACAGGGATCGGTGCTCTCGCCTCTCCTGTTCAACACATACATGAAACCGCTGGGCGAGATCATCCGTGGTTTTGGGGTGGGATATCATCTGTATGCTGATGATACTCAGCTATACATTTCCACCCCGAACCACCCCAATGAGGCCGTTGAAATGATGTCCCGGTGTTTGGAGGCCGTACGGGTCTGGATGGATGGCAACCGACTAAAACTCAACCCTTCCAAGATGGAGTGGCTGTGGCTTCCGGCCTCCCGGTTCAACCAGTTGCTTCCATCTCTGGCCATCGGGGGCGTGCAACTAGCCCCCATGGAACAGGTGCACAATTTGGGCGTCCTCCTAGATGCCCGGCTGCCCATGGATGACCATGTAACAGCCGTGGCAAGGGGGGCGTTCCATCAGGTTCACCTGATGCGCCAATTGCGCCCCTTATTGGACCGGGATGCCCTACGCACAGTCACCCATGCGCTAATGACGTCTCGCCTGGACTACTGCAATGCTCTCTACATGGGGCTTCCCTTGAGATGCACTCGGAGACTACAGTTGGTCCAGAACACGGCCGCGCGGGTGATTATGGGGAGGACTAGATACTCCCCTGTAACACCTCTCCTGCGCGAGCTGCACTGGCTTCCTGTGGTCTACCGAGTGCGTTTCAAGGTTTTGATTATGATCTTTAAAGCGCTTCATGGCACAGGACCTAGTTACATGCAGGATCGCATCCTGCCCCATACATCCCTACGACCAATTCGCTCACACAGAGAGGGACTTCTCCGGGTGCCGTCTGCTAAACAGTGTCGGGGGGCGACACCCAGGAGCAGAGCCTTCTCTGTGATGGGCCCAGCCCTGTGGAATGACCTCCCCCGTGACATCAGGATTACTTCTGATCTCCGCTCCTTCCGTGTACAGCTGAAGACCCACCTCTTTCAATTATCTGGCCTGGCTCAACCGTAATTTTTCTTACTCCTCCTGACTGTCTTTTTAAATTTTTTAATTTTAAATTGGGTTTTTTACAATTGGGGTATTTTAATGGTGATTTTTAACTGTCTAAATGTGATGTAATTTGTTACCTCCTCCGTGCATGTATGTCTTTGTATATATGTATGTTTATGTGTTTGTACACATGTTTCATGTTTTATATGCTCCATTGTACGCCGCCCCGAGTCCTGTCTGGAAAGGGAGCGGCTAATAAATTCATATTTATTTATTATTATTATTATTATTATTATTATTATTATTATTATTAAATACAGGATAATCAAGGAATTGTTAACAATTCTCTTTTCAATTTTAATTTCTGCAAAATTGGACCATGAAGATATTGATGAGTAATCTGCCTTTTAAGCTCTATCATCCACCATAACACCATAAGATCAACCAGTCAAGAATGTTAGAATATTCATGACTGGGAGAGACATGGTAACAAGGTCAGCCAATGAATAGGCATAGAAGCTAAGTCAGCCAATAGGAGCTGAAACAGATTGGAGTCAGGATGTGCTTTAGTCTGCAGCTTCTGAGTCTGTGCAGAGAATTGAGGCAGAAACTTAAGAAAGAAGTCTGTCTGGTCTTGTCTGCTCTGAACTCTGAAATGAAACTAACTGTCCTCTCCTGCTTGTGTTCTGCTTGTAAATTCTACCATGTTGAAATAATCAACTATTGGTATTGTACATTTATTCATCAGTTATTATGCATATAGTTTCCTATACCAGCAATTACAGACTCAAGACATCAAACTGAAATAACAAACTTCATGGTCTCCACACAGCAGTGCATTCAGATTCTTTCAGCTGAATTTCAGAATAATCATGTTGGTCTTTTTTCCTAGATATGGATGACTGTTTTCTATGTCCAGAAGATCAGTATCCAAACAAGGAGCAGAATTCATGCCTTCCAAAAATTTTAACCTACCTAACATATGAAGAATCATTGGGAACCATCTTAACCATTTGTTCCGTTTTGTCTTCTTTTATTGTATTGTTGGTTCTGGGTATCTTCATTAAGTACCACGATACCCCCATTGTCAAGGCCAACAACCGAAACATCACCTATGTCCTTCTTATTTCTCTCTTGCTTTCGTTCCTTTGTGCTTTACTATTTATTGGCAAACCTCATAAAGTGACCTGTCTCCTTCGACAAAGTGCTTTTGGTATCATTTTTACTGTCGCTGTATCATGCGTGTTAGCAAAAACTATTGTGGTGATTTTAGCTTTCATGGCCACCCAACCAAAGTCTACTATGAGGAAATGGGTGGGAAAAAGGTTGGCCATTTCCATTGTATTATTGTGCTCCTTCATTCAAGTAGTTCTTTGTACTATTTGGCTGTTGATTTTTCCTCCATTTCCAGATTTCAACATGCACTTAATGGCAGAAGAAATTGTTCTGGAATGTAATGAAAACTCCTTTGTCATGTTCTACTGTGTCTTGGGCTTCATGTTCCTCTTAGCCCTTGTCAGCTTTACTGTAGCTTTCTTTGCCAGGAAATTACCAGACTCTTTTAATGAAGCCAAATTTATCACCTTCAGCATGTTGATTTTTTGCAGTGTTTGGCTCTCCTTTGTTCCTAGTTATCTGACCACAGGAGGAAAACATATGGTGGCTGTGGAGATCTTCTCCATTATAACATCCAGTGGAGGACTTCTTGTATGCATCTTCTTCCCTAAGTGCTTTATTATCATACTGAAGCCTAAATTGAATAGCAAGCAACATCTAAGAAAAAGGAATAATTGAACAACTCTATTAAAACTCTGTTTTTTTTTTAATTTAGCCATACAAAAGCAGTAAGGCTCAAATGTGAAAATATATAAACCTTTCCTATCAGTTGCAATTCTGTTCTACCTGAGGAAAAATAATCATCTTAATGGAGCCTACATTTTTCTTACCCTTACTTTCCTTCTTCTAAGAATGTTTTAAAATTCTTAACAACTCTCTTATCAGCATGTTATATAGTTTTCTTTCTTTGTGAGACAACTTTTTTCTTGAAAGGGTTGGTATTAGCATAATGTCTCAAAATTCTGTTTTCAGCAAAGGGATTTATTAAATGTTCTTCTTTTTTTAATAAATTGAAAATGGAATGGATTGCTTTATCTTGATCTTGGCTTGGGTAAACCTGGAATTGGTGGTGTGTCATGACTGGAAGCCATCATTTACAGTGGGCCTCAAGCCACTGTAAACTGGAAGGGTGGATTATATGGAGCATGGGAGGTATGTAGTCAAAAGAACATTCTTTCTAAATGAATCAAGGTCAACTTGCCCCTGCACCTGGAGTGAGTCAAGATCAAGTGGCCCTTGCACCTGGAGCGACATGATGGGGAGGAATCTTCCTCTGGACTGATTGAACCAGGTGATGGACATGTGGGTGCTGTGGTAGGATCTTGAACTTTCAACTGGGTGGGGAAAACCTGGAAGCCTAGAATTTCGGGTTTTCCCAGATTTGCTAATATGGCTTATTTAACAAACTGGAACTTCGAAGTACCTCTAGCCTCAGATTCTTATTTGAGTGAGGTTGCTATTTGGAACTCTGACAAGGTGATGTTAGGAAATAAGAACTGAATTTCATCTTCCACATATGATGCTAAAGCAGCAAAAATATTTCAGGACTTTTATTTTGCTGTCTTTTCATATTCTGAGACAAATAGCAAGGGCAATTGCTAGAATATTATTGATTATTTAAAAGTTAACCTATGTAGAATGAATGGAATAAACAATGAAGACTCATTTGGTCTTCTGTTGATCAAAAATGCCAAAAAGTGACAGTGCTGTATTTTCAAATGACTAACAGGCGAAAAAAGCTCCCTAGAAGAATCTCATGATTGCAAATCTATAGCACGGATGCCACAGGTGGCACACAGAGCCCTTTCTGCAGGTATGCACATCATCGCCCAGTTCAGCTCCACTGCACATGCATGTGCACCTCCCACTGGCCATTTGATTTTTAAGTCTCTGCCACATATGTGGGAGAAATGTGCGCATGTGCAGGAGCCATGGGGTCATGTACGCATATATAAGGGTGGTCAGAGCATGGGGTGTTTGGCACTCCTGCTGCTCCATGGTTTTGGTTTCAGGAGGCTTCAAGGAAGCCTGCTAGGCTGAAAAAGGCAGGTCAAACACATGGATAGGGGGTCACACTCATGCACAGGGAGAGTGAAGGGGTCATGTGGCATGTGCAGGGGTGGGGTGTATTGGATTATTGGTTCGGAGATGCATGTGAGTGCTGGTGCAATCACACGTGCAATTTCAGCATGCAAGGAGGAAAAGGCTAGCTATCACTTTCCTAGACCATCCTGAACAAAATTTTCCTCAACTTTTTCACCTGTGGAAGACCATGCAGTCTTCCCTCTTTGACCTGCTTTAATGTCCTATCATCTGTAATGTTGGAAATGAAATATAATACAGCTTTTGCAGAGCAAAAGTGATTTGGTGATTTGATACAACCAAAGATTCCAGCCAATATGTTGTTTTGATGTCCTTTTTTGCAACCTTTCTAAGTCCATTTTCTGAAAGAATTTCCCTGTTTTCTCTTTCATACACACACATACATACACACACATAGGTACATGCATACAAATATATATAATTTATTTTTGAAAGAATAAACATATTGAGAAGATGATGTTAACATGGGGGGAATTAAAAATGTCAGGGACTGTGCTGAAATGGAGAAATTGAAAAAAGAAATCCTGGGAAAAGATATGGGATAAATGGCATAGGTGGATGGAGGAAAGAAACAAGGATCAATGAAGGAAGGCAACAAAGCCCAAAAACAGTAGTTAAGGAGAATTAACAAATATATATGTATCCAAGTGGTTTAAATTTACTAGAGGTAATTGGCCAATATAGCAGACAGATATAGCAGACAGAGGAGTAAAATAAGAGGGTTAAGAATGGTGAAATGCAAATGAAATATAATAGAAGGGGAAACAATATAAGGTGAGCGATATCGATTGGCAATTGCTATTAGAAAGAACAGGAAGTTCCTGTTCATATTGTATTGCGTAAATGTGGTGTACGACTAAGTTTTGTGTGTGTGTGTATTTTACATGTTTGTAAATAAAATAAAAAAAATTAAAAATTAAAAGTTGAAAACAAAAAACTAGGGAAATTATACACAGCACTAGCAGAAAAAAAAGAGGGATAGCAACCTACATAAAGGAAAAAATAAATTCCAAAGAAGTCTATGCTAATGAAGAAGGTAGGATACTAATGATTGAATTAGAGACAACAGAAAAACCGATACTATTAATAGTCATATATGCACCAAATCAGAAACAAAAGGAATTCTATAGGAAACTACACAACAAAATAAACGAATTAGAATATGAAAATATTTGCTTAATTGGGGATTATAATGCAATAGTGGATTAAAAAATGGACTATGAAAGCAAAAAGAAAAAGAAAACAAAAAAAAATACGCTACCCAAATCCTTTTTTGAGATGGCAATGGAATATTAATTACACAATATTTGGAGAGAAAGGAACAAAACAAGAAAGCAATATACCTTTTATTCGAACCCCCATCAGTCACTATCAAGAATTGACATGGCTTGGATTTCATCTGGTCTATGCAATCAAGTAGATGAAATTGAAATTGAAGCAAATGAGTGGGCAGATCACAATCCAATAAAATTAAGATGGAAAGGTCAAAGAAGAAGAAAAAGATGGATGATGAATTCAAATATTATAAATGAAACAGAATACACTCAAATGCTGGAGAAAGAACTAAAACATTTTTTTAGAATAAATGAAAAAGAAGATACCTCAATTCAAAATCTCTGGGAAAAGAAAAAAGAGAGATAATCAAACATAAGCTCAACTTAATAAATCAAAAGGAATTAGCGCAGAAAATTAAAGCAGCCAGACAAAATTACTTTGAACAAGCCAACAAACCTGGATGATGGCTGGCATACAGACTGAAGAATGAAAGAGAAAAAAGGATAATATATCAATTAAAAGATGATGAGGGAAGAATTCAATACAAAGCAGAAGAAAAGAAGAAAAATATTCATAAATACTTCACAAAACTATACGCACAAGATAGTATGGAGGAAAACAAAATAAAGCATTATTTAAACACACAAAGATAACACCAATCTCAAAAGAGCAAAGGGAGACAATAAACAGGCCAATAACGTTAGCCGAAGTGGAACTAGTTTTGAAAAACCAGAAAAATAATAAAACTCCAGGATCAGATGGAATACCGGTGGAGCTATACAAATATAATAAAATAATATTGGAAGAGTTAGGGGTGAAAATGTTTAATGAAGTTTTAGGAAAAGCCAAGATACCAGAATCATGGACAGAAGCAATAATATCGCTAATCCCAAAAAAAGAAACCAGCCTACAAGAAATTCAAAACTACAGGCCAATTTCATTACTAAACTCCGATTATAAAATATTTGCAGCAATTATGGCAGGAAGAATCAAACAGGTTTTAAATGAATGAATACACCCAGACCAAAACGGATTTTTACCCCACAGACACATTAGAAATAATACGAGAATCATCTTAGATATAATAGAGTACTACGAGGTGCATCCAGAAAAACAAATGGCACTGGTTTTCCTTGATGCACAAAAAGCAGTTGACAACGGAATCTGGAAATTTATAATAACAATATTGGATGAGATGAAATTCGGTGAAAAATTTATAAAAATGATAGAAGGATTTTATAACAATCAGACAGGCAAAGTTCTGATGAATGGAGAATTAACAGAGAAGATCGAAATAAAAAAAGGAGTCAGACAGGGATGCCCCCTCTCTCCTTTGCTGTTTATATTGAAATTTTATTAAATGAAATTCGGAAGGACCAAGGAATAAAAGGTTTAAGACTCAAAAATGAAGAATATAAGGCCCAAGCCTATGCCGATGACCTAGTATTTGTACTAGAGGACCCATTAGAATCCAGTCGGAAATTAATTCAAAAATTAGAAAAATATGGCGAAGTGGCAGGATTAAAGATCGATAAAAACAAAACAAAAATGATAACCAAGAACATGACAAAAAAGCAAGAGGAGGAACTGGAAGTAACAACCAGAATGCAAATAACTAAGAAAGTGAAATACTTGGGGATCTGGGTGTGGGCAAAATGTTCCACAATTAAAGATGATAACTATAATAAATTAGCGATACAAATAAAGAAAGAGTTAGAAAATTGGAAAAATATTCAACTATCACTCATGGGACGTATAGCGACAATTAAAATGAATATTCTACCAAGAATCTTATTCCTGTTGCAAGCCGCACCTATTAATCCGGGTAAAAAATTCTTTCAAGAATTAAACAAAATAACCGCTAGGTCGCGCGGGTAGTTTCAGGAGTCTTTAGATACTCCCACGTAACACCTCTCCTGAACAAGCTACACTGGCTGCCTGTGCCTTTTCGGGTGCGTTTCAAGGTGTTGATTATCATCTTTAAAGCGCTCCATGGCACAGGACCCAGCTATTTGCGGGATCGTATCCTGCCCCATACATCCCTTCGGCTGATTTGCTCACACAGAGGGGGACTCCTCCAAGTGCCGTCCACTAGGCTGTGCCAGCCGGCGACGCCCAGGGGAAGGGCCTTCTCTGTGATGGGCCCGACCCTCTGGAATGACCTTCCCCCTGACATTAGAATGACTACGGACCTCCGCTCCTTCCGCCGGAAACTTAAAACCCACCTGTTTCATCTAGCCGGCCTGGATTAATTCCAGCTTTCCCACCTCAGTTTGTATTTTTAAATTTTATGGTTTGGTTTTAAGGTTTAAGTTTTAATTCTTATAAATTTGTACAGGGGATATTTAATTCATTTTTAGTTATGTATATTATCGAGTGTATGGTTTTTTAAATTTGTACCTGTACACCGCACCGAGTCCCTTCGGGGAGAGGGGGCGGTCTAGAAGTTTAATAAATTAAATTAAATTAATTATTTGGCAGGGACGAAAAGCGAGGATTAAACTAAAGTCAAAGCAAGACAGCAAGGAGAGGGGAGGTTTAGCATTACCAAATTGGGATCTATATGCATCGGCAGTATCAATAACATGGGTGAAGGATTGGATAGAGCTAAAGAATAAAAGAATTTTGACTTTGGAAGGCCATGATTTGCAAGCAGGCTGGCACACATTCCTATGGAATGATAAAAATAAAATGCACAAATACTTTCAAAATCATTTAATTAGAAGAGCGTTATTGCAAAAATGGCTCAAAATAAAAAAAAAACCCACTATGTGAAAATCCCAAATTGGCTATCACTAACAGAAAGAACGACTCACCCAAATTTTATAGATTGGAACAAAATACTAAGATACAGAGACTTAATTGATAGACAGGGAAACTTAAAAACAATTGAAGAATTGGCAGAACAGAACATGGAAGTGGACTGGTTAACCTACCTGCAAATCAAAACAATGGTCGAACACCCCAGTCCACCGCAACAGAACAACTCTATTAAAAGCTCTGTTTTTAATTTAGCCATACAAAAGCAGTAAGGCCCAAATGTGAAAATATATAAACCTTTCCCATCTATTAGTTGCAATTGCTGTTATACCTGAGGAACAATAATAAACTTAACTGAGTCTATACTTCCTATTTTGGGGGTAAATGTGCTCTCTTAAGGCCTATATTTTCCTTAGCCTTAATTTCCTTCTTTTAAGAATGTTTTAAAATTCTTAACAACTCTCTTATCAGCATGTTATATAGTTTTCTTTGAAAACTTGCTTCTTCAAAGGGTTGCTATTAGCATTTCTCAAAATTCTATTTTCAGCAAAGGGATTTATTAGATGTCCTTCTATTTTTCAATTACTGAAAAGTGGAAAGGATTGCTTTTTCTTGGTCTTGGCTTGTGTAAACCTGGAATAGGAGGTGTGTCACGCTTGGAAGCCATCTTTTACAGCCTGCCACATATTCTACTGTGGAAAACTGGGAGGGGGGTAGTGTGGATCATAGGAGGCAAAATAGCATTCTTTCTAAGTGAGTCTAGGTCAACTTGCCCCTACACCTGGAGTGGCATGATTGGGAGGAATCTTCCTCTGGACAATGACTGATTGGACCATGTGATGGACATGTGGGTGCTGGGGTAGGGTGTTGAACTTTAAACTGGGTGGGGAAAACCTGGAAGCCTTCAGATTCAGGTTTTTCCAGATGTGCCACTATGGCTTCTCTAATAAATTGGAATTTTGAGGAACCTCTAGCCTCGGATTCTTATTTGATTGAAGAGGCTATTTGGAACTCTGACAAGGTGATGATAGGAAATAGGAACTGAATTGCATCATCCACATACGATGCTAAAGATGCCAAAATATTTCAGGACTTTTATTTTGCTGTCTTTTCGTACTCTGAGACAAAGAGCAAGAGCAAGTGCTAGAATATTATTGATTGTTTAAAAATTACACTATGTCGAATGAATGGAATATAGAATGAAGACTCATTTGACCTTCTGCTGATCAAAACTTGCCAAAGCATGACAGTGCTGTATTTTCAAATGACTAAGAGAAATCCAACAGTTGAAATCAACTTCCTACAAGAATTTCTTAGACCATCTTCATTGCAAAATCTTCCTGAACTTTTTCACC
This sequence comes from Natrix helvetica, assembly GCF_964273705.1. NCBI lineage: Eukaryota > Metazoa > Chordata > Lepidosauria > Squamata > Natricidae > Natrix > Natrix helvetica. Next base: position 12,133,279 of record NC_138554.1, on the reverse strand, counting down.
TATGGAACACCATGCAGACCTCTCTCTTTGACCTGCTTTAATGTTATGCCATCTGCAATGTTGAGAAGGAAATTTAATACAGCTGTTGGATAGCAAAGTTGTCTGGTGATTTGAAACAACAAAATATTTGACCCAATATGCTTCTTTGACCTCCTTTCTATTGCAACCTTTATAACTCTATTCTCTCACAGAAATCCCACATTTTCTCTTTCATTCATACAAACACACACAAACACACACAGGCACACAAACGTATATGCATGCAAATATATATGATTACTCATTGAAAGAATAAACATATTAAGAAGGTGAGGTTAACATGGAAGGAATTAAAATTTTCACTCTTTGGGAGATATTGCTGCAAAATGAATAACTGCAGAGATGAAGATCGGAAGCCACTTTTAAAAGTTTATCTTTATATTTTTTTTTCATTTTTTTAACATAGTGTTCTTTTGCACATTTTAACAATGTGCCTTTATCTCCATTTGTGAGTTAGACACATTGTTTAAAAAGAGGGGTGGGGGTGCTGGTGAAGGAAAAATATCTAATCTTTCCCTTAAAATCATCTAATTTTTATATTGCATGAGAAATGGTTTTGGCCTATTCAAAATTCCTTCAGATCAATTCATTACGCAAGAATCCTTCAAAACCTAGGAATGTAACTAAGTGATTTCCACAAGGTGGCTGGAATTCATTTGAAAAATAGGAAATCACACTGGATAATCTCCGATGCGGGCAGTGGGGAGATGTGAGTAGTGTGGCTTCAATGGGGTTTATTCAGGGGTGAGTTTCAAAAAATTTTGCCACTTATTCTGTGGGTGTGACCTATTTTGTGGGCATGGCTTGGCGGTCATATGACTGGGTGGTTGTAGCCAACTTGATGTCACTCACCAAGAGATGTCATGGATTGGGTAAAATGTGGTGAAGCTCACTTAACAATGCTCCTGCTTAGCAACCAAAATTTTGGGCTCAATTGTAGTCATAAGTCAAGGATTATCTCTGCTTTCCTTTCCATGGCAGCCTTATCCTAGTAAACTCATCCTTTCTGTGAATTTTCCTCTGTTAGAGGCACCAAAATAATCCAGACAATGTAAGTTTTCCTGCTACAGCAGGGAGCGGGGTTGGACTAGATGACCTCTGAGTAGCCTTCTAGCTCTAAATAGCTGTGCTGTTTCTCTCTCTTTCTCTCTCTCTCTCTCGCTCGCTTTTCAATTTAAAGCAGGTTTCAATTTAAAGTTTGTAGCATTAAGACTTTTGGACTTCAACTCCTAGATTTCCACAGCCAGGCATGCACAGTTCCAATTTAAAGTGACAACATTTGTTTTTCTCCTTTGCTGAATCTCATCTGAAAAGTGACTTTCCTCCTTCCCTCCCTCCCTCCCTCCCTTTGTCTCTCTCTCTTTTACTTTTTAAAACCTTCTTTCTCTTGCCTGAACTGTAAGGGAAAAGGGGCTTTAAAAAATAGCTTCTGACAGGAGAACAGGTTCATGGGTATGGCCAAGTCTCCATTACCTTACCAGATTTTCAGGACCTCTTCTGGCGTACCGTACTGTACAGGGAGGAACCCACCTCTGGGTTTGTCCTAGCGGTGGGCAAAACAACTGAGAGTGTGTGCTTTTGTTGTTGTTGTTATTTTCTTGTTGTAAGGAAGGGAAGGGACTCCTGAAATCAGTGTTTGGTCACTGTATGGCATCAGGAGTTGATCATTAGATCAATGGGAGGAGAATGGGAGGAGCTTCCGGGACAATGGCGGTCTGCCTTTGAGCTCCGCACGGACCGCGGGGCTCTTTTGAAAACAGGGATGCTGCCCCGACCCTCTTTACCATTTCCGAGGGTCGGGCCCAGTAAGCGACCACCCTGGCTTTCCATCAAGACCTGGGTCGGCCCTCAGGGTGGTCTGACGATCGAGAACGGGGACTTCGCTGGCCGGAAGGTGCCGGTCAGCTGGAGTCAGCTGGAGACGCCGGGCGTTTGGCCGATGTCGGTCTGGTGTTTGGCTGATGTCGGGCTTCAAGAGCTTGAAGAGCCCGCCGGGGGAGTAAGCCGAGACCGCTGGGGGAGAGGGCGGAGCGTCGGAGGCCTGGCAGGAGGTTTTCAGATACTGGAGTGGAATGGAAGCAGAATGGAGATGGAATGGAGACGTTTCCCAGACGTCGGAGTGGAGCGGAGTGGTGAAGCGGTGGAGTCCGGGCAGGAGGCTGGGCAGATGGAGTCCGGGCAGGAGGCTAGGAGGCTGGGCAGGAGGCTTGCCAGAAGGTCTGCCGAGGTGTGCCGGGCTTGGAATGCCGAAGGACGTTCGAGGCCTGGTTGTCAGAGCCCGGGACACCAGGCCGGACAGAAGGCTGGACAGAAGGCAAACTGGGACTGCCAAATGCGGAGGGCTGTGGTAGCCGGGAATCGGGAGGTCTGCATAACAGTTAGGCCAGCGCCTAGAAGCCCTACGTTGAGGCCGCTCCCCATTGACTGACTTACTTCTGCCCTGTTGTTATCATTCTAATGCCAGCACCCATAAGGGGGCAGGGAGCTCTTGCAACGGGCCCGTCCATGTACCATCTCTGGCCGAGGCTCATTGCCTATGGCCCTGGAAGAGTAGCTCTGGGCTGGATTTGCTAAGGCCACACTGTGATAGTGCACTCTATGCGACTATGTGCACTTTATGTGACCATCCACTGACCATCCTACCACCTTACCCGAGATTTTGGCTTTTTCGTACCGGACATCGTCTCACTGGAATTAGTGAATTTTTAATTATGTATTCCAACACCTGTAACATCCCTGTAATCAATTGATGCCCTACCGGCAATGTGATCCGCCATATACTCGAGGGCAGACCTGATCCTACTGCGGGAGTCCCCCCTCTCGCAAGTATGGCCCGCCGCCCTTTTGAGGGCCCACCTTGATGAGGGATTTATTAATCCAGAGAGGTGGACGAAGCGTAGTCTCAGGGGGTTTTTAATTAATTTTTTTATCTGTATTTTAGGGGGCTCCAGGGTGGGGGGTGGGGTTAGTCAGGCTGAGGGAGGGACCAGTGCCAGGCCGATGGGTGGGATCAGCAAGGGAGTGAGCGGAGCTATCGGGGGGGGAGTAGCGATACTCCAGAAGAGGGTCTTTCTATCTCAATGGTCATAGGGAGGGGTAGGTACGAGGGTAGACAAAGATCCTATAACCGGTTGGGAGACCATGGTCGTTGGTTACGGCCGGTCATATGTCCCAACCCCCGCAATCTAGGTGGTCAGGACTTACAGAGCCGGGGCCTGAGACTGATGCTATGCAACGCCAGGTCCGTTGCCAATAAAGCCCCCCTCATTAACGACCTGGTCTCGGAGGGGGAGCCGGACCTGGCAGGGATAACGGAGACCTGGCTGGGCCAAGAGGGAGGTCTCCCCCTCGTGGAAATGTGCCCGCCAGGTTACCGCGCATTTCATCAGCCACGGGCCCTTGGCAGGGGTGGCGGGGTAGCGGTCATTGTAAGGGAAGGCCTTGAGCCGAGAGAGTCCACTGTGCCACAGATATCTGGTTGTGAGTCCCTGTGTGTGAAATGGGGCCCAGGGAGACAGTTGGGCTTGCTGATTGTATACTTGGCTCCTCGCTATGCATCAGCAGCCCTGCCCGAGCTCCTCGAGGTGATTGCCGAGATGGCGGTTGAGACCCCCAGGCTGTTGGTCATGGGGGACTTTAACTTCCATCGGTAGGGGAAACATCCGAGGTAGCCCGGGAGTTCATGGCCTCCATGACAGCCATGGACCTGACCCAAGTAATTCAGGGCCCCACACACGAGGGTGGTCACACACTGGACCTTATCTTTGTCTTTGGCCAGTGGAGGAGTGATCTAGGAGTAGGGGATTTAGCCATTACACCCCTGTCATGGTCAGATCACTCACTTCTCCGGCTCGACTTCCCAGCCGCTACTCCCCATCGCGGGGAGGCGGAACCGGAATGTCCTAGATGGTTCTGCCCCAGATGCCTAATGGAACCTGATAAGTTCCAGATGGAGCTTGGGCCATTTCCTGTAGCCCTGACCCGCACCCGGATGGAGGACCTAGTGGCTGCATGGAACAGTGCGGCCGCTGGGGCCTTGGACCGAGTTGCGCCCTTGCGGCCTCTCTTATGGCAGAGATCCACCCAGGCCCCTTGGTTCACCGAGGAGCTGAGGGTGATGAAGTGCTGCAAGAGACGCCTAGAGAGCAGATGGAGATTGTCACGCTCTGAATCTGACCAATCACAGGTGAGAGCCTATTTGCGGACTTACCTTGTGGCTTTAAGAGTGGCCAAGCGTCAGTATTGTGCCACTCTTATTGCGTCCGCCGATAACCGCCCTGCCCCCCAGTTTAGGGTGACCCGCTCCCTCCTCCAACAGAGGCTGCGGGAAGCCCCTTTGCAGGGTAGAGCAGAGGAGTTTGGGGAGTATCTGCAGGACAAAATCGCTCAGATTCGCAGCGAGTGGGTCCCCTCTAGTGGTCTAGGGGGGACGTCAGAGGTGGATCTTGAGGTTCCACTCTGGGAGGAGTTTGACTCTGTTACTTCCGACGATATGGACAGGTTGCATGGGCGACTGCGAGCCACCCCATGTTTATTGGACCCGTGTCCCTCCTGGCTTATACTGGCTTCCTGGGAGGTTACACGAGGCTGGCTCCAGGAGTTAGTCAACGCTTCTTTGAGAGAGGGGTCTTGCCAACCGTCCTGAAAGAGGCGGTGGTGAGGCCCCTACTCAAGAAGCCTTCCCTGGACCCAGCTATGTTAGCCAACTACCGTCCTGTCTCCAACCTTTGCTTCCTGGCGAAGGTTGTAGAGAGTGTGGTGGCACAACAGTTCCCACACCACCTGGAGGAAATTGATTATCTGGACCCGCGCCAGTCCGGTTTCCGGCCCGACCATAGCATGGAGACGGCTTTGGTCGCATTGGTAGATGATCTCTGGAGGGCCAGAGATGGGGGCTGCTCCTCCATCTTGGTCCTATTAGACCTCTCGGCAGCTTTTGATACCATCGACCATGGTATCCTATTGCACCGAGTGGAGGGGCTGGGGGTGAGGGGCACCATTCTGCGGTGGTTTTCCTCCTACCTCTGTGGCCGAGCGCAATTTGTGTTGGCAGGGGGGCAGAGGTCGACCTTGAGGCCGCTCACTTGTGGGGTGCCGCAGGGGTCGGTCCTCTCGCCTCTCCTGTTCAACACATACATGAAGCCGCTGGGCGAGATCATCCGTGGGTTTGGGGTAGATTACCATCTGTACGCAGATGACACCCAGCTGGACATCTCTACCCCGAACCACCCCAACAATGCCGTCGAAGTGATGTCCCGGTGTCTGGAGGCCATACGGATCTGGATGGGAAGTAACAGACTCAAGCTCAACCAGTCCAAGACGGAGTGGCTGTGGCTACCAGCACCCAGGTTCAACCAGTTGACTCCATCACTGGCCATTGGGGGCGAACATCTGGCCCCCGTGGATCAGGTACGCAATTTGGGCGTCCTCCTAGATGCCCGGCTGTCAATGGATGACCATGTGACAGCCGTGGCAGGGGGGGCGTTTTACCAGGTTCGCCTGGTGCACCAATTGCGTCCCCTATTGGACCGGACCGCCCTCCGCACAGTCACCCATGCGCTTGTGACGTCCTGGCTGGACTACTGTAACGCTCTCTACATGGGGCTCCCCTTGAGATGCACCCGAAGGCTGCAGTTGGTTCAGAATGCGGCCGCGCGGGCAGTTTCGGGAGTCGCTAGGTACTCTCACGTAACACCTCTCCTGCGCGGGCTGCACTGGCTACCTGTGGCTTTTCGGGTGCGTTTCAAGGTATTGATTATCATCTTTAAAGCGCACCATGGCACTGGACCTAGGTATTTGCGGGATCGTATCCTGCCCCATACATCCCTTCGGCCGATCCGCTCACACAGAGAGGGACTTCTCCGGGTGCCGTCCACTAGGCTGTGCCAGCGGGCGACGCCCAGGGGAAGGGCCTTCTCTGTGATGGGCCCGACCCTCTGGAATGACCTTCCCCCTGATATCAGAACAACTACAGACCTCCGCTCCTTCCGTAAGAAGCTTAAAACCCACCTGTTCAACTCAGCCGGCCTGGCCTAATCCCAGCTTACCCACCTCAAGTCTGCATTTTTAAATTCTATGGGTGGGTTTTAGGCCGAGTTTTAATTTTTATCAATTTGTACAGGGTTCAAGGTTTAATTTGATTTTAAGGGTATTTATTATGTATATGGTTTTTTAATGTGGTTCCTGTACACCGCCCCTAGTCCCTTCGGGGAGAGGAGGCGGTCTAGAAATCAAATCAAATTGAAATTGAAATTGAAATTGAAAATTATATATGAACTTTGCAAAATCAATGTCAAACTATTAAAAAATCCATTTCAAGGAATGATACCATGGGTCAGTAGCAAAATTATATCACTTTGCCAGGATTTTTTTAAAATTCATTTATTCATTCATTCAATCCATCCATTCATTCATTTGTAGTGTTTATTGTATATGGACTTCACAAGGACTCCCTCATTGTTATAAATACAATATTGCAAATAACTTGGACTTTCATGCCTGCATTTTTTTTATTTTCTTCATTCTTGCTGCTTTGTGGCTTGCTGTCAAATCCTATTAACACTTGGTATTAAGTAGACTTTTTTTTTTGAGACATGACAAACAAACTTTTCCTTCTTGTTCAAGGTCCCTCAGAGCGGTTATCTCAATAGTAATAACTAGTATAAACCTGAAGACATGGGAAAAGCTATAATCAGGGGACAGGGAGAAATCTCCAATGGATCAAAATCTGTTCATGCAATTTCTCCATACACATAGAAACAAAATATAAAAACAGATACAGAAACACATGGCAAGGTTTTTTGGGACATAAGTGAAAATCTAGAAGGACAAGACAAGCTGGAGAAAGGTGACCTATATTCAAGAATTAACTGTTTTTTTCTCTCTGTTGTGTCCATAACATTCCTATCAATGCTTTGTCCACAAGGGATGTGTCACATTTCTCATAGTAAATGCAGCACTGCAGATCCTCTGCCTATTCTCCACAAGCAATACCAGTCAGGGGACGTCCACTTTGCTAGCATCATTTCTCAGATCTTCCTGTTTTGTATGATGATGGACTTTAAGAGACCTCCTTCTAGCAACCTCTTTGAAGAAAGTATGTAAGTATTGAGGAAGTATTGGCCAGAGAGAGAGATGTAAAATAGACCTGAAGCTGAGTGAGTGAGACGATTGAGTGAAAATGCATTATTTGAATCATGTAATGCATATAATATACTTACATGTATGCTGATTTCTTGCATCAAATTCATGTTTTGAGTTATGGCCAGAGAGAGATGTGTAAAATCAACCTGAAGGTGAGTGAGTGAAAGGGCATTGTAGGAATTGAATTATGCATATGATATAGTTACATTTTTGCTGATGTCTTACATCGAATTCACCATGTAATCTTGAGTCATCTGTAAACCATGAAATAATTGTGGTGATGTGTGTTATAGCTGTATATTTACAGTGGCCCTGCATATGCATAATGATTTTATGGACTTTGTACTTTCTCTATTTTTGGTGCCTTTATCTGCTTGATTGATGTTGATGCCAAGCAAAGAATGATAGAGAATGAATTTTTATTTCTCTTCAGTTAAGTTTTTGACACCCCCCACTTCCCTAAATTAAACCAAGATTAGATATGGTCTGTGAAACCAGGGTTTTTTATTCAATATGCTTTATTTAATTATACTTTTGAATATTCATATTTATGCACATGATTCTGCTTCATTCACAATGACAAAGCTACATGGGGAGAGTTAAGAGCCAAGATTCCTTCCCTAGTAACTTCTTCTGATGAACATTGTAACCTAACTAGTTGTCAGCGTTCCAAATATCCTGCAGAATTAAATCAGAGTCCAAGGCAGAGCTATCCTTAAAGTTCCAATTTAATAAGACAGACATGTTGGCACATCTGTGGAATCCCAAATCTAAAAGCTTCCTGGGATTCCACCCAGTTGAAAGTTCATGATCTTATCCCCACACCCATAAATCCATCACATGGTCCAATCTTTTTCGGCCATACTGGCATCTCCACCCAGCTGGTTCCGGTCAGTTGCAGAGGTGCGGAGACAAAAGATGACCTTGGGCTTCTAGAAAGGGATGATAACAAAACATTCCACAATTCTACTCCTTTCTATTCCCCCTCCCAATTGCTACTGCATAATGAAATAATAGAGAGTGTGGCAGGCCAAAGATCCTAAAAAGGAATATAACTCAGGCCTGACACATGTATCACTATCCTAGTCTTGTAAGTATCATGTAAGTATTTCCAGAGGGAAGATGCAATTGAAGAAAAGGTGGAAAAAGAACTCCATTATAGATCCCATCAGCAACAATCATAAAAAAGGCCCAAGAGACTGATCTTCACTGTAGCTTCCCGGGTCAATAGTGAAGTCATCACTGACATGCTAAATAGATTAAATAAGTGCAATGAATGAAACTTATTGCTTCTTGCATATATAGACTGGATCAACTCCTTATATTATAGTTGAAAGGAGAGGCAAAATAGATACTATATTCTGCAAGAAACCAGTTACAGCAGATCATGTACCTCTCTCTTCAGGGTCATAACTCAGATTTATCAACACATCCTGGCTTTAGTATTTGCTGTTAAGGAGATCAATACTAATCCCCACATTTTACCCAATGTCACCCTGGGATTTCAAATCTATAACAGCCATTTTACTTCAAAATGGATGTACCATGCCTCAATGGAACTCCTTTCTTCTAAAGGCAGATTAATACCCAATTACAACTGTGACTTTCAGAAATATCCAGTAGCAATAATTGGAGGACCTGACACTGAGTTATGTCTTCAAGTAGTCACAATTCTGCAAATCTACAAGTTTCCTCAGGTAACTACGTGTGTGGCTCATACAGTTAAATTTCTCATTTCAATTATATAAGACTTGATTTCTGGCATAAAGTAAACACTTACTGATATCAAGAGGAACACTCTCCTTTCAAATTTATTTTCAAATCTAAGAAATATATGTTAACAGTCACTCTTTCTTCAATTGCATCGTTATTAATTTAAGGATGGAGAACCATATTCAAATTAAACAGACTAGAAAATTCTCAGTGCACCAAATGTTACTTGCTGCATTCACAGAACTTACTTAATAAATAAATCAGCTCCTATTCTGAGTTTAAACAATAGATTGTACTAAATGTCCTGCTCTAGACAGGAAAGTAAGCCATAAAGTAATCAAAGCAAAGTTAAGACAAACAAAGATTTATAGATTGTGCACAACTAGTCTTAAAATGTTATGCTTAAGTGTTGGAGGAAGAGAACTGCCAAATCTAAAATTATTAATATGCAATGGAGCTAAATTTTTGCTTTGTGTACAATAATGAGAAAAAAAATACATTAATGCACTTTTAAAAAAAAATAAGAGCCCATTGTTTCTTTTCCTGTTTGTTTTTTATAGTTGATGTATGGTTCTGCTCCAGTGACAAATAAGGACAAACAGGCTGGTTTCTATCACCAAATGTTTCCAAATATGGACCTTCAGTATATTGGAATCCTTCAGCTACTGCAGCAATTTAAATGGACATGGATTGGGGTTGTATCTGTGAATAATGAGAATGGGGAGAAGTTTGTACAAAATGTGACACCAATTTTTGCTGAAAATGGGATCTGCTTTGACTTCATTGAAAGATTCCCACTTGCTTCTTATTCTACTGACATTGTCACTATGGTGAAAGAAGGGATGAAAATGTACAGTATTGTGATGAACAGCACTGTCAATTCAGTGTTGATTCAAGGTGAAATTGATATAATGATAATTTTGATAATGTTTCACTCAATGGTAAAATTTGAAGAGATATCATTACAAGGACAAGGTAAAATCTGGATAATGACAGCCCAAATGGATTTCACTTCTGTTCCTTTTCAGAGATGGGAAGACCTAAATTTTCTCCATGGTGCTCTATCCTTTGCAGTTCATTCAAGAGAGGTTCTAGGATTCCGGGAATTTCTTCATACGAGAAAACCAAACTCTAATGAAGAAGATGGCTTTATCAGGGTTTTTTGGAAGGAGGCATTTGGGTGTGTGTTTTCGGGTTCGATGGTTGATGAGAAGAGCAACTCCCTAATGGACAGTCCATTGATGTGCACTGGGGATGAGAAGATAGAGACCCTCCCTGTATCTGTTTTTGAAATGGACATGACTGGCCAAAGCTATAGCATCTACAATGCAATCCATATTTTGGCACAAGCATTACATGTGGCTTATTCAACTACCTTCAAAAATAGGGCAAGAATAGGCAAAGTAGAAGTTATTGAACTCCTCAAACTTCATCCATGGAAGGTAATGTCACACTTTAGATATTTCTTATGTCCAATATGTTAACATAATATTATGTTATATCTGACATACAAATAATAAATTTGTCTCCATATCATTGAATGGCCAGTTGAATATACTTGTATGCCTTTGAAAATTTATCACAAAATGGAGACAAGACCTTTCAATTAAGATATAACCTACATGTAAAAATATGCTTTTTTCCCTATGTTTCTGAAATGGAGGTAGGCTTTCATCATTTTGCAGATCCTGATCAATTGTTTGTCCCCTCCCTTTGTTCTTTGTTTTTGTTTTGTAGCTAAATCAAATAGTAAGAAGGCTCTCTTTCAATAATACTGCAGGAGAAACATTATCTTTCAACGAAAATGGAGAACTAAAGGCTGGGTTTGATGTGATCAATTGGGTAACATTCCCAAATAACTCCTTTTTGAAAGTCAAAATTGGTGGAATAGGCTCTGTGACTTCCCAAGGGGACAGGTTAATAATTGATGAAGAAGCAATCATTTGGCCAAGCAGATTTAACCAGGTTTGCATAATCCAAGATCAGATTAACAATGTTTAATTGAATAGATGAGACTTGCAGGATAGTTTTAGTGATTTTTCTTGCCTTTGCATGACTCAGATATCAAAAAATGCTTCCAGGAAACTTTGTAACGCTTAATGTTATAGAGAGAGAATTTTAGTTGGGAATATTTTCTCGAAGTTAAAAAAAAAATCTCAGAAGTGATGTAATAACACAACCATGTAAACAAAGTTTTTATATAGTCACTTTCACAAAGTGACAAAATTTGTGGACCAGAAGAATGATGTTGATGTCATTTAGTTGGACTTCAGTAAGCATATGATGAGGTAGACCATAGCCTACTACTAGATAAAGTGGAAAAATGTGGGTTAGACAGCATCATCACCAGAGATGTACAATATTTGTACCTGGCTGACCAACCACACTCAACATGTATTTCTCAATGGAACTGCATATATATGGAGGGAAGTATGCAGTTGAGTACCCCAAGGTTCTGTTTAAGACTCAGTAGTCTTCAACATCTTCATTAATGATTTGAACTAGGGGATAAAAGGGAAACTCATCAAATTTGCAGATGACACCAAGCTGGCAGGAGTAACAAACACTCCAAAGATAGGCTTAAGATATAGAAGGATCTTGACAAACTTGAACATTGGGCACTATCTAACAAAATGAAATTCAATGGTGAAAAAAAGTAAGCTTCTTTATTTAGGCAAGAAAAGCAAAATAACAGGTACAGTATAGGTGGTTCCTTGCTCAATAGTAGCAATTGTGAGAGGGGTCTTGGAATCCTAGTGGACAACCATTTTAATATGAGCCAGCAGTGTATAGCAGCTACCAAAAAGCCAACATAGTTCTAGACTGCATAAACAGAGGGATAGAATCAAGATCACATTAAGTGTTAATACCACTTTATAATGTCTTGGTAATACTTTGAATACTACATCCAATTTTGGTTGCCACAATGTAAAATATATTTGGAGACTCAAGAAAGAGTGCAGAGAAGAGCAACAAAAATGATTAGGGGACTGGAGGCTTAAACATGAAGAACTGTTGCATGAAAAGAAGGTCTAGGGGAGACATAATAGCAGTGTTCCAATATCCCAGGGCTTACCACAAAGAAGAGGGAGTCAAACTATTCTCCAAAGCCCTGAGAGTAGAACCAGAAGAAATAAGTGGAAAGTAATAAAAGAGAGAAGCACCGTAGAACTGAGGAGAATATTCTTGACAGTTAGCACAATTAATCAGTGGAACAACTTGCCTCCAGAAGTTGTGAATGTTCCAACAGTGGAAATTTTTAAGAGGATGTTGGATAACTATTTGTTTGAAGTGGTGTAGGGTTTCCTGCCTAGGCAGGGGATTGGACTAGAAGACCGCCAAGGTCTCTTCCAAGTCTGTTATTTTATTCTACTCTATTCTGCTCTATTCTATAGTTATACAGCGTTGAAAAGTGGAACAAATTATCTGTAACCAATATAAATCCAAAACAATAGGATAAATTTCTGGACTTATTCAAGACCTCTACAATACATAAACCATATAATTATGCAATATACTTTAATCACAGCAGTAATCAATATCTAACAGACATTAGTTGATGATAATACAAACTAATCCAAATTTGGCTTCGATTAGTTTGTATGATCTTCCCAACCTGATACAAAATGGGAGCTTTGTAGACAATAACTATCAATACACAGTCTTGGAAGATGCAAAGCATTCTCTTCTATCATTTTTGTATAGGTCCAACCACCGTCTTTGTGTAATAACTATTGTCCTTTGGGTTATGCTAAGACCAAAATAGAAGAGAGGCCCTTTTGTTGTTATAAGTGTCTTCGCTGTCCAGAAGGGAAGATTTCCAATCTGAAAGGTGAGTGATGAAAGATAAGCAATTCAGTTTCCAGATATACTGATACTGGTTGCTGTAGATATTTATTTCCAGATATAACTACAGATCTTAATACTAATGATTTGTCACATAGGGAAAAAGGTCTACATTTATATTCTGCAGGTAATGACATAATGGCAGTGGTGCAGGAGTGGGTTTCTGCTGGCATTACTACCAGTTTGGTGTACATGTGCACACAGTTTCCTGTAAATAGTTCTGTACTTGCGCATAACATTAAACATGTAAAAAAAAACATGTTGTAGCAACTGGGGAACTGATTCAGGGCCGTGTCGAGCATGCTGTGCCTACCAGTTCGGTTACCCAGTCATCATTTCCACCTATATTTAATTATGAGTGGCAGGCATGATATTCAATGAAATACAGGATAATCAAGGAATTGTTAACAATTATCTTTTCAATTTTAATTTCTGCAAAATTGGACCATGAAGATAATGATGAGTAATCTGCCTTTTAAGCTCTATCATCAACCATAACACCATAAGACCAACCAGTCAAGAATGTTAGAATATTCATGACTGGGAGAGACATGGTAACAAGGTCAGCCAAAGAATAGGCATAGAAGCTAAGTCAGCCAATAGGAGCTGAAACAGATTGGAGTCAGAATGTGCTTTAGTCTGCAGCTTCTGAGTCTGTGCAGAGAATTGAAGCAGAATCTTAAGAAAGAAGTTTGTCTGGGCTTGTCTGCTCTGAACTCTGAAATGAAACTAACTGTCCTCTCCTGCTTGTGTTCTGCTTGTAACTTCTACCATGTTGAAATAATCTACTATTGGTATTGTACATTTATTCATCAGTTATTATGTATATAGTTCCCTATACCAGCAATTACAGACTCAAGACATCAAACTGAAATAACAAACTTTATGGTCTCCTCACAGCAGTGCATTCAGATTCTTTCAGCTGAATTTCAGAATAATCATGTTGGTCTTTTTTCCTAGATGTGGATGACTGTTTTCTATGTCCAGAAGATCAGTATCCAAACAAGGAGCAGAATTCATGCCTTCCAAAAAATTTAACCTACCTAACATATGAAGAATCATTGGGGACCGTCTTAACCATTTGTTCTGTTTTGTCTTCTTTTATTGTATTGTTGGTTCTGGGTATCTTCATTAAGTACCAGGATACCCCCATCGCCAAGGCCAACAACCGAAACATCACCTATGTCCTTCTTATTTCTCTCTTGCTTTCGTTCCTTTGTGCTTTACTATTTATTGGCAAACCTCATAAAGTGACCTGTCTCCTTCGACAAAGTGCTTTTGGTATCATTTTTACTGTAGCTGTATCATGTGTGTTAGCAAAAACTATTGTGGTGATTCTAGCTTTCATGGCCACCCAACCAAAGTCTACTATGAGGAAATGGGTGGGGAAAAGGTTGGCCATTTCCATTGTTTTTCTCTGCTCCTTCATTCAAGTAGTTCTTTGTACTGTTTGGCTGTTGACTTTTCCTCCATTCCCTGATTTCAACATGCACTTAATGGCAGAAGAAATTGTTCTGGAATGTAATGAAAACTCCTTTGTCATGTTCTACTGTGTCTTGGGCTTCATGTTCCTCTTGGCCCTTGTCAGCTTTACTGTAGCTTTCTTTGCCAGGAAATTACCAGACTCTTTTAACGAAGCCAAATTTATCACCTTCAGCATGTTGATATTCTGCAGTGTTTGGCTCTCCTTTGTTCCTAGTTATCTGACCACGGGAGGAAAACATATGATGGCTGTGGAGATCTTCTCCATTATAACATCCAGTGGAGGACTTCTTGTATGCATCTTCTTCCCTAAATGCTTTATCATCATACTGAAGCCTGAATTGAATAGCAAGCAACTTCTAAGACAAAGAAATAATTGAACAACTCTATTAAATAATCTGTTCTTAATTTTGTGATACAAAAGCAGTAAGGCCGAAAGGTGATGACATAGAAACCTTTCCCATCTATTAGTTGCTATTGATGTTTTACCTGAGGAACAATAATAAACCCTAACTGAGTTTATACTTCCTATTTTGGGGGTAAATGTGCTCTCTTAATGCCTATATTTTCCTTAGCCTTAGTTTCCTTATTTTAAGAATGTTTTAAAATTCTTAACAACTCTCTTATCAGCATGTTATATAGTTTTTTTTTTTGTCTGAGAGACAACTTGCTTCTTTAAAGGGTTGGTATTGGCATAATGTCTCAAAATTCTATTTTCGGCAAAGGGATTTATCAGATATCCTTCTGTTTTTCAATTAATGAAAAGCGGAAAAGATTCCTTTTTCTTAGTCTTGACCTGTGTAAACCCGGAATATCAGGTGATGATAGGAAATAAGAACTGAATTGCATCTTTCCTCATATGATGCTAAAGAAGCAAAGTGATGTCAGGTCTTTTATGTTGCTGTCTTTTAGTATTCTGAGACAAAAAGCAAGGGCAAGTGCTAGAATATTATTGATTATTTAAAAATTAAACTAGGTAGAATGAATGGAATATAGAATGAAGACTCATTTGACCTTCTGCTGATCAAAACTTGCCAAAGCATGACAGTGCTGTATTTTCAAATGACTAAGAGAAATGAAGACTTCTTTGGTCTTCTGTTGATAAAAAATGGTACCAAAATGTGCTATTTTCAAATGATTAACAAAAGAAAACAATTCCCTAGACCAGGGATGTCACAATGAAGGCTTGTGGGCCAAACCCGGTCTGTTAGGTGCTTAGATCTGGCCTGCGGGGCTGCCCCGGAAAGAGCAAAGGACCTATCTGTGGTGCCTCTTCCAGCAAAAATGGCGCTCGGGAGAGCAGTCATTCCAGGCTTTGCTTTTGGCCATGATGATCTCCTGCAACCCGCTGCCAGTGAAAACAGAGCCCAGGAGCCTGTTTTTGCTGGCAGAGTGCTCGGGCCACCACAGGCACCTCCGACATGAGTGGTATCGAGTTCGCTGTGCTCACCGTGACCATACCCATCCTGGCCCACCAGGGTCAAACACAACCTTGATATGGCCCTCAATGAAATTGAGTTTGACACCCCTGTCTTACACCACCTTCTTCTTGAAATTTTTCACCTGTGGAACACCATGCTGTCTTCTCTCTTTGATGTCCTTTAATATCCTGCCATCTGCAATGTTGGAAAGGAAATATAACACAGCTTTTGCAGAGCAAAGTTGTGTTGGTGATTTGAAACAACCAAAGATTCCTGCCAATATGTTATTTCGATGTCCTTTCTATTGCAAACTTTATAACTCCATTTTTTGACAGAAATTCCCTGTTTTCTCTTTCATACACGCCCATATCAGTGACGTGCAGTCAGGTGAGGCAAGTGAGGCACAGCCTAACCTCTCGGCATCAGGGCAGCGAGTCATTCGATGGGAAACTTGCCTTTTGGGAGGAATGACCCAGCTTGGCTCCTGCTTTCAATCTGCCGCCCAACGACCGAATGGAGAAGCGAAGAGGTAGGAGCCAAGCCGAGTCATTCCTTCCAAGAGGCAAGTTTCCTATCGAATGACTTGCTGCCCTAGACTCAAGGCTCCAGTCCAGCCTGCGGTGCTTGCAACCCCCGCCAGCTCCTCCAGGGACTCCCAAGCTCGGCACCAGAGAGCCGCCACGAGAGAGGCCGGCCAGGTTGCCCAGGCAGCGGCAGAGGTTCCCTTTGTTCTTTCGGGCACGGGAAGCGGGGAGGAGGCTTCCTCCACTCCATCCGCTCCCCACCTGCGCTGCCCTTGCCAGACAAGCACGCCCCAGATTCCGCGCAGCTCTGGCAGACGGTGCCGTGGCCAAATCCCAGGACGGAGGGCGGCAGGTCGCAACTGAGCATGACTGACTGTGGAATTCTGGGAGTTGAAGTTCACAAGTCTAAAAAAATTGCTGCCTCACCAGCTATAAACCTCACCACGCGTCACTGCCATACATACACACACGTAGGTGCATGCATACAAATATATATGATTTCTTATTGAAAGAATAAACATATTAAGGTGATGTTAACTTGGGAGGAAATAAAATTTTCACTATTGGGGAGATATTGCTGCAAAATAAATAACTACTGAGAGGAAGTGTCAAGCCGGCCTCCCTCGGTAACCAAGAAAGAAACCACCTAATTCCATTTTGCAGAATTAAGAGTACTTTTACTAGTTATGGAAAGATAGCAGACCCGAACTCCCAAACTGCTGGCAGAAGTAGCCTGCAGTACTGCATTCTAACCACTGCACCACCGCAGCTCATGTGATATGGGCCAAAATGAATGCTTTGATATTCTCTTCCCACATTTCCTTCTTTGACACAAACATGGACCCTTTCTTCCTTGACCACATCCATTGTCTTTATTTGTACATGTATTACTCTTTTATTTTAGCAGGTCCTTGTTGCCATAATGTGGGCAGAAGCTGAAAGGATCCCTTTTGTGAGATTAAGCCTTGACTGGAGTTACAATATTTAATAATAATAATAATAATAATAATAATAATAATAATAATAATAATAATAATAATAATAATAATAATAATAATAATAATAATAATAAAAAATATTTATTTCTTAGCCGCACCCTCTCCCGAAGGACTCGGGGCGGCGTACAATAAAACATATGAAATACATATATAGACAAGACATACATATAACAAAAACGTATACCAAGACATGTACAAGGAGGAGGTCGGTTAATGAGTAAAAACAATTAAAATCACAATGTTTAAAAAAACCCTAAATAATTGAATACAATTAAAATACCCAAATAAAAAACCCGTCAGGAGCGATATAGTTAGATCAAAGTTGAGCCAGGCCAGCTACTTGGAATAGGTGGGTCTTGAGCTTTATACGAAAGGAGCGGAGGTCAGAGGTATTCCTAATATCCGGAGGGAGGTCATTCCACAGGGCTGGGCCCGCCAAAGAGAAGGCTCTACTCCTAGGCGCCACCCCTCGACACTGTCTGGTGGACGGCACCTGGAGGAGGCCCTCTCTGTGCGAGCGGATTGGTCGCAGGGATGTATGGGACAGAATACGATCCCGCAAGTAACTAGGTCATTTAGAGTGAGTTTGAGAAATATAGGTTGAGGAACATTAAAGCCATTGTCATATCAACTGGAAGAGAAGGAGAAATTGCCATTCTTATCAGTAGATAATATGTCATCCCAGTAGATTATGGTATTAACTTGCTGCTGTTGTAAAATGGGAGTATGTCTGGCTCAGAGGTGGGCTTCAAAAATTTTAGTAAGAGATTCTGTGCCCGGTTGCTGGGTAGGTGTGGCCATGGTAGGCATGCCCTAGCCAGCCTCCTGCACCACAGCAACAGCAGGGGACATTTTTGCCCTCCCTTGGCTCGGGAGCCTTTCCTCGAGCCTCCAGTAGGGTGAAAATGGCCTCCTCAGGTTCTGGAGGCCCTCTGGAAGCCAGAAATGGGCCCATTTCCAGCCTTCCCAAACTTCCGGCCATTTTTCTCCCTCCCAGAGCTTCCGTGTGTGCCTTGCGCTTACCTGCATCCAAAACTGGCCATGTGGGGACTCCTGGGAAGGGAGGGGCATGGTGGGCAGGGCCAGCCAAGAATGGGATTTGGGAGTTCTCCAAACTGCACAGAATCTTGGCTAAAGGTTCTCCTGAACCCCTGCCCACCCCGAGTCTGGTTGTCATGACTTTGGAAAGAAACATTAGATGCCATCCAGTTGGAAAGGTTTACATTGATGTATGACACAAGTTTACTTGTTTGAAAGATTAGGAGGTAGGTAGATTTGCAGTGATCTAGAAACAGTTAG
This sequence comes from Natrix helvetica, assembly GCF_964273705.1. Lineage (NCBI taxonomy): Eukaryota > Metazoa > Chordata > Lepidosauria > Squamata > Natricidae > Natrix > Natrix helvetica. The sequence continues at coordinate 12,114,814 of NC_138554.1, read as the reverse complement.
CGAATCACATTATCTATTCTTTGTCCTGAAGCATTGGTTAACTTATACTGGTAACAGGTCAATTAGAAATTGTTGATGGCCTGTCGGACCAGTTCAAGGATTAGATGTTGGCCTTATTTATTTATTTATTTATTAATCCATTTTATATGCCGCACCCTCTCCACCAAGGGACTCAGGGCGGCGTACAATTTATTACACAACAAATAAATAACAGGAGAAGATATACCAAAAAGCATTGTACAACACATAATAAATAAATAATCAATTAATTAAAAACAGCAAAAACAATTAAAAACAATTTAAAAACACCCAAAGTCAAACCTAATTTAAAGTTTTTACCAGAGGGATTAGAATAGCTATAATTCAGGCCAGGCCGGCTAGTTGGAACAGGTGGGTCTTGAGTTTCGTGCGGAAGGAACGGAGATCGGTTGTTGTCCTAATGTCGGGGGGGAGGTCATTTCAGAGGGCTGGGCCCATCACAGAGAAGGCCCTGCCCCTCGGCGCCGCCCTCTGGCATTGCTTGGTGGACGGCACCTGGAGAAGTCCCTCCCTGTGAGAGCGAATTGGTCGCAGGGATGTATGGGGCAGGATACGATCCCGCAAGTAGCTAGGTCCTGTGCCATGGAGCGCTTTAAAGATAGTGATCAAGACCTTGAAATGCACCCGAAAGACTACAGGGAGCCAGTGCAGCTCGCGCAGGAGAGGTGTCACTTGGGAGTACCTCGTACTCCCCATCACTGCCTGCGCGGCCGCGTTCTGGACCAACTGCAGTCCTCGGGTGCATCTCAAGGGAAGCCCCATGTAAAGAGCATTGCAGTAATCCAGGCGAGACGTCACCAGCGCATGAGTGACTGTGCGAAGGGCATCCCGGTCCAATAGGGGGTGCAATTGGCACACCAGGCGAACCTGGTGGAACGCCCCCTTGCCACGGCTGCCACATGGTCATCCATGGACAGCCGGGCATCAAGGAGGACGCCCAAGTTGCGCGGCCGTTCCACGGGGGCCAGTTGGTTGCCCTTAATGGCCAGCGATGGGGTCAGCTGGTTGAACCGAGAGGCCGGTAGCCACAGCCACTCCGTCTTGGAGGGGTTGAGTTAAAGTCTGTTGTCTCCCATCCAGACCCGTACGGCTTCCAGACACCGGGACATCATGTCAATGGCCTCGTTAGGGTGGTTCGGGGTGGAAATGTACAGCTGAGTATCATCAGCGTACAGATGGTGTCCCACCCCAAAGCCACGGATGATCTCACCCAGTGGTTTCATATATGTGTTGAACAGGAGAGGCGAGAGGACCGACCCCTGTGGTACCCCACAAGTGAGTGGCCTCAGGGTCGACTGCTGCTCCCCTGCCAACACACATTGCGTCCGGCCGGAGAGGTAGGAGCAGAACCACCATAAAACAGTGCCCCTTACTCCCAGCCCCTCCAGCTGGCGCAATAAGATACCATGGTCGATGGTATCGAAAGCCGCTGAGAGGTCTAACAGAACCAGGATAGAGGAACAACCCCTGTCCTTGGCTCTCCAGAGATCATCAACCAACGCGACCAAGGCCGTCTCTGTGCTGTGCCCGGGTCGGAAACCGGACTGGCGCGGGTCTAGATAGTCATTTTCCTCCAGGTGGCGTGGGAACCGCGTAGCCACCACACTCTCTACCACCTTCGCTAAAAAGGGAAGGTTGGAGACCGGACGATAATTAGCTAGCTCAGTTGGGTCCAGCGAAGGCTTCTTGAGTAAGGACCTCACAACCGCCTCTTTCAAGGCGGCTGGTAGGAACCCCTCACTCAACGAAGCGTTCACCATTCCCAAGAGCCAGCCTCGTGTGACCTCCCAGGATGCCAGTACAAGCCAGGAGGGACATGGATCCAATAAACATGTGGTGGCTCGCAGTCGCCCACGCAACCTGTCCAAATCATCGGGGGCAACAGAGTCAAACTCCTCCCAGAATGGTCTCTCAAGACTGACCTCGGACGTCTCCCCTGGAACACTGAGGGAGATCCATTCCCTCTGGATCTGAGCGATTTTATCCTGCAGATATTCCCCAAATTCCTCTGCCCTGCCCTGCAGAGGGGCTTCCTGCGGCCTCTGTGATAGAAGAGAGCGGGTCACCCGAAACAGGGCGGCAGGGCGGTTATCTGCGGATGCAATGAGAGTGGCACAATATCGACATTTGGCCACCCTCAATGCCACAAGGTATGTCCTTAAGTAGGCTCTTACCTGTGTTCGGTCAGATTCGGAACGAGAAGATCTCCACCTGCTCTCTAGGCGTCTCTTATGGCATTTTATCACCCTCAGCTCCTCGGTAAACCAAGGAGCCAGTGTGGTTCTTTGCCACAGTAGAGGCCGCAAAGGCGCAACCCGGTCTAGGGCCCCGGCGGCCGCATTATTCCATGCGGCCACCAGGTCCTCTGTCCGGGAGTGGGTCAGGTCGACAGGAAGTGGCCCAAGCTCCATCTGGAACCTTTCTGGTTCCATCAGGTGCCTGGGGCGGAACCATCTCGGACATTTTGGTTCCACCTCCCCGCGGTGGGGGGTAGTACCAGGGAAGTCAAGCCAGAGAAGTGAGTGATCTGACCATGACAGGGGTGTGATGGCTAAATCCCCTATTCCCAAATCACTCGCCCACTGGCCAGAGACAAAAACAAGTTCCAGAGTGTGACCTCCCTCGTGTGTGGGGCCCTGAATTACTTGAGTCAGGTCCATGGCTGTCATGGAAGCCATGAACTCCCGAACCGCCTCGGATGCTTCTCCCATCGATGGCAAGTTGAAATCCCCCATAACTAACAGTCTGGGGGTCTCAACTGCCATCTCTGCGATCAGCTCGAGGAGTTCGGGCAGGGCCGCTGATGTATAGCGAGGAGCCAAGTATACAATCAGCAGGCCCAACTGTCTCCCTGGGCCCCACCTCACACTCAGAGACTCACACCCGGATGTCTGTGGCACAGTGAGTTCTCTCGGTTCCAGACTCTCCCGTATGATCACCGCTACCCCACCACCCCTCCCCTGGGCCCATGGCTGGTGGAATACACGGTAGCCTGGTGGGCACATTTCCACGAGGGGCAAGCCACCCTCGTGGCCCAACCAGGTCTCCGTTATTCCTGCGAGGTCAGGCTCCCCCTCAGAAATCAGGTCTTTTATGAGGGGGGCCTTATTAACAACAGACCTCGCATTACAAAGCATCAGCCGTAGGCCCGGGCTCTGTCGATCCTGGCCACCTAGTATGCGGGGGTTGGTACAAATGACCGGGCGTGTCCAACAACCATGGTCTCCCAACCGACTGCAGGTATTATGTCTGTCCTCGCACCTAACCCTCCCTACGACCGTTGGTATAACACAGCCCTCTGTAGGAATGTTATTTCCCCCCCCCTCTCTCCCTCGCTCCGCTCACTCCCCTCTTGACCACACCTGTTCGCCTGGCACTAATCCCATTCCTGGTTGGTTCAACCCTCCCCTCCCCCTTGGAACCCCTTAAAACTATTAAAAAGCTTTTGATTAAAAACCCCTGAGCTTCCGTTTCCTCCACCTCTCTAGGTTAAGAAACCCGTCATTAAGGTGGGCCCTCGAAAGGGCAGAGGGCCATATCTGCGAAAGGGGGGACTCTCGCAGCCGCAGTAGATCTAACCTCGAATAAATATTGTCTTGTTATACACAGGGCCGCATGTGTTTTCAGATGCTGTGGTTGTTTTCTGTAGTTGTTTCTTCTGATGTTTTGTAAAGCCGGATTTCCTACAAAAGGGGGTAGTTGACCATCCCTGATGGAAAGGATGGGGTGTTGTATTGCCAGCTGGTCTGTAGATGGCGCTAAGGTGTAATTTATGGTAGGCGGTATAAGTGAGCCCAGAGTCAGGATGGTCTGGTTAATGGCTTGGAGTAAACCAGTGGAAGAGGCAAGGGGCAAGTTGTCAAAAAAGCAAAGCACAGATCAGACCCAAAGCTGTGTTCCAAGGTCCGTAGGATTGTCTCAATCTTCTCCGCAATCTTCCTAGGGTCTTCCGGCGCCATTCTGCGCCTCGGGCCTCATACTCCCTTCCGTGCGCCCGCCTCCGCTGGTCTGGCAATTATGGCAACTAAGGAGTTCGGTGCTCAGCATCTCCAACTGCCTCCATCACCGCTGCCTCCATGCCGTCGCCTTAGGACCGCTCGGGTTATCAGGGTCGTCCCAACGCTGTTATTCCCCCACCATTCCTCCATTCCTCCATTTTGCGCCGTCCTCCGTCCCCCACCACCTCACGTGAAGCCGTTCAAAAACGCTCCAAACGCTCCAACCGCCAACCGCCAGCTCCAGCCGGCCATTCTCCTACTCCCGTCCGGCTATCCGACCCCCCGATGCGCCAACCTGAATCCAGGACGACGCCAGGGGTGGTCGCCAACAGACTCCCCCGACCCTTGAGATGAAAACAGGGCCGGCAGCATCCCTACTCCTCAAAAAGCCCCCGCGGTCCTGCGGAGCTTAGAGGCAAGCCGCCATTCCCTCCCGGAAGCTCCTCCTCCTCCTAATAATTAGTTCCTTATTTGTCCACCATTCTATCACTCTGTTAAACTACTAATTCCCACAACACTGTCTATGCCCTGGGATATCAAACCAGTTAGTAGGGCCTTATTACTTATTATTACTTATTATCCTTGTCATCTGTCCTATTACCTATTTCCTTAGATTCTTATGACTATAATGTGATGTTGTATCTCAGGATTTATCCTGATTGCTTTTATTTAGTATCCTATTATGATTTATGTTGATTGCTTTAGTATCCTATGACTGTTGAATGTTGTATCTTTGATTTATGAGGATTGTCTTTTATGATTATGATTATCACTTGTTGTTTGTATGTATACTGATAGCTTATGCAGCAGAGAAAATTTCTTGGCCAATAAAGAATAAAGAAAGAATTATGGATCAGCTAACCAGGTGAAATCATCTGTCTCTTCCAAACTATGAAATCCAACCAAGCGCTTTCAGGGTCCCAAAGTACTTGCACAATTGAAAAAAAGGCAACACGGTGAAGGCATTTAGCTCAATGTTTGTAAGGCCTGTCAACTTCCATGGTGTGTTGCTGTAAGTCCAACTCCTTGAAGAACCTTATTAGGAGATTGTTGCTGGGAAATCACCCTGGATAACCTCTCGTCTGATGGGGATGTGTGTGCAATTGTGAACATCCTGGCTTTGAAGAAGTTTGTCCCTGGGTTGAGGAAAACAGCTGAGATTATTTTGTTGAAGAACGAAAGTTCTGAGACCAGCATTTTTGAAGTCTGGGGTTGAGCATCATAAGAACTTTGCAAAATCCTTAAACCAAACTATATAAAAATAAAAACATGTAACTGTTGTTGCCCGCCGGTGGCCAGCAAAGCTGGCAGCCGAGTGAGACAGTGAGGAGGTTGGGGAGGAACATGGGCCAGTCCTGGGGGTTGAAAGCTAAGGCAAGGGCTCTGCATCAAAATCAGTGAGGGAGTTAGAGAGCGAGGCAGAAGAAGAGCTGGAGCCTGTTCCCAGTGTGCGCATGCACAGAACTATCAGAAGACAAAAATAACTAAGAAAGCAGGGTCGACTTAGGAGTAAAGCCACACCTTGGAGGCAATTGGCCCCTCGCACAGGAAACAAAAAAGCAACAAATGGGTAGTGGGCTTTTGCAAGAAACAATTCGTTCATTCGTTCATTTCAATAGTGGAAAGTTCTGTTTGTGACTTTAAGAGACTCAAGTTTTGCTTTGCCCTGCATTTGGAAACTAGTTATCTGGAAGCACTCCAAACAAGATAAGGTGCATGTGGATAAACATTCCTCTGAAAGACTGTATGCTAAGCCTTGCTGACTGTGAATGAAAGGAATTCATAGTTGTGTAAATAAAAGAGGTTTTGCAGGGACCAAGACTTTGCTTCTTATTTTCTAAGGAAGCCTGGGTCAGAACAGTAACCCACTTTAACTTTAACTTTTATTTGATTTCTAGACCGCCCCTCTCCCAGAAGGGACTTGGGGCGGTGTACAGTCATATTAAAACAGTAAATATACATAATATAAATATAAATAAATATAGGTGTGGCTGGAGGAGGTAGCAGTAGTTTACTGTACAATAGTTAAAGTTAGATTAAAATTTAGGAATTTAAAAATACATTAAAACACCCCTAAAAACTTTCCCGGAATAAGATATTTGCCAGGAGGTATAAATGGGACTATAAATGGGCCAGGCCAGCTAATTGGAACAGGTGGGTCTTAAGTTTATGTCGGAAGGAGCGGAGGTCCGTAGTAGTTCTAATATCAGGGGGGAGGTCATTCCAGAGGGTTGGGCCCATCACAGAGAAGGCTCTACTCCTAGGCGCCGCCCGTTGGCATTGCTTGGTGGACGGCACCTGGAGGAGTCCCTCCCTGTGAGAGCGAATTGGTCGCAGGGATGTATGTGGTAGGATGCGATCCCGGTTTCAAGGAATAATACCATGAGATCAGTTACGGAGGTGGCACAAATGATACCACTTTGCCAGGACAAAAGAAAAAAAAAGATTGATTGCCATTATTTCCAATAGGCTTCACAAGGTTTTTCTCTTCACTGTCATACATACAAGTGTTGCAAAAAACCCGCAATGCCATGCTTGCATTTTTCCCTCTTTTTCATCCTTGTTGTTTGGCAGCTTGCCATCAAATCCCTTTAGCACTTGGTGTCAACATTTTTTTTTTTGAGACCTGACAAACAAACTGTCCTTTCTTGTTGAAGGTCTCCTAGGACCTGGGATTCTGAGGTTGTGATTATAATAATTAGAAATATGATAGACATGGAGAAGCTGCAAATGGATTGAAAATTGTTTATATAAACCCCTAAACCATTCTCATCTGCAATTACAGCTATGCACTGCTTGATCACACATGGTTTTTATCTAAAAATCTCAGATTTCTAATCTCTCCATACACCCACCCACACCCACACCCAAACACCCACAAAACATAAAGACAAGCACAAATACAGAAACACACACCAATATTTCTTTGGAACATGAGCTAAAACTCTAGAAGGAATTTAAAAAGTAGAGAAAAGTGATATGCATTCCTGAATGAATTGTTTTCTTCTATTTGTTGTGTCCATAACATTCCTTACAATGCTTTGTCCACAAGGAATGTGCCACATTTCTCATAGTAAATGCAGCACTACAGATCCTCTGCCTATTCTCCATAAGCAATACCAGGCAGGTGACATCCATTTTGCTAGCATCATTTCTCAGATCTTCCTGTTTTATATGATGATGGTCTTTAAGACACCTCCTTCTAACCTCTTTGAGGAAAGTATGTAAGTTATTGAGTCATGATCGGAGAAAGATATGTAAAATAGACCTGAAGGTGGGTGAGTGAAAGGGCATTGTACGAATTGTATTATGCATATGATATAGTTGCATGTGTGCTGATATTTTGCATCAAATTCACTATGTTGTCTTGAAACATCTGTAGAGCATGAAACAATTGCTGTTTATATGTTTTATATTTGTATATTTACAGTGACCTTGCAAAACGTAATGATTTTATGGACTTTGCACTTTCTATATATTGCTTGCTTTTATTTGCTTGATTGATGTAGGTCATCAAATGCCAAGCAATGTATAATAAACAAAGTATATGTATTTTTGTCCAGGTTCACATACTCCCCAAAACGTTGCCAGCATTAAATTTCACCTCTAGAAGAAAAAGTCTTTTCTTTGGAGATGGTGTACCATACACTTAGTTTTAGATTTCTACACTCAAATTTATGCAACTTTTAATTCCTCTGTCATAGACCAAATACCCTCCATATAACTTGTTTTTGATGAACATCTTAACCTAATCTAACATAGAAGAGTGTCTTCATCTTGCATATGTAAATCCTTCCAGAGAAAAGATGGAATTGGAGAAAAGCTGGACAGAGAACTGCATTATAGATCTCTTTAACAGCAATCATAAAAATATATATTCAATAGATTGATGCTTGCTATAACCTCACTGGTCAATAGTGAAGGCATCACTGATATATTAATACGCTCCTGGAACAAACCTTTTGGGATATCAGGCAGAAGAGGAAGAAACTTGGTTAATCTGATAGCCACTATACAGTATTTCCAATAAAGTGCTTTTATTATTTCAGTAGCTTAAAGAAATTGTATGACTCCTCATATTATATTTGAAAGGAAAGTCAAAATAGATATCATATCCTGCATGAAATGTGTTATAGCAGATCATGTACCTCTCTCCTCAGGGTCTTAACTCAGATTTATCAACACATCCTGGCTTTAGTATTTGCTGTTAAGGAGATCAATACTAATCCCCATATTTTACCCAATGTCACCATGGGCTTTCAAATCTATAACAGTCATTTTACTTCAAGAAAGATATATCATGCCTCAATGGAACTCCTTTCCTCTAAAGGCAGATTGATTCCTAATTATAACTGTGATGTCCAGAAATATCCAGTAGCAATAATTGCAGGACCTAACACAGAGATATGTCTTCATGTGGCCATCCTTCTCCACATCTACAAGTTTCCTCAGGTAACCATATATGGGGAGTATGTATACTTCACTTTATTTAGATAAGACTTGATCACTGGGATAAAGTAAACATTGACTGAAATCAGAAGGCTTATTTTTCTTTCAAATTTATGGGGAGACATGATAGCAGTGTTCCAATATCTCAGGGGTTGCCACAAAGAGCAGGGAGTCAAACTATTTTCCAAGGCACCTGAGGGTAGAACAAGAAGCAATGGGTGGAAAAACTAATCAAGGGGAGAAGCAACTTAGAACTGAGGAGAAACTTCCTGACAGTTAGAACAATTAATCAGTGGAACAGCTTGCCTCCAGAAGTTGTGAATGCCCCAACACTGGAAGTCTTTAAGAAGATGTTGGATAGCCATTTGTCTGAAACGGTATAGGGTTTCCTGCCTAGGCAGGGGGTTGGACTAGAAGATCTCCAAGGTCCCTTCCAGCTCTGCTATTGTATTGTATTGTATTGTATTGTATTGTATTGTTTTGTATTGTATTGAACTCTTAAGGAACATACTAATAGCTGCTCCTCCTTCAATAGCATGGGTAATAATACGATTATAGAAAGTCTTATACAAATTAATTGCACTAGAAAGCTGCTGTTGCACCAAATGTTGCTAGCTGCATTTGCAAAATGTAGCTAATAACTAGTTTAGCAACTTTTCTGAGTTCATCTAATAGACTAAATGTGTTTATTCAGCATAGGAATCCGAAAGTGAAACCTAAGCAAGATTAAGACAAATAAAGATTGGTAGACAACTAATTTTAAAAGTTCATGCTTGAAAGAGTTGGAGGAACACAACTGCCAAATCTTAAATTGTTAATATGAAATGAAAAAAGGGACTAGCGATGACATGATAGCAGTGTCCCAGTATTTCAAGGGTTGGCACAAAGAAGAGAGTCAAACTATTCTCCAAAACACAAGAAGCAATGGGTGGAAACTAATCAAGGAGAGAAGCAACCTAGAACTAAGGAGAAATTTCCTGACAGCGAGAACAATTAATCAGTGGAACAATTTGCCTCCAGAAGTTGTGAATGCTCCAACGCTGGAAGTTTTAAAGAAGAGATTGGACAACCATTTCTCTGAAATTGTATTGGGTTTCCTGAGCAGTGGGTCATCAGGTTTCCTAAGCAAGAGATTTCCTGAGCAGGGAGTTGGACAAGAAGACCTCCAAGGTCCCTTCCAATGCTATTATTCCGTTATTCTGAAAATGGAAGTAAATGTTTACTTTCTGAACTATAAAGAGAAAACAATATATATTGACAAGCTTCTAAAATAATCAAAAACTCTTGTCTCCTTTCTTAATTTTTCTGTATTTTCTACAGTTGATATATGGCTCTGCTCCAGCAACAAATAAGGACAAACAGGCTGGTTTCTATCATCAAATGTTTCCAAATATGGACCTCCAGTATAAGGGAATTCTTCAGCTACTGAAGCATTTTAAATGGACGTGGATGGGGGTCTTATCTGTGAATAATGAGAATGGGGAGAAGTTTGTGCGAAATGTAATACCAATGTTTGTCCAGAGTAGGATCTGCTTTGACTTCATTAAAAGATTCCCATTTGCTTCTTATGCCAATGACATTTTTGATATGGTAAAGGAAGGGATGCAAATGTACGGCACTGTCATGAACAGCACTGCCAATTCAGTATTAATTCATGGTGAAATTGGGGTAATGATAGTTCTGAGAATGTTTCCTTCCATGTCAAAATTTGAAGAGATACCATTGCAAGGGAAGAGTAAAATCTGGATTATGACAGCTCAGATGGATTTCACATCTCTTCCCTTCCAGAGATGGGAAGACCTAGATTTTCTCCATGGTGCTCTATCCTTTGCAGTTCATTCAAGAGAGGTTCTAGGATTCTGGGAATTTCTTCATATGAGAAAACCAAACTCTAATGAAGAAGATGGCTTTATCAGGGTTTTTTGGAAGGAGGCATTTGGGTGTGTGTTTTCGGGTTCGATGGTTGATGAGAAGAGCAACTCCCTAATGGACAGTCCATTGATGTGCACTGGGGATGAGAAGATAGAGACCCTCCCTGTATCCATTTTTGAAATGGACATGACTGGCCACAGCTATAGCATCTACAACGCAGTCCATATTTTGGCACAAGCATTAAGTATTGCTCTTTCAACAACCTTCAAACATAGAGGAAGAACATGCAAAATAGGAGTTACTGAACTTCTCAGACTTCATCCATGGAAGGGAATGTCTCAAGTAATATGGCTTTTTTCCCCCCTCTTCATTATGTTAATATAGCTCAGGCACATAAGAAAGGTTGTTCCAATGTTGCAGTGCCTGCATTATCATTCTTATTTATTTATTTTATTTAGTTTGTTAAACATGTACAAGATAAGAGGTATAAGTATGGACATGGACATGGACAAAGGAAATGAATACAAATAAATGGGGACAGTAGAACAGGGATGGTTGGCAGGCTAGTGCGCTTATGCACACCCCCTTTATGGACCTTTTGGAATGGAGTAAGGTCCACAGATGACAGTTTAAGACAGTTGAAGCTGTGGGGGTTTGAAGACGTCACAACAGAGTCAGGTAGAGCATTCCAGGCATTGACCACTCTGTTGTTGAAGTCGTATTTTCTGCAATCGAGTTTGAAGCAGTTTACCTTGAATTTGTATCTATTGTTTGTCCGTTGAAGCTATTGAGGTTGAAGCTGAAGTAGTCATTAACAGGTAGGATGTTGTAGCATAGACAACCTACTATGCTTAGGTTTTTATACTGCTTCTATTTCCCCCTTTATTTTTTGTTTTCATTTTGTAGCTCAATCAAATAGTAAGAAGCATCTCATTCAATAGTACTGCGGGAGAAGTACTATCTTTCAACCACAACGGAGAACTAAAGGCTGGGTTTGATGTCATCAATTGGGTCACATTCCCAAACAAATCCTTTTTGAAAGTCAAAGTTGGTGGAATACATTCTATGATTTCCCAAGAGGATATTTTAATAATTAACGAAGAAGCTATCATTTGGCCAAGCAGATTTAACCAGGTTTGGATAATCCAGGAGCAGGTTAATAATGTTTAACTGAACAGATATGACCTGTATGATAGTTCTAATGATATTTTTTTGGTCTTCTCATATCTGAAATAATAAAACATATGCCAGGGAAAATTTATAGTGATTGATGTTGTAGGGAGATTAATTGCCATACTCCCTTCAAGTTAAAAGAAGAAAAATCCTCAGAAATATTGACAACCAATGTGAACAAATCTTTTATGTAGTTATACAGTGTTGAAAAGGAGAATAATTTAATTGTAATGCAAAAAAATCTAAAAATTAGGAGAAATATATAAACCTATTCCATAACAACCTCTAAATTATATAATCTATATCATTAGCCTCACTGGTACAGTGGTTAGAGTGCACTACTGCAGGCCACTCCTGCTGCCTGAAGCTGCCTGCATTTTGGTAGTTCAAATCTTACCAGGCTCAAATTGACTCAGCCTTCCAAGGTGGGTAAAATGAGGACCCAGATTGTTGGGGGCAATATGCTGATGATTCTGGAAACCACTTAGAGAGGGCTGTAAAGCACTGTAAAGTGGTATATAAACCACTTTATATAACACTTTATAGTCTAAGTGTAAAGTCAAGTCTAAGTGCTATTGCTATTATACAATACATATATTAAATCACATCAGGAATTGGCATCTAACAGACCTGTGTTGATAGTGATAGAAGCTAAACCAAGTGGTTTATCTTAGTAGTAATTTACCAGAATATTTAGCAGAATAGAAAATTTTAAGGCAATAGGAAACTGGAAAAACACAAAGAACAAGTTTCCATTCCACTGCCAATAAAACTCCATGGATGCATTTTGTGTCAGCAGAAGATGAGCTTGATTTAGGAATATCAAAAGTACACAGCAAAGGCTACGAGGGGGAGCTCTATAAATCTCATGACATTTTCCTCCCTTTGTTTCTTTTCATTGATATCACTCACAAGGCTTTGCACCAAACCTGATACAAATTGGGAGCTTTGAAGAAAGGACCGTATTTTTCAGAGTATAAGACACACCTAGCTTTTGGGGAAGAAAACAAGGGAAAAATATCTGCCTCTGCCTCTCAGCAATTTCCCTCCTTGAAACAAACAGCAAACAGAACAGACAAGATATACTGTTTGTACTGCTATATTTCAGATTATACTTATACAGATGCTGTTAAAATTGATGTGCTTTCTGGGGGTATAGTTATTCTCTGCTATTTAAAAGAATAGCAATTTTTAGAAGAAAAGCATTGGGCTCTTCAGATCAAGCATTTATTTTAAAAAGCTTCTTCATTTTGTTAAGTTGTCTAGAATAATAATAAGCAATCTTTTAAAAATAAGTCTAATAATTTGAACATTCTATAGGCATTTATAGTTGTTGACTTGCCTCCTTGCAGCAAACTGCCTGATTAGCACAAAAAGAAAAAAAAAGCTGCCTCTGTTTCCCAACAATTTGCCTCATGGATCAAACAGCAAGTTTCACTTTCAATTTCTCCTGATCATCAGCTGTTAGGTTGCAGGGATTGCTATAGTCCAGTGATGGCGAACCTTTTTTCTACGGCGTGCCAGAATTGCGTGCACACTCGCTACTGCACCCCCCGCGTGCCCACTCAATTCCCCACCCAACTGCGCATGTGCACGTCTCTCTCTCTCACACACACACACATACACACAGCATGCACCCCCTCCCCCATGCTCCGGAGGCTTTCCTGAAGCCTGGGGAAGGAAAAAATGGCCTCCCCCGCCCTTCTAGATGTCCTCTGGAAGCAGAAACAGATTCTTTGGGGCCATTTATTGTCCTTTCCAGGGGGGCTTTCCTGAAGCCCAGCTCCTCTTCCTTCCTCGGCTGTTGGAAGAGCGCTGCGCCCGTTTCATTCTCCTTGAGAGCCGCCTTGCTTGCCCCGGCGCAAGACTAGCGCTGCCGGGGAGAAATCAGCAGGAGGGGGAGAAGAACACAAACTTCTGCTAGGGATGCCTTCTCCCCCCCTCGCCTTCCCCTGATCTCTCCCTGGCAGCGCTCGCCTCACATGGCAGCAAAGTGTGTGTGTGCCTGTGTGTGTAACGGGGGGGTCTGGCTGGGACCGATCAGCTGAGAGGCTGGCAAAGAAGCGGTGCTCGGAGGAAGAAGGCAGAGATGCTGGCTGGCATTAGCTTCCCTTACTTTTTGCCGCCGCTGCCCCGGCAGGAAGGAGCATTACCACCCCCTCCCTGCTGGTTGCAGCCCAGGCCCCGCCTGCCCTGCTTAGCTGAAAGTGGCGAGGGAGCAAGCCGCGATGAGCAGGAAGGGAAATGAGCGCTGGCCACTATCCCTGCCTTTTCGCGACCTCTCAGGTGATTGGTCCCATCCAGCCCCTGTTTACACAAACACACAAACAGCTTGTTGCCGCGCGAGACCAGCGCTGCTGGGTAGAAATCTGGGAGGGGGAGAAGAAAACAATCTTCTGCTAGGGATGGTCTTCTCTCCCCTCTCCCACTGATTTCTCCCCAGCAGCGCTCACCTTGCGCCGGCAACAAGTGGTGTGTGTGTGTGTGTGTGTGTGTGTGTGTGGCTGGCGCTCATTTCCCTTCCTGCTCATCGTGGCTTGCTCCCTCGCCACTTTCAGCTAAGCAGGGCAGGCAGGGCCTGGGCTGCAACCAGCAGGGAGGGGGTGGTAATGCTCGTTCCTGCCGGGGCAGCGGCAGCGAAAAGTAAGGGAAGCTAATGCCAGCCAGCATCTCTGCCTTCTTCCTCCAAGCGCCGCTTCTTTGCCAGCCTCTCAGCTGATCGGTCCCAGCCAGACCCCCATTACACACACACACACACACACTTTGCTGCCTCGTGAGGCGAGTGCTGCCAAGGCGTCCCAGTACCAGGGCTGAAGGGGTGGCGAGGACGGGCGGCCAAGGGCTTCCCTCCCTCCCCACCCAAGCAGACTTCTTGCACGGCTCCAGCCTGCGGCTCTGATGAGGATCCGCGGTCCGGAGAGTTGCCGCTTCCAGCGGGATATATTCTGCCAGGCCCTTGGCGGCGTCTTTATGCGGTTAGCTCGCCTCCCCACCAGCAGCTCCCCTGCCAGCATCCTGGCTGGAAGCGAAAGTGCAACAGCCGCTGTTGTGGAAGGGAGGAAGGGGTGGCGGTCACCTGTTCTCGCCACTGCCACCCCTACGCCCCTGGTAATAGCGACTGTTGCACTGCTGCTTCCAGCCGGGATGCTGGCGGAGGAGCTGCTGGTGGGGAGGCAAGCTAACCGCATAAAGACGCCGCCAAGGGCCTGGCAGAATATATCCCGCTGGAAGCGGCAGCACTCCGGACCGCGGATCCTCATCAGAGGCACAACCTGGAGCCGTGCAAGAAGCCCACTTGGGTGGGGAGGGAGGGAAGCCCTGGCGGCTATCACAGTGCCACTTCTGGCTGGTGTGGGAGTGGCTGCAGGAACCGGCTGGCCGCTCCTGCCCTTCCCCTTGTGGCTGCCGCTGCTGCTGCTTTTCTAAAGTGCCCGAGCCAGCCAAGCCCTTCGGACTGCAGATGAGCCATGGGCTGGAGGGCAAGACCCATGCAAGAAGCTCACTCGGGCGGTGAGGGAGGGAAACCCCGACCACAGCTCTGCTCTACTAAGCGACGGCCGGGATCCCCTCTCCACATCTTTTGGCACGCGCGGCCCTTGCTCTTCCTGTTGGTGCTTTTTGCGTGCACATGTGCGATCACCAAACGGCCAACGCGCATGTGCACACTGAAAATAAGGTCATTTTCCTGGTGTGCGCATGCGCACCGGGCGGCTCCTCTTCTGTTTTCTGGCACGCCAATGCACGTAAAGACCAGCTGGATGCTGCGCCCGAACCCGGAAGAGCAACTGGTGATGGCTCCACGTGCCAGGAGAAATGGCTATGCGTGCCACTTCTGGCACGCGTGCCATAGGTTCGCCATCACGGCTATAGTCTATTGAAGCCTACGCAAGCCCCCATTTGCTGCAAAGAGGTAAATTGCTGGGAGGCAGAGGCCAAAGGGTTGGGGCCGGTGGGTGGGTGGGGCTACATTTGGTGTATAAGACACACCCACATTTTCACCCTCTTTTAGGGGGGAAAAAGGTGTGTCTTATACTCCAAAAAATCCGGCAACTATAATCACACAGTCTTGGAAAATGCAAAGCATTCTCTTCTATCCTTTATGAACAGGTCCGGCCACTTTCTCTGTGTAATAAATAGTGCCCTGTGGGTTATGCTAAGACCAAAATAGAAGGGAAGCCATTTTGTTGTTACAATTGTCTTCACTGTCCAGAAGAGAAGATTTCCAATCTGATAGGTGAGTGATGAAAGATAAATGATGCAGTTTTCAGATATACTGATATTAGTTGCTGTAGATATTCACTTCTATGCACTCTTTTTTTTCACAGTATATAGATGCAGTGTAAATGTATAATCTAACTACAGATCGTAACACTGTCTTCTCACACTGAGAAAATCTGTATTTTCTTTTTTTTTAAACAAAGTTTTATTGGTTTTTTTAGGGAAAAGAAAGGAAAGGGGTGGTGGAATGTGTTACAAATTTTGGCAGTTACAATATGTAGAAGGTGTCCCCTCCCCCCATACTCATGATATTCATTTAAACATAAACTTTAATACTAAATAGCAATATTTTGTCAGCATATAGATTCAGATAATAATTTCAATCAATTTTTATCAAGCAGATTTTCCTGTTCATTTTTGTGATCTGAGTTTTCTTGGTATTGCCCCTTCTCCCCCCGCCAGCAGCGCTCCGGCCCCTCCCGTGTCCTGTAGATCTGGTGTAGGATCATCAGTTTTATCTAGGAGTGCTTTGTTTTTTTCCATAAAGGCCTGAGCCTCTGTGGTTGTGCTAATTCTAACTCTAGTATTCTCCCAGAAAATTAGCATACCTTCAGGCATCAACCATCTGAACCACACCCCCTTCTGGTAAAGCTTCTTCGCTAATTGCGAATAATTTTTTCTTTTCTCTCTCACTTTCTTGGGGATCTGTTTCAGAATGGTTATTTCTCTATCTTGATATTTCAGAGCTTGCCCCCTTTGTGCACTTCTGTATTTTCTGAGGGCAGCTCACATAA
This sequence comes from Natrix helvetica, assembly GCF_964273705.1. Lineage (NCBI taxonomy): Eukaryota > Metazoa > Chordata > Lepidosauria > Squamata > Natricidae > Natrix > Natrix helvetica. The sequence continues at coordinate 12,098,271 of NC_138554.1, read as the reverse complement.
TGACAGTGGTGGAATATTGAGATATTTGATATTCAGCCTGTGTAGAAACTGAGATCAAATTCACAATACCTGCTTCAGAAGACTACCAGCGTAATAACAACAACAACAACAAAAAGATGAAATAATATCAAATAAGATTATATGTTCCTTTAACAATAGCACTTAGACATACATTGCTTTACAGTGCTTTACAGCCCTCTCTAAATGGCTTACAGAGTTAGCCTGTTGCCCCAACAATCTGGGTCCTCATTTTACCCACCTGGGAAAGATAGAAGGCTGAGTCAACTTGAGCCTTGTTAGATTTGAACTGCCAAATTGCATGCAGCCAACAGCCAGCAGAAGTAGCCTGCAGTACTGCACTCTAACCACTACATCACCATGGCTCATGTACCTATCTAGAGATGTATAAATAAATACATAATGGCATGGAGAGACAAAACTTTTGTTAAATAAATTTGTCATGCACCCCCCCCCCATGCACAAACAATTAGAATTTACTCAGAAACATTTTAGAACATAGTTGGAAGGGACCTTAGAGATCTTCTAGTCCAATCCCCTGCTCAAGCAGGGGATCCTATACCATTCCAGAAAAGTGGCTTTCCTATCTACTCTTAAAAGCTTCCAATAACAGAGCACCCACAACTTCTGATGGGAAGGCATTGTACTGGTTTATTGTTCTCACTGTTAGGAATGATTTTTTTAAAAAAAGATGGTGTTATTAAATTATGAGCATTTTTACCGAATCGCTCCTGAAAATATTTTCTATTTTTTATCAAAACCCAATGACCCTTTAATGTTACATTCTAATAATTTCAGTTTAATTTCAGCACAACTATGTTTGCAACCTGATTCTTTTTTCCTAGATATGAACAACTGCTTTTCATGTCCAGAAGATCAGTATCCAAACAAGGAACGGGATTCGTGTCTTCCAAAAACTGTAACATTTCTGACATATGAGGAAACTTTGGGGTCCATCTTGGCCATGTGTTCTCTTTCTTTCTCTTTTATCATATTGTTGGTTCTCAGCATCTTCATTAAATACCAGGATACCCCCATCGTCAAAGCCAAGAACCGAAATCTCACCTACATCCTTCTCATTTCTCTCTTGCTTTCTTTCCTTTGTGCTTTACTATTTATTGGCAAACCTCACAAAATGATGTGTCTCCTTCGACAAAGTGCTTTTGGTATCATTTTTACTGTAGCTGTATCATGCGTGTTAGCAAAAACTATTGTGGTGATTTTAGCTTTCATGGCCACCCAACCAAAGTCTACAATGAGGAAATGGGTGGGGAAAAGGTTGGGCATTTCCATTGTGTTTTTCTGCTCTTTCATTCAAGTAGTTCTTTGTACTGTTTGGCTGTTGACTTTTCCTCCATTCCCTGATTTCAACCTGCATTTAATGCCGGAAGAAATTATTCTGGAATGTAATGAAAACTCCTTTGTCATGTTCTACTGTGTCTTGGGCTTCATGTTCCTCTTGGCCCTTGTCAGCTTTACTGTAGCATTTTTTGCCAGGAAATTACCAGACTCTTTTAATGAAGCCAAATTTATCACCTTCAGCATGTTGATTTTCTGCAGTGTTTGGCTCTCCTTTGTTCCTAGTTATCTGACCACAGGGGGAAAACATATGGTGGCGGTGGAGATATTCTCAATCATGACATCCAGTGGAGGACTTCTTGTATGTATCTTCTTCCCTAAATGCTTTATCATCTTACTGAGGCCAGAACTGAATAGCAAGCAACATCTAAGACAAAGAAACACCTAAAATATCTAGAACTGTATTGCCTAAAAAAAAAAAAAGCTATGCAAAAGCATCAAAAGCATAATCCTTTGCCATCAATCAATCAATCAAAAGAATAAGATCTGGCTGATCAATTGAAATCTTCCAGAACACAAAGAGAAAACTTACCTATTCTGTTATCTAAGTGCAATATTGTATTTGCTAAAGAAAGGCCCTGATTTCTTTCAAACTAGCTTTCACCTGAGGCTTCATAATCATCTTAACTGAATCTACTTAATGTTTTTTGGAGATGCTTTGTGTTTTAAAGTCTAATATTTTAGTTAGCCTCAATTCCCATCCTTTAAAAACCTTTTTAAAATTCTTAATAAACTCTAATGTTATATAGGCTTTTTTTTCATTGATGACAAGATATTTCTTGAAAAGGTTAGAAATGGCATTGTGCAAACTAATTTACCACATGCCCTTCTGTTGGGCAGGATTGTGGCTTGCACTGCTCTTTAGAAGCATATCTTAAATTTCAACCTGTATCCATTGAAGAAGTCATTTTTAAAAGTTTCTTTAATTTGCATACGGTTCAACTTTGGTACTGAATCCCAAATCCAAAAATGTTTTCCTACATCAACTATAATCATATCTTGACCATCAGTATATTTAAATTCAGAAACCTTACATCAGAAAAAATATGTTGTTTCCCCCCACTCCCTGGCCTGAATATTTTGGAAACTGCACAGAAAAAGAGATGTCAGAAATGGTTTCTGGTTCTGTGTTTTAAATGAGCACGACCAGAATCAGAATTAGACTAGAACTTGAAGGGACCAGCCCCCTTCTCATTCTATGCTATTTCAGACAAGGTGCTATCAAGACTCTTCTTAAAAACCTTCAGTGATGAAGCATGTGCCTCCTCTGTCAGCAAAAACAGGGCTACCTTTTGCTGGCAGAGGGTGGCAGAAAGCCATCACAGCTGAAAACAGCCAACGGGTATGCACCACATGAATGCACGCAGCACACACGTACACATACTTACCGCCAGCGACACTCCGCAGTGCCTCCATGATACTCCAGCTGCTTGGCAGATCATCGCGCAGGTGCCTTATGCTCCATGCATGGAAGCCCCAAACAGCTCAAATACAGGTAAGGTGCATGGGTGGACAGGTGGGCCCTCCAGAGCACCATAGTGGAATGGTACTGATGCTCCCAGCAGGCACTGGTATGCCCGTATCGGGGTGTACTGGTCGTATCCCTCCACTGGTGCAGGCAGCCGCCCCAACCTCCATTTTTTATTTATTTATTTTATTTTCAAGATTTATAGACCGCCCCCTCTCCCCGAAGGGACTCGGGGTGGTGTACAGGCATCTCATTAAAAACCAAATACAAAAAATAAATACTCTTAAATACCCTTAAAATCGAATTAAACCTAACAGCTTTTTGCTGGCAGAGTGCTATAGGAGGCTGCTGCAGATGTAAATGGAGCTCAGGAGCCTGTTTTCGCTGGCCGAGGGATCAGGCCACCACAGACACCAAGCTGGCCATGCCCCCCAGCCCTCCCCCCAAAGGTCAAACACAACTGTGATTCAGCCTTCAATGAAATCAAGTTTGACACCCCTGGCTTAGACAGTAAGTAGGCTATGTTATACCTAGGAGGACATGGTATCTTTTACAGAACATTGCTGGTAGTTTTTATGTATATTTAATCATATGTCATTGCTCTTTTTTTTTTTACAGTTTTATCTGAACTTTCAGCTTTTAATAGGGATCAAATGGTGAAATTCTGCCTCCTTTGTTGAATGGCAAGAAAGGTTAACTGCCTGGATAGCTTTCCATAGAGCCACAGCATTACAGATTAGTGAGTCCAGAACACTGTTTATTTTTGGATATTGCTCCTCTGCAAATTGAACCCCATTTCTGAGACTGTTCTAGGATAATGGTGAGCCTTTTTAGAGTTGGTTTGTGCTCCAACAAAATTTTAGCTAACAAAAATGTACTTCTGGATCTTTTTTTGGAAAACTGGTTGCTGCACTTAACTGTTGTTTTTAGAAGACTATTTTTTTTCTACTATTTTCTTAGCCTATGACTACCTAGCAGTAAGATTGCCCCACTGAGGAAAGAATAGTTTGCAGCAGTGACCTGCAGTCAGGGGAGGCAGGGGAGGCAGAGCCTCACCGCTTTCATGAAAAGAAAAAAAATGTAAAAGGGAAAAGGCGAGTGGTGAGGTGAGGCTTTAAAAAGCCTCTAAAAAAGGGGGGACTGTGACAACTTTGATCTTTGCAAGTGTGCAAGCAAAATACCCCAGGATCACGTTGGCAGGGACAGCAACTCCTTCCGCTGAGCTGTGGAGAAGAGCCACACTGTGCAGGAGGCTCCTCAGCACAAGCCTCAGATCAGCGTGACCTGCGGTCCCCTTCATGTTGGCTCAGGAAGGAGGGGAATGGGACCACATGTGCAGGAGGCCCTCAGCGCTAGCCTCAGATCAGCGTGAGCCGCGGTCCCGTTCATGTTGGCTCAGGATGGAGGGGAATGGGACCGCTTGTGCAGGAGGCTCCTCAGCGCTAGCCTCAGATCAGCGCGAGCCACGGTCCCATTCCCCTCCTTCCTGACCCAACATGAAGGGGACCATGGCTCACGCTAATCTGAGGCTAGCACTGAGGAGCCTCCTGCACAGTGTGGCTCTTCTCCGCAGCGCAGTGGAAGGAGTTGCTGTCCCCATCACTGTGATCCTGTAGTATTTTGCTTGCACGCTTGCAAAGATTGAAGTTGTCACAGTCCTCCCTTCATGATGATCATTTGATGACGTCAGTGCCTCACCAGCCATAAACCTCACCGCACATCACTGGTTTGCGGATATCTACTAAACAGCACATTCTTTTAAATCCCATATTCTATATTACAGAAAATTTATTCTACATAATTATCATATCAACCTTGTTACTTTTTAAAAAGTATTTTTATTATACAGCTTTTTTCATTTTACATCACAGTTCAGCTTTGCAACAGCGATATACTGATTATATCCACAGTTTTTACATTATATATACTATTATGTCTTCTAATATACAATATCATGTTTGTAACTATTATTTCTATATTTCTAACATAAATCTCTATATAATTATCATTCTAGATATTTTATTTTACATGTTACATTTGTATAACATCTTACCATAATATTATTTACAATAAATATTCTTCTGTCTATCATTATACTTGTACTTATTTCTAATTCGTTAATCTTCTTTCATTCTTAATTTTCTAATCTTTGCATCTGCTATCTAACCAATTGTACCATGCATTCCAAATTAAGTAGTATTCTGTTTCTCCTTTGCCTTTAATTCCATTGTCAACAAGTATCCACATTACTTCTATTTCATCATCAACACCCTGGAGAATACCAACTCCAATAACAAAACAAGTAATCAAGACAAATACTTGGAAGGAAGAGGATAAAGTCAAGCACATTATCTGTCTCTTCAAATTACTGGTCCACAGCCTTCCAAGATTGGCTTATTGTCAATATGTCTTACTTAAATGACCAGGTAGATTGAGCCTGAAGTTAGACAAATAGGCAAAATGTTTGTAACCTTGATCTTATTGATCATAGAACTTCAAGTAATTGATAATTGTCCTCCTTTGAAATGTCCATTGAGTCTCCCTCTTTCAATTCCACATCAGTATTATTATCCTGGAAACATTATCATTGGTGGCATTCTTTCTCAATTCTATGTATTATCCAATCAAATCACTTTTCAAAGAGATCCTTCTCATGATGTATTTGATTCTAGCGTGTAAGTGTTCTATGTTTTACTTTGCTTTCTAACTGTATCACATCCCCAGGTAAGGCTTAATTTAATAGCTAATTTAAATCTGTTCGAGATTATCATTGTAGCATCAGTATAAAAGGGTATTCCTCTCTCTCCAAAATTACCCCTCTTTTCCAAAGTGAAGATATGTTATCAATGGATGAAGATCAAGCCCTATTCCCTTCTGAAGATTCTATTCAAGCCTTAGGATATTTATGATGATCTCATGTCTTAACTATCTTCTTTTATATAACCATTACATCAAATGAATGTTGCATTAAATGAAAAGAAATTGGTGCATATAGTCCCACCAATGAATGTTGCTTTGATAAAGTTTCATTCAATTTGGGGCAATTGTATTCAGTGCTTTGTTTTGGGAATATTTTAAAAACTGTACTGTTGCTCCCGAGCACAGCTTTTAATCACTAAGCTAATTTTTAATAAGCATCGATTTCCCTGTATATAGTGTTTGTGAATCTCTGTGCATTCTTTTTTATTTGATTGCATCACATAAAGAAAGTTGTGTTTTCAAAAGTTCATTTCGTAGGATGTCAAAGTGTTATATTTTTAGATACTAAAAAAAATCCTGCTTATTAGAATTGGTAGTCTTAATAATTCAGCTTGATGAATTTTAACTTGTTGAAAGGCATAAATCTTTAGTGATATCCTTAGGTCAGGATGGTGGTTTGCATCAAAAGAACTTATGATTTTATGAGAAAAAATTGTTAAACCTTGTTCCTATATGAAAGATACATTTTCAAATTCTGCATAAATGGTAGGATTTTTCCATACTGTAAAAAGGCTGTAGGTTGGTAATATGTACTGTAAATCACCATAAAATGTGGAATAAACCCTGACCAAAGAATCCTTGATTTACATACTAATCAAAATTCTGCATTTTAAATCATGTTTAAATCATCATATTTGAAGGCATATTTCTCTAAATAGATGAGACACTACACATAATTTTAAAACAAGCAAAAGGCAAATTTATAAAGGGTATACCATTGAAATATAAACAGTTGAGCACTGCTTTTTTTAAAAAAAGTTTTTTATTAGATAAACATTAAAAACATTGAACATAGTGTGACATTTCTGGCATAAACATTTCCATATAGCGATTGGATCTTACAACAATTACATTTTATATCAGTTACATGGGTATGTGTAGTCAGTCAGATTACCTGTCCATTGATCCTTTGTTTTATATAATTATTAACCATACAAATATATATCCAATTCCTACCTATTACACATTCTTAATACCATATTTTCAAATCTTAACTTGTCTGTGTTTTACTGTCCCAGCCTTTTCCCCTCATTTCTAACCATCGGTATCATTTGTCCCAAATTTTGTGATATTCAGTCTGACTCTTGTCTTTGACCACTGGAGTCAGTCTGTCCATTTCTGTGCACGTCAATATCTTATTTATTATTTCTTGTTCTGAGGGAGTCTCTTTATTTTTCCATTTTTGTGCAAAAGCCAATCTTGCTGCTGTTAAAATATGCAGCATTAAATATAGTCCACCTTTGCCATATCTTTCTTTTGTGATCCCTAATAAAAATAACTCTGGCCTCAACTCCATCCCTTGATTTAGCATCCTTTCCAAATACTTTCTTATCTGGTGCCAAAGAGCCCTAGCTTTCGTGCACTCCCATCACACATGGTAGAAGGTCCCTAGTGCAGCATTACATTTCCAACATTGTTGCAATAAGTTTTTGTTAGTTTTAGCTAATCTTGTGGGTGGGGTGTGCCACCTGTAGAACATCTTGTATAAGTTTTCCTTATACAAGGTGGCTAAAGTTAACTTTCTTTTTCATTCCCATATGTCTTCCCAATTATCCAAATCTATGCTGTAACCAAAATTCCTACTCCACGATAACATGGTTTCCTTTACTTGCTTTTCCTCCATTGCATAATCCAATAGGTATTGATATATCTTTTTAATCAGTTGAGCACTGCTTGATGTAGTCATTATATTCCTGTAATCATTTATTATTTGAAAACAGAATGACCACTAAGTAATAATCAAAAGTATAGTAATTTTTGCAATCTTTTCCCCACTTGGTCTATGGGGAATACAATCTATCTTAAAGCAGTAAATATGCTTTATTCATCCCATGAAATGGTGTGCATACAATACCTTAAAGAGGATAAAAGATTCATTAACGTTTTTTTTTTTTTTTTGCAGTGTAATAACTCAAAGCTATCAGCATATCCTGGCTTTGCAATTTGCTGTAAAGATAATTAATGAAAATCCAAGGATCTTGCCTAACATCACACTAGGGTTCCATGTTCTGAACAGCAATTTCCAGCCAAGGTGGATTTTGTGTGCCTCAGTGGAACTTCTCTCCACACGGGGCAAGTTTTTCCCAAATTACAAGTGTGATGAGCAAGCAACGGTAGCTGTTATTGGCGGACCTAATGCTGATGTATGTATCTTCATGGCAAACTTTATGCAAATCTACAAATTTCCACAAGTGAGTTATCCTCAGAAATACAGTTGGATTTTTAGTGTTGGTTTCATTGTGTTGTGTAATTTGATTTTACTGAAGATCAATTCATGATCATGTAAAAACGATTTTATTTTACTTCTCAGACTTATGACTTGAAATCATTTATCAGGATCTTGGAGTCCTAGTGGACAACCATTTAAATATGAACCAGCAGTGTGCAACAGCTGCCAAAAAAGCCAACACAGTTGTAGGCTGCATAAACAAGTATAGAATCAAGATCACATGAGGTGTTAATACCACTTTATAATGTCTTGGTAAGGCCACACTTGGAATACTGCATCCAGTTTTGGTCACCACAATGTAAAAAAGATGCTGAGACTCTAAAAAGAGTGCAGAGAGGGGCCACAAAATGAATAGGGGACTGGAGGCTAAAACATATGAAGAATGGTTGCAGTAATTGGGTATATCTAGTTTAATGAAAAGAAGGACTATGGGTGACATGATAGCAGTGTTCCAATATCTCAGGGGCTGCCACAAAGAAAAGGGAGTCAAACTGTTTTCCAAAGCACCTGAAGAGTTTTTAAGATTGGATAATCATTTGTCTACAATTGTATACGGTTTCCTGCCTAAGTAGGGGGTTGGGCTAGAAGATCTTCAAGGTCCCTATTCTAGTATTTTCTAATTTGTTCCTTAGTGATTTGAAATGTTTTTTTTTACTTAGCAATGATTTTACCAAATTTTTGTTGAGTATGCTGAGTCTTCAGAACATAACTGAATGTTAAAATACTGCATTTTAGGTGAAATTCCTGTGCAAGTACACATAAGAAATACATGGACAAGTGTGAGAGAATTTCTACATTCTCTCTACAGGGATCTTATGTTAAGAAGCTTTATCCCTTGATTTTAACCATCACTACCTATGTTGTTTCTTGCAAACAAATTTGAATATGTTGAATAGAATAGAATAGAATAGAATAGAATAGAATAGAATAGAATAGAATTCTTTTTTGGACACACAGTAATGCAGCATTTAACAACTCTAATAAAATATAAATATTCATAGTTCATTGAATAATGGATTGGGACCATTCAAGGAATTTGATAGGACTGCTATTAATCAAATATTGCATTTACAAATTTCCCTTATTTTTTCCCTCATTAGTTTGTGTACAGTTCAGCTGCACTGGTGAGTGTCAAATACCAAGGCCTTTTCATTTCCCAGGTATTTCCAGAAATTAACCAACAATATAAGGGGATTCTCCAGCTATTGCTGCATTTCCGATGGACATGGATTGGAGTGATGTTCATTAATGACGATAGTGGGGAGAGATTTGTAGGAAAAGTGCTGCCCATGTTTTCCCAAGGAAGGATCTGCTTTGAGTTTGTGAAAATATTGCCAACAATAAATGTTTCCAACAAACTCACTGAGGTAGCAGGACAAAGTCTGAACTTAATTAGCATTGTTATGCAAGGAACAGCCAATGCAATAATTGTACATGGTGAAATTCAGACAATCATGGTTTTAAGGATATTACTTGAGCTATCTACATTTCACGAAATACCAATGAAACCCAAAATATGGATTTTCACAGCCCAGATGGATTTTACATCTCTCCCTGTTCAACGTAACTGGAACATGGACTTCATCCACGGTGCCCTCTCTTTTGCAGTTCACAGTGAGGAGGTGTTAGGATTCCATCAATTCCTCCAGTTCCGTAAGCTTACATCAGAAAAGGAAGACGGCTTTCTCAAGGAATTTTGGGAAGTGGCCTTTCAGTGTTCTTTCTCCAAGGCCACCTCAGAATCAGAACCAGGTGGACTCTGTAGTGGAGAGGAAAGTCTGGAGAATCTTCCTGAGTCCGTTTTTGAAATGAGCATGACTGGTCACAGCTACAGCATCTATAATGCTGTCCATGCCATAGCAGAAGGCTTGCATGCTATGCGCTCTTCTTCAATCAAAAGAACGATAAGGGTTAAAGGGCAGCATGAGATAGTCTATCAAGAGCCATGGCAGGTAACTTCCAAATAAAATTATTGTATGGCTGTATATATACAGAATATATTTTATCTGCCTAGACAAGGAGTTCCAGACTTTAATAGGCTTTTAAATTCAATTGACCTTATGAGATTTTTAAGATCTTTCCAGAAGTGGTATTCAGCAGGTTCTGACCAGTTCTGAAGAACTGGTAGTGGAAATTTTGAGTAGTTCAGAGAACTGGTAAATACCACCTCTGACTAGCTCCTCCCTCATCTATTATCTGCCTCCTGAGTCCCAGCTGATCAGAAGGAAATGGGGATTTTGCAGTAAGCTTCCCTTGGAGTGGGGAGGGAAGGGATATTTTACAGTATCCTTCTCATGCCCCACCACCAGCCACGCCCACCAAGCCACACCTACAGAACTGGTAGTAAAAAAAAATTGAATCCCACCACTGGATCAGCCAAAAACAAACAAACAAACAAACAAACAAACAAACAAACTTATGATCTCCCAGTTTCTAGATGATCCTGATGCCTTAACCACTATACCAGGGGTCAGCAACCTGCGGCTTTGGAGCTGCATGTGGCTCCTTCATCCCTCTGCCGCGGCTCCCTGTTGCTCAAAATATGCATCACAACCACCAATGTGTGATACCTGCTGGCATGCCATTTATTGAGCTTTTCGACCCCAGGTAGGCCAACCATGGATAAATCCGAGAAAAGAAAAGTTTCAGAAGAAAACAGAACATTTAATTCAACTACATATACTAGTTCTGTGGCCGCTCAGGAAATAGTCAGGCACTGGAAGGGTTTTGTGGCTTCCAGTGTTTTCTTTTCATACTCCAAATGGCTCTTTGAGTATTTAAGGTTGCCGACCCCTGCACTATACTAATCTGGCTCTGATAGTAATCTAACATAATAGCAGAGTTGGAAAGGACCTTGGAGGTCTTCTAATCCAACCCCATGCTCAAGCAGGTAACCCTATAACAGTGATAGCACTGGTGGCATGTGGAGCCATTTGTCAGGGCATGCGAGGCGCTGACAGGATATGTGTGCGCTGGCCAGCTGAGTTTACCTTTTTTAAAAGCCATTTTTCACCCTCCCCAGGCTCCAGAGGCTTTATAGGAGCCTGGGGAGGGCGAAAAGAGCCTCCCTGCCCCCCCAGGCCCTCCAGAGGCTTCATGAGCTTCCCTGACTTCCAGTTTGCTCGGAGGGTCATTTTGAGCTCTCCGAAGGCTTCAGGGACCATCCGGAGGCTTCCCTGACGCCTCCGGAGGGCGTGCAGGGGGGGGCGGGGAGGTTGTTTTTGGCCTCCCCAGGCTCCTATAAAGCCTCTGGAGCCTGGGGAGGGCGAAAAAAGCATGTAAAAATGGGGGGGTGCCTGTAGTGCATGCATGTGCACTGGGGGGGTCACGCATTGCATTATGGGCTCAGCAAGCCCGCACACGACCCCCCTGTGCTCCCCCCACTTATGGCACACAAGCCAAAAATGTTCGCCATCGCTGCCCTCAGGGCCGGATTTAGATGAAAAGAGGCCCTAGGCTATTCCACTTATGGGGCCCTTTCACCTCCCATTTTTAAGTTTGTAAATTACACGAGAGATAATAAAATACATCATTACTGTGATATATATATATCAATATATTAAATGAAACATGTTGTAATTGGTACTAACCTTTATAAAAAATGTGGCACGGATAATGAATAAAAATAAATGGCCCTTCTTGATCTTGAGGCCCTAGGCTGAAGCCTAGTTAGCCTATAGGAAAATCTGGCCCTGGCTGCCCTATACCTTTCCAGACAAGTGTCTATCTAAGTACTTTTTAATAGCCTCCAGTGATGGAGCACCCACAACTTCTAGTGGCAAACTATTCCACTGATTAATTCTTCTAACCATCAGGAAATTTCTACTTAGTTCTAGGTTCCTTCTTTCCATTCATTGTTTCATCTTCTGGTGCTTTGGCAAATAGGCTAACCCCTCTTCTTTGTGGCAAAAATTGAAACACTGCTATCAGGTCAACCCCTATTCCTTCTTTTCACTAGACCAGCCATACTCGCTTCCTGCAACCACTCTTCTACGTTTTAGCCTCCAACCCCCTAATCATCTTTGTAACTCTTCTCCGCACTATCACATCATCTTTTTTTTTATAATATAGTGATCAAAACTGGATGCAGAATTCCAGATGTAGTCTTACTAAGGCTTTTTAAATGATCACATGATTATTTCTTGCTTCACATGATCTCAATTATTATATTGTATAGATTTTATAATCTATTATATTATACTGCATTGTATTGAATTGTGTTGCATATTATATATTATATAATTATTTATTATATTACATGTTGTAGTAAAGCCTACTATATATTGTCCAGGCTAGAAAGTAAGACAATCTCACTTCTGGTCCCATCTTAGAAAGCCAGCTGGGTGACTTTGGGATAGTCATTCTCTCTCGGTTCAACTCCCTTCTTAGGGTTATTGTTGTGAGTAAAAAATGAAGTGGAAACAGTATTAGATAGACTCATCACCAGGGCTGAAATGCTTTGAAGTCTGCTACTGATTTGCTTCGGATTTTCTGGTTTCTAGCAAATATAAATCATGTGGCAGAGCTGCTTGTCGCGTAGCAGATTGTCAGAACTTTAAAAAAAAACTTTTAAAGCATTTTTAGCTAGTAATTTAAAAAAGGCTAAAAAGTTTTTTTTAAAAAAAGTTCCAACAATCAGCTGTGGCACGCAATGGTCAGAATTTTTTTTTTTTTACTTTTTAAAGCATTTTTTACTACCGGTTCGGGTGAACTGGCCTGAACTGGAAGCATTTCACCCCTGCTCATCACCTAACTTTATTTATAAAAATAATAAAGGTGGGTCTAAAAAAATCTATTAGATATCTATTTGTAATATCTACCACATTTATAAGAGACAGTGATTTATTGTGTATCTATTAATAGGTAGTCAACCATTATCACATTCATACATGCACAGGTACAGTATAGGTGGTATCGTGCTCAATAGTAGTAACTGTGAGAGGGATCTTGGAGTTCTAGTGGACAACCATTTAAATATGAGCCAGCAGTGTGCAGCAGCTGCCAAAAAGGCCAACACAGTTCTAGGCTGCATCAACAGAGGGATAGAATCAAGATAACGTGAAGTGTTAATACCACTTTATAATGCCTTGGTAAGGCCACACTTGGAATACGGCATTCAGTTCTGGTCACCACGATGTAAAAAAGATGTGGAGACTCTGGAAAGAGTGCAGAGAAGAGCAACAAAGATGATTAGGGGACTGGAGACTAAAACATATGAAGAACGGTTGCAGGAACTAGGTATGTCTAGCTTAAGAGAAAGAAGGACTGGGGGAGACATGATAGCAGTGTTCCAATATCTCAGGGGTTGCCACAAAGAAGAGGGAGTCAAACTATTCTCCAAGGCACCTGAGGACAGAACAAGAAGCAATGGGTGGAAACTAACCAAGGAGAGAAGCAACTTAGAACTGAGGAGAAACTTCCTGACAGTTAGAACAATTAATCAGTGGAACAGCTTGCCTCCAGAAGTTGTGAATGCTCCAACACTGGAAGTCTTTAAGAAGATGTTGGATAGCCATTTGTCTGGAATGGTATAGGGTTTCCTGCCTAGGCAGGGGGTTGGACTAGAAGACCTCCAAGGTCCCTTCCAACTCTACTATTGTATTGTATTGTATTGTATAAGATTTAGCCAGTCATTACTATTTTCATAATATATTTTATTAATATGATCTTTAAATAAAATTACTATTATTATTGATATTACTTCTCTTCCTAATTTAAATTTAGCTTCTCCACTATCTGAGAAGTATCTCCTTTAATAACAGTGTTGGCGAAACAATTTCATTTGAGTCAAATGGCAAATTAATAGCTGGATTTGATATTATAAATTGGGTTACATTTCCAAACCAATCCTTTTTTAGAGTGAAAGTTGGAAGAATGGAATCACAGCATTTTCCTGGCAAAATATTCATCATTTCTGAGGATGCTATTCAATGGCCGAGAAAACTTACTGAGGTATAGTTTATAGAAACCTTTCCATACTGAGCTTTAACAATAATCACTTCAGAATTTAAAATTCATATGTTTTTATTTATTACTCATTGGTGAAATTTAACAAATATAATAATAACACACTGATTTCCCCCCCCCCCCAACCTGGATGTTCTAAACTTTTTGTCCATGTTTCCTATACATTATCAATGTTTATGTTCAACTTGTACTTTATGTATCTTTGGAGCAGGGTGAAATTCAGCTGGTTCTGACAGGTTCTGGAGAACCAGTAGCGGAAATTTTGAGTAGTTCGGAGAACCATTAAATATCATCTCTGGCTGACCCCAGAGTGGGCATGGAGATTTTGCAGTATCCTTCCCCTGCCATGCCCACCAAGCCACACCCACAGAAACGGTAGTAAAAAAAATGAATTTCACCACTGCTCTAAAACATCTAAGCCATACCAACTGCTCAACTGAATTGATGTAAAGTTGCCAGATAATTTATATATCATATTTGAAATTCAATTGCTAAAACTTCTTAAAAACCACCATATCAACTGTTTGAAAATGTTAATCCATTTTCTAGCACAGGAGTTTCAAAAAAACATTTTGGACTAAAGTTTGTGCTGTAATGTTAGTTTCTACATGTTTGTGGATCAAAAGCCCTTCTTTGTTAATATCCAATTATATCCAGCAGCTTTCATTTCTGGGAACATCCATCTTAGTTTTTAGTAAATTAACCCAAGAACTTGGCAAGATTTTAAAGAAATTATATATGCGGCTGTCAAAAAAGTCTCATTGGGTAATTAATTTATTTTTACTTAAAAACACTAGAGTGTTATATTTCTAAGTGCTATTCCTAATGTTATTAATTTTTGCCCCCAAAATTCAATAATTGGTCTGGCTTAATAAAATTCCTAATAGTAATTAAATTGGAGTGCCCCTATAGATATACACCAATTTGTGTCCAATGCAATAATTTTTATACTTAAACATTTTTAGTTCAACTTAGAATGATATATTTTGGGAAAATTTATAATCCCAAATATTGTATACAATCGAAACAAATATTATACCACAGATAATATTAATTATTATTTATCAGATAATTAAGCATTTATTAATAACTAATTAGTAAGTTACAATTTGTAGAAGAGCACAATATTTGTAAAGGGTATAAACATCATTCCCAGGCCTTAGAATTTTATATTTGAAAGTGTTTAGTTTTGATCTTCAAATTCTAAAAAATCAAGAGATATTTTCTAATTTAAAGTGGCTATATAATTGTAAATGGGATTGCAAAGCACATGTGAAGCAAATTGGTACCAATGTGGTAGAAACCCACCTCTGGGATGCATGCATTCTTGGAAGCCATCTCTGGCAGTGATGGCATTAAAATTACTAAATAAGCACATTAATAAAATTAGACCTTCAAGAAAATTAGTGTGTATGTCAGAGTGCACACAGTATGACTGCTAAAGCCAGAATTATGTTGGCTAATGCCTTTTCATTTCTTCTCTGGTCCCCATCATCAAGGACTGCTGGTGATAAGTAACTATCATCCACAACTCCTCCCTTTACAGGTACATCTCCATCTTCACATTCTAGGAGTTTGTCTCCTTCAGCCGAAACATCAGGAAACCTCCTCCCATTATGCCAACAAAGACCATGTTGCCTGCTTCCTTTCACAAGCCACTAACCACTATTAAACCATGTTGCACAACCTCTCTGGCTCTGGTGCAAGCTATCACTGGGTTTCTCTTCTCTCTGGCCTCTCTAGTCACTCTGGGCTTCTCTCTGGACTGGGCCCATAACCTGTCAGAGTGCACACAGCGTGACTGCTATTTTGAAACAACCCAGGAGCAAAATACAATACACGGAGGTTTTGTCTTTCAAAGAGTGGTTTATCTACAAGACTTATATACACATACATAGATACATGTGACAGGCAAATGCTAGGCAATCAATCAATCTTCAACTCTACATAGAGAACTACAATGGAGATAGATACACGAGGAAAGTGATACACAAGGGGAGAGAGAGAGAGAGAGAGAGAGAGAGAGAGAGAGAGAGAGAGAGAGAGAGAGACGCCCTCACATGGCCCCCCTTATATATACAGTTTCTTAAAGTGGCAGTAACCCTGCTGACTCATCCTCATGTCATCATCTCAGTTTACAGCCTTACAGCAGCTGGTCAGCTATTAATCGGCATTACCCTGACAGTGTATGTTGCCAGACCACCATGTTTGCAGATTATATTTTGAATTGTAAACAAATCTCATATACTATTTCTGCACAGGGGCGACCCTTATCTGTTTGCAATGCAAATTGCCGTTCTGGTTACAGTAGGACAAAAATCGAAGGAAAACCATTTTGCTGTTACGATTGTCATCCATGCCCAGAAGGGAAAATTTCTAATCTAAACGGTATGAATTTGAGATCATGTAGCAGCGGCAGAACATACGGCAGTTGGAAATGAGAAAAATGATGCACTTTTTGTAAGAATGATATGGTAAATCTTCTCTACAGCAAAACTGAAAGTAATTGGAGATGAATAAAAATAGCAATAGCAATAGCACTTAGACTTAGATACCACTTCACAGTGCTTTACAGCCCTCACTAAGTGATTTACAGAGTCACCATTTTGCCCCCCAAAATCTGGGTCTTTGTTTTACCCACCTCAGAAGGATGGAAAGCTGAGTCAACCTTGAGCCTGGTGAGATTTGAACTGCCAAACTGCAGTTAGCAGTCAGTTTAAGTAGCCTAGAGTGCAGAGCTGCACTCTAACCACTGTGCTACCTCAGCTCATGATGTTGATTAGCACAGATGATGTTAGTTAGTTTGGGTAACTGCTGGCAGATGGTGATCAGCGGAAGTAGCCTGCAGTACTGAACTCTAACCACCGTGCCACTGCAGCTCTTAACATTGCTCTCTAACCTGAGGAGTTGCTCCATTCAGTTCAATCATATGCATTTTTCTCCTTTTATTCTAGCCAAGAGTACACAAGATTTATATCCAGTACTAAAACTGAAAGAAAGCTGTCCAAACTGAAAGACTGTCCAAAACTATATAATCAAGGGGATAAGGAGTCCTTGGTACTCTCTGAGCTTGGCTGTTTTCTCGCAGTCATTTCATTACCCATACTAGGCAACATCTTCAGTGAGAAGGATGCAGGGTTTGTGGAGAGGAGGAGGAGGAGGAGGAGGAGGAGGACTGTGTAGTCCTTGGTGCTCTCTGAGCTTGCCTGTTTTCTTGCAGATGTTTCATTATCCAAACTAGATAACATTATCCATGGTAGCACTTAGTAATAGCACTTAGACTTATATACTGCTTCATAGAGTTTTTACAGCCCTCTCTAAGTGGTTTACAGAGTCAGCCTATGGCCCCCAACAATCTGGGTCCTTATTTTACCCACCTCAGAAGGATGGAAGGCTGAGTCAACCTTGAGCCGGTGAGATTTGAACTGCCAAAATGCAGTTAGAAGTCAGTTTAAGTAGCCTGCAGTACTGCACTCTAACCCCTGTGCTGCCTCAGCTCATGAAGTTGATTAGCACTGCTGACGTTAGTTAGTTTGGATGAAACATCTGCAAGAAAATAAGCCAAGCTCAGAGAGCATCCACAAATATTCTCCTTTATTGGTACCAAGAACATTGGTATCAAGGAGATAAGAAAGAAGATTTACAAAACTTAAATGCTTCTACATTATGATCTGTTCAATTCTGACTCTAGCATCATTGTTATAATTATGACTGTATTCGTATTCTATAGTTATGGTGACTAAACTATAATTGCACATCAAATGGCATGTTTTTCTTCATAGATATGGATGACTGTTTTCAGTGTCCAGAGGATCAGCATCCCAACATGGATCAAAATCTTTGCCTTCCAAAAGAGATCAGCTTCCTCTCATTTGAAGAACCTTTGGGAATCATGCTCACTGTTCTTGCCCTTTTCTTTTCTTTCCTCACAGCTTTGGTGTTTCACCTCTTCATTAAGCACCGGGAGACTCCCATTGTCAAAGCCAACAACCGGAACCTCAGTTACATTCTCCTGATTTCCCTCTTGTTTTCTTTCCTTTGCACTTTACTCTTCATTGGACAACCTACACAGCTTATGTGTCTACTTCGACAAACAGCTTTTGGCCTCATCTTCTCAATAGTCATTTCTTCGATTTTGGCCAAGACTGTCATTGTGGTAATTGCCTTTATGGTTACTTCACCAGGAGCTGGGATGAGAAATTGCTCTGGGAAGCAATTGGCCAGTTCCATTGTTGCTTCTTGCACTTTTACTCAAGCCGTGATTTACAGCATGTGGTTGATAACAGCTGCCCCCTTTCCAGATGTTGACATGCACTCTCTTATGGGAGAAATTATTCTGGAGTGTAATGAAGGATCTGTCACCATGTTTTACAGTGTCTTGGGCTTCCTGGGCTTCCTGGCTACCATCACCTTCATGGTGGCCTTCCTGGCCAGAAATCTTCCTGGCAGTTTCAATGAAGCCAAGCTTATCACCTTCAGCATGTTCATCTTCTGCAGTGTCTGGGTGTGCTTTATTCCAACATATTTAAGCACAAAGGGCAAATATATGGTGGCTGTGGAGATTTTTTCCATCTTGGCCTCCACTGCTGGCTTATTGCTTTGCATCTTTTCCCCCAAATGCTACATTATTGTTTTTAGGCCTGAACTAAATAGTAGGAAAAAACTAAGAAGACAAAAAGAATAGACAAATTATAGTTACATTATTAATATTATCATTATTTGTTGAACATTCTGGAGCAATTAAAAAAAACATGCACATGTGAGTAGATAAATAGATACCACTTTAGTGGGAAGGTACTGTAGCAGTGTTACATGAACCTTGGTGTATAGTCATGCTGGCCACTTGACCATGGAAATGTCGTCAGACAATGTTGGCTCCCTCAGCTAAGAAACAGAGATGACTACTGCTCCCAGAGCCAGATACAGCTGGATAGAGGAAATCTTTCACCTTTTTTTAAACAGCAGTTTATAATTAAAAAAAAAACAGATTTAAAGCTAATATTACAAACAATTGTACTAGCTAAAATAAAATAATGTGAATGATCAGCCAGTGCAGTGTTTTAAGTCCATTCATTTTCTTAACTCCAGATTATTAAATTATAACTTTCATAGAAATTAATTATGCCTTGGTAAGGCTACACTTGGAATACTGCAATCAGTTTTGGTCGCCATGATGTAAAAAAATGTTGAGATTCTTTGCTGCCACAAAGAAGAGGGAGTCAAGCTACTCTCCATAGGACAAGAAGAAATGGTTGGAAACTAATGAAGGAGAGAAGCAACTTAAAACGAAGGAGAAATTTTCTGACAGCAAGAACAATTAATCAGTGGAACGACCTGCCTCCAGAAGTTGTGAATGCTCCAACACTGGAAATTTTAAGATGATATTGGATAACCATTTGTCTGAAGTGGTGTAGGGTTTCCTGCTGAAGCAGGGCATTGGATTAGAAGGTCTCTGTTATTCTATTCTATTCTACTCTACTCTACTCTACTCTACTCTACTCTACTCTACTCTACTCTATTAAATAAATACCAATTTTAAACTTATGAATGTGTACTCAATTGATACAAAAGCAACATTAAAATATAGTTATATGACTAATAGTCCCAACAATCTCTCTGTGGCAATTGTCAGTCATCCATTTGTTTCAAATGAGCTTTTTCAAAAGGTATCTGGACCATGTTTTTCTCCCTTGAGAAAGAAGAACAGAACATTTTGTTTCTCATCCAAGAAATTTCATCAGTTCTGTGGTGAGGGGCATGGGAGGATAACTATTGACAGTTGAGACTGGAGGACTGGGCGATGGAAGGTTAGGTACCGACAGTTGAGACATCCTTCCATTCCCCCATCATCCACTCTCAACTGTCAATACCTATCCTTCCATCCCTCCTCTCCCTCCATCACAACTGATGAAGTTTCTTGGATGAGAAATGAAATGTTTTGTTCTTCTTCCTCAATAAAAATGTTATGGCCTGCTGACAGCCAGCAGAGCTGGCAGCAGAATTGGACAGTGAGGATGTTGGCGAGGAAGATGGGCCAGTCCTGAGGAAAGCTCAGATGAGAGCTCTGTGTCTGAGGCAGAGAGGGAGTGAGACAGCAGTGAGGCAGAGGAACAGCTGGAGCCTGTTCCCAGTGTCTGCATGCGCAGAGCTGCCAGAAGACAAGAACAACTAAGCAAGCATGGTCGACTTAAGAGTAAAGTCACACCTTAGAGGTGATTGGCCCCTCCCAGAGGAAACAAAAGAGGAGCAAATGGAGAGTGGGCTTTTTCAGGAAACAATTCATTCATTTGGTCTGGAAAGTTCTGCTTTTGATTATAAGAGACTCCGTGCCAAGTTTTTCTTTGCCCTGTTTTTGGGCACTAGTTATCTTGCAGCATTCCAAACAAGATAAGGTGCGTGTGGATACACATTCCTCTGAAAGACTGTTTGCTAAAGCTGTGCTGACTGTGAAAGAAAGGAATTCACAGTTGTGTAAATAAAACAGGTTTTGTCAGAACCAAAACTTTGCTTCTTGCTTTCTAAGAAAGTCTGGGTCAGAACAAAACAAAAAACAAAACAGGCCAATTGCCTTTTGAAAAAGCACCATTGAGATAGTCACAGCAATCACAAGATACTCGGATTCAGGAGCAAAAAATTGCAACCACCAAGTTGCTTTTGGAGAAATCAATCCTTACCTTCAAGAAGAGATTAGATACTAACTGAGAGAGGGGAAAATGCTGTCATTGGTTCGGGACAGGGCCATGTTCCTGCACACAGAATCGACTTATAATTTGGAGTCCGGTTGAATACACAGTTTCTTCTTGAGGAACAGATGGCCTCGGTGGAGCTGGGTGACTTTGGGCCAGTCACTGTCTCTCTCAGCCCACCTCACCTTGTAGAGTTATTGTTTTGGGGAAAATGGAAGAAAGAAGGTGTGCCGCCTTGAGTTATTTCTAAAAATAATATAGATGGGATACAAATAAATAAACCGATGAATAAATAGAAAGTGTTTTCACATACTGCATTACAGAATGGTATGCTGGTTTAACTGCTGCAGACAGGAAGGCACTACAGAGAGTGATCAATTTGGCACAAGAAACCATTGGTTGCCCTTTAACACCACTGGACAGTGGTGGGATACGACCGGTACACCCCGATACGGGCATACCAGTCCCTGCTGGGAGCACCAGGTACTGTTCCAGTATGGGGGCTCCAAAAGGCCCCAACTACCCGCCCGTCCTCCTTACCTGTATTTGAGCCGATCGGGACTTCTGTGCACACACACAGAGCGTACGGCGCCTGCACGATGCTCCACTGAGCAGCTGGAGCATAGCGGATGTCACGGGCAGTAAGTACACATGTATGTGGTGGATACTTGGCCCTGTTGCACCATACCAGTTGCAATGGGATCCAGAACCCACCACTGCCACTGGATGAAATTGCCAGGTCTCGCTGCTTTAGCAGAGTAAGGAAGATACTCAGAGATGATTCACAGCCTGGTCAGTGTCTCTTTGCACTTCTACCATGAGGCAGAAGACATCGAAGCATAGTCAGCCAAACAAATAGGTTTAAAAATAGTTTCTATCCTTGGGCTGTCCAACTCTTAAGCACAACCAGAATCACTCCACATACATGCAGAAATGTATCACTGGCTTTTCTTTTTCTTTCTTTTTCTTTTTTCCCCTCTAATTACTTGCATAGAGATTATTTGTTATATTCTTTATATTGTTTGTATTTGTTTTCATAGATTGGACCAGTGAGGCTAAAACCAATTTTGCTGTATACATGATGCTCAATGGCAATAAAGAGAGGAGGAGCTTCCGGGGGCAATGTCGGACCTTCTCAGAGCTCCATGAACGATGGGGCTCCCTGGCAGGGATAGCGGGTGTTTTCGGCCCCCACGTGTCATTCTGGGGGTCTGGAATTGTTGAGCGGCAACCCTGGCTCTTGCTGAGAACAGCTTGGGCCCCCCCTGGTGGGGCCAGGCAGCCAGGGGGACAGGAGAAGGAGGGAAACACATCGGTGACTAAGGAGGCGAGAACGCACCCAGAGGCTGGGCCGCGGCAGCGGAGTAATGGTGAGGAAGTCTGCACGGCTGCCAGGGTGGCGGAATAGTGGAAGAGCGATTCGGCGAGGAGAACGGCATGGGAGCTACACCTAGACGTTTGGGGGCGACGTTTGGGCCCGACCGGCGGTGGTGACGGCGGCGGCGGAGATGGTGCTGGAACATCGGGCACCATACCTTTCTTTTATTTCTTTGGCCGTGGTGAGCTGCCTGATTAGGAGGCCGGTGGGGGTCGGAGAGGAGCCGTGGGAGTGAAGAAGGAAGCCAGGGGGCCGCCGGAGGCTATGGGCGGCCTCCAGAAGATCAACAGGCCGGGAAACTGGCCTTGGCACTTTGTCTATCCCCCCCCCCCCCGCTGAGCTGCGATTTCCGTCTACACCCTAAGAACTGCCTCTGGGCCCCGATTGTGGATTGTGGATTGTGGATGTTTGCTTCCTTTCCCCTCTAACTTGCCTTTTAAGTGCTCTGCTTTCCCATTTACATCTTGGACCTGCTACAAATGAAACCCTGCCATAGCCATAGCCATGGCCTGATACCAACATCTTAATCTACTCAAGGTCTGACCTTCTATGACTGCGAGGGTCCCCTCTCTCGAAGGCATGCCCCCCTGCCCTGGCTAGGGCCCACCTCGATGAAGGGTTTATTAACCCAGAGAGGTGGAGGAAGCGGGGGATTAGGGTTTTTTTAGTAAAATGTTTTTTAAAGGTTTTAAGGGGTTCCAGGGTGGGGGGAAGGGTTATTCAGCCTAGGGATGTGGATATAGCCAGGCCAACAGGTGGGGTCAGGAGGGAAGGGAGCGGAGTGGGGGAGGTGGAGGAAAACAGCATTCCTACAAGGGGCACTGCAATAGCGACGGTCGTAGGGAGGGGCAGGCGCGAGGACATTAGAAGAACGTATAGTCGGTTGGGAGACCGGGGCTGCTGGACACGCCCGGTCACGTGTACCAACCCCCGCAGTCTAGGTGGACAGGATCGGCAGAGCCTGGGCCTTAGGCTGATGCTGTGTAACGCGAGGTCCATGGTTAACAAGGCCCCCCTTGATCACAGAGGGGGAGCCGGACCTCGCAGGAATAACGGAGACCTGGTTGGGCTCGGAGGGGGGGTTGCCACTCGGGGAAATGTGTCCTCCAGGTTACCGTGTATTCCACCAGCCACGGGCCCAGGGTAGGGTGGGGTAGCGATAATTATTCGGGAAGATTTGGCACCGAGAGAATTCACTGTGTCGCAGATATCTGGGTGTGAGTCTCTAGGCGTGAAATGGGGCCCAGGGAGACAGTTGGGCCTGTTGATAGTATACCTGGCTCCCCGCCATACATCAACGGCCCTGCCCGGACTCCCCGAGCGGATCGCTGAGATGGCGGTTGAAACCCCCAAGCTATTAGTGATGGGGGATTTCAACCTGCCGTTGATGGGAGAAGCATCCGAGGTAGCCCGGGAATTCATGGCTTCCATGACAGCCATGGATCTGACTCAAGTAATTCGGGACCCCACACACGAGAGAGGCCACACAATGGACCTTGTGTTTGTCTCCGACCAGTGGACGAGTGATCTGGGAATAGGGGATTTAGCCATCACGCCCCTGTCATGGTCAGATCACTCACTTTTCCAGCTGGACTTCCCTGGAGCTACCCCCCGCCACGGGGAGGCGGAGCCAGATTGTCCCAGATGGTTCCGCCCCAGGCGTCTGATGGAACCAGATAGGTTCCAGGCAGAGCTTGGGCCACCTCCTGCAGACCTGTCCTGCTCCCGGGCAGAGAACCTGGTAGCTGCATGGAATAATGCGGCTGCCGGAGCCTTAGACCGGGTTGTGCCTTTTCGGTCTCTCCGATGGCAATGATCGACCCGGGCTCCCTGGTTTAACGGGGAGCTAAGGGCAATGAAACGCCACAGGAGATGCCTAGAGAGCAAGTGGAGATCCTCCCGCTCCGAATCTGACCGAACACAGGTAAGAGCCTACTTAAGGACCTACCTTGTGGCAATAAGAGTGGCCAAACATCGATATTGTGCCACCCTTATTGCGTCCGCAGAGAACCTCCCTGCCGCCCTGTTTCGGGTGACCCGCTCCCTTCTGTCACAGGGGCAGCGGGATCCCCCATTGCAGGGCAGGGCAGAGGAATTTGGGGAATACCTGCAGGATAAAATCGATCAGATCCGGAGGGGATGGACCCCCTTCAGTGCTCCAGGGGGGGGCATCAGACGCGAGTCTTGAGAGACCACACTGGGAGGAGTTTGGCCCTGTTGTCACCAAAGATTTAGACAGGTTGCGCGGGCGACTGCAAGCCACCACATGTTTACTGGACCCGTGTCCCTCCTGGCTTGTACTGGCTTCCTGGGAGGGTTCACGAGGCTGGCTACTGGGACTGGTGAACGCTTCGTTGAGTGAGGGCCTTTTACCAGCCACCTTGAAAGAGGCGGTGGTGAGACACCTGCTCAAGAAGCCTTCTCTGGACCCAAAGGAGCTAGCCAATTATCGTCCTGTCTCCAACCTTCCTTTTTTAGCGAAGGTTGTTGAGAGTGTGGTGGCTCAGCAGTTCCCGCGTCACCTGGAGGAATCTGATTATCTAGACCCGCGCCAGTCCGGCTTCCGACCCGGCCACAGCACGGAGACGGCCTTGGTCGCATTGGTGGATGATCTCTGGAGGGCAAAGGATAGGGGTTGCTCCTCTATCCTTGTCCTATTAGACCTCTCAGCAGCTTTCGATACCATCGACCATGGTATCCTATTGCGCCGTCTGGAGGGGTTGGGGGTCGGAGGCACCGTGTTGTGGTGGTTCCGCTCCTACCTCTCTGGCCGGACGCAATGCGTGTTGGCAGGGGAGCAGAGGTCGACCCCGAGGCCCCTTACTTGTGGGGTCCCACAGGGGTCGGTCCTCTCGCCTCTCCTGTTCAACACATATATGAAGCCACTGGGCGAGATCATCCGTGGTTTTGGTGTGGGATACCATCTGTATGCTGACGACACGCAGCTATACATTTCCACCCCAAACCACCCCAACGAGGCCGTCAAAGTGATGTCCCGGTGTCTGGAAGCCGTGTGGGTCTGGATGGGGGACAACAGGCTCAAGCTCAACCCCTCCAAGACAGAGTGGCTGTGGCTCCCGGCTTCCCGGTTCAACCAGTACATTCCATCTCTGGCCATCGGGGACGAGCAATTAGCCCCGGTGGAACGGGCGCGCAATTTGGGCGTCCTCCTAGATGCCCGGCTGGCTATGGATGACCATGTGGCAGCCGTGGCGAGGGGGGCGTTCCACCAGGTTCGCCTGGTGCGCCAATTGCGACCCCTTTTGGACCGGGATGCCCTGCGCACAGTCACTCACGCGCTGGTGACGTCTCACCTGGACTACTGCAATGCCCTCTACATGGGGCTCCCCTTGAGGTGCGCCCGGAGATTGCAGTTGGTCCAGAATGCAGCCGCGCGGGTAATTATGGGGAGAATGAGGTTCTCCCATATAACACCTCTCCTGCGCGAGCTGCACTGGCTTCCTGTGGCCTACCGGGTGCGCTTCAAGGTGTTAGTCACCATCTTTAAAGCGCTCCATGGCACAGGGCCTAGTTACCTGCGGGATTGCGTCCTGCCCCACACATCCCTGTGACTTATTCGCTCGAACAGAGAGGGACTTCTCCGGGTGCCGTCCTCCAGAGAGTGTCAGAGGGCGGCGCCCAGGAGTAGGGCCTTCTCTGTGATTGGCCCTACCCTTTGGAATGACCTCCCCCAGACATTAGGACAACAACTGACCTCCGCTCCTTCCGTATGAAACTTAAGACCCACCTGTTCCGACTAGCCGGCCTGGCTTAAATTTAGAGCTTCTCCACCTCTTGGGCATTTTAATTGTTAATTTTAATTTTTAATTTTTAAATTTTAACTGTCATTGGGGTTTTAATCATCTTAATGTACTGTAATTTATTTATTTATTTTCTACCTCCTCCATATTATATTGTTGTGATTGTTGCTATTGTACGTTGCCCTGAGTCCCTGGGGGGAGAGGGGGCGACTAAAAAGTCAAATTAAATAAATAAATAAATAAATGAAGGCTATACTATACTAAAAAAAAATCAGCCCCAGTGCCAGTTAATGTCTACGTGGTTTAGACCTATGTATTTTAAGGCTGACTATTCCTAGATGTTAGGCAGTGACTAATTTCCAGTTTAATTTGCACCCAGCACACCCATAGACAATCTGTAGGTCAAGTTTAAATCATATGCATATATGCCACTCATTTGAACTAACAAACAATATGGCATGCCTTTATTAAACATTAGCAACCAACAGAAATAAGTGACTGCCAAATTAGGACCTGGCACTTTCTTAGTTTTACCTCCCAGGGATTTATTTTATTTTAGGGTTTGGGGTTTTAATTGTGATGTTTTTAGGTATTTATTTCTTAGTACAGCCTATCTCCCCCTCCAAATGTATTTTAAATGTAGCTTAAATGTATTTAATTATTATGACTGGTTTTATTGTATTGACTGTACACCGCCCCGAGTCCCTTTTTGGGAGAGGGGCGGTCTAAAAATCTAAGAAATAAATAAAAATAAATAAATAAGGACAACAGATAGGGAAAAACAAGAGGGAAAAAGGAAGAGTAGCAAAGAGATAAAAGGCAGAGGACTTAATATCAACAATTTACATTGTTATATATTGAAGTAACAGAATTTTCCAGAACAATTGAAAACAATGCTACTGTGGAATCAAACAAGAGACCCAAAAATCAATTATCAATATTCAGTGCAATAATTATTTATTCAGTGTTCCCTAGAGGAATTCTCTCTAGAATTTTTTACATCATGGCAACCAAAACTGAATGCAGTATTCCAAGTGTACCATTACCAAGGCATTGTAAAGTGGTATTAACACTTCATGTGATCTTGATTCTATCCTTCTGTTAATGCAGTCTAGAACTGTGTTGGCTTTTTTGGCAGTTGAAGCACACTACTGGTTCATATTTAAATGGTTTAAATGCAACAGATGTTTTCTAGGAGTCCTCAAAAACCTGTTTGGGCATAAAGACAAACTTGTGGAGTATTCAAATGCAACAATGACCAGAAACAATAAGAACAATGTATTGGCTATATAAAATATAAAAATTTAATAAGAAATTTAACAAGGGAAAAAATCTAGCTTACTACACATTCACAAAGTATGATAAAATTTCATTCTTATTATTCACATTTTATAATAGATACTATGGACTGTGCATTTTTATTAAGAGCCAGAATGTTGAAATTGAAACATTGATATCTAATAAACTCATATTCATGCATTGAACTATAAAGGAGTGCCCTTCAACTCCTTTCCTGTGATAGTTCTATATTGGTGATTGAGAATTTACAATTTTTATCTTTTAGATAGTACATTTTTCAGGGCAAACAATAGGACTCAAAGAAGCATCAAGGATATGATTATTCATGACAAGGTAAATCCAGAAAGGAAAAGGCAAAGAAAAAAGAGCACAACAAGTTATTTAGGACATACCATCTTGCAGAAGAAATAAAACAGCGATGGCAAACCTTTTTTAGCTCGCATGCCAAAAGGGGGGGAGCACAGGGGAGTCGTGTGTGGGTGTGCTGCCCCCATAATGCAATGCACGATCCCCCAGTGTGCATGCGCGCACCATGCGCCTCCCCATTTTTACATGCTTTTTTTGCCCTCCCTAGGCTCCAGAGGCTTTATAGGAGCCTGGGGAGGGCGAAAAGAGCCTCCCCGCCCACCCCGGAAGCCCTCTGGAGGCTTCGGGGACCATCCAGAGGCTTCCCTGACACCTTTGGAGCACTTAAAATGACCCTACAATGTCTGGTTTGCTCAGAGGGTCGTTTTAAGCACTCCGAAGGCATCAGGGAAGCCTCCAGACAGTCCCTGAAGCCTTTGGAACGCATAAAACCACCCTCCGAGCAAACCGGAAGTGACTTCCGGTTTGCTCGGGGGGTTCTTTTAAGTGCTCCGAAGGCATCAGGGAAGCCTCCGGACGGTCCCTGAAGCCTTTGGAACGCTTAAAATGACCCTCCGAGCAAACTAGAAGTGACTTCCAGTTTCCTCGGAGGGTTGTTTTAAGCGTTCCGAAGGCCTCAGGGAAGCCTCCGGACGGTCCCTGAAGCCTCCGGAGGGCCTCCGGGGGGTGGGGGAGGCTCTTTTCGCCTTCCCCACGCTCCTATAAAGCCCCTGGAGCCTGGGGAGGGCGAAAAATGGCTTTTAAAAAGGTGAACTCAGCTGGCCAGCGTGCGGATTCACGCTGGCCAGTTGACAGGGCAGCGCCTCGCGTGCCCTGACAAATGGCTCCACGTGCCATCTGTGGCACGCGTGCCATAGGTTCGCCATCACTGGAATAGAACTTTAATTTGCAGAAAGTGGTCAAAGTTTGGCAACTTCTAAACTACGACAATTTTTACACTTGCAATATGTGGGGTATATCAGTTATCCTAGTGTAGATATACAATAATTATCTCCTTTATCACAATCAAATTAGGCATATTTAAATGATGAGCTCATTGTCAGAGCTGGAAGCCATCTTTTACCTTTGGGACTTCAGGTCTGCCACATTTTCTACAGGGGGGAAATGGGTGGGGGGGATTGGTGATATATAGTCAAATTAACATTATTTTCTCACACAGTCAAGACCACCTTGCCCTGCAGCTGAGATGAGGTGACTGGGAGGCATCTCCAGTTTTGGATGGGGCCTGATTGAATCTTAGATGGACATATAGGTGCTGGGCAGGGACTTGAACTTTCTTTAGGGTGGGGAAAACCTGGAAACTTTCAGATTCGAGTTTTCCCAGATGTGCCAATATGACATCTCTAATAAAATAGAACTTTGAAGAAACTCAAGTCTCAGAGTCTTCTTTCATTGGTGGTGTTGGAACCCTGAGACTCACTTTTTCAGTAAAATAACTGTAATCTTATGGAAGAAACGGAGCAGACAAACATCATAAAATTAAAATGTAAAGAAATTAGATGTGGTTCTCATAATATTTACACTTTTTCATCAGGTGCTTTTGTGAAAAGATGAGGAATGACTGTCTAATCAATTGGAAAATGATTATGAACTAGAATAACAATACTGCTGAAGTTACATGGAGGATGAACAGACTAGCCTGGCTTCTCTGAATAGCCATTAGGGGTAGAGACAAACTATGAACCAAGGATCAGGCTGAGTGCAGACATACTGTGCTTGTATATGGATAAGGCTAGTGGAGAAGATAGAACAAAGCTGTGGCTGTGCTTGGATATGGATTTGCATTTATCTATAGGCCTGTTCTTTGTCTGTGACTCTCATAATTAGAAGTGGTCTGTGGGGGGAAACATAACAAATACCAATACCAAAGTGACAAGTCATGCAATAATGTAACTGGAATATTGAGGTCCTTTTTCTCAAAATTCCTACAATTCGGCATGTTGATGTATTTTCAAAGTATTTCACAAAAAATTAGAAGAAAGGAAAGAAAATGAAAACATTGTTTCAGGGGAATAAGCAATTCATTGTCAGTGTTCTATTTATTAGAATGCAGGTGGATATTTTATTATGATTATTCCTATGTATTGTACTATGCGATTTTGACACCTCCTCCGTGAAATGTTTTAATTGTATAATATGTGTTTTTATTTATTGTACGCCACCCCGAGTCCCTTTGTGGAGAGGGAGCGGCTAACAAATCTAATAAATTCAATTCAATTCAATATCTCTGGTGTCATATTTTTTTTCCACTAATTTGTTCGAAAGTCTGTGGTAAGTGATATTGATAACTGCCTAGAGCAATCAGAAGAGATAATTTCCCCATGACTTGCAATTCCAGTTTTGAGTGGTCTTTAGTGAATACGCATGACATGTATATATATTTTTTTTACTTAAAAAAATATATGGAATTATAGTTCTTCTTTCTTGCCTCTCATCAACTGCTTTTTATCATTCAGATCGGGCCTTAGTAGAATGACAAAGCATTTGGGGAAAAAGATGCAGCCCAGTAACCCTGCACTGGAAGAGAGAATGGAAAAGATCTCCACAGCCACCATGTATTTTCCTTTGGTGCTCAGATACGTTGGAAAAAAGGACAACCAGACACTGCAAAAACACAACAGGCTGAAGGAGATGAACTTGGTCTCATTGAAGCTGTCTGGTAAATGCCGGGCTTGGAAAGCCACACTGAAACCAACAATGGCAAGGAAAAGCAGGTAGAATAAGACACAGTAAAACATGACAGTAGAGCCTTCGTTACATCCCAGGATGATTTGATCTGCCACTAGGTTCATATCAGCATCTGAATATGGAGGTGAGGTTGCAAGCCATACAATGCAAATAACAACTTGAACAAGGAAACAGGAAACAACAATGTAATTGTCTAATCGTTTGCCCAGCCATCTCCTCATCTTTGATCCTGGCACTGAAGCCATGAAAGCTAAAATCACAATGATGGTTTTGGCCAATATACAAGAAATGGCTACTGAGAAGACGATCCCAAAAGCAGTTTGTCGTAAAAGGCAGGTCACCTTTTCAGGTTTTCCAATGAATAACAAACTGCAAAGGAATGAGAGCACAAGGGAGACGAGGAGAAGGTAGGTGATGTTCCGGTTGTTGGCCTTGACTATGGGAGTGTCCTGGTATTTGATGAAGATCCCAAGCACCACAGTGGAAATGCAAGCAAAGACAATTGCAGTAGTGGCCAAACTGGTCCCTAACGGGTCTTCATAAGACAGAAAAACTATGTGTTTTGGAAGGCACGAGTCATGGTTGTCATTTGGATACCATCCTTCTGGACATGGTATACAATCATCCATATCTGAAAAAGAAAATGCTGTTAGTACAGGTAGAAGATTCTGCTTACTTCAGTATTAACTGAGGTAAATGGTGTACCACTTCTTAGGAGACTGCCTGAGTCTTCTATAAAGCTATTGGGAAGACTGAAGACACTAATAAAGCACTTCTGTAATATGGTCAAGGAAACTATAGATATAAGAAAATAAATTACATAAATTTGAATGTATATGTAATGGGAGACAGCCAATATCCAAGCAAATGATTTAATTCAATTTAAATATAGCAACACTTCCCATGTTTATTGAGGTAAAGCCTTCATTCTAAAGGACCAGTGATTGCTCATAGGATCTTTTCCTTTTCCCCAAAAAAATTCTTCGTATTTTTAGCTGTTGGTGCAGTAGTTAGAATGCAGTATTGCAGGCTAACTCTTCTCCTAGCCTGGAGTTCGATCCTGATTAGGCTCAAGATTGACTAAGTCATCCAACCTTCCAAGGTCACTTAGACATTATGGTGTGGTATATACAAGTCTAAGTGCTATTGTTATTATCATTGAGCTAACAAGGTTCTTTCTTTTCCAAGTTTCTGGGAAGGTAATAGGAAACTGGATGGGAAATTATTTTGCTCATCTAAATTAGCACCTTATCTTTATCTTCTGAACTAGAACTCCTTCTCCTGAACAGTCTTTGAACAGAATGGCTGCTTCTATGCAGGTAATGCTGTTGATTTTACCTTTCTTGCTTGCCATCTTCCCTTCTGGGCATGGGAAGCATCTATAGCAGCAAAACGGCTTTCCTTCAATTTCACTCCTACTTGAACCCAAAGCACAATGGTCATTACACATGGAACGTGGTCTTTTCTGTAAATAGAGATGAATAAAACGAGGAACCAATCAGAGGTGGTATTCTACTGGTTCAGACCAGTTCATGCAAACTGGTAGTGGGAATCACAAGAGGCCCCACCTACCTGCCCCAGCTCTACGGCATCCCATTTAGGGACGTTTTAAAGCCAAACGCATGTGCGGAAGTCTGAGTGCATGTGAGGACGTTGGGCTCACGTTGGCAAACTGGTATTGAAAGTAAGTGAATACCACCCGTGGATCCAATCTGGAGTGTTTAATATATTATAATCATGTTGGTCTTTCAAGTAAGGTTCACCCAAAGCAATAAAAAATGTTTCTTTCAATCAGATTGTGGAAAAACATTCCATGGCTTTTTTTGTTTTTGTTAAGTCATTAAAAGACCAGAAGGTTTAACATACAAATTTGTATTTAGTTTTATGTACTTTAGGTTACCATATAATCAGCTCTTTCTCCATTTAATTATTTTTCACTTCCAATATATATCCTAGCAAAAGGGAGTTGAATTTTACTGAAGTAATGCTTTATTGACAACTATTCCTATAACAAAGGTCATGGATCAAATCCAAATTCTATAAGTTCTCCAATAGGTTGTTTTGATTTTTGTGCTATGATTATACTTAAGCAATATGATAAGGACTTGGGAGGCCAATTTGAGTAATTTGTTCTATCCAAGAAGAAAGTTTTGAGCAACTAAGCCCTTAAGCTAGCAAAATATTTAAATCAACTAAACTTCCAATATCATAAACCAGAAACATTTGTACTACCCCCCTGTCAATCTGTGCCATTTCACCAATGCTTCTGGGGAAAAAAAGGAATCAGGCAAAGATGCAATGGTGATCTTTCTGGTGATCCTTCTGATTTCCTGACAGTTAGAACAATTAATCAATGGAACAATTTGCCTCCATAAGTTGTTCTGGGTGTTCCAACATTGAGGGTTTTTAAGAAGACATTGGATAGCTACTTGTCTGAAGTGGTACAGGGCAGTGATGGCTAACCTTTTTGTCCTTGCGTGACCATACCCATAATGCAATGCACATGCTGCCCCCCAGCTTCCCACCCCCCTATGCATGCATGTGTGGCCCCCTTGCTGCCCCACCACACATGGGTGTGAGACCCTCCATGCCCCATTTTGGGTCTAGTATGCCTCCCAAGATAAAAAATGGGCTCTGGGGGGAGGAAATACTGCACCTTTCCCGCACCCCATTTTGGACCTAGCAGGCCCCCTTGAAGCCTCCTGGGACAAAAATGGGGCACTGGGGGAGGCGCTGCACCCCCCATGCTCCCCCATCCCCACGCATGCATGCGCATCTCCCACATGTGCCCCCCCATGCATGTGCAGCAGAGACCCAAAAATCAGCTGGCCATGGGAGGCATGTGCACATGTGGGGTGGAGCTGACCTGGGGCAATGGCTCGCCTGCCCGTAGAGAGGGCTCCACATGCCATCTGTGGCAGGTGTGCCATAGGCTTGCCATCATCGGTATAGGGTCTCCTGCTTGAGCAAGGGGTTGGACTAGAAGACCTTCAAGGCGCCTTCGACTCTATTAGTCTGTATTCTAGTCTCCATTTGTCCAGAATGCTATTAATTACCTTTTAAAGGTCACCAATGATCTGCAATCTAATTAAACACAAATCTAAAGAGTACATCCCAATTCAAAACACAAGTCAACAATTTTTAATATTCAGAATGTAAGTTAAGCTATCTCCACATCTGTACAAAATATGCACCTGGTTAAATCTTGTGGGCCACTTAATAAAATCATCATCAATGCTGAGCGATTTAGAAGAGGAAGGGTCTGGGTCGATCCATCCAACTTTGACTTTTGTGAATGTGTTATTTGAGTGTGTGACCCAGTTGAAAATATCGAATCCAGCAATTATATGTCCCTTGTTATCAAAGGAAATATTTTCACCAGCACTGTTTTCAAAGAAAGTACTTCTTATAAACTTGTGGAACTAAATAGGGGGAAAATGGAGAGAAAATGATGACATGAGACACTGTCCACAGTTGAAAACTCTGGATAATGGTCTAGAAAGAAAATACATTGTTACATAGATCAATATTAAACATGCAAGAAACCCTAGTAGCACTCAATTTAAAGAAGGAAAGGGGGAAGGAGATGGAGGGGAAGGAGAAGAGGAAGGGGAAGAGGAAGAGAAGGAGGAGAAGGAGAAGGAGAAGGGGAAGGAGGAGGAAGAAGAGGAGGACACATTTTTAGTGAGTTGTTATGGCAGTATGGTAACATTAACAAGAAAAACTGAGGTGACACATTTGAATAAGTAATTATCTTTACAGATCAGTTAGGACTGATCTGTTTAGTACTTTCTATTCTCTTTCTTCTCTTTAAACTCAAAAACCATGCTACTGAATTTATATACATGCACACACCCCATATGTATGTGTGTGTGTGTATGTATACATACATAATAGATAGATAGATAGATAGATAGATAGATAGATAGATAGATAGATAGATAGATAGATAGATAGATGATGGATGGATGGGTGGGTGGGTGGGTGGGTGGGTGGTGGATGTGTGGGTGGGTGGGTGGGTGGGTTGGCTGGGGGGGTGGGGGGGTGGATGGATGGATGGATGGATATGTAGGTAGATAGGTAGGTAGGTAGGTAGGTAGGTAGGTAGGTAGGTAAATAGACAGACAGATATAGATATGGTATATACCGACTTGAACTGAAGTCCCACCTTAACCATTTGACCAAACTGGCTCTACTCCTTCATACTGATGTGAGGCAAATTTGGTAGTAATATGCCCACACATAGTACTGAAGATTGGTAGTAGGAAAAAAAATGCCTTTGAATCTCCATGTCTTTATGGTAACACAAAAAACATGCACAAACAGGGAAAAACAAGCAAACCCAAAAATCATTTAGGAGGAAGAAATATTGACTAAAATTCTTCAATATTGTTCTGCAAAATACCTGCCATGGCTCTCGACTTAATCGATCTTGTGCTCTCGCTTTTCTCTTTTCTCTCTGTTTTGTATTGGATGAAGTTATTCCTTGCAAAGCATGAGCCATAATATAAACTGCATTGTAGATGCTATAACTGTGACCAGACATGCTTGTGTCAAAGAGGGTCACAGGGAGATTTTCCAATTTTTCCTCTCCAGTGCAGATCTCCTCATCTTTCTCTTCTAGAGGGGAATTTGAGAAATCACAGTTAAATGCGTCTTTCCACAAGACTCTGATAAAGTTATCTCTATTTTGTGAAACGGGATTTCTTTTTTGCAGGAAGTTCTGGAATCCTCTAGGATAATTTGTGTGAATGGCAAAGGACAGCGCTCCATGGAGGCAATGTATGTCCCAATCTCTTAGAAAACCCGGAGAAGCAAAATCCATCTGGGCTGTCATGATCCACACTCGGCTCTCAATTGCTATCTCGTAAAACTGTGCAAAGTGGAAAATTGATCTTAAGACACTCATAGTATGCAGTTCACCTTGTATAATAACAGTATTGGCAGTACTTCCCGTGACCACATGTGAAGTTGAAAACCATTTCATTGCTGCTTCAGCAACATCGCCTGAAAAGGACATTTTGGGCATTGTTTCTAAGAAGTCCACACAGATACCATACTGAGAATAAATGGAAAGTATATTCTGCTTAAATATCTCTCCATTGTCATCATTATACGCAACTACACCAATCCAGGTCCACTTGAAATGCAGCAGCAACTCAAGAATCCCCATATACTGATGGGTCCCATTTGGAAACATCTGGTGGAAAAACTCTTCTTTGGTTTTGTCTTCAATTATTGGAGATGACCCATAAATGATCTTAGGATGGAAAGACATAGGAGAAGGTGATACATCATAACGGTCAATCTTATGATAGATCCAGTTGAAAAGTAAGGCAGTGGGAAAAGGTTCTCCTTTCACCTTTAATTTTGCATTTGGTTGTTGTATTTCTTATTATAAAGGAGTGTAAAAACAAACATTCTATCTGCAAATATCTTTCCTCAATATTTGTATTATAGCAGGCTGAGCCCAAGGGAGTGGTTAAGCATGTCATTAGTCTCAAGTCCCTTCATATCCACAAGAGATCTCAATCCAGCCCACCTTGAATCCTGATGATTTTTTTAAAACAATTTTTATTTGTTTTTGAATAAGGACAAACAAACAGAAAAAAAAACATCTTCCATTACAAATTGTAGAAAGTGTGTCAGTTGGTTACAGTATTTCCATGCATCTCTTCCATAGTCACCACCTGCTTTTCATATCAAATCACATATTTTAAATTCTCCTATATTCATGTATATCACAATTATTATATCTCAACCTTAATTTGATTATAATTGTTTTACGTTGTTTATATAAAATATTCAAAATCTAGAATAGGATTATATGATACTATTTCATTAAATCATCCTAAAATCATCCAATCACAATACATCTTTATAACATATTCTAGATAAAGCTTTCTAACCCTCTTCTCATAATCTCCATATATTGTTTATATAAAATTTCATATTATCAAACTAATATATCTATATGTATTGTTACATTTGTATTGTTGACTCCTCTGGGTGCCGTGCACTAGGCAGTGCCAGCGGGCGACGCCCAGGAGTAGGGCCTTCTCTGTGATGGGCCCGACGCTCTGGAATGACCTCCCCCCCGACATAAGAATAACAACCGATCTCCGCTCCTTCCGTAATAAACTAAAGACCCACCTGTTTAATTTAGCTGGCCTGGCCTAACTGTAGCTTTTGTGTCCCTCTAGCCTGTATTTTAAATTTTAAATGTTTAGGGATAGATTTTATAGGTTGTTTTAATTTTTAACTATATTGTACAGCCTATCATATAATTTGTTTTAATGGGTATTTATAATTATTTAAGTTTGTATATTGTTTTATTGTGGTCTGTACACCGCCCCGAGTCCCTTTGGGGAGAGGGGGCGGTCTATAAATTAAATTAAATTAAAATTAAAAATTAATTAGCATTATTAATCATTATTTAACTATAGCTATTGTCGCTTCATTTTATATATACTACTAGTAAACTAAATTTAGCTTAATTTTTATTATACATTTTCATTGCATCAACCTGTTTTCCTCCAGCAATAGTACAGTATTATACCTCTTGCCATTTGTAGCATTAATGTTCTAGTTACTTTCTTAATAAATCCTGTATAAACCTCCCTTGGCAACATGCTGTTACTTTCGTATCTCACAAAAGCTTGAAACCCAACATCTGCTCTTTCCATCAGCTTAACTTTGGTTATTGCTAGTGCTTCTATCAAGATTTCTCTCCTTATCTCCATCAATTTTTCTCTCTTTTCTTCTGTGCTTTGAAGTCTGGTGTAGAGTTCCAATCCATCCATCTCCCCTTTCCATATTCTGCTCTTGCCATAACCAACCACGCTCACTTTGTTGTCAGTAGCCCCAGTTTTCTTATCTCTTTGCTCACTTTTTCTTCCATCTTTTGGACTCTGTCCTCCACTTTCTTCCTTTGGTAAACATCCTCAGTTTCTCCATCAGATATTTCCGTTTTGTATTCCATATTCTCCAATCTATTTTCAATTATCTCTGTCACAACTAATAGATTTTGAATTTCAAACATAATCATTTGCAATGTTACAGTTTCTTTTTCTTGCTGGGCCATTCTTTCAATTTTTCAGATACTGACACTATAGGGTTCAAAGCTATTTTAATAAAAATCAAACAGGTTCATTTAGGTTCATTCATTTCTTATCTTTCAAGTCAAAATGTTGTCTTCCCTCCAATATCTAGTGATAGAACTTCCAAAAGGCACCTGTATAAACAACTTGTGCTCTTCCTACTATCACTGTCAGTAAACAAACTGAAAGAACCTTGAATCTCAAGTGATCAAAGAGAAAGAAGAAAAAAACAATGTATCCAGCCTCTAGCCTCTAAGTGGCAGTGCTTTTCCTCCTATTGTTACAATCCTCTTTATAATCCTTCTTATTTTCTTCTTTATATTCCAAGCTTAAGAAAGAAAAAAACACTCTTAAATGGAGATCAAAAACAATCCAATCGATCAAATGAAACATTATAAAAAAGAAGGAGAATTTTAATCCATAGGTATAAGCAAAAGTGAAAAAAGAAGAAAGAATTAATCCATTCAATTTCAAAAATAGGGAGCCCTTGCAAAAGTTCCATCAGTGAAAAAGAAACGAAGTTAGAAACTGGATAACACACTAAGTTCAATGCAGATCAATCTCGCCGCCTACAGTCTTCTGTCTTCAATCTTAACTTAATTTTTTCCCCTTTAATAATAAAATTTCCTCACCAATTCGACACACTTTCTCTTTCCACTTTCTTCTCATTCTGGAGCTGTACCAACTTCAGCAGCTTCATTAGTTGCATTTTTGTCGCCGGAAAAAAAAAGGCTATTCCTGGATCTTTCAGAGACTTTGCAATGTCCCTAAGATCAGCAGGAGGTGCCCTTCTCAATCACCATCTCTGCAGGACGGTTTAGGTCCAAATGGACAGTCCAGTGGCAGGAATTCAACTGCGATCTCGGAACACTAAGATCACAAGTCGTGTAGTCACAACGTCAGCTCTCTTCTCTCGAATCCTGATTATTTTTATCTGCCACCAATTTGTTTTCCTGTTAGTTGTTCTCATTTTTGGAGAGAGTGAGTTAAAAGGTAAAGGTAAACCTTTCACCTCGCACATATGTGCTAGTCGTTCCCGATCCAAAGGGTGGTGCTCATCTTCGTTTCAAAGCTGAAGAGCCAGCACTGTCCGAAGACATCTCCATGGTCATGTGGCCGGCATGACTAAATGCTGAAGGCACACAGAACGCTGTTACCATCCCACCAAAGTGGTCCCTATTTTTCTACTTTCAAACTGCTAGGTTGGCAGAAGCTGGAACAAATAACAGGAGCTCACTCCGTTACATGGTGCTAGGGATTTGAACTGCTGAACTGCTGACCTTCTGAATGACAAGCTCAGCATCTTAGGCACTGAGCCACCACGTCCCTTAGGGAGTGAGTTAGCATGCAATAAACCTGTGGTCAATCTTATTTTCTGATTTACCTAAGTATGGCAACGAATACTATACTTTTCAAAGTCCTTCAGTTAAGGCTGTTAGGCGCATGAATTCATGGGATATCCACATGATTTGACATAATGATGAGTAGATACAGAATGAGTTTAATGCAAATTCATTGTGCCAATCCTTCACATGCAAACACAGATTAAACATTCACCAAGTTGGTTCGTCAGAAAAGAAAAAAGCCATCATGTATCTTTAAAATGAGATATCCATGTTCTGGCATGCATACACAAGATCATAATTAAAATTAAGGGATGCAGTTGTTCCTCGTTGGATTTCAATGCCTACAGCTTACCTGTGGTACTTTGTAAGTGCTCAGGATATTTGTCATGTGCAGACAGACTTGAGAATTGGGTCCCCCAATGACTCCCAAAATGTTATTGTGAATATCACATTTGTAGTTGGGGATGAATTTGTCCTTTGTAGATAGTAGTTCCATTGAAGCAAGGTAGGTCCATCTTGCAAAGAAATGGCTGTTTAAAATGTGGAAGCCCAAACTGATATTGGGTAAGAGTTGGGCATTCTCATTGATTTCCTTCACAGCAAATGCCAAGGCAAGGATGTGCTGGTAATTATGAGTGAACATCCTATATTTAACAAATAGTTTCAGGTTAAGTCTGTTTTCTAGGTGACAATGCTCCATCTACTTAGATGTAGATCTCCAATCTACAAACAGTCTGTCTAAGTAGATCTCCAATCGTAGACAAACTGTTACAAAAAAATTGATTTATAGCATACAAGGAACTTCAAGTCAACTGCATAGAACACATTTTGGAAATTATAAAGTTATTTTCACACACAAAACTATAGAATTACTTTTACAGTTTCAGAAACCTGTTTGAAACATACTGCATTTTCTTTAGGGATACATGAAAATGTTAGCAGCTATTGCAAGGCCTTGTCTTATTTATATATTTACAATATTTGATATCTACCCATATCATTTATTTTATTTATGACTAAACCTCTATGCAACTCATCTTGCCGTGGTGATGCTAGGCAAGTAATCTAATGTAATCTATTTTTTGAGAATATAAATTTCTGCAAAGAAGGGCGTTATGGTATTTTTGCGTTTTATACCTTTACATCCCTGTAGGTCCTTCCATCTCTGAGCATCTCAAGAACCACTCTAGCAAAGTTTAAGAAATGAAAATTAGGAGAGGAAGACAAAAGAATATACATGATTTGAGACTCTGGAGAAAATGCAGAGAAGAAGCAACGAAGATGATTAAAACATATGAAGAACGGTTGCAGGGTTTGAGGGGATATGATAGCAGTATTCCAATATTTGAGAGGCTGCCACAAAGAAGGAGGAAAGTCAACTTATTTTTCAAAGCACCAAATGGCAGGGCAAGAAACAATAGATGGATAGTAATCAAGGAGAGAAGCAAGTTGAATTAAGAAGAAACTTCCTAACAGTGAGGACAGTTAATCAGTGGAACAGCATGCTGTCAGAAGTTGTGGGTGCTTCACCACCGGAGGTTTTTAGGAAGAGTCTGAGCAGTCACTTGTCTGAAATGGTGTAGGCTCTCCTTCTAAGGGGGTTAGACTATAAGATCTTCAAGGTCCCTTCCAGCTCTATTCTGATTGATTGATTTGCACGAAAAGTTGGAAAGATTCCTCATAATATTTCCCCTCATTTATTTTTCATTGTCCCCAGATTGTAGCTTTAGGTGAAGTCTATAAATAGCATGAATAACTTGAGCACTTTATCTGGTCAAACATAACATGCTTATAATGTATTAAATGTAAGCTACTTACACAAGATCATCAAAACCTTCCTCAGAAGGTGGTTTCTGGAAGCTGATAGGACTTGAAAAAATGTAGATCTGAGAGAAAATGCCTGCAATGATGAAGTCGCCTGGCTCGTAATACTTGTGGAGAATAAATAGAGGTTTGCCCACCGGACACTTAGCAATAGAAACCTTACTTAAGGCAGGAGGCAGAGTCTTTATGCCTAGCATTAGGGCCACGACAAATATCACTTTGTCTGAAAAATGTCCTGCCTTCTTCCGAAGTGTCTGCTCCTTCATTGGCATTTGAATACTATTGAGTCAAGAGGCAAAACCATCTAAAGCCAGAACTGTATAATATTTACTGTCAATGCTCACAGGTGTAAAAGCCTGCCTGTCATTAGCTTCAACTCTATGTGAGACACGAAGCATTAGTATAGTTAAGTATCTTCCCATCCCAAGGGAATGTGTACCAGCCATGCAAGGACAAGGCAGCATTAAACACAATTTTTACATAATTATGACCTGTTGGGGAAATAATGACCACCTTGGAATTCTAAGTTCAACAGAATGTTCTCAGAGGTCAACCCATTAATGTTTCTAACAGCTCAGCTGTTACCTTGCTTTTTGAATATAAGAGGAATACCAGCTATATAATATCCCTTATGAAGAAAAAGAAATAATAACCATATAAGACTTTTGAAAGAACCATGAAAACGATTTATTGATTTATTGATTTATTGATTTATTGATTTATTGATTTATTGATTTATTGATTTATTGATTTATTGATTTATTGATTTATTGATTTATTGATTTATTGATTTATTGATTTATTGATTTATTGATTTATTTATTGATTTTTCGTTGGAAGTTCCCAGTTTAGGCCAATTTTCAATTTTGACATGTTTTTGAAGCTCAGGTGGACCATGTTAATAAACTTCCTGTAAACATAGGTACTTCGAAAATTATATTGCCTTAACACTTCTGCAGTTTTTTTAATCTTTAGCTGAACATTTGGGAAACTATTTATTTGGTCTCATAAAGAGAAATATATCCCACTTTTGGGGATGACTTCTGCTATGCATGGAATAGAACGCTATGTATGAAGTTGCTTGCTTAATTTGATTTCTCAGCAGATTTTCATAACATAGATAACAGTATATATGCATGTATGTATGTATCTATGTATATAATGGTAAAGGTTCCCCTCGCATATATGTGCTAGTTGTTCCCGACTCTAGGGGGCAGTGCTCATCTCCATTTCAAAGCTGAAGAGCCAACACTGTCCGAAGTCATCTTCGTGGTCATGTGGCCAGCATGACTAAATGCCAAAGGTGCACAGAATGCTGTTACCTTCCCACCAAAGGTGGTTCCTATTTTTCTACTTGCATTTTTAGATGCTTTCGAACTGCTAGGTTGTCAGAAGCTGGGAGAAGTAATGGGAGCTCACTCCATTATGCAGCACTGGGATTCAAACCACCAAACTGCTGACCTTTCTGATTGACAAACTTACCATCTTAGCCTCTGAGCCACCGTGTCCCCATCTATGTATGTATCTATGTATCTATGCTTTTAATTAATTACCTTCAATAGCCATTCATCTCAACAAGTGACTCTGAGCTGTGTACATCATAAAACATAAAACAATTTTTTAAAATTCAAATAATTGAAACAGTATCAAATAAATGTATATGGCACCAAGTAAAATTATTCCTATGAGTATTAATATATGCGGGAAATGGGGCCCTTAACACACTTTGGACTCTAGATCCAGCCACGTAACCAAATCTTTATGGCCTTACAAAAATGTCCACATGATTGTGAACACCCTAATATCTGAAGGGAGAATATTCAGAATACAGAGGCTATGACACAGAAGGCACTTCTCCCAGTTCCCACCAGCTGATATTCCTCGATTGATGGGACCACAACATTTCCAACCTATCTGACCAAATGGACAGGTAGAAATGATTGGAAGAAGGTAACTGGCAACTTGAATTGAACCCAGAAACACACTGGAAGAATATAGCTCACAAAGGTATAGAGAGGTAGGTTGCCCCCCCGATTCAGCCTGGATTTGGCAAACCGGTAGTTAGCAGCAGCGGGAGACTCTGACCACCTGCTTGGATGCTTTACTTCATATGTGTGCAGGAATGCACCCGAACTGGTAGTAATAAAAAATGGGCAACCCACCACTGCAGTGGTGTTACCTGTATTGATTATCTGACACCTTTTACTACCCTAGAGCCAAAATCTGTACCAGATGAAACTTCTGAATGCAGACCCATGTAAAGTGCATTGTAGTAGTCCAGACAAGAGGTCAGAAGGTTATGAGTGACTATGAGGAAAGCCTCCCAATCCAGCAACAGGAATAACTGGTTCTCCACCCTAAGCTGTGCAGAGCTGTCACCTGCTCATTGTAGCAGGCTCCCTGAGTCTAAAAGGACCCCAGATTGTTCACCAGGTTCCCCTTGGGTATTGTCACCCCATCCAGGACTAGTGGCAAAAAAAATCCTTTTTGGTCAATAGGCCCAAATATCCAAATCCACGCAATCTTCCTTGGGTTGAGTTGAAGCCCATTGTACCCCATGCAGACCCTTACAGCCTTCAGGCACTGGGACAGAACATCTATGGCATTGCTCAGGCAGGCAAGAATGGAGAGATGAAGCTGAGTACATTTGGCAGGCCTTAAGACAGCTGGCCTTTTCTGCAATGATGCCTACATTGTTGGAAACCCCAAGTAGCCAAAGGTCCTGAGTCTTTGAAGGTGTCTCAAGATCTGGTTATGCCAGTAGTCTTGAGGTCCTCAGGGGACACAAAACTCATGAGGTGGCTCCATTATTACTAATATCCCTCCATGTGTTATTTTTTTCTTCTCTTGTTAGGTCGACTTTTACAGTTTTACTGTTTTGATTTATAATAGTTTTATTGATCATTTTATTTTATTGTTCTCCACCAGCCAAATCAGAGGTGGCAGTCTATCGATTCGGACTGGTAGTAGAAATCGCAGATGGTCCTGCCTCTGCCCAGCCACCTTGGCTCTATGGCAGTGATGGCGAACATTTTTTGGCTCACGTGCCATAAGTGGAGGGAGCACAGGGGGATAGTTTGAGGGCGTGCCACACCCATAATGCAATGCGAGACACCCCCCCAGTGCACATGCGTGCACTACAGGTGCTCTCCCCCATTTTTTGCATGCTTTTTTTTTGCCCTCCCCAGGCTCCAGAGGCTCAAGAAGAAGTAGTCAAAACAAACCTCTGAGCAAACCGGAAGTGACTTCTGGTTTGCTTGGAGGATCATTTTCAGCACTCCGAAAGCTTAAGGGACCTTCAGGACGCTTCCCTGAAGCCTCCGGAGCAGTCAAAACGACCCTCCGAGCAAACAGAAAGTGCATTCCCGAATTTCCGGTTTGCCCGTAGGGCCGTTTTTTTGCGCTCCTGCGCGCTGTCCAGCTGACAGGGCAGCGCCTCACGTGTCCTGACAAATGGCTCCGCGTGCCACCTGTGACACACGTGCCATAGGTTCACCATTATTATTATTATTATTATTATTATTATTATTATTATTATTATTATTATTATTTATTCACATTTCTAAACCGCCCCCTCTCCCAAAAAGGGACTCGGGGCGGTGTACAGTCCACAATAAATCACAGATAAAATACAAATAGAACTATAAATATATGTATGTATGTGGAGGAGGTTAAAATTAAGAATACTGTACAGAAGAATAAATATGAGGCTAAAAGCCTTAAAAACAATTAAAACTAAAACATTACCCTTAAAATAACCAGATGAGAATATACTACCAGGAGTTCATAGATGTAACATTTATAATCATGCCAGGCCATACCATCACTGCTCTATGGCATCCCATTTAAGGCCTTGTATCGCCAAAAGTGCATGCGCGGAAGGCTGGGTGCATGTACAGAGGTTAGCATGTGTGAGTGAAGTGAGTGAGCATGCACATTCATATATGCGAATTGGTAGGAAAGGTAAGTATATAGCACTCCTAAGCCAAACGACACTTTCCATGAGATGGGCAGTAATATACATTTGATAAATAAATAAGAAAAACCACAAAAGTGAAAAAAAAACCGAGCATCTGGGCTTGATGGTTCAGTTCCCTGCTACTCACTCCATGTCTCCTTTCCCATGGGAAACCAAAA
The DNA here is from genome assembly GCF_964273705.1 of Natrix helvetica. Lineage (NCBI taxonomy): Eukaryota > Metazoa > Chordata > Lepidosauria > Squamata > Natricidae > Natrix > Natrix helvetica. The sequence goes on along the minus strand of NC_138554.1, from coordinate 12,053,665 downwards.
GGGATGATTCTGCAAGGCAGTGAAAAGAGACTAGGAGAACATTGTACGACTTTATACAGGTCTCCACCATTAGTATATTTCAAGTTATTGATATTCTCAAGCAGATGGCTGGAAGGTTTTTTCCTTCCTTACCGTTCCTTATGATCATGGTGTCAGGCCTGCAGCCATCTTTCCTTTTGGATCTTTGGCCTGCCACCCTTTCTATTATTCTACTATGCTTTTTCTATTGTGGGAAAATGGGAGAGGGGGTTGTATAGAGTTAGATGCTATGTAGCCAAAACAAAATTCCTTCTAGAAAACCAAGGTCATCCTTTGTCTTCGCACCTCTGCACCGGACTGGAACTGGATGGGTGGAACTGCCAGCATGGCAGTGGAAGATTGGACCATATGATGGACTTGTGGGTGTGGAGGCAAGACCTTGAACTTTCAACTTGGTGGGGAAAACTGGGAAGCTTTCAGATTCGGGTTTTTCCAGATGTGGCAATATGGCTCTCTTGATAAATTGGAACTTTGAGCAATACTTTGCTTTGGACTCTGATTTACTTTTGGATGCTATTTGTAACTATGGGCTAATGAGAAAAAAAATAAACAATACCACAAGGAGATATTTAGGAATGTGAGTTTATTGATATGGTTGAATCAAGTCTACAAAGAAGAATGACTAGGAGAGACATTATAGGAGTGTTCCAATATTTGAGGGGCTGCCACAAAGAAGAAAGGGTCAACCTATTTTTTTAAACACCTGAAAGCAGAAAAGGGAACAATGGATGGAAACTAAACAAGGAGAGAAGCAACTAAGGAGAAATTTCCTAACAGTGAGAACGATTAAAAGCATCTTGCTGTTTGAGGAAGTTGCATAACATTCTTTTTAGACTGTGCCTTCTGGCAGAAGATACAGAATAATTAAAACTAGGATCATATGTCTTCTGAATAGCATTTATCCCAGAGCTATAATTGCACTCAACAATGAACTAAAGGGCCACCATCAGCAAGCTATTGGATAGCACTACTTGGTCTGTTGTGTGGATGTTTGGGTGGTTTAGGGGCAGGGAATTTTTTTGGTGGGTGGGGGTGCATTTGGGGATTGTTATGTATGTTGGGCCTGGTCTCTGGGTGTTATGTGAATTTTGTTGTATGTGTATACTGTGTATATATGTGTAATGACAATAAAGTAAAGTAAAGTAATTAATCTGTGGAACAGCCTGCCTTCAAAGGATCTGGGTGCTTCATCACTGGGAGATTTTAAGAGGAGACTGGACAGTCACTTTTCTGAAATGGTATAGGATCTCCTGCTTAAGAAGGGGGTGATCTAGAAGATCTCCAAGTTTCCTTCAAACTCTTATTATTATGTATTCTTTATTCCATTCTATATTTGTCCAGAATGGTATAGGGTCTCCCAATTGAGCAGGGAGTTGGACTAGAAGACCTCCTAGGTCCCTTCCATCTCTGTTATTCTATATTATTTCACTGAAGACATATCTCCAGAAGGCTTGAAAAAAGAGTGTGAAGATAGCTCCTACATAATAGTTCACATAGTATATTGTGGACACAGATAGTAAAGTGTTCAGTCTGGCAAGATTTTGTCTGTAGGTTGAAAATAACAATCACCACTTGTCATTCTTGGAAGGATCACCAAGTGTCAGGTTTTGGAATTGACATGAATCTTCCCATCACCTACATCATGGGTGTCAAACTGGCAGCCCGTGGGCCAGATGCTTCACGCCAAGGCCACTCCCATTCCAAATCCACAAAGGGGAAAAACGTTATGATGCATCACGTGACAGCAATGTGACACCGCAAGTTTGACACCCATGTACTATATGCATCTAGAGTGTACTCTTTGAACTATTAGAGTAAAACTGTCCTCACCCTCTTTTCTCAAATGTAACCTCTGCACTGAGTTGTTTCTCCCTCCTCTGGAATGCAACCCCTCCCTGCTTGGAAACCAGCTCCTTACTACATTCCATCATTATTCACTTCTTCATCAAACTATAGAATAACCAGAAATTAAACAGCCACCATTAGTCAGATGGATTCTAGTGCTGAATGGAGGAAAATAAAGAAGAAAAAAGCAAGTTATCCCCAGCATTGAAGCTCTGAGATCAGAAGACATGGTGTTAACTATCCAAGGAGATCCATGGAGGCTTAGGAAAATCCCACTTTTTCTAGATGTTGATAGGATTGCAGGATTTTTTTTAAAGACTCTTTCAAGTGTCTGGTAGTCTAGATCTTCAGCTACTCATAGACCTAAACCTTTGACCAAAAGTTTTATTAATAGAAATGGTTGGAGGGAAAACTTGCCAATCACAAACAGGATGACCACAAATATGACACTGGAATTTGAGTATTGATGTCAATTGTTTTCCTCAATGTTGCCAAAGTTCAGCATGTTAATGCATTCTCAAAACGATTACACTTAAATATAAGAAGAAAGGAAAGAAAATAATTATTTCAATATAATAGGTAGCTTATTGTTTATATTCTCCATATTAAACTTAGGAGGTTTATTTCTGGTATAGTGCAAAGGAATGGACTTTCGTGAGTGCCTAGAGCAGGGCTGTCAAATTTCGATTTCCTTGAGGGCCACATCAGGGTTGTGTTTTACTGGGGGTGTGTGTGGGTGTAGTCATGGTGGGTGTGGCCAGCTCAACATTGTGTGTGTTGGTGCCTGTGGGGGCCCAAGTGCTCTGCCAGTGAAAACGGGCTCCCAAGCTATGTTTTTGCCTGCAACCAGAAGTAGGTTCCTACCAGTTTGGACCAGTTTGGCCGAAATGGTAGTGATTTGGTGGGCTGGGTCACTGGAACTGGCAGTGACCCATGCCTGCCATGCCCCTGAACCGGTTCTCCTATGGGACCGCCATTTTGATTTTCAGTTCTGCGCTTGCACAGAACAATTGTAATTGCACAAATTTAATTGTTTTCCTTTTTTACTGTTTTGTGCATGCATAGACCTATTTTTGTGTAAATGTGCATGCACATGGAGCACGTGTCTGGTATGCACTTAAACAAAGCAACCATGCAAGTGCAAACTTTTTGCTTGCACCGAACCAGCAGTATTGCTAGGAGCAATGCACCCGTGCCTGCAATGGCCTCCTGCAGCCATCTGCCAGTGAAAACAAGGATTGGCATGGCCAGCTGAGGCACTGTGGGCTGGTCCTTATGTGTTTCCAGGGTGATCCTGAGGCAAGGTCTAAACACCCCATGGGCCAGATCCAGCCCCCAGGCCTTCAGTTTGACACCCCTGGCCTAGATCAAGCAGAAGGGATGGGTGGATTGTCATGACTTCTGATGACATCTTTTTGAACCAAATTTCAATTTCTGCATGTTCTTCAGAGAATGCATCTTTCACTGAAGCAATGTTATGGAATTACACCAAATTTCTTGCCTCTCATTAACTGCTTTTTATTATTTAGATTAGGCCTTAGTAGAATTACAAAGCATTTGGGAAAAAAGATGCAACCCAGTAACCCTGCACTGGAAGAGAGAATGGAAAAGATCTCCACAGCCACCATGTATTTCCCCTTGGTGCTCAGATAGGTTGGAAAAAAGGACAACCAGACATTGCAAAACCATAACAAGCTAAATGAGATAAACTTGGTTTCATTAAAACTGTCCGGTAAATGCCTAGCTTGAAAAGCCACACTAAAACCAACAATGGCAAGGAAAAGCAGGTATAGCAAGACACAGTAAAACATGAGAGTAGAACCTTCATTACATGCCAGGATGATTTCATCTGCCACTAAGTTCATATCAGCATCTGGATATGGGGGCGAGGTTACAAGCCATATAGTGCAAGCAGTGGCTTGAATGAGGGAACAAGAAAGAACAATGTAATTGTCTAATCGTTTGCCCAGCCATCGCCTCATCTTGGATCCTGGTACTGAAGCCATGAAAGCTAAAATCACAATGATGGTTTTTGCCAATATACAAGAAATGGCTACTGAGAAGATGATCCCAAAAACAGTTTGTCGTAAAAGGCAGGTCACCTTTTCAGGTTTTCCAATGAATAACAAACTACAAAGGAACGAGAGCACAAGGGAGATGAGAAGAAGGTAGGTGATGTTCCGGTTGTTTGCCTTGACTATGGGAGTGTCCTGGTATTTGATGAAGATCCCAAGCACCACATTGGCAATACAGGCAAAGACAATTGCCATAGTGGACAAGCTGGTCCCTAAAGGGTCTTCATAAGAGAGGAAAGTTATTTGTTTTGGGAGGCATGAATTGTGGTTGTTATTTGGATACTGTCCTTCTGGGCATGGCAAACAATCATTCATGTCTGTGAAAATGAATGAATGAGTGAGTGAGCGAATGAATGAATAAACTAATGAATGAATACATTGTTGTTGTTACAGTGTAGAAGATACTGTATTAGTGAAGACATGTGTAATATTAAAAGAAATAAAAATATAGCGTAGTGGCCTCTTGTTATTGCTTCAGATGGAGGCATTATTATTAGCTATTATAAAGGCACTAATAAACAACCTTTTTAATGCAGTCAATGAAATTGTGTAGAACTGAACTTAACTCAGATGAACTTTTTGATTTATCTACCAAGTATTAGAACTCATACACAATATGATCCAACTATTTTTTTTTATTGTTTTGCTTATTTGTAACTGGGGGCATGGTGGCTCAGCAGTTAAAGATCTTGAGCTTGTCAGCTGGAAAGCTGAGAGCCTGCCTTTGAAACTCAAGTGCCACAGACTGTAAGAGGGAGAGTTCCTGTTACTTGCCCCAGTTCCTCCCCACATAGTGTTTGAAAGCACAAAAATGCAAGTAAATAAATAGGTAGCACTTTGGTGGGAAGGTAACAGTATTCCAAGTGCCTCGGCATACAATTATGCTAGCCAAATGACCTTAAAAATGTCTTTGGACAACACTGGCTTTCTCAACTAAGAAATGAAGATGAACATCACCCCTTAAAGTTGGACTTAAGTAAAACCTTTACTTTTATCTTTATTTGCATAGTTCAAAATATTAAATTAAAGTGGCACCATAGAAGCCATAGGTATTACACAATAGGTAAAAGTAAAATGTTTAAAAACCAGTCTTTCATCTCAGTGGTTGCGATGAAAGACTGGCTCATTGTAAATATATACAGTATCACAGGCATAATATTACAAGGTGTTTTCAAATTAGCAGAAAAGAGTAGATTCTGGTAAGAGGAAAGTTATTCATGTCACAAACTAAATATCTCACAGGTTTTCTAAAGAGTTCATTTAAAATTGGAGACCAGTACACTCTTTCATTGTTGACATAACTATATTTAGCCTGCCTAACTTATAAATGAAGGAGGTGCAAATCCTATGACATTTAGAATATGGATGAGATTGGATAGAGCAATAGGTATTTGATTAGATGGAGAAGCACATCAGGCCTCTAATGAGGAAGTTAAGGGAGAACAAAAAAGGCAATGCTGTTTTTGAGAGAATAAGTAGGTAGTATTTAGTAAATTTAATATCTTTCTAGACCTACTGTTTAACTTGCTTTTTAGTTTGGAGAGTCTATGCCTTCCTCTTGGTATCTGTCTGGTTTTTAATCAACATTAGGTGGCTAGATGTCTTAAGGCTGAGATGACAAGATTCATTATCCCTGGGAAGATAATTAGGGAGGAGATTACTTCATTTGACTCATCCCAACCATACCTTATATTATATAACCATCCTTACGTTATATCTGACAGCACATAACATATTTATTAGTACATAAATATTGAATTTATTCCACACAGGTTTTCATGGAATAATTAATATTTATAAACTGAAGAACTCTTACCATTCTGACTTGCAATCTTCCCTTCTGGACATGGAAGACACTCATAGCAGCAAAATGGCTTTCCTTCTATTTTGGCCCTACTAGAACCAGAGTGACAATTGTCATTACACAGGGAACGAGGTCTTTTCTGAGTGAAGGAGATGAAAAAACAATCAGTAGTTTTGCCATGCTTGGGAGCATTGTGCTTACTGAAACACAGACACATATTCTAAATGTGGGGACCCTCAGAATAAGAGATAATATTAGTTACCTTTTACATGGTGTGTAGGTGCCTTGACAAGCATTTACAGGATGCTGTATGTCTCAGATATCATGAACGATACCTGCCCAGCAATCAGTTGACGTGTAGCAGACACAGATTTGGGTTCAATGTAATTCATACAATGCTCAGCCTCATTCGACTTAATATCAAGTCATTCCCAGAATAGAGTCCTGGACTTAAAACTGGTCATTAATCAGCTTTTGAAGTTATGATGGGCTTTTTAAAAAGTTACTTATGACTGTCTGCAAAGGTATTACTGCTGCCCACACTTCCACAGTCAGCTATTTCCATTTTGGGTGATTGGCAACTTCCTCCCCTACAACCAGTTGCAACACCTTGTGGTCACATGAACAAAATATGTGATTTTTTTCCCACTGGTTTCTGGTGCTTCTTTAGGTTTTTGTTATCTATCTGTATCCATCTATCATCTATCTATCTATCTATCTATCTATCTATCTATCTATCTATCTATCTATCTATCTATCTATCTATCATCTATCTATCTATCTATCTATCTATCTATCTATCTATCTATCTATAATCTATCTATCTGTCATCTATCTATCTATCTATCTATCTATCTATTATCCATCCATCTATCTGTCTGTCTATTTATCTATCTACTGTATCTTTATCATTTATCTTATAAGTCAGCAGTCTTCAACCTTTCTAACTTGGCAGCCTAGCCTGGCAGGGGGAGGTATGTGAATGCCAGGCATACGTGTGTGCCCCCAGCTCCATTTGTGTGAGCAGTGTGCATGCATACCCTCCACTTGAGCAAATGGAGGGTGCTTGAGCTCATGTGTGAAGCCCCACTCATGTAAGCAGAGGGCACTTCAGCGGAATGTGCTTGTGCTTGTGTGCAAAGCTCCTCTTGCATGAGTGGAGAGTGCTTGCATGTGAAGTTATATTTGTGCAATTGTAGCTTCGCACCTGAGTGCCCTCCATGTATAATATGGAACTTTGCACCCAAGCTCAAGAGGCCTCTGCTCAAGCACCCTCCACTCATGCAAGTGTTCTTGCCCATCGCTCACAAAGCCTGATTTTAAATAGACTATGGCCTGAAAGTCATTTCCAAATCTGGCAAAATGTATACCTGGTTAAATCTTGTGGGCCATACAATGGAGTCCTCATGAATGTTGAGTGATTTGGAAGAGAAAGAGTTCGTGTCTACCCATCCAACTTTGACTTTTGTGAATGTGTTATTGGAATATGTGACCCAGCTGAAAATATCAAATCCAGCGATTATACGACCTTTGTCATCAAAGGAAATATTTTCTCCAGCACTGTTTCTGAAGGAAGCATTTCTTATAAACTTGTGAAGCTAAATTGGAGAGAAGGTAGAGAGAAAATGGTTCTAGGATAACCTTCATAACAGTCCTAATAAGACTAAGGTGAATGATCTTTGAGGGAGAACATCTACTGAATCTGGAAAAAGAGAAGGAGACATCATTGAAGTCAATTGCCTGGATAGAGTAGCATCACCACCTGAGAAGTTTGGGAGACATACAGTATGTGGGAGACTAATTACTTTTAATATAGGAGAAACTTTTTCTGTTTAAGTGTTAACCTGCTGTCTTTCTTATGGCTTTAAGCATGCTACCAAAATGAGCTATTCAATTTCGGCAGTGGAAACTTGGTTGTTAAAGCTGATGCTGCCTAGAACAATATCACATAGGAAGCTGCAACGTAAGTTCTATGAATCAAGGTAAGCTGGACGTGGTCAAGCATGAGATGGCAAGATTGAACATCAATATCATGGGAATCAGTGAATTAATGAGATGGGTGAATTTAATTCACATGATCATTATATCCACTACTTCTAAAAATCCCTTAGAACCAGGGGTGAAATCCTCCTGATTCAGCCCTGTTTGCCCAAACTGGTAGGGACAATTGTCCTTGATTCTGTGAACCGGTAGTAAAAAAAAAAAAAAAAAAAACAGCGTCCAAGGATCGTGCAGCTCCACTGTGAGCCACACGTCCTCAGAAGCTTCCTCCCCCCCACACTTTTTAAAGCATTTTCCCGCTGCTGGTTCCAGTAGGGAAAAAAATGCTTTAAAAAGCTTTCGTTTAAAACAGTTCTGACGATCACACAGCTCACAGTTGATCCATGTGATCGTCAGAAGCTTTCCCCCCTTCTTGAAGCATTTCCCCCTGCTGGTTCAGGCGAACTGGCAGGGGAAAAATGCTTTAAAAAGTGAAAAAAAGTTGACCATACCCACCCAGTCCCATGACCCCACCACCACCACTAAGCCATGCCCGCAGAACCAGTGGGGGGAAAAAATAATTTCACCACTGCTTAGAACAAATGGAGTAACCCTGAAAGTCAATAAAAGAGTGAGTAAAACAATACTGGGGTACAATCTCAAAAATGACAGAATTATCTCAGTCCAAATTCAATGCAAGCTATTCAGTATCAGAGTAATCCAAGCCTATGCCCTAGCATCAGGACAATGGAAATGATCAGAGATCTGTTCAAGAAAACTGGAGCTACCAAGGGAAGGATTTCTACAAACTTGGCATGATAAAGATCAAAAATGGTTGAGACTTAACAGAAGCAGAGGAAATTCTCCAAAGCACCTGAGAGCAGAACACGAAGCAATGGATGGAAACTAATCAAGGAGAGAAGCAACCTTGAAATAAGAAGAAATTCCCTGACAGTTAGAACCATTAATAGTGGATCAACTTGCCTCCAGAAGACCTCCAAGGTTCCTTCCAACTTTGTTGTTCTGTTCTAAATTAAGGAGACATGTCAAGAATGCACAAAGAACACACAAATGAAAAATCTTAATGTCCCTGATAACCAAAATGGTGTCATTGCTGATCTCTAGCCAGACATCCTATATTACCAAGTCAAGTGAGCCTTACCAAGAACAAAGCCAGCTGAAGTGACGAAAAATACAGCTATGCTATTTAAAATCCTAAAATATATTCTGTTAAAGTGCTGGACACAATTTGCTTCCAAATTTAGAAAACTCAATTAAAGGTCAGTTTATCTTCCAATCCCAAAGAAGGGCAATGCCAAAAGATGTTCAAATTACCGTACAACTTTTGCTCTCATTTCACAAGTTCATAGTCAAAATCCTACAACCTAGGCTTCAGCAATATGTGACCCAAGAGCTACCAGAAGTATAAGGTGGGTTTCATACAAGCAGAGGAACAGGAGATCAAATTGCCAACTATCACTGAATTATGGAGAAAGCCAGGGAGTTCCTGGAAAATATGTAATTCTGCATCATTAACTATGCCAAAAACTTTGATTGTGTAGATGAGAACAACCTGTAGCAAGTTCTTAAAGAGATGGGAGTATCAGACCATCTTACCTGTCTCCTGAGAAACCTGTTGTCAGGGTTCCAAATAGCATCCAAAAATAAATCAGAGTCCAAGACAAAGTATTGCTCAAAGTTCCAATGTATTAAGAGAGCTATGTTGGCACATCTGGGAAAACCTGAATCCGAAAGCTTTCTGGTTTTCCCTACCTGGTTGAAAATTCAGGATCTTGCCCCTACACCCACACATGGTTCAATCTTCCACTGCCATGCTGGCAGTTCCACCCATCCTGTTCCAGTCAGGTGCAGAGGTGCAAAGACAAAGGATGATCTTGGCTTTCTAGAAAGAATTTTGTTATGGCTACAATGCATCTCACTCTGTAAAATCCCCCCTCCTTTTTCCCACAATAGAAAATGCATAATAGAATAATAGAAAGTGTGGCAGGCCAATGAGCCAAAAGAAAAGAAAACCCTCTTTATGTGGGTCAAGAGGCAACAATTAGAACCAGAGATTGGACAACTGATTGGTTCAAATTAGGGAAAGGAGTATGACAAGGCAGAATATTATCACCCTACTAATTTGACCTATATTCAGAGTGTATCGTGGAAAACGCCAGGATGGATGAATCACAAACCAGATATTATGATTGCTGGGTGAAATATTGACCTCAGATATGCAGACACATCACTCTAATAGCACAAAGTGAAGAGGAACCAATAGCCCTCTTGATAAAGATGAAATGAGAGAGTCGGAAGGTTGGCTTGAAACTCTAAGTAAAAAAAGCTAATGGCATCTAGTTCCATCCCTTTCTGGCAAATAGAAGGGGGGGGGGGGAATGGAAGCAGTGATATATTTTATTTTCTTGGGCTCCAAGATCACTGCAGCTGGCAACTACAGCCATGAAATTCAAAGATTCTTGCTTCTTGGAAGGAAAGCTATGGTAAACCTAGACAATATATTCAAAGCAGATAAATCAATTTGTGTGACAATGGTCCGTATATTCAAAGTTATGGTTTTCCCAGTAGTAATGTGTGGCTCTGAGAATTGGATCATTAACAAGGCTGAGAACCAAAGAACTGATAGTCATTATTATATTTTGAGAGTTTTGATAATGAATTACATAAGCGTTTAAGAGGAATAAGAAGGACTACATTTTTGTTTGTCTTATATTTCTTTCCAGATAACATGTTGTTCCCACACTGCTATTGCCATAATATTTAATTATTTACTCTGTCTCCATCTACATTGCTTTGGAAGATACCTGCCAGGCTTCTTCAAGTAGATATTCTTGTCTCATATTTTTAATTTTTGTCCTCTCTTTTGATTTGGATGAAGTTAAGGCATATAAAGCATGAGCCATAATGTAAACTGCATTGTAGATACTATAACTGTGACCAGACATGCTTGAGTCAAACAGGGTGACAGGCAGACTATCCAATTTTTCTTCCCCAGTGCAGATCTTCTCATCTCTCTGTGGTAGACTGGGATTTGAGAAATCACAATTAAATGCATCTTTCCAGAAGATTCTGATAAATCCGTCTTTATGTTCTGAGAGGGGACTTTGTACCTTAAGAAATTTCTGGAATCCTCTTAGGTAATTTGTATGAACAGCAAATGAGAGAGCACCATGGAGGAAATGGATGTTGCAATCTCTTAGAAAACCAGGAGAAGCAAACTCCATCTGAGCGGTCATAATCCACACTCGGCTTTCAATTCTTACATCGTAAAATTGTGAGAATTGGAAAATTGTTCTTAAGACACTCATCGTATGTATTTCCCCTTGAATCATAACAGTATTGGCAGTGCTTCCTGTAACAATACGTGAAGTTGCAAACCATTCTGTTGCACTTCTAGCAATATTACTTGAAAAAGTTATTCTGGGCATTGTTTCTAAGAAGTCCACACAGATACCCTTCTGAGAATATAAGGGAAGTACATGCTGTACAAACCCATCTCCATTGTCATCATCAGAAATAATCACACCAATCCAGGTCCACTGGAAATGCAGTAGCAACTCAAGAATGCCCAAATAGTGGTAGGTCTCATTGGGAAACATCTGATGAAAAAAATCTTTGGTTTTGTCTTTTATTATTGAAGAAGACCCATACAAGATCTTGACAAAAAAATGGGAAGAAGTCAGTCAAAATTAAAATTAGTCTTCACATACTCTTAGTAGAAAGACAAAGCTGTAGAAAGAACTGGTTTCACTCTTTTTTCTTTTCATATTTTTATCTTATTTAATGTTTGGATCATTTAAATATTTCTTATGACAAATCTCCCATGCAATATATTTTTGTAGACCATGGGTATGTCAGGAAATATTAAGACATATTGCTATTAAACAGGATTTATTGCAATCATTGTGCATACAACTGGAATTTCCTAAGCTTTTTTCCAAAAACTCCAAATCAGTGTTTCTCAGCAAATGAAGATATCAGGGTTCCAAATAGCATTCAAAAGGAAATCAGAGTCTGAGGCAAAGGATTCTTCTAAGTTCCAATTTATTAAGAGAGCCATGTTGGCACATTTGGGAAAACTTGAATCTGAAAGTTTCCTGGTTCTCCCCACCCAGTTGAAAGTTCAAGATCTTGCACCCACACCCACAAATCCATCATGTGGTCCAATCTCCCACTGCTATGCTGGCAGTTTCACCCATACAGTTCCAGTCAGATGTAGAGGTGCAAAGACAGAGGATGACCTTGGCTTTCTAGAAAGGATTTTGTTATAGCTACATAGCATCTAGCTCTGTACAATCCCCCCTCCCATTTCCCCACAATAGAAAATGCATAGCAGAATAATAGAAAGTGTGGCAGGCCAAAGACACAAAAGGAAAGATGGCTGCAGGCCTGACAGCGGAATTTATAGTGGCATATGGATTATTGATAAATACAGGTAATCCTTGCTCAACAGCGTTAAAGCTAACAACTCAGTTCTAGATTTCTGATTGTGTCACCCCCCCTCTGTAGTCACATAAATGCATTGCAAGCATTTTGCAAGCAACTCACCTTTTCAACCCATTGCAGTGTTCTGCAACCACACGACAGAATTTACGAAGTTCAATTTTGGAAACTGGCTGGCCACATATGTGCTTTGATCTACACTTGCCGTGGCTTAGGACAGAAATTCCAGGATCCCTTGTAATCATAAGTCAAGATCTAGCTGTATTCTAATGATGTATTTATTTTAAATACGTCAAAGTGTGGCAATTTATTGAGCACCCAACTATTTTCAGTGCTTCATAAATACAGCACATCACCTACAAAACTAATAAGATTTCCATTTTCTATCTCCCACTTACAAAAGTATCTTAAGTGTAAGGAACCTATATCTTTCATATCTTTTTTTTTACCTGTGGAATCTTGTAGGTGCTCAAGATGTTGGTCATGTGGAGGCAGACTTCAGAAGTAGGTCCCCCAATGACTCCCACAACATTATTCTGAATATCACATTTGTAATTAGGGATGAACTTGTCCTGAGTGGTGAGAAGTTCCATTGAGGCAAGATAGGTCCACTTTGCCAAAAAATAGCTATTTAGGATATGGAAGCCCAAACTGACATTGGGTAAGAGTTGGGTATTCTCATTCAGTTCTTTCACAGCAAATGCCAAGGCAAGGATGTGCTGGTAATTCTGAGTGAACATCCTAGGTTATGATCAATAAGTTTCAGGTTGCCGCATATCTTAATATTAATTCTATCTTGATATGGTCATTCTCGTAATTTGCCCTTTCAAACTTATTGTATGGAATATGTTTGAAACATATTATGTATGGTATATATTAACAGTGCAAATAGCTAAAATAATAAATAAATACAAAATATAAAAATGTAACAAAGAATATCCTTAAATTGAGAAGATAAAATGCAGAAATTTTGTGTCCTTCAAGAAACATATATAAAAAAGAGGACACAGGTTTTTCTTAAAGCAATGGAAATTGGGATAAATTTGCTGAACAGAATTAATTTATATCAAAACACCTGCATGAAAATTATCTGGCTACATAGAAGATGAATTTTATTTTTCAGCCTACTTCAGTACTTACAAAAGGCCATCGAAAGTTTCATCAGAAGGCTGCTTCTGAAATGTTAGTGGACTTGAGAAAATGTAGACCTGAGAAGTAATGCTTGCAACGATGAAATCACCAGGCTGGTAATACTTGTGGACTATAGGCAGAGGTGCCTTAATAGGACACTTAGCTAGAGGAATCTTTGTCTGGCCGTAAATTACAACTGCTAGGACTATCATGAGTGCCAAATATAACATGATGTTAACTCAAAGTCTTCCTGCTTAATTCCATCTATTCTAAATATTGGTAATTCACATGGCATCACTCAGCTGATTAAAAGCCAGAATCATGTAGAATCAGCTACCAATAAAACTAGTAGTGTAGTTCTGCCTATCTCATCGCTCATGGAAAGGAATGTGAGATCATTGTTCATATGAATATAACATGAGATATTAAGTCACTTGACTATTCACTTATCCTCCTATCCTGAGAGAATGCCCATGAAGCATTAATTACAATTATTTCATAATTACAGTGTGATGGGGGAATATTTACCCATTTTTAATTCTATGTTCTCGCAAAAAGTTTCAGAGCTCAACATGTTGATATTTGTGGCACCTCCGCTGGCATCTTCTCAATCTATCTATTTGGGGGGAAAATGCTATAGCACTGTCTTCCCTCTGTATTTAGGTTGTTTCCATGTTTTGCATGCCCACAGTTCTGTTTATTTTTGTATGTATACATCTATCTCTTTGTCTCTCTCTGTGTGTGTGTGTGTGTTTGTTTGTGTGTGTATCCCCACTCACACTATTACAATATACATTCAGTATAATATTAAAAAATAAAATAAACAGAGTTTGAAAGTGAGAAAAAAACTGAATGAAAAGGGAAGCAAACATCTATGCCTTCTGTGCTTCTTTCCGTTGAATAATTAACATCTCATACTATTCATCATTCTCTCTGCCTTTTTATTCCTCAATTCCAGAAATATTAAATTTCACCATTTTGTTATCAACTCACAAAACATCCCTGGCCTGCTCTCAAGTTGCCATAGGCAAGAGGGATGGGGAAATTATTGTATTATTGTAAAAGAATTTTGCAGCTGCAGTGAGGGAGCACTTTGGTCAAAATAATAGCACATTCCAGACATCTTTTTGTCAAGGCCATCTCCACAGTTACCTACAGTGGCAGGAGGAGAGTGATCTCTACAACGCGCAAAATTGCTGTAATTTTTTTCAGAGCTCCTACAGTCCAGCATATTAGAGTTTCCTCCATATTATTCCATAAAACCATTTAGAAGAAAGGGAATATGCATTTCATTGTTTATATTCCATTTATTAGAGTAAAAAAAAAAAGATAAAGGTGTCCCTGTAGATTTTACTTTGCTAGTCATCACCATCTATATGAGGTGGTGCTCATCTCCATTTCAAGGCCATTGAGCCAATGCTGTCTGAAGACATTTCCATGGCCATAACATCATGGAGCACTGTTACTTCCCACCATAGTGATACCTATTTATCTATTTGCATTTAGCTGCTTTTGAACTGCTAGGTTGGCAGAATCTGGGGTAAGGACCTGACTCACCCAAATGCATGGAGCTCTGGTCTCAAACCTGGGCTGCTGGCTTTTTAGCTGACAAGCCCAGCATCTTAGCCACTGAGCCACATTGCTGGATTTTCCTGAGGTCATAATTTGTTTTATTAATTTGTTTGGGTGACCAGGGTAGGAAAAGTGATAAGTGCCTAAAGCACTCCAAAATAATAAAAAGAATTCCCACAATTTGAGACGGATTCATTCCGCACCATTTTCTGATCTCCAGTCAAGGTATCATTTACTGAACCAGTCATGGAATTATATTTCATCTTTCTTTCCTCTCATTAACTGCTTTTTAGTATTCAGATCAGGCCTTAGTAGAATGACAAAGCATTTGGGAAAAAATATGCAGCCTAGTAGTCCTACACTAGAAGATAATATGGAAAAGATCTCCACAGCCACCATGTATTTCCCCTTGGTGCTCAGATAGGTTGGAAAAAAGGACAACCAGACACTGCAAAAACACAACAGGCTGAAGGAGATGAACTTGGTCTCATTAAAACTGTCTGGTAAATGCCGACCTTGGAAAGCCACACTGAAACCAACAATGGCAAGGAAAAGCAGGTAGAATAAGACACAATAAAACATGAGTGTAGAGCCTTCATTGCATCCCAGGATGATTTCATCTTCCACTAAATTCATGTCAGCATCTGGGTATGGGGGTGAGATTGCCAGCCATATGGTACAAACAACAACTTGAATGAGGGAGCAGGAAACAACAATGTAATAATCTAATGGTTTTCCCAGCCATCGCCTCATCTTTGATCCTGGCACTGAAGCCATGAAAGCTAAAATCACAATGATGGTTTTGGCCAATATACAAGAAATGGCTACTGAGAAGATGATCCCAAAAGCAGTTTGCCGCAAAAGGCAGGTCACCTTTTCAGGTCGTCCTATAAATAATAAACTGCAAAGGAATGAGAGCACAAGGGAAACGAGGAGAAGGTAGGTGATGTTCCGGTTGTTGGCCTTGACTATGGGAGTTTCCTGGTATTTGAGGAAGATCCCAAGCACCACAGTGGCAATGCAAGCAAAGACAATTGCGACAGTGGCCAAACTGATGCCTAAGGGGTCTTCATAAGAGAGGAAAACTGTTTGTTTTGGAAGGCATGAATCATGGTTGTTGTTTGGATACTGTCCTTCTGGGCATGGCAAGCAATCATCCATGTCTGTGGAAATGAACAAATGAATGAATACATTGCTCTTATTAAAATGTAGAAGTTACTGTATTAATGAAGTATTATTGAAAGAAGTAAGAAATTTAGCAAGATATGCCATGGTTATAGCTTCAATAGGAAGTTCTCTGGAGTTGCAAAGTTATTATCTAGGCTGAAGGCACTAATAAACGATGTCTGTAATGCAGCCAGTGACAGGCCATATGTCTGAATTTAAACTAAGCTTTTGAATTATGTTTTCTGGAAGTTTTTATTTGATAAATTCAGTAAGTCTGACGCAAGGACAGTTTTTTGCCGAATGCCAGCACTCTGCTAAAGAACTACTTCCCACAACACTGTCAAACTATTTACTAAGGCTGTATTACTATTCTTCTTCTCATTCTTTCTATTACCTAACTCTTCCCACTTATGACTATAAACTTGTTGCTTTTATTTTTGCAAATTTATATTGTTTTATTTAGTTTATAGTTTGGTTGGATTGCTTATTTAGTATCCTATCACTATCACTAAGTGTTGTATCTTATGATTCTTGATTAAAGTATTTTTTAATGTATACTGAGAGCATATGCACCAAAGAAAAAATTCCTTGTGTGTCCAATCACGCTTGGCCAATAAAGAACTATTCTATTCTATTCTATTCTATTCTCAAAATACCATATTGTTCGGAGCATAAAACGCAGCTTCCCCCCCTAAAAGAGCTTGTAAATTTTGATGTGTCTTATACATCAAATACAACCATTTTTGACATCCTGAAGCCCCACCCCTGCATTCCATTTTTGCAAAAAACAGGTAAAAAACGGGCTTCTCTTTTACAAAAATGGAGGTGTTTTTGCTTTCCCCCCAGCCCCAGAAGTATTCTGCAGACTTCAGCAGGGTTGGGGGAAGGCAAAAATGCTCCCATTTTTGCAAAAAAAAAAAAAAAAAAAAAAACAGGCCAAATTGGGCCATTTTCACAAAAAATGAAGGTGTTTTTGCCTTCTCCTAGCCCCCGGCCCTCAGCATCACTCTGCAGGCTTCAGCAGGGCTAGGGGAAGGCACAAATGGCTCTCTTTTTGCAAAAACAAAAAGGGCCTATTTTCCGCCCATTTTTCACAAAAATTGAGCCATTTTTCGCAAAAACGAAGACATTTTTGCCTTCTCCCAGCCCTGCTGAAGCCTACAGAGTGCTCCTGGGGGCCAGGGAGGACAAAACATTTTTTGAAATCCTGGTGCGTCTTATACACCGTTGTGTCTTATAGTCCATAAAATACAGTAAGTTAAAACAAAGCAAGTTATAAAACCATACAGTATATGCAATAGGCAAAAGGTGCATGCTAAAAGCAAAAATTGTACATGCCAGTTTTTCACCACAAAGGTTGGATATTGAAATTATAGCTTATCATAAATAGTCATTGCCATTTTCAAAATAGCAGACACAAAAATGTTCTGGGGAAGGGCAAGTTATTAAAAGAAATTCATCTCACCGATTTTCTAAATAGTTTGTTTAAAACTAGAGATTAGCCCACAATTGCTGATTTACAGTGCGGCAGCTACAGAAAGACATGGCTAGATGAACCAAAAATTGGAATTTAGATTGCTGGGAGAAATATCAACAACCTCAGATATGCATATGATACCACTCTAATGGCAGAAAGTGAAGAGGAACTAAAGAGCCTCTTGATGCGGGTGAAAGAGGAGAGTGCAAAAAGTTGGGTTGAAAGTCAACATTGAGAAATCTAAGATCTTGGCATCTGGCCCTCTCAATTCCTGGCAAATGGATGGGGAAGAAATGGAGGTAGTGACAAATTTTATTTTCCTGGGCTCCAAGGTCACTGCAAGATGTGGACTGCAGCCAAGAAATTAAAAGGCACTTGCTCCTGAGAAGCATACTAAAAAGCAGAAACATAACGGTACCAGCAAAAGTGTGCATAGTCAATGTTATGTTTTTTTCCTGTTGCAATGTATGGCTGTGAAGGTTGGACCATAAGAAAGGCTGAGCATCAAAGAATTGAGGCCTTTGAACTATGGTGCTTGAGAAGACTCCTGCGAGTCCCTTGGATTGCAAGACAACCAAACTGGTCAGTCCTAGAGATCAACCCTGACTGCTCTTTGGAAGGCCAGAGCCTGAAGATGAAACTCAAATACTTTGGCCACCTAATGAGAAGGAAGGACTCACTGGAGGAGAGCCTCATGCTGGGAAAGATTGAGGACAAAAGAAGAAGGTGACGACAGAGAATGAAGTGGCTGGATGGAATCACCAAAGCAGTAGGTGTGAGCTTAAATGGACTCCAAAGGATGGTAGAGGACAGGAAGGCGTGGAGGAACATTGTTCATGGGATCACAATGGGTCAGACACAACTTCACAATTAACAACAACATTTATAAATTGAAGAAACATTACCTTTCTGATTTGTAACTTTCCCTTCTGGACATGGAAGACAGTCATAGCAGCAAAATGGCTTTCCTTCTATTTTGACCTTACTTGAACCAGAATGACAATAGACATTACACAGGGATTGGGGTCTTTTCTGAATGAAGGAGATGAAAAATAAAGGAATCAGTTTGGTTGCTCTGCCATGACATTCCTTTTACTAAAATATAGATACATATTTTCTCTATTTATTGTTTGAGAATGAGTTATTGTCAGATGACTATTATGGTGGTCACTGCCTACATGGTGGGTAAGTGTCGTGGCAAGCATTTCCAGATAGTATTCATCTTGAATTCTTATCATGTAAGAATTTATTCATTTTTATTCACTTATAAATTTATATGCTGCCCATGTCACATTGTAAGATAATTTGAATCTGGGAAGTTTAGCTATTATTTCAAAGTGCTTTATCAATTGGAGAAAAAACAAGGAATAAGTGTACACTTTACATACAGGGTGGTTTTGCACTTCAGTCTGTTTGCTTAGGAAAATGATGATGAACTATTTCAGATATTGATAACTGTACCCTAGACCTACCTGATTGAATCTCTGAGGCCAGACAAGGGCATCTTCATGAAGGGTGAACACATTTTCTGGAAAAGCCATAGGATCAATCTTTCCCACTTTAATTCTAACAAAAGACTGATTGGGGAATGTGACCCAGTTAACAATATCAAAACCAGCTTCCAATTCCCCAGTTTGCTCACAGAAAATATTTTCCCCAGCATTGTTGTTAAATGACACTTGTCTTAAAAAGGAGTGCAGCTGAGATGGAGAGAAAACAAATATATAAGGTCATGGAAAAAGATATATCTGAAGAATGGTCCTTTAAGTGATGAGATGTTTATGTTTAAAAGCTTTCAAAAGTTTTAATATTGGTCTTTGGAAGAAAAGTAGCAATGGTGCAAGGAATTAAATTAAAACAATTAGGATTATCATGGCAAAGATGCAGAGATGCAGGCTGGGAAAGAAAATAGAAAACAAAATTAAATTTTGTGGCTTGACATAGAAAGGTTTATTAATATGTATAGAAAGAAGGAAGGAAGGAAGGAAGGAAGGAAGGAAGGAAGGATGGAAGGAAGGAAGGAAGGAAGGAAGGAAGGAAGGAAGGAAAGAAGAAAAGAAGGAAGGAAAGAAAAAAGAAAGAAAAAGGGAGGGAGGGAGACCTACAGAGTTTTATTAATATGTATGGAAGGAAGGAAGGAAAGAAAGAAAGAGAGAGAGAGAGAGAGAGAGACAGGGAGGGAGGGAGAAAAAAAGGAAGGAAGGAAGGAAGGAAGGAAGGAAGGAAGGAAGGAAGGAGGAGGGGGAGGGAGGTAAAGAAAGAAGGAATGAATGAAAGAAAGAAAGAGAGGGAAGGAGGGAGGGAGAGAGACATACAGAGATTTATTAATATGTATAGAAAGAAGGAAGGGAGGAAGAATGGAAAAAAGAAAGAAAGAGAAAGGGAGGGAGGGAGGGAGAGAAAGAATGAAAGAAAGAGAAGGGGAGGGAGGGAGAAAAAGGGAAGGAAGGAAGGAAGGAAGGAAGAAAGAAAGAAAGAAAGAAAGAAAGAAAGAAAGAAAGAAAGAAAGAAAGAAATAGAGAGCAAGGGTAACATCAAAATATAATAGGTTCACTGCAGAGTCCTATCTAGAGCAGGTTATGCAAATATTCAATTTGGAGTTTTCATTTGAAGATAATTTAATATAACCTTCAGACTGGATTCTCAAATTGAATTAGATGTCTCTGCATCAAGTTGGAGGAATTATACACATTTTCCCTCAAGCCGACTGAGAAACCTGCATTAAACTCCGATTGAAAAATTCAGTTTCAACTATAATTTAATCTGATTTTCTGAAATGATCTACACTGATTTTCTTAATGGAATCCACTGCAGTGAAACTAAGTCAAATGACCTGCAAAGGCCTAGTAGTGAACTGGTTCCTAAGATGACAGATAAGGATTTACAAAGAATTCAGCAAAAACACAGACCATAATCTTTCACACTTTCTGTGGAATGGTCAAGGGTGTGGATGCTTTGGAGGAGTAACTGAATGAAGAGAATATTCAGTGATATCATGAATTTAAGCTGAATCTTTGAACTGATTCTATGCATCAAAGTCTATCTTGAGCCTTTGAATCAAGGATAAATATGCTAAACTTTCTAGCTTCGCAATAGCTCGAAAATTGTAGAGGCTACCTTTCTATATATGAATAAAGCTTCTGTGATGTTGTGATGAATAGTGTGTTTTATCACCTTCATAAAGATAAAGGTTCCCCCGCACATGCGTGCTAGTCATTCCCAACTCTAGGGGGCGTTGCTCATCTTTATTTCTAAGCTGAAGAGCCAGTACTGTCCAAAGACGTCTCCATGGTCATGTGGCCAGCATGACTCAATGTCTAAGACTCACAGAGCGCTGTTACCTCTCTACCAAAGTGGTCCCTATTTTTCTACTTGCATTGCTTTAGAACTGCTAGGTTGTCAGAAGCTGGGACAAGTAACGTGAGCGCACTCCATTACGCAGTTAGGGATTTGAACTGCTGAATTGCTGACCTTCTGATTGACAAGCTCAGCTTCTTAGCTACTGAGCCACAGTGTCCCTTTATCACCTCCATAAATTATGTCTATCAGAGTATTGTGGAAATGTTACTTTGCTATCTTCCAGGATTTATTTAGGCAAATTTTCTTGATGTTTAAGAGAAAGCAATTATCCTATCGCTAAAGTACTGAGGAAAGTACTTGTCCAAAAGGGGAAGTGCTGAGAAAATAAAGCTCTGTTATGTCTTAAAGGCATATTTACACTTCTTTTTGCCCAAAATGAGGTCAGTTAAATATTTTGAAGATTTTCCAATTATATTTTATAGTTCACTATTGCATTGAATTGAATTGAATACTTTATTTGGCAAGGTGTGATTAAACACACAAGTAAATTATCTTTGGCACAGAAGATCTCGAAGTACATGCAACAGAATAATAACAACAATAATAATACCAATAAAGGGGAGAGAAGATAACAAGAAGGATAACTAATAATACTATAGCCATACTACATGGGGAAATACACATAGACATTAAACAGCACTGTGAGAATTAGGTGTTCAGAAGAGTGATGGCACAAGGGGAAAAAACTGTCCCTTACTTTAGTTGTTTTGGCATGCAATGCCCTATAGCACCATCCTGAGGGGAGGAGTTGAAATGGTTTATGTCCAGGATGTGAGGAGTCTGCAGATATCTTCTCAGACCCTTCTTCTAACCCGTGCAATATAAACAAGTTTTCTGCGGAGGGCAAGCTGGATAGTTAAGATTGTCCTTTCTGCAATCTTAACTATACATTGGAGTCTGTACCAATGGATGTACCAAACCAGACTGTTACTGTGTTTCCCCAAAAATAAGACAGGGTCTTATTTTATTTTGACCCCCGAAATATGGCCTTGGTCTTATTATTGGGGGTGGGGGTCTTATTTGTGCTGGCCGAGCAGCTGGCCGAGCAGCTGGCCGGCACTGCTCTGATGTATCCTGTCACCGCCCTGAGTCGGGTTGGGCTTTCTCTGTGAGGGCGACAATCTGGGGAGTGAGAGAGTTAGGAAGCCTGGTTTGGAGTGGGGCAGTTTCTCCAATGAAGCGTCTGATTCATTCCCAGGGATGAGCGTTTTTCCTCCTCTCTGCCCCGGCTTGGAAGCTGCAGAGGAAGCCTGCCATGCCCGGCGAGGGGGGGGGAGAAGAGACGGCAAGAGAAGCCGAGTCTCGTTCCACACCTCTCACTTCTCCTCCAGCCCACCTGCCACCCCTCTCGCTAAAGAGACGGTGGGGAAAGGGAGCAGCCTAGTTTCTGTTAGCATTGGGGTGGGGTGGGAGGAGTTGGGCTGCGAGACACGCGTCCTACCCAAGACTTGCAGCTCCATCGTGTTTCCCATTGTTTTGTCCAGGGAAGCACCCTGTAAAAAAAAATCGCACGAGTTCAACTTTCCTGGACAAAACAGCGAGGAACACGATGGAGCTGCAAGTCTCGGGTAGGACGCATGTCTTGCAGCCCAACTCCTCCCACCCCACCCCAATGCTAACAGCATCCAGGCTGCTTCCCTTCCCCACCATCTTTTTAGCGAGACGGGTGTCAGGTGGGGTGGGGGAGAAGCAAGAGGTGTGGAGTGAGATGTGCTCCTCTTGCTGTCACTTCTCCCTCCCCTCTGCAGGCATATCAGGCTTCCTCTGCAGTTTCCAAGCCAGGGCAGAGAGATGACGAAGGGTGAAACATTCACCCCTGGGGTTGAATCAGATGCTTCACTGGAGAAATGGACCCACACCAGCCCAGGCTTCCTAAATCTCTTGCTCCCCAGATCGTTCGCCTTGCAAAGAAAGCCCAACCTGACGCAAACGCCGCCTCCAGCCACCTCTTCATCCTGGTGAAACTACATTTTGAAAGGATGATCTGCAGGCGGGGAGGATTTCCTGCACATTGGCAGCGGCGTCTCCTCACAGGGCTTCTCCTGATGTCCCAGGTGCGAAGCAACATCCCATAAAGGAAGGCATGGAAATCCATACAACTGGTGATGTCGGAAGAAGCCTTGTGAGAAGACGCTGCTGCCAATGTGCAAGAAATCTCCTCCCCCTCCCCCTTCAGATAGTCTTGTGGGCTGGCTGGAGAAGCCTTCAATAAACTTCCCTCTGTCTGTGTCTCTGCAGGCAGCAGTGTCGGCAGCATCTCCTCGCAGGTCTCATTCTTCCTTCTCTTTGGCTGATTCTCAAATATTTTCAAGCAAAACACTGCCAAGAGTGGGAAGTATCTCTTCTCCCTTCCTTGCCAAACTTTGCGTGTAGGCGTAACGTTTCACAAAGCTCCTTAATCCGCAGCTGCTGGCTCCCTCGCGTTGTGTTTTTTATACACATACCGGCATACCCCCCCTCCTGGGAATGCCGTTTCCCACTCCCAAGATTCCGTTTCCAATGAAAGAAGAGCGCTGGGGCCACACTGGACATTCCCTCCTGCCCTGACTCCTGTCAGCCTCAACTTTGCTCCTGAAACCCTGCGGGGCACTTCTCTGCTTGAGCTCAGCCGAAGGGGGGGCTGAGGACAAGGGTGAGATGAAGCTGATTGCTTCCCCTTTGCCTCCTCTCCCAAAAGCCGTCTTGGGCGCAGCCACTTTTGCAGCAGGAGACTCAAGCCAGCCTTCTGAAGGGTATTGTAGCAGCAGCTATCCACAATTTTTTTACCCTTATTTTGTCCCGATCCACGTGGCTCACTGGGCCACGTGGGTTGGGACAAAATAATGATTAAAAAATTGTGGATAACTGCTGCTATAGTACCCTTCGAAAGGCCGGTGCAAGGCGCTTGGATTGCATCACTTGGGCTCCTGCTGCTTGGCCATAATCGATGGCAAAAGCAGCCGCACTTGCTGGAGGCTATGGCCTGAGCAGCACCCACAAATCAGCTGTTTTTTTAATGGCAGCCGGATCGGCTCAACTGATCCGATTAAGGAGCCGAGAAGCACTGAGGTGACCAGGGAAGGGAAGGGAAGGGCTTCCTCCTATACTTGCCATGGCACCCTTTCACTAGGGCTTATTTTGGGGGGAGGGCATATATTTACACCCACCTCAAAAACCAGGCCTGGGCTTATTAGCAGGACATGTCGTATTTTCAGGGAAACACGATATAAAAGTACGAATAACAGACTCAATACATCTTCTATCAAATTAACCCTTCAATTCATTCAAATGAAGGTTTGCTATCTTCAAATATCTATTGCAAGTTACAATCAAATCTTACCGGATGTTCAAATATTGAATTCAACAAGATTTGCAAAACCCCTGTAAGAGACACTGTGGTTTTCAGGCCAATGATACAAAGTACAAGATTAATGTGTCTAGACAACTCTAATGTAATAAAATAAATTGTCGTCTCAGGGATTCACCTGCCAAGTTTTGATGTTTGGAAGTTTCCTTTTTTTCTTATCTGTGATTGTTTGATGTTTAGAGCTGAATGAAAACATGTTATGGAAAGCATGTGCTACAACATAGACTGTATTGTAGAGGTTGTAGCTTTGACCAGTCATGCTTGTCTCAAAAACAGATCCGGGAAGCATTTCCAGGTTCTCCTTCCCACTGCAAACTTCTCCATGTTCATTAGAATTGGGAAAAAAGCAATTAAATGCATTTCCCCAGAAGTCTCTCACAAACCCATCCTTTTTTTCTGCAGTATGATTTCTGACTTTGAGAAATTTCTGGAAATCTAACATTTCCCGCCGGTGAATTGCTAATGATAAAGAACCATGGATGAAATCTAGTCCCCAATTTCTTTGAAAAGGAAGTGACATGAATTCCATTTGGGCTGTCATAAGCCATACTTTGGATTCCATTTCTTGATCATCCATTTGGGGCAGAGCAATCAACACTCTCAAAGCTGCCATGGTCTGCATTTCACCATAGACAATGACCACATTGGAAGTACTCTTCAGAATGACTTGGGATATTGGAAACCAGTCTAACAGGACCTCTGCACCCTCCTTGGAAGTGGATTTAATGCAACATCTTTCTATGAAGTCAAAGCAGATACCTTGCTGGGCATAAACAGGAAGTACGTTTTGAACAAATCTTTCTCCATTGTCATCGTCAAGGGAAATGACTCCGACCCAGATCCAACCAAAATGAAGCAGCAATCTGAGAATTCCCATATCCTGATGTTTGACATTGGGGAACATCCGGTGAAAGAAGTGAGCTGTTTCTTTGTTAGTTATTACTGGGGAAGAACCGTATGTCATCTATAGAAGGAGATTCAAAAGGACTAAAAATAATTAGAGTTTTCTGTTTTGTAATCTTCCCCAAACCATTTGCACACAGATATTTATTGAAAAGACAAATTAAACAACAATCAGCTGATTAAGATTTCTAACTCTCTGGTTTTTAGCTCATGCTTTTCTTCCTCTGTATCTGAAGTTTTTTCATTTCCTTCCACCATTTTGCTTCTAGATTTAGAAGCAAAAGACATAAATTGTCTTATTTTTCTCCTCTGGTAATATTGTACTGCTAACTAGAGCATACAAAACATTCTCGAATACAGCTCATCTGTCTGGAACCTGCACTGCATATCAGACATAAACACAATTGAGTGAGTCCAGAGATATTTCACGAGAAGAGTCCTGCACTTCTCTGCTCGCAACAGAATACCTCATGTCTCCAGACTTAAAATTTTGGGCTTAGACAACTTAGAACTATGCCACCTTCAGTCTGACCTAAGCGTAGTATATTAAATTATCTGCTACAATGTCCTACCTGTCAATGACTACTTCAGCTTCAACCCCAACAATACACAAGCACACAATAGATACAAACTTAAGGTAAACCGTTCCAAACTTGATTGCAGAAAATACGACTTCAGCAACAGAGTGGTCAATTCCTGGAATGCACTACCTGACTCTGTGGTTTCTTCCCCAAACCCCCACAACTTTAAATGATCTACTGTTGACTTCACCCCATTCCTAAGAGGGAGGGTGGTGTGTAAGGGGTATGTATAAGCACCTACCATCCCTTTCCTAATGTCCCCATTTATTTGTATCCATTTCATGTATCCATAATCATGTTTATACTTACATCTGTTATCTTATACATGCTTGACAAATAAATAAATAAATACATTAGAAGTTATTTCTTTAATCAAGGCTTGATTTTAAGCCCCATGAAAGCCATATCTTCTTATTTCAAGCACACGAAGAAAATAGATCACATTTTAAAAGAATGAGAGATATGAAAATCTTGCTAGTGCTACCTGCATGTTTCTTACCAGTGATATTTTATAGATGAACAAAGTCATGGCCATGTCAAGGCAGGTCTTAGAATCTGGTCCCCCAATAACTGTGATTGTATTCTTTTTGGTGTCACACTTGAAGTTAGGGATGAATCTGTCTTGTGAAGAGAGAAATTCCATTGAGGCAAGATAAGTCCACTGTGGTCTGAACTCGTTATTATAGATATCAAAACCCAAGGTGATATTGGGCAAAATCCAGGGTGTTTCATTAATCTCCTTTATAGCAAACACTAATGCCAGGATTTGCTGATAGCTCTGAGTCGGTACCCTACAATGACAGTTCAATGTGTTATTTTTGTATATCAGTTTCAAAATATGTCTACTATATCACCTTTTAGCATAATTAAATATCCTATTTGCAGAATGAAGGAATTAATAAGCCCTCAATACATACATGTCGCTGCAAGGTTCGCGACATACTTGAGTCCGGATTCGCCTGTCTGGGCCTTCAGGGTTCTCCCTTGGGTGGGAGAACGAGCCCCGGTCCTCACCGGGAATTTGGAGGGTCCACACGTGGACGAAGGCCGCAAATTAAGACACCACACAAAGAGTTAGTTCGAGGTAGGCAAGCACAGTGCTTGGAGGATGTATGGCTACATTCCTCCTGACATGTTCTGTACAGACCCTTTTATTAAGCAGTTTCTTTAGGGCGGGGGAGTGGACACATACAAAGGAGTACATTCAGCAATTTTCCACAAGAAAATAATTAATAGGTATGTAGCAGTTAAGGGGTTTTCAAAAACATCCCTAATAATGCATCGTATACACAGTTAGATATTTGCAGTTAACCAACAACCTATACAAACGCTATGTTAAGCTAGATAAACGGTTAGTTAAATATTGTGGTCAGCAAACATCCTATACACAGTTAGATATTTGCAATTAACCATCAACCTATGCAAGCATTATGTATATTAAAGGTCACATTCTCATGGCCTACTTTCGTTTCAGCTTCAACAAGGCCTGAACCAAACTACTGTCATGCATTCACATCTCCTCTGTTTTTGTTTTAAAAGGAGGTCAATATCCCTCCAAGGCTATGCGTTCCTCTAACAACCCACCCTCCGGCAGGCAGTGAGAAGAACCATTCACCTTATCCGGGAATTGAAGCTCACTTTTTGTATCGGAGTCTGAATCCGAAAATGTTAACAACGGTTGTTTGCAGGTGTCGTGCGAGGAGGGTAACAAGTGTTGCAGTAGGTTTAAATCTTTGCGGGTAGCATCAACTTCTTTATCTATATCACCCAGGCGAGTACGCAAAAACCTGAGCAGTTTTCCCATAACACAAGGACCAATGATACAAGCAATCAAAATCAAAATCAAAGGACCTATAAGGGCTGAAAGCAAAGTTGTAAGCCATGGAGAAAAGTTAAACATTCCTTGATACCATGTGTGAGACTTGGAGCGTTCTGAAGCCGCCCTGTTTCAAAAATAACAAATCCAATCCTCTTCTATTCTGTAAAACAACTTCAGATAGTGAAGTAAGAGAATTCTGGAGAGCAACCATAGATTGAAAAGGTACGGCAGAACCTATGGCCTCATAAAATGGTGGTTGGAAAAAAAAAAGAAAGGCACATCCAGCACTCCGGATCAGCATTAGGAAAGGCATGACTGTTATTAAGAGCAAAATAGGAGGAAGAAATAAGAGACAATAAGGCTTATTACTTAAAAATATACAGTTAACTACTTTAACACATGTTACATTTTTAGGAACTGCTACTATCAATATATACAAAGCAATTGCATCAGAGGGAGGATCATAAGCAATTGATCCTCAATGAAAGATAGTCTTATAATTCGAACCAATGAAGTGTTGAATTACTGCAGGCAAAATTCAAACAGGATCCAAGCATATAAAAAGCAAATGTTTCATGTACAGTTCAAGTCACTGTGTGTAATGTTAGTTGCACCCATAGATGTTTATTGCAGTCACTGTTCAAATGAGTTTTTTGGTGAGATGACAAAACAAGTAAACATAAACAAATGATGACTAATGATGACTAAAAACTTGGCAAAAATGGCAGCACATAAGTTGTTGTGTCGTTGTTTCAGCACTGCTTTGGTAGTTTTTGGTTTTTCATATCACTGGACAGCTGTTTTAGCAAGATCGTATTGGCCACTGTGCTGTCTGTAAAGTCATCTTGGTCATCTCTGGAACTGGATTTGGGAACTGGTACGACAATATTCTTGTCTAGACAAACATCACGTACTAGAATCCATAAAAATCTGTAAAAACAAGCACAGCATATCCTCGTCCCCCTTGCGGGGGAGGCAAACAAACTTTTTAAATTTATTGTGTTACCTATGCCAAATTAGCCAAATTGGGGTACACCAAATTACTAGGTACCCAAAATCCCTCCTTTTTTATATGTTTGAAAAAACAGTCCCTGAAGGACCAATTAACACGTTCCACAATGGCTTAACCTGTGGAATTATAAGGAAAAACCCAAAAATTAAAGCTGGTGCAATTAGTACAAAATTACAAAAAGGCCAATGAAAAATAGGCCAGGCCATTGTCAGTTTTTTTAAAAAAAGTTTGCCCAAGGCAATAAAGGCTGAAAAAAAAAATGTGGCCAAAAATTAAAAATAGATAATATAATAATAATACAATAGTAGAGTTGGAAAAAACCTTGAAGGTCTTCTAGTCCAACCCCCTAACTAAATAAATGAATTTAGTCCTAAGGAGCCAAAAAAAAGAAAACATAGGTGACATCCATTTGCCATAGTGATTAGAGGCCAAATCATAAAAATGAACTTCTTTGTCCCCAGAGGGGGATGCCCCAAAACACTGGGAACAAAATAAAACAATTTGCTTGGCCTGGTTGAGTGGCATATAGCAAAACTGTGCCAGTCCCCAGGCATTTTGATGAGAAAAAAAATAATCAAAAATAAATCTAAAGAAAAAAAAAACATAGTTTCTAAAAAATTAAAAATAAAGTGACACACATAATAAAAGTCAGAAATATAGTTAAAAAGCTTATTAAAAAAAGATGTGAAAAAATAAAATAGCAAAGAACAATTTTTAGTGTTACAAAAACAACAATATTGCAAGGTAGGAAACTTTCATAAGAGTCCTTATCCAAAAAAAACAGTCTTATGAAAGCAAAGAATTGAGAACAATAGGCAAGCAGAAAAGCCATACAGACCACATAGTCAATTAAAAGACACTGAAAAAAAAATTATTTTGAAAATAAAATTAAAAAATCAAATGTTGGAATAGAAAAAATAATGTTAATAAAATCAGTCCAATTTCTACAAAAAACCCAAGGTTATTAATTTAACTGCCTAAAAAAATGGCAAGACATTTTAAAACGGAGTCTGTTGTCTTTAAAAAAAAAACATCATAAGAATTAGCTGACAAGTTACGCAAACCACAAATGGAATGCTCAAAATCTCATTAATCTTTTGAACTGTGGCAAGGGCACAAAAAAAAGAAAAAATAAATCAAATAAAAAACTTTAGATAGCAGCAGACAAAAATGGACAAATCCAAACAAAGATTCCCCAATAGCTGCCATAAATTAATTAGCAAAATAACTCCTTTCAAACAAAAAAGGTGGAACAAAAAAGACTATAACATTTTATGCAGTCATGCTTTATTAAAACTATCTACAATTCATACAATACAATACAATACAATACAATAACAGAGTTGGAAGGGACCCTAGAGGTCCTTCAATCCAACCCCCTGCCTAAGCAGGAAACCTATACCATCTCAAACAAATAACCATTCAACATCCTCTCAAAGACCTCCAGTGTTGGGCCATTCACAACCCCTGGAGGCAAGCCGTTCCATTGACCAACTGCTCTTAGAGGCATTCACAGGTATCACTGGGGCGTTTCATACACACACTCATGGTAAAAATGAGCAAACACTCATTCTCCCCGCTCCTCCTGCTTCCCTCCAAAGAATGACCCAGAAGGAAGAGTGGGTGGGAGGAGGGGGAAATTCACACAGGCAATCACGTGGACCTCTGGAGCCATTCACTTATCACTCCCTGGGACATGGGAGACACATATTTACATTCATACTGCAATCAAACCTTCATGCTTGCTCATGCCAAACAATTTGGAAATGATAACACACATGCATACACACACATACCATTCTTTATATAAAAGGGAATCAAACTACATTCATACCAACTTTTACCATTAACCTACTCACATTTGCACTACAATCATTAATTTCACATATAAAAATCCCATTTCATCCTTTCTTCATGCAAGGCAGTTATTACAATTACTTCAGGGAGCTGTACATAAGCCAATGAGCTCCATTTTCTATTATTAAAGGATCTCAACTTCCCTCCAGGTCTGGAGATGATCACGCACTAGATTGTTAATGCCTGTCTCTGCCCTGGGGTGTTCGTTTCTTAATTTGGATCTGCCAGCGGACGCTGGCTAAGTTTTAAAGATCCTAATTCTATCTTGATATCCCAGCACGCGCTGGCATTTTTAAATATCAAGATGTATAAAAACAATGTACAGAGATGTTTGTCCACACATTGTTTGCATTCAGCCAGGGTTCTAGGTTGGCTCATGCTGGCATATTTTTAAAGATCCAAGATGTATGGAGACTTTCATTAACACATCATTTGCATCTGGGTGGGGCCCTTGATTCATCTGATGGTGGCCAGAAAATCAGCAAATTTGTTGACAAAATCTAAATCAAAACTGCCTTCTGGAGGCCAGGTTTTTACTTTAGGACTAATAGAGTAGGTTGGTCAGAAAAATGTGCAGAGGGTTTTTACTCAGGTTGAAGGCAAACCTTTAGTAGGAACTTCCTTCATTTCATACATACATACAAGGCAACAAAGGCAGAAAAGGAGCCAGCCCGTGGATCTACGTCAGGAAAGTCAGTAGGAGTTTCAGTAGGAAAAGAAGCAGAAGTCTCCGCCAGGGGAGCGGAGGAAGCGACTGAGACTTTGGGGGCCTCATAAGGAGGTGGTGAAACCTTCGGGGTTTCGTCCGAAGGAGAAGGATTAGGAACAAAAGAAACGGAAGAATCGTCTGAAGGAGAATTAGGATAGAGAGTAAGCGATAGATTTTCGAGAAAGCGGATAGACAGTGATGCTGTTAATCTTTTGGAGAGAATTAATACGCTTCACGAGAGCGAAAAGTTCCTCTCGGTGATGAGCAGAAACCTTTTAGCCCGAGGAGCCCATGACTTACGTGTGCACAGTGGCGCGTCCGGCCGGGTAAGTTCACAGGAGTGAAGGAGAGCACACCGCTAGACAACGATCGTGCCCATGAAGATGCCAAGACAGGACTGGACGAGCCCCCAGATGTCGCTGCAAGGTTCGCGACATACTTGAGTCCGGATTCACCTGTCTGGGCCTTCAGGGTTCTCCCTTGGGTGGGAGAACGAGCCCCGGTCCTCACCGGGAATTTGGAGGGTCCACACGTGGACGAAGGCCGCAAATTAAGACACCACACAAAGAGTTAGTTCGAGGTAGGCAAGCACAGTGCTTGGAGGATGTATGGCTACATTCCTCCTGACATGTTCTGTACAGACCCTTTTATTAAGCAGTTTCTTTAGGGCGGGGGAGTGGACACATACAAAGGAGTACATTCAGCAATTTTCCACAAGAAAATAATTAATAGGTATGTAGCAGTTAAGGGGTTTTCAAAAACATCCCTAATAATGCATCGTATACACAGTTAGATATTTGCAGTTAACCAACAACCTATACAAACGCTATGCTAAGCTAGATAAACGGTTAGTTAAATATTGTGGTCAGCAAACATCCTATACACAGTTAGATATTTGCAATTAACCATCAACCTATGCAAGCATTATGTATATTAAAGGTCACATTCTCATGGCCTACTTTCGTTTCAGCTTCAACAAGGCCTGAACCAAACTACTGTCATGCATTCACACATACATACATAGATACATACATACATAGATACATACATACATACATACTATACATACATACGGTACATACATACTTACAGTACATACATACAAAGTCATTCCCGACTTTAGGGGATGGTGCCCATCTCCATTTCAAAGCTAAAGAGCCAGGATTGTGTGAAGACGTCTCTGTGGTCATGTGGCCAGCATGACTAAATGCTGAAGGTGCACGGAATGCTGTTAACTTCCCACCAAAAGTGACCCCTATTTTTCTACTTGTAGTTTTACATGCTTTCGGACTGCTAGGACAAATAATGGGAGCTCACCCTGTTACATGATGCTAGGGATTCAAACTGCCAAACTGCCAACCTTTCTAATCGACAAGCTCAGTGTTTTAGCCACTGAGCCACTATGTCCCATTTATACATGCATGCATGCATGCATACATACATACATACATACATACATACATACATATATACATTTATTTCTGAACAAGATGGAAGGTCCAGAAATGTGTTTATATATATAATCTGATTAAGAATCTCCAAGAGATTGTAAACATTTTGCAGCTAGGTAGTTTTGGAAAATAATAGATCCTTACATTTAAAACTTAACCCCAATGTTTCATTGCTTAATGAAAGTTGATCATCCAGACACATCCCAATGCAATTACTATATTCTGTACAGATAATATTGACTGACAGTTTATGTTGCCTGGAGCAGAGCATCTAATTTTATACTATTAGTGATAGAAACTTTGTTCTGTATTTTAGTAATACTAGCCATCCTGCTCTATCACATAACCTTAGTCTTTGAATTATATATGGTCATCACAAAGGTTTAGCATTTATACTGCTTTTTAAATTCACAAGTATTTAGCATTAGTACACCTTTTTTAAAAAAGGAAAAAAAACAACTACATGTAGAAATTAGAATTTGAAATACATTAATTTTGTTGTAGAAAAATCTACAACTCTAGGATGAAAAGCAGAAAACATTACATTCATGAAAGAAAGGGGGAATCACTGTAGCACTGAGGATAATTTCATGACAATGATTTCAACATCCACCCATCTATCCATCCATCCATCCATCTATTTTCATTCATTCATTCATTCATTGTAGATCACCAAAATCAATCTTCTCTTTTCATTTCTGTATAAAAGTAGAATTCATGTAAAAATTAAACTGGAGAGGGTTGTAAAGCACCATAAAGTGGTATATAAGTCTAAGTGAATTAAATTAAATTAAATTAAATAGACTGGTGGAGCTACTAACAAGCAGTGAGCATGGATGGGGGTTTTTTTGTGCACTTACTGCAGTTGAATACTGTAGCTCAATATCTCCATAGCAAACACTTGAAGATTCAA
Source organism: Natrix helvetica (assembly GCF_964273705.1). Taxonomy (NCBI): domain Eukaryota; kingdom Metazoa; phylum Chordata; class Lepidosauria; order Squamata; family Natricidae; genus Natrix; species Natrix helvetica. Next base: position 12,020,160 of record NC_138554.1, on the reverse strand, counting down.
GGAAACAAAACTAGCAGTCTTATATGTGAAGTTTCATCTACTCAAACTCCTAAAGAATGTACCCCTCCCTTTTTAAAAAATCTTGTACACTCTTCCCCACAAACTCTTTAGTGATTATGGTGGGGGAAACATGTTCTTTATGCCATAATTAAGATGAATCATAATTACAGTCTATCATTGGCTGGTTCATGAGATGGTTGTTTATGAAAGGTGGCCACTTTTGATTGTAAGATGCTTTGAGGAAGAATTCCTGCAATAATGAAATCTCCTGGTTGATAAAACCTCTGAAGAAAATTAGTGGACTTGTGGATGATGCTTTTAGCAGTAGTGGTGTGACTTGCCAATTGAAGGTGCAGCACCAGAACAGATATTTTCAGCAGTAGCATCTTTCCCAAAAACCTTACTAGAACAAATTATTTTCTCTAGTTGCCACTGGATTTGGCATACTGTTATAAAAGCACTATGTCAGGCTTGGAGGTAGTGGTGGGGTTCAAATAATTTAACAACCAGTTCTCTGTCCTAATGACTGGCTGAGTGGCTTGAGGTGTGGCTTGGTGGTCATGTGACTGGGTGGGCAGGCCAACTCACATCACTCAGGTCGATGGGCGCTTCACCTTAGCTGTTAAATGTAATAAGGATTAACTGGAAAGGCAGTTTCTGTAAGCAGAACAATAAAGATTAGGCTAGAAACAACACCAGAATGTTTATTTCCTTATTTCCTTACAGGATTAGCCCTGTAAAATGGAGGGAAAAATGATATTTCTTCCAACAACTGGTTTTCCGAACTGCTTAGAAAGTTAATAACTGGTCCTCCAGAATAGGTGCGAATTGGCTGAATCCCACCACTGCTTGGAGACCATTTTTCTTTAGCGCTTCAAAGCTGCCTGGGAAAGTGGGAGGGGGGATTACAAGGAACTTTGAGGAAATGCTAGCCTCAGAGTCTTCTTCTCTGGAGGTTGTTACTTGGAACACTGATGTACTAATTGACGTGAATGATGTTGCCTTTGATAGAAAGATGTCTGGGGTAGAGAACAAGAAAGGAAAGAACCCATATTTATCTGTTGAAACTTCTTTCATCATCGTCAAAAAAAGAATATTAATAGCATGCTTCATCTTTAAAATATTTTGCATGAGCAGCTATGGGAATTCCTGGGGACACAAAGAAGAAATTGGCATAATGATGGTTCATTTCATGCTACAAGAGAAAACAATTTTCTGATCAATGGTGCCATTTAGTTTAATGAGTATGGAAGAAAGCTTGTTTATCCCAATTGACATAATCATTTCTTTCTTCTCCACAAGACACAAAAAGGTTTAGTGGCTAATTTAAGAGAATTTAGGGGCCAATAGCATTTGTAACATCTAATTGTTATTTCTTATATCCTTTATATTTTTTTTTTACAATGCTATGAAGAAAATGTAAATGTTAGGGTTCTAAATACCATGCAGAAATAAATCATTGTCCAAGGCAAAACATCCTTAAAGGTGCAATTTATTCCACAGGCATGTTAGCACGGCTATGGAAAATTCCAACTCTGAATTACATCCTGTAAGTTCACCCAGTTGAAAGTTCATGATCTCTCCCCACACCCACAAATCCATCACATGTTCCAATCATCATCTTCCACGCTGGCATGTACACCCATCTTCTTCCGGCCAGGTGTCGATGTGCGGAGACAAAAGATGACCTTGGCTTCTATAAAAGAATGTCAACATACATTCCACAATCCTACTCCTTTCTATTCCCCCCTCCCAACTACTACACTAATGAAACAGCATAGAAAATTATAAGAAAGTGTGGCAGGCCAAAGATCCTAAAAAGAACATAAGTACAGGCCTGACAGGCGGCCTCTCCTCAAAAGAAAAACGTTTCCTGCAAAGAGAATAACATAAAAGTTAACATAACAAAATTAACCACCTCTTCTCCACCCAGGGGAACCCCTTGACTTCTCGGGAAACTTCCCATTCAACTGCTTTACTAACTTCTCCACTTTTAGGTTCCCACTGTTCACCCAATTAGCTTCAGACCAAGGGTAACCCTTCCAATGCACTAAGTACTGTAAGCAACCCCTATTCAGCCTGAAATCTACAATTTTTTCCACCTCAGATTGTGTTTCCCCTTCTATCACTACAGGAGGAGATTGAGCTTGGGTGGATGCTCTTCTGTTAGACCCAATTACTGGTTTCAACAAGCTACAATAAAAATTCTGGGTCAATTTCACCTAGACTTCTGGGTAGACTAAGTTGAACTGTAACTGAGTTAACTATCTTCACTATTGGGAATGGACCTAGAAATTTTGGACCCAATTCCTTGCTAAGCATTTCTAATCTTATGTATTTGGTAGATACAAAAACATTGTCCCCCACACGGTAGGGGTTTAGGAGTGAGCGATGTTGATCATCTTGCTTCTGGTAGGCTTCTGCCGCAACTGCTAGAGCCTTCTTCGTATTCTCCCATCCTTTCTTTAGCATGTCCATCCATTCACTCAAAGACATGAAAGAAGGAGGTTCTCTAGGCAGCTCAGGCATTGCAACCACTTCCATGCCACTGGTAATCTGGAAACCCGCTAATCCTCTGCTGCTGTTGCCCGCATCGTTGTACGCCACTTCGGCAAAGGGTAGCAAGTCCGACCAGTTGTCGTGCTGATAGTCCACAAAACACCTGATGTATCGTTCCACCGCTGCATTGGCTACCTCTGCTGTGCCGTTCATGCTGGGATGAACCTCTGAGCTCAGTTCTTGTGTAGACCCAATGGATCTCAGGACCTCTCTCCAGAACTTGGCTGTGAACTGGACTCCGCGGTCTGAAATGATCCTCTTGGGTACTCCGTACAGGCGATAAATGTGTTTCACAAACATTTTTGCTAATTCGTTTGCGGATGGCAATCCTGAGCAAGCAATGAAGTGTGCCTGCTTAGAAAACAAATCAATAACAGTCCAAATTACTTTATGCCCACTGCTGTCTGGGAGTTCCAGGATGAAGTCCATTGCGACCTCTTCCCATGGCCGTTTAGGGCTCTCTGCTGCAGGTGCTGTAGGTTCTGGGCCCTTGGATTCAATCATCCATGGCTGGCCTTTTCCCTCCTCCGAGGCCTCCCCCTTGGTAGGACTCTTCGTCACCTGAAGTTGAGGATCCTCTTCCAGAGGTCGGTTAGGCATTTCCCCCTCTGAGGCCTCCCCCTTAGTTGGACTCTTTGTCACCTTCAGTTGGGGATCCTCCTCCGGAGATTGTTTGCCCTTTTCCTCTTCCGAGGCCTCCCCCTTGGTAGGACACTTTGTCACTTTAAGTTGGGGATCCTCTTCCAGAGGCTGTTGGCCCAGATGACTTTTCTGTATTGGCATCTGGGGCCCTCTCTTTACCACCATGGCGACTGGTACACACATTTGTTCTTTGGCAATTCCCTCCTCCGAGGCCTCCCCCTTGGTAGGACTCTTCGTCACCATAAGTTGGGGATCCTCTTCCAGAGGTTGTTGGCCCAGATGACTCTTCTGTGGTGGCATCTGGGACCCTCTCTTTACCGCTGTGGTGGTTGGTGTGCACGTTTGTGGCATTGGGGCTGGAGCCAAGCACTCTGACGCTCTGTGGCCAAGTTGACAACAATGGTGGCATTTAATTGGCCCCCACGAGGAATGGAACCTAGTTACATCTCTAAACTTAGGAACCGTTTCATCACACTGCCTTGCTCTCCAACTTGCAGCTGCCCCCTTGGTAAACCCTTCTTCCATGGTGGAGATTGCTTCTCTGTAGGAAGATGGAGTAAGAACCTTTTGGGGCATTGCAGATGCACCTTGTCCTGCTTCCCATCTTGCAGGCCTGGCTTTGGTAATCCCTTCTTCCATGTTGGTGATTGCTACTCTGTAGGAAGGTGGGGTAAGAACCACTTGGGGCCTTGCAAGCGCATATTTTCCCACCATCCACACTGCAGGCCTCTGTTTGGTAATCCCTTCTTCCATGGAGATTTCTTCTCTGTAGGAAGGTCTGGTAAGAACCTTTTGGGGCCTTGCAGGGGAGACTGGAACCGGTGGGGAGGTCAATCCCTCGGTTGGCCACTGCCCAGCTTTCTGCCATGGTGCCATCTGCTGAGGGAGGGCAGGTGCCCACTGGCATCCCTCCCATCCATGACCTGGGGTTAAGACCCATCCCGGGGTTGCCTGCTTCACAGGTTGCAGCTCAACCAATGATGGCTGGCTAGGGGGTTTTATGTGCCAAGGACCCTCCTGCTGGCTTGGAGGAGTTATGGGCCAAGTAGGTGCCCTTTGCTGGTTTGGATGAGTTATGGGCCAAGTAGGTGCCCTCTGCTGGCTTGGAGCATTTCCCCATGCTGATGGCAAAGGAGGTGGTAAGTAGCATCTCTTCCATCCAAGTCCTGGGAGGAAAGCCCAATTTACTGCCCAATTTGCTTCATTTACTGGTTGCAGCCCCATTTGTGGTGGCTTGCAAGTGACAGATGCTGGCAAAATCCCTTCTTCCTGCCTCCTTTGAAATTCCCATTTTGAAAGGGAATCTTTCTCCCAGTTAGTTGCAGGGTGATAAGCCATTTCATTTATTGCCGTCTGGAAGGAGCCCAAACCTCTGTTCTAGGTTTTTTTTTTCCCAAGCCTTGCTTCCAAGCTGGGGGGAAGGAGGGGGAGCATGCACTCACATTTTGCTGAAGAAGTACGTCTGCGACCTTCCTTCGTCTTGTCGTGTCTCCTCCTGCATTCCTCCTGATGCAATTAAACTGGAAGCAGCATTCAATTGCCTTTGAAGTTCCGCACTCAGCTTCTTATCACCAAAAGCTTCTCATTTATTCTTCGCTGATATTTACGCTGTCCCGGTCAGCATTGGGAATGCCGAGACCCCATCACCAGATCTTCCATCACCAGCCCTTCCCCCTTGAGAGGGGGAGGGTGCTAGTGAATTATTTTGAAGTAGAGAGTTGGAATAATGTTAGGGTTCTAAATACCATGCAGAAATAAATCATTGTCCAAGGCAAAACATCCTTAAAGGTGCAATTTATTCCACAGGCATGTTAGCACGGCTATGGAAAATTCCAACTCTGAATTACATCCTGTAAGTTCACCCAGTTGAAAGTTCATGATCTCTCCCCACACCCACAAATCCATCACATGTTCCAATCATCATCTTCCACGCTGGCATGTACACCCATCTTCTTCTGGTCAGGTGTCGATGTGCGGAGACAAAAGATGACCTTGGCTTCTATAAAAGAATGTCAACATACATTCCACAATCCTACTCCTTTCTATTCCCCACTCCCAACTACTACATTAATGAAACAGCATAGAAAATTATAAGAAAGTGTGGCAGGCCAAAGATCCTGAAAAGAACATAAGTACAGGCCTGACAGTAAAATTAGAATGCCTTGAATTAATCTAAATTTTTATGTAACCCATATCATTATTAAGAGACCCTTTATTATTATTTTATTTTTACAACCGTGTAATCTCTTTTTATTGGGGTGGAGTCAAGGCAACTAAATGGAGCTGAGCATTTACTGGCCAGATGCCCTTCCTGATGCCTATGCAGAGTTCTCAGCAGTATTTTCTTTTTGTGCCCCAATAGAGAAACATCTGTCACTGCCTAGGATTGAATGCTCAAGCTTCCAAGTGGGAAGTGAGCGTCTTCACCTCCAGACCAACATGCCACTCATCAAGCTACTTTTTAATTATTACATTAAATAGTAAACCATAGGAGGGGAGGGGAGGGAGGGAGGAAGGAAGGATGGATGTTTGGTTAATTTCCAATGTTGTCTGCAAGCTTCCTGCAATGAAATTCAATGGAGAAGTCATCTGGAAGTTGAAAATTATCCCCTTCCTACTGATGTTTTCTGATCATTCTATTTCTCTGTTTAAGTGACAAAATTTCTCTAAACTGATGACTCAACAGATCATAGATTGTCCAGGCCTTTATAATGCTACAGCCTGTGGAGTCTGAGCTCCCTCCCATATTTGGGCATACCAGGGGTTGTAACACAAATACATACCTATTTCCCTGGCCTAGCTGATAAGGAAGAGAGCCTGTGGCTTAGTGGCAATTACATCGGCCTAATATGCAATACAGCCCTGGTTCGATTCCCAGTAAGGGTATGGCTAGCTGATGAGAGCTAAATAGCTTGAAATAGATCTATACTAGTCTCCCTTTATTTATTTATCAGCACAAATACAACACAAATATAAAAAGGCAACATTAAAAATAAAAATATGGTTTTCTGCCTGTGTGGTCTTCTGTAATGAGCCGAAAGACAGAAAGGGGGAGTAGTGAGCTCCCTCCCATATTTGGGCATTAGGAATGCAACATATATATAGGAAACATCTGAATGCATATCTTTTGCAATTTGCAATATTCAATAAAAATAAGCACAGGGAAAAAAAATTATCACAAAGTGTTAAATAAAATCTGGCATCCCCTTCTTTTCATTCCAAAGTGTAAGCTTTAGAGAAAATCCATACATGATATAAATAGTCTGAAAACGGTCTAGACCCATGGAAGATTTTTTTTTTCAGCATACAATACTTACAAAAGGTCATCAAAGGTTTCCCCAGAAGGCGGCTTCTGGAATGTTACTGGACTTGAAAAAATGTAGACTTGAGAGGTGATGCTAGCAATGATAAAATCCCCAGGCTAGTAATACTTGTGGATAATAGACAGAGGTGCCTTAATGGGACACTTACTCAGAGGAATCTTTCTCTCGCCATAAAGTACAACTGCTAGGATTACTATCAATGCCAAAAATAAAATGACTGAGAATCTTCCTGCTTTATTCCAAATACCCTGACCCCTCATTGATTTTTTTAACACCACATGGTAAGACTCAACTGATTGAAAGCAAGAACTGTATAGAATCAACTACCAATAATCCTAGCATTGTAGTTCTGCCTGTCTTTTGCCTCATGAAAGGGAATGTGACATCATTGTTCATATCACTATAACATGTGATAATAGTACACTTGATAGTTCACTTATCCTCCTATCCTGAGGGGAAAAGTCATGAACCAGGAAGTCACCATGCAACGTTAATTGTGGTTATTTCATAATTGCAGTGTGATGAGGAATATTTACCAATTTTGAATCCTATATTCTCTGAAAAATTGTCGGTGCTCAACATGTTGATGTGGCATCTACTGGCATCTTCCCATCAATTTCTTTGAAAGAATTCTGTATAGCAGTGCCTCCCTTCTGTGATAAGATTCAACTGCCCACTTTTGGATGTCCCAAACTGTTGGTTTTTATATGTATGCATCTGTCTCTTTATAGTGTTTGTGTTTGTGTGTGTGTGTGTGTGTGTGTATTTGTGTGCAACCATTCAGGATAAATGTAAAGGTTCCCCTCGCACATATGTGCTAATCGTTCCCGACTCTAGGGGGTGGTGCTCATCTCTGTTTCAAAGCCAAAGAGCCAGCGCTGTCTGAAGTCATGTGGTCAGCATGATTAAATGCCAAAGGTGCACAGAATGCTGTTACCTTCCCACCAAAGGGGGTTCCTATTTTTCTACTTGCATTTTTTATGTGCTTTTGAACTGCTAGGTTGGCAGAAGCTGGGACAAGTAACAGGAGCTCACTCCATTATGAGGTACTAGGGATTTGAACTGCTGAACTGCCGATCTTTCTAATTGACAAGCTCAGTGTCTTAGCCACTGAGCCACCATATCCCTTCCCATCCAGGATACACCGCCCCCCCCCAAAAAAACAGAGTATATTCAATACAATATAAAACAAAAACAAAATAAGCAAATGTAGAAAGTAAGAAAAAGAAAAAGAATGAAAAGAGAACAAAACAGAGGTATGTCTTCTGCACTTCTTTCTATTGAGTAATAGAAGAACAGAAGAAGGGGTCAACCTATTGTCCAAAATACCTGAAGACAGGTCAAGAAACAATGGGTGGAAAATAATCATAATAATTGGCTGTTCTTTTGTTTGCAAGAAGTTATATTTCTTTAATACCCATGGTGGCACAGTGGTTAGAGTGCAGTACTGCAGGCTGATTGCTGGCTGCCTGCAATCTGGCAGATCAATCTCACCAGGCTCAAGGTTGACTCAGCCTTCCACCCTTTCAAGGTGGATAAAATGAGGACCCAGATTTTTGGGGGCAATATGCTGACTGCTTAGAGAGGGCTGTAAAGCAATGTAAAGCAGTATATAAGTCTAAGTCCTATTGCTATTGAGAAGGGGATTGGACTAGAAGATCTCCAAGATACTTTCAAGTCCATTGTTCTGTTATTTATTCCCCAATCCCAGAAATCTTAAATTTGATCTTTTCTTCTTTCAACAAAACTTCTATATCTTTCCAGTCTTTCAAATATTTTTGTTTTGTTTTTTTTCTCTAACCAGACTAACCATGTTTTCCACTTCTACAAGCTCAGCTATTTTTATAGTTGACTCTTCTACTGTAGGCATTTTAGAAAAAAATAGAAATTTGACAAATTTTAATACCTTTTAATAATGAGACACTTTTGTAAGCTATGGATTCTCTTTAGTCATAATAATTGGCATGTTCTTTTGTTTGCAAGAAGTTATATTTCTTTAATACCCGACAGTATGAGATGTTTTTTGGATGATCAGACATGTTTTGGGTAAAAACAGAACAAAAACTAATGGGATGACCATGAACTGAAACCTAGTGAGGCAATTTGCCATGGCCAACTCTCCACAGCCAACTCACCACAGCCAACTCACCACAGCCAACTTGCCATGGCCAACTCACTACAGCATAACTTGTCACGGCCAACTCACTACAGCATAACTTGTCAAGGCCAACTCACTACAGCATAACTTGTCACGGCCAACTCACTACAGCATAACTTGCCACGGCCAACTCACTACAGCATAACTTGTCAAGGCCAACTCACTACAGCATAACTTGTCAAGGCCAACTCACTACAGCATAACTTGCCATGGCCAACTCACTACAGCATAACTTGTCAAGGCCAACTCACTACAACATAACTTGCCACAGCCAACTCACTACAGCATAACTTGCCACGGCCAACTCACTACAGCATAACTGGTCACAGCCAACTCACTACAACATAACTTGTCACAGCCAACTCACTACAGCATAACTTGTCACGGCCATCTCACTACAGCATAACTTGTCACGGCCAACTCACTACAACATAACTTGTCACGGCCAACTCACTACAACATAACTTGTCACGGCCAACTTACTACAACATAACTTGTCACAGCCAACTCACTACAGCATAACTTGTCACGGCCAACTCACTACAGCATAACTTGTAACGGCCAACTCACTACACCATAACTTGTCACAGCCAACTCACTACAGCATAACTTGTCACAGCCAACTCACTACAGCATAACTTGTCACGGCCAACTCACTACAACATAACTTGTCACAGCCAACTCACTACAGCATAACTTGTCACGGCCAACTCACTACAGCATAACTTGTCACGGCCAACTCACTACAACATAACTTGCCACAGCCAACTCACTACAGCATAACTTGCCACGGCCAACTCACTACAGCATAACTGGTCACAGCCAACTCACTACAGCATAACTTGTCACGGCCAACTCACTACAACATAACTTGTCACAGCCAACTCACTACAGCATAACTTGTCACGGCCAACTCACTACAGCATAACTTGTCACGGCCAACTCACTACAACATAACTTGTCACGGCCAACTCACTACAACATAACTTGTCACGACCAACTCACTACAACATAACTTGTCACAGCCAACTCACTACAGCATAACTTGTCACGGCCAACTCACTACAGCATAACTTGTAACGGCCAACTCACTACACCATAACTTGTCACAGCCAACTCACTACAGCATAACTTGTCACAGCCAACTCACTACAGCATAACTTGTCACGGCCAACTCACTACAACATAACTTGTCACAGCCAACTCACTACAGCATAACTTGTCACGGCCAACTCACTACAGCATAACTTGTCACGGCCAACTCACTACAACATAACTTGCCACAGCCAACTCACTACAGCATAACTTGCCACGGCCAACTCACTACAGCATAACTTGTCACGGCCAACTCACTACAGCATAACTTGTCAAGGCCAACTCACTACACCATAACTTGTCACGGCCAACTCACTACAGCATAACTTGTCACGGCCAACTCACTACAACATAACTTGTCATGGCCAACTCAATACAGCATAACTTGTAACGGCCAACTCACTACAGCATAACTTGTCACGGCCAACTCACTACAGCATAACTTGTCATGGCCAACTCACTACAGCATAACTTGCCATGGCTAACTCACTACAGCATAACTTGTCACGGCCAACTCACTACAGCATAACTTGTCATGGCCAACTTGCCATGGGACAATTCACTGCGGGTCAAGAGTGTCACTAATATCAAAGAAGTGGTGGAATAAAATGATTAAAGAAAGGATGCAAAAGGAGGAACAGAATGAAATGTGAATGACAAAAATTAAAAAAATGAATAATTAAATTGAACAATTAAAAACAAATTGGCCATGGTGAATAGCCCCACAGTGAGTTGGCCATGGCAATTTGGCCATGGGAAATTGGTCGCAGCGAGTTGGCTGTGGCATGTTCACCCCTGGCATTCCAGGAGAAAAATGTCATGAGGCATTCCACCCATCACTGAGCTGATAGATTTGTAATAAGAACAGACTTCATGTTGTCTCAATAATAACTCTGTAGATCTATGAGATACTCTATGTTTCCAGTGAGGAAATGATTTTGGCCTTTCCCCTTCAACTACTTTTAGAAAGGGTAGAGTTCTTCCTTCCTTCTTCTGTTTCCTCACATAGAAGACAGAGTCTTTCAGGAGGTAGGCTTTCTACTGAAAAAGTTATCCATTTTAATGAACTTTATTTTTTCCACTTGGACCTTAATAATGTATCCCTAAATACAATTAATGGGCTTGGTTCTATTCAAATAGGTGTGTTATGTTAAAGACAGAGCCAAAATGAATGGAACTGAGTATACTATAACTAAGATTAGCAACAAAACTACTTACATAACCTCATAATCATACCTCATAATATCTATATTATATTCTTCTCTTTTTTTTCTTCTCAAGAAACTGAGAATTTGTCTAAACTGGGCATTATGTTGCTATTATCCACTATTCTGATATTCTGCTGAGTTTCTGCAAGAATTCCAGAGTTTCTAACTGAATAAGCAGGATAGGAGCAACACTCCACAAAGGAGTGTGGTGTGATATGCCAAGAGGTGCTGGAGAGCAATTGTGTATTGCAAATGGTCTACAATACCTCCATATCTTCAATTTCTTCAAAAATGTCTGCCTGGTACTCAGTGGCTTCCCTCGTTTCATCCCTGGAGTTTATAAAGGTTTCAAGATAGCATACATTTAGATCCTTTCTTTTCGTTTTAGGCCACAGGAGGACTCATCTAAAGCTATCACGCTGGTGTATCTTAACACATATATTCAGCTGAGTGGAAGAATCAACTCACAATAATATGAGGGGGCACAGATGTCTTCCCTTTTTAATCTATTTTAATCCTGAATTCTCTTGTCCATTCCCTCCCTTTCTTTTTGTTTTTTGATTTATATTTTATTTTAATTAAACAAACACACAAACACACAAAGGAATCATCCTTCATTACATCTTGTAGAAAGCGTGTCGATTGGTTACAGATAACCTTTGTGCATTTCTTCCACAGTCATTACTTATAATTCATATTAGATTATACACTTTAAATCAAAAATCTTTGTATATCTTACTATCAGTGTACCACAATTCTCATTTGACTACAATTATTTAAACATGCTTTTACCTCAAATTATTCATACTTAAAGACACAACCACATAATGGCATTCATTAGCTTTTTCAAAAATCCTCCAATAATATTACACTTTTATGACATATTCTAAGTAAAAGTCAATTAATAAAATTTCTAAACATCCCCCCCTTTTCCCCCAACTCGCTGTTTAGAGTTTATATCCAAATTGCTTTTACCAATACCAGAGCATGTATACATCACTAAACAATATCCACTGACATTTCCTTATTGTTATTATAATTGGCTGAAAATCATTTACTATTTATATCCCACCTCCTCTCCTCAAACCCAAAAAACATTACACCTAAATAAAAATTTGTTAATAAAATTTATGTCTTTTTCCCAGATCGCGATTTGCAATTTATATCCAAATTATGTGTGTGTGTGTGTGTGTGTGTGTGTGTTGTATTTGTGCTGATAAATAAATAAATAAAACAAATACAACACAAATATAAAAAGCAACATTAAAAATAAAAATATGGTTTTCTGCCTGGATGGTCTTCTGTAATGAGCCGAAGGACAGAAAGGGGGAGTAGTGAGCTCCCTCCCATATTTGGGCATACCAGGGGTTGTAACACACACATACATACATACATACATACATACATACATACATACATACATATAATTAAGCTGTATCCATTATCATTTCATTATTGTTATTATAGTTAATTATTTGTTGACGAACAAGCATTTAATAACAATCTAAAGCAATCTAAGAATTACTAAGTTCCTACTTATTGATCAACTAAAAATTAACTAATTTTTTATTATCAACTTTCATTATCAACCTATATCTTTCCAGTAACAAAACAGTCTTATCTCTCTTGTCAATTGTGGTGTCAGTCTTCTTTTTATTTCCTTTATAAGGTTTTTATAGACTTCTCTCCGCACTTTGTTGCTTGAAGGATCTCTCAGGTAATCTCGTTGCCCACCAGTTGTTATTAAAATTAGCTTGTCTTTGGATGTCAATCGTGCTTCTGAAAAAAATTATCTTCTTAAATCCATCATCATTACCCTTTTTTCTTCTTCTTTATCTTAGATTTTGGGGTAGAGCTCCAATTCGTTGAATTTCTTCTTCCATGTTCCTTTCGTTCCACTTTCACCCACATTTGTTCCATTAATAAATTCATCTGTTGTCTTGTCTTTATCTTCTTTATCTTCATTCTCCCCTTTACTTTTTGGGGCTCCAACCCCTTCATCTTTTGCTGTGAGGAACACTAATTTTTCCAACTTCTTCTCAATTCTCCCATATCCTTCCAATATATTTTGAATTCCAGCCAAGATATTTTGGTATTTTAAGGTTTCCTCATCTGAATATTGATCCATGTTTCCCAAAAAGAAGAAGGGGGGAAAAGCTAGTAGCCACTGCCACTCTAGCCTTCCAGGCCTCTTTTATTTTTTTGATTTTAAGTTAAGTCAAGTTCTTTTGTGCTCTTCAAAAGAGAAGGGTTCTGTTCCCCCCCCTTTCTCTCCCCTGATAAAATAGCTCAAAAGCACCTGCAAAAACAATTTGTGCCCTTGGCTCTTTATCAGTTTCTGTAAACAAGTTGCAAACCCTTCAGCTACAAAGTCAGTAAGATCAAAGAGGAAAAATAAGAGATACGTTGTTTCAAAAACTCCAGCCTCTGACCTCTGAGTGGCAGTGTTGCTACTTTTCACTTTCTAATATTTATCTCTCACTTATAGGAAACAAAGTTCTTTAATGAAATTTAATAACAAGTAATAGGAAGAATTGTTAAAATGAAAAAAAAAACACTTCCTTTCTTCATGATTCCTCTTATAAAGCTACGGAAATATTAAAATTAGAGGAAAAGGTGTAGGAGAAAGAGGTGAAAATGTTTTATACTAAAATATTAATGAATTACTCTTCAATAACTTCATAATGATTTAATTGAGGGAACAGAAGGGAAATGCATCAAATTTGCAGATGACACCTAGCTGGCAGGAATAGCCAACATCCCAGAAGATAGGTTCAAGATCCAGAACACCCTATCTAACAAAATGAAGTTCATTGGTGAGAAAAATAAAGTTTTACACTTAGGCAAAAAACCCACAAATGTAAAGCTATAGAATAGGTGAAACCAGGTTCAATAGCATTAACTGTGAGATAGATCTTGTTCTCCTAGTGGACAACCACTTAAACATGAGCTAGCAGTGTGATGTAGATGCCAAAAAAGCCAATGCAAGCCTAGGCTGCATTAACTGAGGGATAGAATCAAGATCATATGAAGTGCTAGTACTGCTTTACCACCTTGGTAAAACCATACTTGAAATACTGCATCCAGTTATGGTCACAATGATATAAAAGGCATGTTGAGATTTTGGAAATAATGCCGAGAAGAGCAATAAAGATGTTTAGGAGCCTGGAGGCTAAAAGACATGAACAGTTGCAGGAATTGGGCATGTCTAGTCTAGTGAAAAGAAGAACTGGGGTGACATGATAGCAGTGCTCCAATATTTGAGGGGCTGCCACCAAGAAGATGGTGTTCAATATATTCTCCAAAGCACCAGAAGGAAGGACACAAAGTAATGTATGGAAACTAATCAAGGAGAGAACCAACCTAGAACTAAGAAACTTCCTGGCAGTGAGAACAATTAACCAATAGAACAACTAGCCTCCAGAAGATGCGCCAATCCTGCAGGTTTTTAAGAAGAGATTTGTCTGAAATGGTATAGGGTCTCCAGATTGAAGAGGAGGTTGAGCTAGAATATTTCCATGGTCCTCTCCAACTCTGTTTTGTTGAAGAATTCTGACATTGCAAAAACCAGAATTTTGCCACAGGCTGAGGAACTTATGGGTTGAACCAGGCTACTCTCTGCCTTTAAGGTGAATGGAATGAGGAAAATGAAGACATGTTTTCACAGAAGAATTGATAGCCTCATTTGACATCCCTTCTCAAGGATACAAAATCAAAGCAGTAGTTTTAGCTGTGTGTGCACTCTGAAATAAATCATTGTGCCCTTTCTTCAGTGATTTTGATGACAGAGTTCACAAGCCATTTCCTACTACTTTGGCCTTCACTTACACAAAAGTGAAAAGGGCAGACCAGGATTTCCTTGAAGGACTCAGGTCATTGATGTTGCTCCACCTCTGTCTTAGGCTCTATAAAACCTTTGCTCAGAAAGCCAGAGAGTATCAGAGAGATCCAACTTGACTCTCCATTCAGATCATCCCAAGGTAAGTGACTGAAGAAATAAGATTCTTACTAAGAGGCTTCTTCTCAGGCTATAGAAAGTTTAGAAGAACTTGTCAAAGGCTTTCAAGCAAGTTAGAGAAAAAAGGGGTGAACTTGGTTTTCTGGGAAGATTTAAATAGGGCAAACAAAGTTTAGACTATTGCTGTCAACCCTCATTAACCATAACATTCGAGAATCACAGTGTAAATTATAAAAAGGTAAAGTTGAGCTCTCCTTGAAGAACAGATTTTTTGGGGGATCAGTGTAAAATTGATTTCCTGCAGTCTTTTTCTTTTAACCTTCCTGTTTATGAAACTTAATGGTCTCCTCTTCTTTCAAACTATTAACCCATCTAGCTTTTCCAGATCAGTCAAGGTCAAGTAAAACATGCCATATAATTCAACCTGGCTTCATAGACTCATCCATATCATTTAGAGAAGTGATTCATCATTATCTTCTTCCAGATGTTTATTTGACTTTTCAGACTCATATCCAATTTCCTGATAGCTCCCATCTCAAAACTAGCCAAGTATCTTCATCAGCTTTTTATGATCAACCAAGATTGTCCAATTGTTGCCACTGTCTGTCTAAATAATTTTCATTTAATATTAATATAAACAAAATGAAGTCCAGATATATTTATTTAGTTATAGGACATATGGCCACCTTCCTCATACAAATGACTAAGTTTGTTCCTGGTGCCACTCACAACTTTTAAAACAAAGCCATTTTTGAGCCTCTCAAATGACATGTCTGATCCTTGGAGATGTTTTATTTCCTCATTTTATACTTTGCTTAGTTGCTGAGCACCTGTTTCTCAGTCCTCGGGATAAATTTATGTCCCACTGATTTCAATAGACCTGGTGAAAACATCATTATATTTAGATCCAATCCTTTACTAAATATATAGCTGCTATGGGAGTTAAGGAAAAAGAGAGCAGGATAAGAAATGTAACTTAAAGAAGAAATGCATGCACGCTTCCTTTCTATATTTGGGTCAGTGAAGAAAGCAGATTTCTTGTATTTTCTATTGTTTTCTGTCTTTGAAGGTCAGCCAAACAATGGGTCACCTTGCCTACTTCAGCCTTTGTTTTCTTGGCATTTTCTTCACCAGTCCTTTCCTTCAAGGTGAGTTCCATTGACAAATTTCAAGGCGAGTACATCATTGGCTTTTAACCCCCTGAACCATTTTTCAGAAATAAAAGAAACAAGAGTTACTTTGTCATCTTACAGTATAAGGGCCCCATTAATGTCAAAGTGATAATAATCACATAATTAAAGATCTCTAACCCTTTCTTTCACACTTGGGGTCTTCTTTAATTCTCCTAGTTGGTCACAAAGTGAACAAAATGTTGAATTAGACATCCCAATCTAGCCATTCAAATCCGTGAAGAATTAACTTTCTGTGCAGGATCCAAAAAGATTTTGACAACCTTGAACATTGGGCCCTATCCAAAAACATGAAATTAATGTGGAGCAAAATAAGGTGTTACAGCTAGGCAGGAAAATCCAAAGGTACAAGTACAAATTAAGTGAAACCTGGCTCAAAAACAGTAACTGTGAGAGGGACTTGGAGGCCTAGTGGACAATCACTTAAACATGAGCCAGCAGTATACAGCAGCAGCCAAAAATGCTAATACAATCCTTGATTGTATAAAACAGAGTCATAGAATCAAAATCACATGAAGTATTCGTCCACTTTATAAAACCTTAGTAAGACCACACTGGAATACTGCATCCAGATTTGATCACCGCATTACAAAAAAGATGTTGAGACTTTGGGGGAAAGGGCAAAGAACAGCAATTAAGATGATTAAAGGCCTGGAGACAAAAAACATAAGAAGAATAGTTGCAGGAATTGGGCGTGGCTAGTTTAGAAAAAAGAAGGACTAGGGATGACATGATAGCAGTGTTCCAGTATTTGAGGAGCCACCTCAAAAAGAAGGTGTCAACTTATTTTCCAAAGCACCAGGAGACAAGAAACAATGGATGGAAACTATCCATTGAGAGAAGCAACCTGGAATTATGGAGAAACTTCCTAGCAATTAGAGCAATTAACCAGGGGAACAGCTTGCCTTCAAAGCTGTAGGTGCTTCACCACTGAAAATTTTTAAGAAAAGATTGGACAACCATTTGTCTGAAATGGTATAGGGCAGTGATGGCGAACCTTTTTTCTACGGCGTGCCAGAATTGCGTGCACGCTCGCTACTGCCCCCCCCCGCGTGCCCACTCAATTCTCCACCCAACTGCGCATGCGCACGTGACACACATACACACACACACACACACACACACACCGTGCATGCACCCCCTCCCCCATGCTCCGGAGGCTTTCCTGAAGCTTGGGGAAGGAAAAAATGGCCTCCCCCGCCCTTCTAGATGTCCTCTGGAAGCAGAAACAGATTCTTTGGGGCCGTTTATTGTCCTTTCCAGGGGGGCTTTCCTGAAGCCTGGCTCCTCTTCCTTCCTCGGCTGTTGGAAGAGCGCTGCACCCGTTTCATTCTCTTTGAGAGCCACCTTGCTTGCCCTGGTGCCAGACTAGCGCTGCCAGGGAGAAATCAGCAGGAGGGGGAGAAGAACACAAACTTCTGCTAGGGATGCCTTCTCCCCCCCTCGCCTCCCCCTGATCTCTCCCTGGCAGCGCTCGCCTCACGTGGCAGCAAAGTGTGTGTGTGCGTGTGTGTAACGGGGGACTGGCTGGAACCGATCAGCTGAGAGGCTGGCAAAGAAGCGGCGCTCGGAGGAAGAAGGCAGAGATGCTGGCTGGCATTCGCTTCCCTTACTTTTTGCTGCCGCCGCCCCGGCAGGACGGAGCATTACCACACCCTCCCTGCTGGTTGCAGCCCAGGCCCTGCCTGCCCTGCTTAGCTGAAAGTGGCGAGGGAGCAAGCCGCGATGAGCAGGAAGGGAAATGAGCGCTGGCCACTATACCTCTGCCTTTTCGCGGCAGTGGGGAAGACTTCTTTGCCAGCCTCTCAGGTGATCGATCCCATCCAGCCCCTGTTACACACACACACACACACACACACACCGACCGCTTGTTGCCGCGTGAGACCAGCACTGCTGGGGAGAAATCTGGGAGGGGGAGAAGAAAACAATCTTCAGCTAGGGATGGTCTTCTCCCCCCTCTACCCCTGATTTCTCCCCAGCAGCGCTCACCTTGCACGGCAACAAGTGGTGTGTGTGTGTGTGTGTGTGTTTGTGGCCGGCGCTCATTTCCCTTCCTGCTCATCGCGGCTTGCTCCCTCGCCACTTTCAGCTAAGCAGGGCAGGCAGGGCCTGGGCTGAAACCAGCAGGGAGGGGTGGTAATGCTCCTTCCTGCTGGGGCAGCGGCGGCGAAAAGTAAGGGAAGCGAATGCCAGCCAGCATCTCTGCCTTCTTCCTCCAAGTGCCGCTTCTTCGCCAGCCTCTCAGCTGATCTGTCCCAGCCAGACCCCTATTACACACACACGCACACACACACTTTGCTGCCGCGCGAGGCGAGCGCTGCCAAGGCGTCCCAGTACCAGGGCTGAAGGGGTGGCGGTGGCGAGGATGGGCGGCCAAGGACTTCCTTCCCTCCCCACCCAAGTGGACTTCTTGCACGGCTCCAGCCTGTGGCTCTGATGAGGATCCGCGGTCCGGAGAGCTGCTGCTTCCAGCGGGATATATTCTTCCAGGCCCTTGGCGGCGTCTTTTTGCAGTTAGCTCGCCTCCCCACCAGCAGCTCCTCTGCCAGCATCCCGGGTGGAAGCAAAAGCGCAACAGCCGCTGTTGGGGAAGGGGTGGCGGTCACCTGTTCTCGCCCGTATATATCCCGCTGGAAGCGGCAGCACTCCGGACTGTGGATCCTCATCAGAGGTGCAGCCTGGAGCCGTGCAAGAAGCCCACTTAGGTGGGAGGGAGGGAAGCCCTGGCGGCTATCACAGTGCCGCTTCTGGTTGGTGTGGGAGTGGCTGCAGGGACCCGCTGGCTGCTCCTGCCCTTCCCCTTGTGGCTGCCGCTGCTTTTCTAAAGTGCCCGAGCCAGCCAAGCCCTTCGGACTGCAGATGAGCCATGGGCTGGAGGGCGAGGGCCACGCAAGAAGCCCACTCGGGCAGGAAGGGTGGGAAACCCCGACCACAGCTCTGCTCTACTAAGCGACGGCCGGGATCCCCTCTCCACATCTTTTGGCACGCGCGACCCTTGCTCTTCCTGTTGGTGTTTTTTGCGTGCGCATGTGCACACTGAAAACAAGGTCATTTTCCTGGCGTGCGCATGCTCACCGGGCGGCTCCTCTTCTATTTTCTGGCACGCCAATGCACGTAAAGACCAGCTGGATGCTGCGCCCGAACCTGGAAGCGCAACTGGTGATGGCTCCGCGTGCCAGGAGAAATGGCTCTGCGTGCCACTTCCGGCACACGTGCCATAGGTGCGCCATCACAGATATAGGGAGTCCTGCTTGAGCTGGGGGTTGGATTAGAAGACCTCCAATGTCCCTTCCAGCACTATTCTGACACAAGATGATTGTTTTTTTTTTTTTTTTGTTCCCAGGATTCTATATGTACAACAAATTGTCCTATCTTCTCTTTCACTACCTTCTTTCCATGCAGTGGAAGCTGACACCTGCGCCAGAGAGTGGCTGCAAAACCAAGGAAACTGCTATGCATATTTTGATCAGAAGTTGACGTGGCATGAAGCTGAGGTAAGAAGCATTTCTCACAATCAATATCTTCTGTAATGAATGATCTACAGATTTAGGGACGTGACGGCTCAGTGGCTAAGACACTGAGCTTGTTGATCAGAAAAGTTGGCAGTTCGGCAGTTTGAATCCCTAGTGCTGCGTAACGGAGCGAGTTCCTTTTACTTATCCCAGCTTCTGCCAACCTAGCAGTTCGAAAGCATGTAAAAATGCAAGTAGAATAATAGGAACCACCTTTGGTGGGAAGGTAACAGTGCTCTGTGCACCTTCTGCATTTGATCATGCCAGCCATGACCACGGAGACATCTCCGGACAGTGCTGGCTCTTCGGATTTGAAACGGAGATAAGCACCACCTCCCAGAGTAGGGAATGACTACCACATATGTGCAAAGGGAACCTTTACATTTACCTTTTACAGATTTAGGAAAAATATTGTGTGATGATTGTGATTGTGTAGGGATTGGGTTTATCTGTGATACAGAAGAGCCACAGTAAACAATATATCTCACCATCCTATAATTGAAACATATTTTTTACTAACACTCTGAATAAAGGTACTCCTGAATTTTGAGCTGGAAGGAAACAAGTTTAAGTGCAAATATATGATTTGACTAAGCTGATCTGTAATATTAGCATTTCCTAGTAAAACGTAAAATGTCCCTTCAATTCCTATTGTGCAAATGATTGACCGTATTTAAAATTTTACAAAGTTCAACATGTGGGAAGTTTCACAGATTCTGAAATAGGAAAATGATCACAGATTCACATTCCTTTCTGCTTTCTTCAGATCGAGTGCCAGAGCTATCACCGTGGGGCTCACCTTGCCTCCATCCTTACCACAGCAGAGACACTCTTGGTGGCTGAGCATGTATCCACTTATCAACGGGAACTCGGTAATGTCTGGATTGGACTCCATGATGTCCGTCAGGTGAGATCATCTGATTTAACTCTGTTTCTATGGATCACTAACAGCAATAACACAATGTTTATTGATTTGCCTTAATACTGTAGGCTCCTGCTCCATACTTTGCCGCTAAAATATTCCAAAGCTCATAATCATAGACTAAAATTACCAGCCAATCTTTAGTTCTCATTCTCTTATGCACGTTTTCTTTCCACAGATTGGGAAATGGAGATGGGCTGATGAATCCACCTATAACTACAAATCCTGGATGAACTACCAGCCAGATAACTATGGCAACAATGAGCACTGCGTAGAACTGCGACGATCCACAGGTAAGCAAACCTCTCCATGCAGGACATTTCAAACTTCTAAACAACATGGATTTGCAATCATTTGTTAAGTTTGTGTCTCATCCCTTTTCAGTAATGTGGCTCAGAGAAATTCTTAGTTTAATTATAGGAGATAAATTGATGAAAGTCTCAATAACAGTCATAAAATCAATAATTTGTAAGGCGGAATTAAACCCAAACTAGCTTTTTTCTTGTCTCATTACAAAGATTCATACATATCTATTTGTGTGTATTTTGCATGTGTGTATTCATTTAAGTAGACCATTCTTTTTGGGGAAATGTGAAAATAAGAATAATACTTTTCATTTTAGGCTTTAAACAATGGAACGACATTCAATGCAATGCGCGTAATGCCTACATCTGCAAACACGAGTTGTAAAGTTGCTTGATGCTTCTCCCGGTGTTTCCCAGGATGTTGACCTGATGGGCTGCTTTCCTTCTAGTCTCATCACCTTCTCACATTCCACGGAGTTAAAGTTCACTTCCATCCTCTTCAAAACATCAACTCACAAGAACTACCACTTTGTTCACCTTCTTCTTTTGAGGCTTTCTTTTGTCTTGCAATATCAATAAAAATGTCCTGATGCAAATCCTTTCTGAAGTTTTCGTTCTTGGTTCATTAACCCTCTTCCCCATTAAGAAGATGGAAAGAAAGACGAGAATCCTTTTGTGCCTCTTTCTCAGCTGTGAGGGTGTGGAATCTATGTGTTGCTCATTTATCCAAAGGTATTCCTTTCCAAATGCCCTCTTTTGCATACCCTGTTAACAGCAGGGGTCTTCTTTCGATCTGGATGTCAGTGGGTGTCCCACAAGTTTTGACAAGATTTTATTTTTCTGATAATCGACTTCTAGCTGGTCTTCCCTGTCGTACTGTTCTTAGTGATCATCTAAGATCAATGTTCTTGAAAGTGTTTGCTACATGGTTGACATCAACCAGAACAGACATATGTTTTTCAGCAAGTTTGGGACAGTGGTGGGTTCCTACCATTTTGGACTGATTTGGCTGAACCGGTAGTAACTTGGTAGTCTGGGTCGCTGGAACTGGCAGCAACCCAGGCATGCCACGCCCCTGAACCGGTTCTCCCAGCAGCACTGTAGATGCCGCCATCTTGTTTCTTGTTTCTGCGCATGTGCAGAACAATTTTAGTTGTGCTGCACATGTGCACACGCCATGTTCCTGAGCAAACTGGAAGTAGCGGCTGCCGGAACCTGCCCTGGTTTGGGGAATTGACAGTTCGTGTTTTGGAGATGACCATGGAGTTAAAACAAAATAGTGGAGCCAATATATAGCTTAACTTGACACCTTTCTGAGTTTCAGTAGCACTGGTGAGATGTATATTAAATGAAATAAATATTGGTCAATCAAGGAGACCTCCAGCTTTACAATTTAGTCTGGGTATAGAATCTAAAGCTGTTTTGAATTCTATGAGAGATTTTATTTATTTATTTATTTATTACTTGAACTTATTAGTCGCCCCCTCTCCCCACAGGGACTCGGGGCGACGTACAAAGGTATTATATAGCGTATAGAGGGGGTAAGAATAAATAAATAAGTTACAATACTTAAAAAGTTAAAACCCCAGTGAAATTAACCCTTAAAAACTAAAATTACAATTAAAATGCCCTGGGCTGGGGAGGTTGTAGAGTTATGCCAGGTCAGCTAGTCGAAACAGGTAGGTTTTCAGCTTCATACGGAAGGAGCGAAGGTCGGTTGTAGTTCTGATGTCTGGGGGGAGGTCATTCCAAAGGGTGGGGCCCACTACAGAGAAGGCCCTACTTCTGGGCGCTGCCCTCTGGCACTCTCTGGAGGACGGCACCCGGAGTAGTCCCTCTCTGTGTGAGTGGACGGATCGCAGGGATGTATGGGGCAGGACGCGATCCCGCAGGTAACTAGGCCCTGTGCCATGGAGCGCTTTGAAGGTGGTAACCAGTACCTTGAAGCGCACCCGGTAGACCACAGGAAGCCAGTGCAGCTCGCGCAGGATAGGTGTTATATGGGAGAACCTCGATCTCCCCATAATTACCCGCGCGGCTGCATTCTGGACCAACTGCAGTCTCCGGGTGCACCTCAAGGGGAGCCCCATGTAGAGAGCATTACAGTAGTCCAGGCGAGACGTCACCAGCGCGTGAGTGACTGTACGCAAGGCCTCCCGGTCCAAAAGGGGCCGCAACTGGCGCACCAGGCGAACCTGGTGGAACGCCCCTCTCGCCACGGCTGTCACATGATCTTCCATAGACAGCCGGGCATCAAGGAGGACGCCCAAATTGCGTGCCCTTTCCACTGGGGCTAATTGATCATCTCCGATGGTCAGCGATGGCATATGCTGGTTGAACCGGGAAGCCGGAAGCCACAGCCACTCTGTCTTGGAGGGGTTGAGCCTGAGCCTGTTGTCATCCATCCAGACCCGTACGGCTTCCAGACATCGGGACATCACTTCAACAGCCTCGTTGGGGTGGTTTGGGGTGGAAATGTACAGCTGAGTGTCATCAGCATACAGATGGTATCCCACCCCAAAACCACGGATGATCTCACCCAGCGGCTTCATATATATGTTGAACAGGAGAGGCGAGAGGATCGAGCCCTGTGGGACCCCACAGATAAGGGGCCTCGCGGTCGACCTCTCCTCTCCTGCCAACACACATTGCGTCCGGCCAGAGAGGTAGGAGCGGAACCATCGTAATACGGTGCCCCGGACCCCCAACCCCTCCAGACGGCGCAATAGGATACCATGGTCGATGGTATCGAAGGCCGCCGAGAGGTCTAATAGGACAAGGATGGAGGAACAACCCCCATCCTTTGCCCTCCAGAGATCATCCACCAACGCGACCAAGGCTGTCTCCGTGCTGTGACCGGGCCGGAAGCCGGACTGGCGCGGGTCTAGATAATCAGCTTCTTCTAGGTGACGCGGAAACTGCTGAGCCACCACACTCTCAACAACCTTCGCTAAGAAAGGAAGGTTGGAGACAGGACGGTAATTTGCTAGCTCCGTTGGGTCCAGAGAAGGCTTCTTGAGCAGGGGCCTCACCACCGCCTCTTTCAAGGCGGCTGGTAAAAGGCCCTCACCCAGCGAAGCGTTCACCAGCTCCAGTAGCCAGCCTCGTGAGCCCTCCCAGGAGGCCAGTACCAACCAGGAGGGACATGGGTCCAATAAACATGTAGTGGCTCGCAGTCGCCCGCACAACCTGTCTAAATCTTCGGTGACAACAGGGTCAAACTCCTCCCAGCATGGTCTCTCAAGACTAGCTTCAGACGTCCCCACTGGAGCACTGAGGTGGGTCCATCCCCTTCGGATCCGATCGATTTTATCCTGCAGGAACTCTCCAAATTCCTCTGCCCGGCCCAGTAATGGGGGGTCCCGCTGCCCCTGTGACAAAAGGGAGCGGGTCACCCGAAACAGGGCGGCAGGGCGGTTCTCCGCGGACGCTATAAGGGTGGCACAATACTGACGTTTGGCCACTCTTATTGCCACAAGGTAAGTCCTTACGTAGGCTCTTACTTGTGCTCGGTCGGATTCGGAGCGGGAGGACCTCCACTTGCTCTCTAGGCGTCTCCTAAGGCGTTTCATTGCCCTTAGCTCCCCGTTAAACCAGGGGCCCGGGTAGAACGTGGCCGTCGAAGAGGCCGCAAAGGCGCCACCCGGTCTAAGGCACCGGCGGCCGCATTATTCCAAGCGGCTACCAGGTCCTCTGCCCGGGGGTGGGGCAGGTCTGCAGGAGGTGGCCCAAGCTCTGCCTGGAACCTATCTGGCTCCATCAGACGCCTGGGGCGGAACCATCTGGGATAGTCTGGTTCCGCCTCCCCGCGGTGGGGAGCAGCGCCAGGGAAGTCCAGCTGGAGAAGTGAGTGATCTGACCATGACAGGGGCGTGATGACTAAATTCCCTCTTCCCAGATCACTCGTCCACTGGTCGGAGACAAACACAAGATCAAGTATATGGCCTCTCTCGTGTGTGGGGTCCTGAACTACTTGAGTCAGATCCATGGCTGTCATGGAGGCCATGAATTCCCGGGCTGCCCCGGATGCCTCTCCCGTCGATGGCAGGTTAAAGTCCCCCATCACTAATAGCTTGGGGGTTTCAACCGCCATCTCCGTGATCCGCTCGAGGAGCCCGGGCAGGGCCGCTGATGTATGGCGGGGAGCCAGGTATACTATCAACAGGCCCAGCTGACTCCCTGGGCCCCATTTCACACCCAGAGACTCACAACCAGAAATCTGCGACACAGTGAATTCCCTCGGTGCCAAATCTTCCCGGATGATTATCGCTACCCCACCACCCCTACCTTGGGCCCGTGGCTGGTGGAATACACGGTAACCTGGAGGGCACATTTCCCTGAGGGGCAACCCCCCCTCTGGGCCCAGCCAGGTTTCCGTTATTCCTGCGAGGTCCGGCTCCCCCTCTGTGATCAAGTCACTGATGAGGGGGGCCTTATTAATCACGGACCTCGCATTACATAACATCAGCCTAAGGCCCAGGTTCTGCCGATCCTGTCCACCTAGCCTGCGGGGGTTGGTACAAGCGACCGGGCGTATCCAGCGGCCCCGGTCTCCCAACCGATTATATGTTCTTCTAGTGTCCTCGCGCCCACCCCTCCCTACGACCGTCGCAATTGGAATTCCCCTTGTAGGAATGGTGTTTCCTCCCACCCCCCTCACTATAGATTAAGGGACTATGAAGTCAGAATAAATAGCAGTGCTACAGGAGAGGTATTTTTCAATATGATAATGGAGAACTAAGTACTGGTCAGTAGTGGTTAACCTTTGACCTTCTGAATATCTATTCTAAGGCCTTCATGGCTGTTCTGTGAAGTATTAGTTTACAGTGTATTTCTTGGCTGCTTGTTCTTTTACTGTTGGTGGTTTATCCTAAAAGGCAGATACTATTCACCACTGATTTACCAAAAGTCAGACCTAATATCCCTTCTCGCTATGTAGCATATAAAGCTGTAGTGCATTCCTTGAATTTTTCCCGTTATCACCTCACATTCCCTTTCAGTCAGAATTCTGCCAATGACCTTCGTAGCACCTTTACCAAACTAATCCCTCTGTAGCTTTCAGAGTTTGCTTTGCAAATTTTCACCTTGCACAGGAGAATAATAACAGCAAACAATATTTAATTTTGTATAGATCATAAAACATTAAATAGTGAAACTTTGACAATCAATCCATCAATAAACCACAATAATATTTTAACAGTTCTCACTTACACATTTCTACCTGGCATCATACCATTTTCTAACCTTCTCACAACCAGTCAGGATATCCTTTTCATGTAATTTGTTTTCCTGGATATTATTAACTTTTCTTTGAATTCTGTTTTCAAGTTTATTTCCATACAGGTGCTCCTTTCAGCATTCTCTCACTTGCATTTCATTCAATCCTTCAATTTATTTAATATTTTTTTTTATTTTTCATCCTAATCATAGTTTGCCCTGCTGTTTTATAAGCCCAAAAATAGTATAATTGGATTTAGTTCTCCCATTTGTGTTATCAGTTGTTTGATTTACCAATTATTCTCAATGCAGTTACTTCCTTTGAAAGAAAGTCCCAAATTCAAATATTGGAATTGCACCATTCATTGCATAATATTCAGTTGGACTTGAAAAACATTCCTTACTCTGATTTTTTTTTTAAACTAAACAACAAAACCATCTATTTGGCCACTATCTGAATGGTATTCCTCTTTTAGCTCGTGTGACTGAGTAGGGTCAACTAAAAGGCTGGGGGGGGGGGGATGGCAGAGGAGCTGCTTTCAAGCCACTGGAAAATATATCCAATCCAACTTTTGTCTCTCTGTGTGTGTGTTTGTTTGTTTGAGAGTGAGTGAGAGAGGGAAGGGGGTAGGAGAGATAGACCAATCCAACGTGTGTGCGTCCATGTGTGTGTGTGTGTGTGTGTGTGTGTGTGTGTGTTTGAGAGAGGGGGAGGAAGGGAGAGAAGGAGGAAGGAGGGGAAGGGAGAAGAAAAAGAAAATGAAAAAAGGAAACTTATTTCGCAAAGGAGAAAAACAAACACTGTCATTTTAAATCGGAACTGAGCAGGCCTGGCTGTGGAATTCTGAGAGTCACCGCACGTCACTGGTTAATACAATGGCGTGTGAGAATGACAAGAGAGAGAGATGCCAACTTTTGCTTAACAAGCAGAAAAAGAAATTTGGGAAGGATCCACTTTTTCATTAGAATACATAATACCAGAGTTAGAAGGGACCTTGTAGGTCATATAATCCAACCCCATGTTCAAACAGGAGACCCTACACCATATCTGACAGTCTCTTCTTGAAAACTGCTAGTGATAAAGCTACCACAACTTCTGAAGGCAAGGTGTTCCATTGATTGATTGTTCTCACTGTCAGAAAATTTCTCCTTATTTCTAGATTGAATAGAAATTGATCAGTTTCCATCCATTGTGTCTTGTCTGGTGCTTTGGAAAATAGGTTGACCCCCTCCTCTCTGGCAGCCCCTCAAATATTGGAACACTGCTATCATGTCTCCCCTGGTCCTTCTCTTCATTAGACTAGCCACACCATTTTCATGTTTTAGCCTCCATTCCCCTAATCACCTTGGTAGCTCTTCTCTGGACTCTTTCTAGAGTCTCAACATCTTTTTTATAGTGTGGTGATCAAAAGTGGAGGCAGCATTTCTAGGTGTGATCTTACTAAGGCTTTATAGAGAGATATCAGTACCTCGTGTAATCTTGATTCAATCCCTCTAGTAATGTTATTTAGGATTGCATTGACTTTTTTGGCTGCCATCGCATACTGTTGATTCACATTTAATTGATTGTCCACTAGGACTTCAAGAGCCCTTCACAGTTACTGCTATTACGTCAGATTTCTCCTAATCTGTATGTGTACTTTTCTTGCCTAAGTGTAAGACTTTTATCTACATTGAATTTCATTTTGTTAGATATTATTTGTAGATTTATTATTTATGGAATTGTTAGAAGTATCAGACCATTAAAAGAGATGGCAGGAGATTTGTACTTTCAAACTGTCATGATGCCATTATTAAGGTAAAGATAAAGGTTCCCCTCACACATATGAGCTAGTCGTTCCCAACTCTAGGGGCCGGTGCTCATCTCCATTTTAAAGCTGAAGATCCATGTTAGATCTGGGCAACGAGAGAACAGACTGCGGACACGAAGTGACTTAACAGCTCTTTATTAATAGTAGTAGTGATCCAGCTTGCTCTGTGGCCGGAGGGTTCCCCTTTTATAGTACTCGGGTACGCCTCTCGACCAATCAGAGCGATACCTGTTTCCCGCTGTAGCAGCGGACCTGAGAGGAGACTTCCTCCAATATATGTTAATATCTAACACCCCTCCCCTCCTAGACGGAAGGTTGCGGTTAGTAACATAGTCTTTTAGGTATGTTGGAGTTTGCCTTACTCAGGAGGAACGTCGCAGTTCGGGTTGGTTAGAAGTGGTTGCAGGATTGGATGCTTTTTCTGTTTCTCCTTCGGGTGGTTTCGTGCCTTCATTGCTAGGGCGTTCCGGAGTCTGCTCGGTTACGTTGCTTGGGGGTTGCTCTGCTTCGTGCTCGATCTCTTGTTCAGACCTGGGCTCGCAGGTGTCGTATGTCTCTGTATTGGGGCTCTCGAGTGGCTGACTTTGCGTTGGTAGGTAGCTCTCGTCCTCGGTTCGAAGGTCTGAGTGTGCTAGGCGACCTCGAAGTTGATCGATGTGCCTTTTCCAGTTCCGCCCATCTTCCAGTTCCAACAGATATGATCGTGGACCCGTGATGCCAATGACCTTTGCCGGCATCCACAATGTTCCCCCTGCATAGTTGTGGGCGTATACTGAATCCCCTATGCTAAAGGTCCGAATTTTGCTTGTGGAGTCTGGGGGTGCTGTGGCAGAGTAATTTGGGTGAAGACGGTCCAGGTGAGACCGTAGACGGCGGCCCATGAGTAGTTCAGCGGGGCTCCTACCCGTCGTTGCGCTTGGGGTAATATGCTGAATTAGGAGGTAATGGTCAATGCGTGTTTGCCAATCACCTGGACCTATCCTAGCGAGGGCCTCCTTTGCGAATCGCACCATTCTCTCTGCCTGTCCATTTGACGCCGGATGGAATGGTGCGACGAGGGCGTGCCGAATTCCCTGACCTGCTAGATATGTCTCAAATTGCATGGCTGTGAACTGGGGCCCGTTATCGGAGACCAGGAGGTCGGGCAGGCCATGAGTGGCGAAAAGTCGCCGTAGAACCTTAATGACTGCCTCTGCCGTGGTTGAAGTCATTAGGACTACTTCTAGCCATTTCGAGTATGCATCCACAACTATAAGGAAAATCTGACCTTGGAATGGCCCTGCGAAGTCGATGTGTATTCGCGACCAGGGTGCTTTAGGCTTCTCCCATTCTGTGGCGGGCGCTTCCGGGGGTGCTGGTCTCGATTCCTGGCATGGGTCGCAAGTGGCCACCCATTCCTCTATTTCTTTGTCCATGTTTGGCCACCAAACGTAACTTCTTGCTAACGCCTTCATCCTAACAATCCCCGGATGACCCACATGTAAAGCATCTAATACATTCCTACGTAAAGCATACGGAATAACAACTCGATCCCCCCACAATAAGCAACCTTGTAACACTGATAGTTCGTCCCGTTTTGACCAAAACACTTTGAATTCCGGGCCCACGTTTCCCTTCGGCCACCCCCTCCAAACCCAAGTTTGAACTTGCTTTATTAACATGTCTTTAGAAGAAAACCTTGCAACATCGTAGGAAGAAACCGGTCCTGAGTCCAAACAATCAATGAGCAGCACCGGTAATTCGGGAGTGGGGTCTGGCAAAAGGTCCGGTAGTGGGCAACGGCTGAGTGCGTCTGCGTGTCCTAGAGTGGAACCCGGTCGATGAATTAATTTGTATGAGTACGCAGCCAGGAAAACAGTCCACCTGGTCATGCGTGGAGAAAGGGAGACTGGAGTGGGGCGGTTTCCCGCCAAAAGTCCCAACAGCAGTTTGTGATCTGTAATCAGTTCAAAATCGCGGCCGTAGAGGTATTCGTGGAAACGTTTTACTCCAGCTACAGCAGCTAGCACTTCCCTGTCCATCTGGCTGTAATTCCTCTCGGCCGGTGAAAGAGTCCTGGAGTAGAAGGCGATGGGTGCTTCTTTTCCGTCAGGCATCCGGTGGCTGAGGACTGCGCCGACTCCAAAAGGTGATGCGTCGCAGGTCAATACCAGCGGTAGTGTCTGGCTGTATTGGACTAACAGTGAGTCAGTGGTGAGCAGGCGTTTTACTCCGGCAAAAGCTGCTGCTTCGGATCGTCCCCATTTCCATGGTGTGTTCCTCTGGAGTAGACGGTGTAGTGGCTCAGCAACGGTCGCCTTCTGTCTCAGAAAAACACTGTAGAAGTTAAGTAGTCCGAGGAAGGCCTGCAACTCGGTCTGATTTCGTGGTGTGGGGGCGTCCTGGATCGCCTTAATTTTCTTTGAAGTGGGGTGTATTCCCTGACCATCGATTCTATAACCCAGGAATTCTACGCTAGGCACGTTAATTTGGCATTTTTCCTTTTTGAGGCGGAGACCCTTTTCTCTGATTCTGGCCAAAACAGTTCTGACTCTTTTATTTAATTGCTCCTCGTTTGCAGCGGACACCAAGATGTCGTCAAAATAGGGGACGACTCCCAGTATCCCTTGCAAAAGTCGTTCCATGACGCTCTGGAACAATCCTGGAGCAATACTCACACCGAATTGTAGCCGGTTGCATTTGAATGCTCCTCTATGCGTCACTATAGTTTGGGCCTCCGCTGTGGCGCTATCAACGGGCAGCTGCTGGTAAGCTTGTGCCATGTCTAATTTTGCAAATACCTTTCCTGGCCCCAACGAGTGCAATAAGTGCTGTACTACAGGCACAGGATATGCGCTTTGTTGTAGCGCGACATTAATTGTGCATTTATAGTCCGCGCAGATGCGGACTGATCCATCTGGTTTGACTGGGGTCACGATGGGCGTTTCCCAGCGCGCGTGATCCACCGGCTCAAGGATTCCTTGCTCCACTAACTTATCTATTTCCTTATCTATTTTTGGGCGGAGTGCAAAAGGCACTCGTCTCGGTTTAAGTCGGATTGGCGCCACTTTGGGGTCTAAATTGAATGAAATTGGTTTACCCACATACTTACCAAGACCGGGGCTGAACACATCCTCGAACTCCTTAAAGATCTGCTCAGCGCTGCTGTTTTCCACGGCATTGATTCCGGTGACTTCTAGCCCCAAGGATTCAAACCAATCCAGTCCTAGGAGGTTTTGTAATGGTGCGCTGGCGATGGTCACGGGCAGCTGGGCTACGATGTCCTTGAAACGGATCTGGAACGTGCCTTGGCCTACGATGGGGACTCGGTTCCCCTGGTAGTCTCGTAGCAGGATGCCTGGAACGCGTAGTTGGCTCTTTTTGAGGCTCGGGATAGCCTGTTTCATGGATGCCCATGAAATGATCGTCAGGGATGATCCTGTGTCAACTTCCAGCTCGCAAGGTGAGCCCTCAAAGAGGACTGTGACTTTCAGCTTTTTAGGCCGCTTGGTGCGGACCTGGCTTATTGTTGTGAGATACGTTCGCAATTCCTCTCTCTGGGTCAACTCTATCTCATCATCTGTATCCTGAAAATATTCTCGTTGAGCGTCTTGATAGAACGCTCTCTCAGCTCTTTGTGTGTAGTCTCTCTGGGAATACGCTCGCTCAGCTCCTTGTGTGTAATCTCTCTGGGGATACGCTCGCTCAGCTCTTTGGGAATTTTCTCTCTGGGTAAACACTTGTGGATTTCTCTCTGGGCGCCCTTTTTGATTTCGCCAAGCCCCTGGGTTGGGCTTCTGTTGGCGGTACATGGGTGGCTGCCGTGAGGCAGGGACTTCGCTCCGGCACACTCGTGCGATGTGCCCAAGTTTGTTGCAGTGCGAACAAACAACGTTCTTGAACCTACAGGTAGACCTGGGGTGATTCCCTCCGCAACTTGCGCAGGGCGGCAAACGGAATCCGGGTCTCCCCCCAGGCCTCATGTGACTGCTCCGCATCAGGTGACTGTCCTCGAACTCGGGATCCTCGTAGTCGGGGCTTGTGTCCTCGTAGTGAACTCTGGTTTGCCTTGGTACTGGCTGGTTTACGCTGAAACCTCGTTCTATGGTTACCGATGATTTCTCTGCTGACTCTGACGCTCTTGCTTCGTTTAGAGCTATCTGTAGGGTTAAATTCGGGTTTGCCAACAGCTTCTTTTGTAGTGAAATGTCTCTTAACCCACAGATAAGCTGCGCTAAGATATGCTCGTCCAGATCCCTGAACTCGCAGTGAGTTGCTGCTTTACGCAGGGCTGCAACATATTGATTGATTGATTCTCCTGCCTTCTGGTTCCGCGTGTTGAATTCCTTGCGGCAAACATGGCGGGAAGGTTTTGGCGCGTAATGGGTCTGTAGAGCCTGTTGCAATGCCGTCCATGATACTGCCTGTATTGGAGTAGGCGCGGTGAGGTCTCTGGCCGTGTTGAAGACTTCTTTCCCGCAGTAGCCGAGGAAGATGCTTTTCTTCCGGGCGTCGGTGATCCCCGTGTATTCGTTCGCTTCGAGAAAACACTCGAAGCGAATCATGAAGGCTTCCCACTCGTCGTTCGCTGGGTCGAATGGAGCGGGGGGAGTGTGCATCGCCATTTTCTCTCGTTTGAATTTGCCGCGCTGCGTTGACCAAGATGGCTGCCGGAATTTCTGCCGAATTCCTGGGCTGGATCAAATCCGGAGATTCTGGAGTAGCGTTCTTCGTCCTATCTGTCTCTCGATCCCACCCTCGTCGCCAATGTTAGATCTGGGCAACAAGAGAACAGACTGCGGACACGAAGTGACTTAACAGCTCTTTATTAATAGTAGTAGTGATCCAGCTTGCTCTGTGGCCGGAGGGTTCCCCTTTTATAGTACTCGGGTACGCCTCTCGACCAATCAGAGCGATACCTGTTTCCTGCTGTAGCAGCGGACCTGAGAGGAGACTTCCTCCGATATATGTTAATATCTAACAATCCAGAACTGTCTGAAGAAGTCTCTGTGATCATGTGGCCGGCATTGCTAAGCGCTTGAGGCGCACGGAACACTGTTACGTTCCCACCAAATTTTTCTACTTGCATTTTTATGTGCTTTTGATTTGCGAGGTTGTCAGAAGCTGGGACAAGGAACAGAAGCTCACTCCATTATGCAGCACTAGGGATTCGAACTGCTGAACTGCTGACTTTCTGATCGACAAGTTCAGTGCCTTAGCCTCTGAGCCACCACATCCCAACATGCCATTATTATAACCTTACAATAAAGTAAAATTAGCTTATCTGATTGTGTGTCCTATCAAATTTACCTGTGTGGGCTGACAGTCCTCTGGACCTGTTAAAAATCAATGCTGGTATAGCCTGCAGACCAAGATTTTTTTTAATGATTCAACAAAGTAACAATTGATCCAATTCTACTTAGCTTTTACACAATTAACCAAAGTTGGCGGCACATTGCAACTTATTACACTTTATAGATTCTCACTATGTGGCTGCTCTTATTTTTGTGTCAGTGTGCATTGCTTTAAATGTGAGCCCTTCTTGACTTTTCAAGAAGAGGCTTTTGAATAAAATAAGAAAATCTGGAGGATGGAGCATCAGATATATCAGGTACATTTTGCTCACCAAGTGATATTTTGTTGAGAGCCTTTGTCATTTTCATTCTGACAGTCACCGAGTATTTTACTACCTACAACTGACTTTACTTGATGGAGTAGTTTTCTTGGCTATCATAAATGAAAAGAAATTTGTGCAATTTGTGATGAAAGGATGGAAATACCGTATTTCCCATTGTGAGTGAGAATAAATAATGGTAAAGACCAGTGGACCAACTGGCAGAACAAGCAAAAAAGTTGCTCTATAACAAGTTGTGTAGATCAGTCTCTAAAGCGTTCTGTGCTTTGGAGTGAGAAAACACCCCTAACGGCAACTGAGCCACTACAATTAGGTCAACAACGTAGAATATGGAGGAAACTGGAGCCTCATCATATCTTTCTATCTGTCACATCACATAACAATCATGAGTCAAATCAACACAGTAGAGGCTAATGATCTTTAACAACCCAGAAGGGGAAGACCTATTAACTGAACAGTATTGGTTCGTCTGAACTGAAAGAAATTCATTGGTGAATGTCAACAAGCGAGCTTTGTGGTCAATTAAGGACTTAAACCTGAGTCTCACAACTTATCAGCTTAACATCTAGGCTACTCTACCGAGACAAATTGAAACATTTGAATTGCTGGAAGAAAAGCAGCAGCTCAAAATGACTCAATTCTGCTACTGCCAGCATCTCAACAACTCACCAAACAGCATTTTCCCATTTGTAACAAAGAGATTTTGCAGTAATAGAAGTTATCTTGAAGGATAACAGAAAGGATGAGAAAACAAAAAAAAAGTGGGAGGAAAGGACAGGGTTAAGGTTGTCAAAAACAGAGCTCTATGTTCAATAGCACCCAATATGAAATGAATGATGTGTCTTTAGGTAGTTCTCTTTCTCTCTCTCTCTCTCTCTCTCTCTCTCTCTGTGTTTGTGTTTGTGTGTGGGTTCTACCTGCTTGCCCATTGTCAAATGATAAGCAATAGAAAGTATTCTGCCCAATCATTGCAGAGCCTCAAGCATAAGTATTTACACACTCATGGAAATTCAAGAAGTTTTCCTGGATATTCAATTCAATTCAATTCAATTCAATTCAATTCAATTCAATTCAATACAATACAATACAATACAATACAATACAATAGTAGAGTTGGAAGGGACCTTGGAGGTCTTCTAGTCCAACCCCCTGCCTAGGCAGGAAACCCTATACTGTTTCAGACAAATAGCTATCCAACATCTTCTTAAAGACTTCCAGTGTTGGGGCATTCACAACTTCTGGAGGCAAGACACTCAGCTTCTCCCAACACTACTGCTTTTATCTAGATCTCTGTTGGAATCTGGAGAAAACCTGGGGCAGAAGGATGAAGTATTTCACTTCCTTGTTGTGTAACTATGGGCAAGCTAAGCTGTGGGGCATTTAGAATGAAAGGGGAAATGCAAGTTATCATGCTACTGATGATCTTGACATAGAAAGTATCCAGCAACACTTAAAACTTCACAAGCAGCAACCAACATCTTTATAATTCAAACAGTACTCCTTTTAAGTTTGTTTCGGCTCTTACAGGAAACATTAAGAAAATTGCAAATATGATCCCTTTATTATAATGGATTCTTTATTGACTAGAGAATTCCCATGGATGTTGATTTAACCAGAAAGTATTGGCATTGCATTCAATGATTATTTTATAGCTCTTCGGCATTTAGAATTAGTATCTTGCCTTAGGGCTGATTTTGCCAAGGGGCTAAAGAACAAAGAATTGTAGATAGAATAGCTATATAGCAGTGAACAGTAGCATGTAATGACATTTGGAGATAATTAGCAGTTTGGACAAACATCTCATAATCATAACCAGGAAGACATTAGCACGAAGACAACTTGATTAGGATTCTGTAAATGTTGATGGAGGTGACGTGAAAATCTCTGAATCTGACACAAGTGAAAGCAATGTCTGCAGTTTAATTAGACAGAAGATGGCTTGATCTGTAGCTTACTCATCCGTAAGGTGTGGGGTGAGTGAATTATGTTGTGAAGAATGAGTTAGCCTATAAAAAGATTTGGTCTACATTGCAATAGTCACAAATTGCCAGGTGGATAAAATTATGCCGGAGCAATTGAGCACAGTTAAATACCTTTAAGTAGCACAATGCAACTTTGTCGCCTTATATTTTGATTAGAGAGAGTATTGTTTTCATGCTTTAAAATTTGTATGTTTCAGATTGCATCCCTGTAATTTCATGTTCCTCCTTTTCCATCAATATAGTTGTATAAATACATATTGCTAAAGTCCTACAACTTGCAGTTGACTAGAAAAATCAAACCCAGTTTAGATTAAATAAAGCAGTTTTTGGTTCAGATCACTATGCTTCAATTCAGGATTTCAGATCATTTTTAAAGAATCCTTCACTGAAACAGGAGTTTTCTAATCCAAACAAATCTGAGTTCTTTCATTCAGGTCCCATCCTCATGGATCTGATCTCTCATTTACAATTAACCACACTTTACTAAGCCTTACTGTTCTTTGCTCACTGAAAGGTGAACACAGTTACAGATAGTCCTCATCTTACGTCCACAACTGAGCTCATAATTTGTGTCGCTAAGTGAGAAATTTGATAAGTGAGTTTTGCCCCATTTTACGACTTTTTCTGCCACATTTGTTAAGCGAATCACTGCAGTTGTTAAATTAGTAACCTGGTTGTTAAGTGAATCTGGCTTCCCTATTGACTTTGCATGGCAGAATGTGGCAAAAGATGGTCCCATGACCCTGGGACACAGCAACCATCATAAATGTGAGTCAGTTGTCAAGCATCTGAATGTAATTCCCATGACCATGGGGATGCTACAACAGTCATAAGTCTGAAAAATTCACTTCACCCCCACCATCGCCGCCGTATGTCACCTCACCTCCCTACTGCCGCCGCACGACAGCTCGCCCCCTGCCACCGCCACCCCCTCCTTTTGGCCACATGGTGTACACCAGCTCGTGAAACCGTTAGCTGGTGTAAGCTAGACTCCCCCCGCCGCCACCACCTGCCGCCGCCTCCCACCACCACTGCCCACCTCCTCCTTTCGGCCACACAGTGTATGCCACCTCGCGGCTTTCATGAGGCAAAGCCTGAAGGCCGTCCCTCACGAAAGCCACGATCTGGCGTAAGCTAGGCTGCCCCCCCCTTTGGGCCACACACCGTACGCCAGTTTGCAGCTTTCGTGAAATGAAACAGAACAAAATGAAGGGAGGAGCCACCATACTTTTAAATAGGTGTTAGAGGTCGGAGGGTTGACTCTAGACCACTCACTGATTGGCTGGACTCCAGCCAATCAGTGACCGGCAGGCTGGGCTAGTTTAGTGTGGACGTGCGGGGGAGTGAGCAAGCTGCGACAGAACAGGCAGGGCGAGCGAGTGACAGGGACGGGGCAGGCATTCCAGAACTTACTTCCGGGTCCACTGGTGGAACCTCTTCTAACTGGTTCAGTAGATTTGACGAACCGGTGCGAACTGGTAGGAACGCACCTGTGGCTTGGCCCAACATCAAAATGGACAACTTTCTTCAAGGATTTCCTGGTCCACCGTCTTCGTTTTCCCATAACTAATAGGTAAGCAAGTGAAACTGAGATCAAAAGATAATTGGCTACATTTTCCTTGGGTAAAAAAGGAGTTATTGATTTCACATCCTAGTGGGAAGCAAACACCACCCTTTATTCAACATGATCCTACTTACTTGATTTCATTATTCTATTGGTTTTAACTCTCATGATTTCTGGCATATGTTATGTCAAATATTAACACAATGAAGACACCCCTGGTGTGTGTTTGTTTGTGTTCCAGCTTAACTGTGGAAAGCCTGGGCCTTAAAGGAGAGTGAGTGTGGTGTCCTAGAGCGGCAATTGTTCATGATGTCATGGGAGGGGGAAGGGAGCCTGATTAGGCCAGTACAGAGGCCTTTGATTGAGTGTGCCATGGCCTAAGCAAATTGCCTGTCCCCATTTCACTGCAGCAGCCCAATCAATCTTACAGGAAACAGCTTTGCTCTGTGTTCCCAGGATAATCTTTTACCCAAACTCAGGCCTAGGCTTCCCTCACACAGTAGGCCTATGAAGCAAAGGGAGCTTGATTAGGCCAGCATGCTCCCTCACACAGGGGGCCTTTAAGGCCTAGAACTCCCTCACACAGTAGGCCTATGAAGGGAGCCAGATTAGGCCAGTACAGAGGCCTTTGATTGACCATGCTCCCTCACACAGTGGGCCTGTAAGGGATAGGCCTCACTCACAGAGTAGACCTATGAAGCAAAGGGAGCCAGATTAAGACAGTACAGAGGCCTTTGATTGACTGTGCTTCCTTACTATTGTGGTCCACCAGCAGCCTGCGGAGCTGACAGCAGAGGCAGACAGTGAGGAGGTTAGGGAGCAACATGGGCCCATCCTGGAGTCTGGGGAAAGCTCAAATGAGGGCTCTGCATTGGAGGCAGAGAGGGAGCCAGGGCCATCTGGTAGTTATGTGCTGCCTCTGGAGCCTCCGGAGTCTAACATCAGTGAGGTAGAAGAACCATGGGAGACTGTTCCCACTTTGCACGTGTGCAGAGCTTCCAGAAGGCAAGAACAATTAAGACAAAAAGGATGACTGGGGAGTTAGGCTTGGAGATGATTGACCCCTACCATAAGACATAAAAATGGGAGCAAATGGGAGTGAGCCTTTGTAGGAAGCAATTTTGTTCATTCTGGTTGGTTCAAACTTTGAGAAGTTCCATTTGATTCTGTGCTCTCTTTGGCCTTGCAAAACTAATTGGCATTTAAGTCTCTGGCAGCATTTCAAGAGAGGTAAAGGTGGGTGCTTATCAGCATTACCCTACAAGACTGTGGCAGACATCTGTCAGACTCTTCACAGACTGTTTGTGAATCATTACAGGCTATGAATGACCATAATTCATAGCCATTTAAATAAAAGGGTTCTGGGGACTGAGCATGTGACTTATATTTTATCAGGAAGCCTAGGTCAGAACACACACAGTGGGCCTTTAAGGCCTAGGCCTCCCTCACACAGTAGGTCTATGAAGTAAAGGGAACCATATTAGGCCAGTACAGTGACCTTTGATTGACTGTGTTCACTCATACAGCGGGACTTTAAGTCCTAGGCATCCCTCATACAGTAGGCCTACAAAGTGCCAGGATCATAGATAGGGTGGGAAAGAGGACCGTATGAGAGGGGCAAGAGAGAGGGCAGGGATGATAGGCATGGGAGTCGGGGGAAGGGAGAAGATAGGGATGATGGGTATGGGAGGAAGATGATGAAAGGCCCCTCACAATGGCTCCCTGTCAGACAAACACTTTGACATCTATAAATACCCGGGCAACACCAGGTCATCAGCTAGTATTTCATAAAAGAAGAAAGGAAATAATTTGAACATATGATGTCCAGGGAGTAGCCGTTTCATTGTTTATATTCCATTTATTAAAGTAAAGGTGGGAATATCTGGGGCAATAATTTGTTTCACCAATATTGGCGTGGAGGAGTCCAAATTTAGGAAAAAGTTAAGTGGCTAAAACACTCAGAAATAATAAGAGGATTCCCATGACTTGTAACAATGTCTAAAGGAGGACCACCTGTAAATCATTCATTGAAATATTAACTTTAAATTATATTTCTTCTTTCTTGCCTCTCATTAATTGTTTTTTAGTATTCATATCAGGCCTTAGTAGAATGACAAAGCATTTGGGGAAAAATATGCAGCCTAGTAGTCCTACACTAGAAGATAATATGGAAAAGATCTCCACAGCCACCATGTATTTCCCCTTGGTGCTCAGATAGGTTGGAAAAAAGGACAGCCAGACACTGCAAAAACACAACAGGCTGAAGGAGATGAACTTGGTCTCATTAAAACTGTCTGGTAAATGCCGACCTTGGAAAGCCACACTGAAACCAACAATGGCAAGGAAAAGCAGGTATAGCAAGAGACAGTAAAACATGAGTGTAGAGCCTTCATTACACCCCAGGATGATTTCATCTTCCACTAAATTCATGTCAGCATCTGGGTACGGGGGTGAGATTGCCAGCCATATGGTACAAATAACAACTTGAATGAGGGAGCAGGAAACAACAATGTAATTGTCTAATGGTTTTCCCAGCCATCGCCTCATCTTTGATCCTGGCACTGAAGCCATGAAAGCTAAAATCACAATGATGGTTTTGGCCAATATACAAGAAATGGCTACTGAGAAGATGATCCCAAAAGCAGTTTGTCGCAAAAGGCAGGTCACCTTTTCAGGTTGTCCTATAAATAACAAACTGCAAAGGAATGAGAGCACAAGGGAGACGAGGAGAAGGTAGGTGATGTTCCGGTTGTTGGCCTTGACTATGGGAGTGTCCTGGTATTTGATGAAGATCCCAAGCACCACATTGGCAATACAGGCAAAGACAATTGCAGTAGTGGCCAAACTAGTCCCTAGTGGGTCTTCGTAAGACAGGAAAACTATATGTTTTGGGAGGCATGAATCGTGGTTGTTATTTGGATACCATCCTTCTGGGCATGGCAAACAATCATCCATCTCTGTGGAAATGAATGAATGAATACATTGCTAGTATTATAATGTAGAAGTTAATGTATTAATAAAGTAATTTTAATTGAAGTAAGAAATGTAGCAGAATCAAAAACACTAAATACTATTTAGACTTATATAACACCCCATAGTATTTTACAGCACTAAAATAACAGAGTCAGTATATTTTCCCCAACAATCTGGGTCCTCATGTTACTGACTTGAGAATGATCGAAGGCTGAGTGAACCTTCAACCAGTCAGAATAAAGCTCCTGGCTGTGGGCAGAGTTAGCCTGCAATACTACGTTCTAACAACTATGTCATCACAGCTCAAAATTTAGCAAAATGGGCCTCAGTTAATGCTTCAAAAAGAGCCTTCGTGGGAGTTATAGAGTTATTGCCTAGGCGAAAAGCTAAAAGCACAGATAAACCAAACCATTTGATAATGGTTTAATAAACCAAAATTTTCGATGCCACTTTAACTTACTGTATTTTTTTGAGTATAAGGCACACCTTTTTCCTTTAAAAGCGGGAGGGGGGAAATCTGGGTAAGTCTTATACACTGAATACAACATTTTTGGCCTACGAAAACCCAGAGGGAGTCCGGGGGGGGAGACTGTTTTCATCCTCCCCAGGCTCCTGGAGCCTTGAGAAGGCGAATAAACTGCAGCAAAAGTGGGGGTCATTGGTCTCGTGCGCATACACATGGGTTGGCGCACACATTGCATTATGGGTGTAGCACGCTGGTGCACGACCCCCCTGTGCTCCCCCCACTTTTGTTACAGGAACCAAAAAAGTTTCACTATCACTCAGTGGTGGGTTTCAAAAAAATTTAGAACCTTTTCGGTAGGTGTAGCCTGCTTTGTGGGAGTGGCTTGCTGGCCATGTGACTGGGTGGGAGTGGCTTGCTGGGCATGTGACTGTCTGGGAGTGGCTTGCTGGCCAGGTGACTGGGTTGGCGTGGAAAATATGGTGAAACTCACTTAACAACATTCTTGCTTAGTAACCAAAATGTTGGGCTCAATTGTGATCATAACTTCTCTTCCTTCCTTCCTTCCTTCCTTCCTTCCTTCCTTCCTTCCTTCCTTCCTTCATTCATTCATTCATTCATTCTTGTGTGTCTCTCCCCCATTTATTTTCTTTTCCTTCCTTCCTTCCTTCCTTCCTTCCTTCCTTCCTTCCTTCCTTCCTTCCTTCCTTCCTTCCTTCCTTCCTTCCTTCTTTCTTATCTCTATCTGTTCAACTTTCTTTCTCTTTCTCTTTCTTTCTTTCTCTCCCTCCCTCTCTCTCTCTCTCTCTCTCTCTCTCTCTCTCTCTCTCTCTCTCTCTCACACACACACACACACACACACACACACACACACACACACCATTTCCCTCATGTCTGCCACTGACAGCTCTCAAAGAGAAGGAAGGACTCCTGCCTTGGGAAGGGGTTGGACTAGATTACCTCCATGTTCCCTTATACGCTCCTAGGTCTACTTTACACCTATATGTTCTGCTCTGTGCCAGTTGAAACTGTTTTGGGTTTTTGTGTGAGGGGATGTTCTTTTCCAATTTTTTTTTAATAATTTAATTACTTAAAACACACTAAAATATTTAGATAGCAAATGTAAGAACACTTCAACCATACAGAAATAAAAGGACTAAAAGTTGAAATATGAATTTGCAGAGCAATTTCTCTCTCTTCTTTACAAAATTCTTGTAAACATGCAATGGTTGATGTATACTTGTAACAATATAATAGATAGCATAATGGAAAAAACTGGGAATTAATTTTTTATAGCAATCAAATCTCTCATGACCTATTATCTATCCAAAAAGATATAATATTAATAAAATAATGTGCTTTAATTTATGGATAGTGGGAGGGAAATAGTAATCTTACTCTTCATGGCAATGTATATTATGGCTATTATCAATCTAAATATATATTTGGTTATACCAAGTAGACAAATAAAAATAACCTCCTGCTAGTTCTCATATTTCTGGTGACATTGAGCCAACTGAATGATTTATAGCTTCTTTTGAAAAGGGTCTCAAGTCTCCTCAGAACTGGGCACCCTGTTTTCCATCTTTTGAAAATATTCTACTTATAGTGGAAAAAAGAGAGAGAAAGAGACACACACAAATATTTTCTATACTTTATTGAATATTAAATTGAGTTGTAATATTTTTCAGAACTGTTTTTTTAATTAAACATTAAAATGGTAGAGTTTAATTTAATTTCCATTTGATTGTTAGAAACCACCTTGAGTATTCTGATGAGGTACAGCAGAGTATAAATAAAAATAAATAAATCATCCTGGCTCCTATGAGCTAAAAACATATTTTGGTATTGTTTAAGTGATGAAAAAGATGAATAGTTTTAAATAAATGAATAAATTAGTTTTTTTTAAAGGTAGGTTTCAGTGAAATGCAGACACATAATATTTAGGCTCACCACTGAAATTGGGAATGAGAGTCTGTGGCTCCACGTCTCACAATCTTCTTCCCCGCTTCGGTTCTGCGGGCGAGAAGTGCTGCTGCTGCACAGCCGCAGCGGTGGCAGCGGACTCGGGGCTAGCCCAGGAGTAGTAGCTGCCGCCACCACCATTGGTCGCTAGCACTCAGGCTGGAGGCCGGGTGCACAGAGGGGGGGTGGCGACAGCAACGGCAGCTGAGCTGGAGGAACGCTTTACCAAAATGTGATATCTCACATATCTTACCATCATGTAGAGAATAGTAAGCTGCAACAAAGCATGTCTTATATATCTCCCCAGCTATCCATGCTGATGTTTGCTGTGCTTAATAACCCTTCTGTTTTCCCAGTCTAAGGTAGATTTATCAAGGGAAATGCAACTATCTTTTTCCATTTGGTTTTGTCATTTTGTCATACACTCATATAGTTGGGGGTGGAGGTGGAAAAGAACAGCCGTAGTGGCTTCATTTCCACTTGGCTTCTCTGCAATTTCAATGTCATCTTGTGACAGAAAACTGATTAATTAACCCCATGGTCAAAAGTCCCCTTGATACAGCTAACTAAGGGGATTGCTTTAACCCTATGAAAACTATGTCTGCTTAGGGATAAATCTTATCTGTCCAGGGTCTAAATAGTTGAACGGATTCCTTTTGTAATCCACTCATCCCACTGGCCAATCAAGCCAGTCACATGGACAATAGTTTAAAGTTACATCCAAGAGATTACATGGGGGAATATATTTCTCTTCTCCTTCTTCATTCTGTCTGCAATCATCTGGGATCTCCTAATCTGGGATATGAGAATGCTTTGGAAATGCTTTGGTGGGCGCTGAGGAAAGGAAGGAATGAAGGAGGCTGCAGGACAGGGTCATTTGCTTCAACTAGGCTAGCACATATTTCCAAGGGGAACCTTTACCTTACCTTTATTTATAAATTGAGGAAATATTACCTTGATGATTTGTAATCTTCCCTTGTGGACATGAAAAACAGTCATAGCAGCAAAATGGCTTTCCTTCTATTTTGACTTTACTTGAACCAGAATGACAATAGTTGTTACAAAGTGATTGGGGTCTTTTCTGAATGAAGGAGATGAAAAATAAAGGAATCAGTTTGGTAACTCTGCCATGACATTCCGTTAATTAAAAATAGATACATATACTCTATCTTTATTGTTTGAGAATGAGGTATTGTCAGATGACTACTTTGGTGATCACTGCCTCCATGGTGGGTAAGTGTTTTAACAAGTATTTCCAGATAGTATTCATCTTGGGTCTGGTGAATGATACTAAGCAATGAGCAGCAAACAGGTTCGATTTATCTCAGATATTGGTCAGTTATCCAAGATAATGACCTCATTCTATTACTATAAAAGTCATCTGCTCAACAACTGCATGGAAGTATTTTGCTATTGTTCTCCAAGACTTATTTTTCTACAGTCCAGCCTAAGTCCTGGAATTTTCACTTAGCAACTCTTCCAGTTCTCAATAAGAATCACATACCACTTTTTAGAGCAATTTAATTCAGAACATTTCAGTGTCTCAATATAGTAATTGATGTCACCATTCAGAGAGTGGAACATCACTTTCAATATTCAGAATGTGGTCCAAAATTGTCTTCAACCCTATGCAAAATATTGTATTCATCCATTTCAGTTTTTTGTCCATAAAATGGAGTCTTTTAGAATGTCAACCCATTTGAGAAATAGCTGAATGGCATATTATTTAGAATATGTTGTCA
Source organism: Natrix helvetica (assembly GCF_964273705.1). NCBI lineage: Eukaryota > Metazoa > Chordata > Lepidosauria > Squamata > Natricidae > Natrix > Natrix helvetica. The sequence goes on along the minus strand of NC_138554.1, from coordinate 11,975,957 downwards.
TATAATTGCATACTAAACTATTATAGCACATCTCATTCAAAACAGAAGTAAAGTATAAGAATAGATGAAGAAGCCAATTTTTCAAAATTAAAAAAAAATGTTACCTGTACAAAATATATACCTGGTTAAATCTTGTGGGCCATACAATGGAGTCCTCATGAATAGTGAGAGATTTAGAAGAAGGGTTTGGGTCTACCCATCCAACTTTGACTTTTGTAAATGTGTTATTTTCATGTGTGACCCAGTTGAAAACATCAAATCCAGAAATTATATGTCCCTTGCCATCAAAGGAAATATTTTCTCCAGCACTGTTTTTAAAGAAAGTATTTCTTATAAACTTGTGGAGCTAAATTGAAGAAGAAATGGAGAGAAAATGAGGCCATGGAAGACATTCATCATAATATTAACACAATTCAAAACTGATGATACATAGAACTTGGAACATAGAATAACAGAGTTGGAAGGGGACTTTGGAAGTCTTCTAGTCCAACCCCAGCTTAGGCAGGAAACCCTACACCACTTCAGACAAAAGGTTAGCTAATATCTTTCTTAAAACTTCCAGTTTTGGAGCGTTCACAACTTCTAGAAGCAAGTTGTTCCACTGATTAATTGTTCTGTCGGGAAATTTCTCCTAGGCTGCTTCTCTCTTTGATTAGTTTTCACCTGTTGCTTCTTGTCCTGCCTTCAGGTGCTTTGATGAATGGATAGACTCACTCTTCTTTATGGCAACCCATTAGATATTGGAACACTGCTATCATGTCTCCCCTAGTTCTTCTTTTCCTTAAACTAGACATACCCAGTTTCTGCAACTGTTCTTCATATATTTCGGCCTCCAGTGCACTAATCATCTTCATTACTCTTCTCTGCACTCCTTCTAGAATCTCCACATCTTTTTTATATTGTGGCGACCAGAACTGAATGCAGTGGCCTTACCAAGTTTGGCCTTATCAAACTTACCATAGTTAGGATAATGAAAGATATGCAAGAAAACAAGCAAGTTCAGAGAACACCTTCATTTCAACCCTGAGCTAGAAATATTGTCAGTTTTTGGTAAGATGAATAATTTTGAAGGGGAAAATCTACAGAAAGAAGGGGAAGGGAAGGGCGAAGGAGAACAACAAGGACAAAGAAGGAACATTCAGGTCAGTTGCCCGGATGCTATCTGAAAAAAATTTGGAAGAGTAATCAGGTGGGTTGCTTCCGGTTCAGCCCAGTTTGGGTGAACTGGTAGTAGCGTCAGTGGGAGGCTCCCCCCACCCACCCAGAAGCTTCTGCACATGCTGCAGAAGTGTTGCATGAGATCGCAAGCATGTGAGTATGAACAAACTGGTAGTAAACCAGTTAGGAACCCACCACTGAAATTAATGCCTCTAACATATGAGAAATTACTCTCGTTAGTTGTGCTGTCTTTCTCCCTTTCTTTAAGGAAAAAACATGTTATCAAAATCAGCTATTTTCAAATAAAATTTTGGTAGAGGAAAATTTATAATACAAAAATATTATCAAGTTTTGACTTTGGGATTTGACGATTAGATTGGATTTTTCTGGGTGGTGGGGAATTGGATCATTTTAATATATGATTGTTTATATTTGAATATTTATTTCATGTTACATTAAAATTTAGATTAATTTATATTATGGATCCTGTTTTTTTTATTATTCTCTTCCCCTTTTTCCTTTGATATGGGTTTATATTTTAATGTTTAACCTGGTAATGTAATAAAGGTATTATTAAAATATAACCTATTACTAGTACGAAAGATTTGCAATGTATTTACAGTAATGGAAACACGGTCACACACCCAAAACAAAAATCAATATTTTTTGTGTACAGAAATATATAACATTTTACATATTTCATCTATTCTTAACATTCTGAATATGTAATACAAATTCAGAAACTATATATTTAAAGAGAGAAAAACCAGAAATAGAAATTTATTCCTTCTTTAATTATTTAAACATAATTTATCTTCTTTTAATGTTTGCAAATTTCCCCAGAAGGCAGCCAACATTACATCTCAAGATTTCTGACAAATATTTATGTATTAAGGGAATAACTGCTCTTTTTTCTTTTCTTTTCTTTTGCCTCTTTTACATTTCTTTCCTGGCACTTAAGTGGGTAATATTTCCTTTAAGAATGATGGTAGCACAGTAGTTAGAATGCAATACTTCTGCTGACTGCCAGCGGTGATATAGAGTTGTAAGTGCATTGCTGGTATTGCTAATAATTTCACTCAATATTATATGCTGTGACACATTTAATTATCTAATAAATAGAGCCCTTCTACATTCTTGGAAGATACCTGCCAGGGCTCTTCAAGCAGATACTGTTGTCTCCTGCCTTTTATCATTGTTCTCTGTTTCAACTTGGATGACCTTAAGGCATACAAAGCATGTGCCATAATGTAAACAGCATTGTAGATACTATAACTGTGGCCAGACATGCTTGTGTCAAATAGGGTTACGGGTAGACTATCCAATTTTTCTTCTCCAGTACAGATCTTCTCATTACTCTGTGGTAGATTGGAGTCGGAGAAATCACAATAAAATGCATCTTTCCAGAAGATTCGGATAAACCCATCTCCAGTTTCTAAAGAAGGTTTCCTTTCCTTTAAAAATTGCTGGAATCCTCTAGGATGATTTGAATGAACAGCAAATGACAGAGTTCCATGAAGGAAATGGATGTCCCAATCTCTAAGAAAACCAGGAGATGCAAAATCCATCTGGGCAGTCATAATCCACACTCGGCTTTCAATTGTTACATCATAAAATTGTGAAAAGTGGAAAATTGTTCTTAAGACACTCATAGTTTGTATTTCACCTTGTATGATAACAGCATTGGCAGTACTTCCTGTGACAATACGTGAAGTTGCAAACCATTCAGTTGCTGTTTCAGCAATGTCACTTGAAAAAGACGTTTTGGGCATGGGTTCTAAGAAGTCTACACAGATACCCTTCTGAGAATATAAGGGAAGTATATGCTGCACAAAGACATCTCCATTATCATCATCAAAAACAATTACACCAATCCAGGTCCACTTGAAAAGCAATAGTAACTCTAGAATGCACAAATATTGATGTGTCCCACTTGGAAACATTTGGTGAAAAAAATCTTCTTTGCTTTTGTCATTTATTATTGGAGAAGACCCGTATAATATCTGAACCAAAAAAATAAATAAAATAAAAATGGGAAGAGCTCAGTAAGAATTTAAAAACTGAATGTCATATTTTTAGTAGAAAAAGAGATCATCAGAATAGTTTTCATTCTTTTTTTCTTTATAATATATAAACCTTTAAAATATATAAACCTTATATACGTCTATGATAATTTAAATATGTCTTATGACAAATCTCCAAAGTAGTATATTTTTTTCCTAAACCACGGGAAATAAAATGATTTATTAAGTTTTTTGCAATTGAACAGATTACAATCTTTACACATAGATTTAGACTTTCCAAACCTTTTTTCAAAAACTCCTGATCAGTGATTCTCAGTAAATGTAGAATTTATAGATATTGATGTACAGATGTATTTCTGGAAAATATTCCCATTTATAATCATTACAACACAGCTCCCCAAAAATTTCAGCACCCAAATATAGACTGATCTACTTTCTCAGTATGTCATAAATAGATTAGCTAGCAAACCAATAAGATTTTTATTTTCTATCTTTCATTTACAAAACTATCTTATTTATTTGTTTTATTTAGTTAGTTTCTCAAACATGAAAAAAAAAAACAGGTATAAGTATAAACGTAAATATAAACACAGTAAATGGGTAGGAATAAATGGAGCCTGTAGAACACGTTGGTGCACTTCTGCATGCCCCTTACAGACTCTTAGGAAAGGGGTGAGGTAAAGTGTAGAAAGTCTTAGGTTAAAATTATGGGGGTTTGGGGATGTAACAAAAGAATGAGGTAATGCATTCCAGGCATTGACCACTCTGTTCCTGAAGTCATATTCTCTGCATTCAAGAAAATACGATAACATTAACATAACGTTATGTTATCTTAAGCATAATGAACCAGAATCTTTCATCTTTTTTTACCTGTGGAATCTTGTAGGTGCTCAAGATGTTAGTCATGTGGAGGCAGACTTCAGAAGTAGGTCCCCCAATGACTCCCATAATCCTATTCTGAATATTGCATTTGTAGTTTGGGATGAACTTGTCCTGAGTGGATAGAAGTTCCATTGAGGCAAGATAGGTCCACCTTGCCACAAAATAGCTATTTAAGATGTTGAAGCCCAAACTGACATTGGGTAAGAGTTGGAGATTCTCATTCAGTTCTTTCACAGCAAATGCCAAGGCAAGGATGTGCTGGTAATTCTGAGTGAACATCCTAGGTTATGAGCAATAGTTTTCAGGTTACGGCATTCTTTAGATCTTATGACTAATTTTATGTAGAATATGTCATTCTTGTTACAGACCTCATGAAAATAGAAGACTTATTTTATTGCATATGTTTGAAAGATACTATTTTAATCTATAATCTATACATTAATAGTAGCAATCTCTTCTAATGAATTAAATTCACCCCAACATGTAACATACTTTTTTCATATATTAAAAGCCCGAATAAGATATTGTTTGTCTATAAGAGACACATACCTATGAAAGCAATAAAAATCTGGACAGTAGTATATAATTGCTGCTCAGAATAAAAAAAATGATCACCTGCCTGGGATGATTTAGATGAATAAAAAAATAGCAGGGAGGGATCCTTGGTGATCTCTGACTTTGTTTTTTGAAGATGTTTCATCAGCAACATTAGCTAATTTAAAGAATGACAGAGTTGGAAGGGACCTTGCAGGTCTTAGAGGGTAACCTCCTGAATCAAGAGACCCTATACTGTACCTTCCAGACAAGTGGCTGTGTACTCTTTTCTTAAAAACTGCCAGTGTTGGAGTACCCACAAGTTCTGGAGGCATTTAGTTCCACCGATTAATTCTTCTAAGTGTCAGGAAATTTCTCCTTATTTCTCGATTGCTTTTCTCCTTGATTAGTTTCCATCCATTGCTTCTTGTCCTGCCTTCAGGTGCTTTGGAGAATAGGTTGACCCCCTTTTCTTTGTGATAGCCCCTTAGATATTGGAACAATCACTGCTAATAATGTCCCTTCCTGTGTGTGTGTGTGTGTGTGTGTGTGTGCGTTCTAGAGAGGAACTTTAAGTTTTGAAAACAGGTACAGTTCTTTTCTACTTTGAGGTTTTCATTATTTCAAAGTAGAAAATACTTTTTATACGATAGGTGATTGTGTCTCACATTCATCAACCAAGATAAATATAGAAAGTTATATATATAAGAAGCTTCTGAGTTCTGGGTATACTATCATATCTTGTACAATTTGCAATTTTCAGTAAGGATAAGCACATACAAATATTTATGCCCCAAACTATTGAATAAAATTGGCCATTCTCTTCTTTCTTTTCATCTCCAAGTTGGAGCTACAGAACAAACAGCTAGATGAAGTTAAGGAGCATGAAAAGTCAGCCCTATGCTGCAGCTGCCAAAAAAGCCAACACAGTTCTAGGCTGCATCAACAGAGGGATAGAATCAAGATCATGTGAAGTGTTAATACCACTTTATAATGCAAGAGGCCACCCTTGGAATACTGCATTCAATTTTGGTCACCACAATGTAGAAAAGATGTGGAGACTTTAGAAAGAGTGCAGAGAAGAGCAACAAAGATGATTAGGAGACTGGTGACTAAAACATATGAAGAACGGTCGCAGGAACTGGGTATGTCTAGTTTAATGAAAAGAAGGACTAGGAGAGACATGATAGCAGTATTCCAAAATCTCTGGGGCTGCCACAGAGAAGAGGGAGTCAAACTATTCTTCACAGCATTTGAGGATAGAACAAGAAGCAGTGGGTGGAAACTAATCAAGGAGAAAAGCAAACTAGAACTAAGGGGAAATTTCCGGTCAGTTAGAACAATTAATCAGTGAAATAACTTGCTTCCAGAAGTTGTGAATACTCCAACACTGGAAGTTTTAAAGAAGATGTTAGATAACCATTTGTCTGAAGTTGTGTAGGGTTTCCTGACTTATCAGGGGTTTGGACTAGAAGACCTCCAAGGTCCCTTCCAACTCTGTTATTCTAAGAAAACTATCTTACCACATAGAAAATGTATATTATTTTTAAGCCCATGGTACTTACAAAAGGTCATCAAAAGTTTCATCAGAAGGCTGCTTCTCAAATGTTACTGGACTTGAAAAAATGTAGATTTGAGAGGTGATGCTAGCAATGATAAAATCCCCCAACTGGTAATATTTGTGGAGAACTGGCAGAGGTGCCTTAAGAGGACACTTAGCATGAGGAATCTTTCCTTGACCATAAAGTACAACTACTAGGATTATCATCAATGCCAAAAATAACAGGACTTCATCTGAGCGTCTTCTTGCTTTGTTCCAAATAGTGTGACCCCTCATTGATTTTTTTTTAAAGATTGGCAATTCACATGGCATAACTCAGCTGATTGCAAGTCAGAACCCTACAGACTCAACTATCAGTAATTCTAACAGTGCAGTTTTGCCTGTCTCATCCCTGGTGAAAGAGAACATGAGATAATTGCTCATATCAATAAAACATGAGATATTAGTACAATCGACTGCACGCTTCTCTTCCTGTCTTGAGGGAATGTTCATGAACCAGGACATTGCTTTATAATATTAATTATAGTTATTTCATAATTACAGTAAGATGGGGAATAGTTACCAATTTTGAATTCTATATTCTTTCAAAAAGAGTTTCAGAGCTCAGCATGTTGGTGTTTTTGACATGTGGTGATGTCTTCCCAATCTATCTCTTTAAATGAGTTGCCCCTATTAATACCTGCCCTCCTAAATAAGAATACCTACCCTTAAGTTAGGACACGGTTGCTCAGTGGCTAAGACAATGAGCTTGTCGATCAGAAAGGTTAGCAGTTCGAATCCCTAGCACTACATTACGGAGTGAGCTCCCATTACTTGTCCCAGCTTTTGCCAACCTAACAGTTTGAAAGCATGCAATAATGCAAATAGAAAAATAGGTACCATTTTGGTGGTAAGCTAACAATGCTCTGTGCACCTTCATCATGCCGGCCACATGACCATTGATACATCTTCAGACAGTACTGGCTCTTTGGCTTTGGAATGGAGATGAGCAACGCACCCTAGAGTTGGGAACGACTAGCACATATGTGCGAGGGGAACCTTTACCTTTTCCCTTAAATTCAATACAATAAAAGTATACAAAACAAAATATAGAAAGTCAGAAAAAATGGAAATGAATAAAAAGACAAGAAAGCATATAGTTATACATTCCATGCTTCTTCTATTGAACAGTTATTATCTGATGGTTTCGCAGGAAACAGCTTTAGCCTGTGTTCCCAGGATCATCCTTTGCCCCAACTCATGCTTAGGCTTCCCTCACTCAGTAGGCCTATGAAGCAAAGGGAGCCTGATTAGGCCAGTACAGAAGACTTTGATTGAGTGTGCTCTCTCACACAGTGGGTCTTTAAGGCCTAGGCCTGTTATGTCCTGGCAGTCAGCAACAGCCAAGCTGTGCCTGATTGGCTAAAACTTGGCTGAGTGTGGGCTGTCAGGAGCCTTTGATTGGTTGCCCTGCCTGACAGCTCCGTATAAATAGCTGTCAGGCAGGAAAGGTGCTGAACTCACTGCTGTAAATATGTTGCTGTTTGCCTGTAATAAAAGTTGGCTGTTAGTTGCCTCAGACTGCGTCCTGCCTCATCCTTCAGCCAAACTCATACACTGGCGACGAAGGTAGGATACTGAGGCCACGGACACACCACCTCAACAAGCGGCTACCTCATGAAGGGACAGAATTTTTTTTTCCTCACAATCTTCATTTTCCGCACTCGTTATGGCCATGGCATCCATGCCACCGTTCGCTCCCTTTGGAACTGCCGGCAAATCTTGGGCCGGGTTCCTGGAGCAGTTCAAATGTTTTCTAATTGCAAATGGGAACCGCAACATCCCAATGGACGAAAAATGTAGTTTTTTTCTTAGCTGCTGTGGCCCGGCGATGTTTAACGCCGCTCGAGCACTCGCTGCACCGTTGCCTGTCCACTCTTTGGACTGGGACACTTTAATTACCAAACTGTGGAACCACTATGCACCGACCCCTTCCAGGATCGCTCGGCGCTATGCGTTCCATCAGTGCATGCAGAAGCCAGAGGAGTCGGTCAGCTAATTCCTCCAGTCCCTGCGAACTGCCGCAATTCCTTGTGAATTCCTCGACCTGGATGTCTTGCTGGTCGAGCAATAAGTATGTGGCATCAAAGACCCTCGCCTCAAGAGGCGCCTCCTAGCCCGGCCTGAGGTGACATTAAATGAAGCAATTGCTGAGGCTAGGGCGGCCGATATATCCGAGCAGTCGACAGCTGAGATGTTTCGCCTTCAGATTCCTCCACCTCCTGGCCGCACTTGCCTGATATATGACCTGGTTCCCCTGACTGACCAGGAAGAAGAGGAACTTGTGGCCCGCCTTGCATTTACTCCCAGGCACCAGCCTCAGCAACAACACCCCCTTCAGACCTTGGTCGCCTGCCTAGGTTATGGTGGAGACCACAGCCATGCTGAATGCCCCTTCGAGGCCTCAGTCTGCCGCCGTTGCTAGAGAAAAGGGCACCTTGCGCAAGTATGCAGTAACTTTGCCACTGTCACAGTGCCCCAGTATCACCGGTCAGACTTCCAACCGGTCGTCGCAGCCAGCTGTTCCACAGCCCTGCTGACAGCAGAGACCACAAGATGCCTGCTACGCCGTGGAGCCGAACCTCCCTGCCACCCCTGCAGAGTCGGTCTACAACGTGGCCGCAGATGCGCCGAGGATCCGGGTCTCCATCCTGATCGAGGGGTCTCCCTGCCTCATGGAGGTCGACTCTGGGCCTTCCCGTTCCCTCCTATCATGGGCTGATTTCACCCGCCTCTGCCCTGGCATCAAGAAGAGCCAGCTGTCTCCCCCGGACACTACCCTGTGGGACTACCAGGGGACTATAATTCCCACCCTGGGATGTTATGCTGTGAGGGTGGGGTACTGGGATTTTACTGGACATTTGTCTGCACTAATAGTGGAAAAGCCCCTTCCTGCCCTCCTGGGCTTAGACTGGTTCCCCGCCCTGGGCCTATCCCTGCAAGGGGTGCGTCTTGTCTCTGACACACACCCCCTGACATAGCAAGCCTTCTGGCTTCCTACGCAGAGGTGTTTACTTGGGAACTGGGGAGATATAAGGGCATCCCCATTTCACTTAACCTTGACCCCCAGGTTGCTCCCATCAGGCTGAAGGCCCGCAGTGTGCCTTTTGCCTTGAGGGCTAAGGTAGATGCCGAGTTGGAAAATTGTTGGCGCAGGGCGTACTAGAACCCATCGACCACTCCAGATGGGAGACCCCTATTGTGGTCCCCATCAAGGCCGACGGGTCTATTCGCCTCTGCGCTGACTATAAGTCGACCATCAACCTCACCCTTCAGGCAACCCCCTATCCAGTCCCTGTAGTGCAGCACCTGCTCCATTCTCTGGGGCAGGGCTGTATTTTTGCCAAACTGGATATGGTGCAGTCCTACCAGCAGCTCTCGGTGGATGACGATTTGGCAGCAGCACAAACTATCATCACCCACTGAGGGGCTCTCCTTTGTTGCCGCCTCCAATTCGGCGTATCCGTAGCCCCGGGGATCTTCCAGAGCCTCATGGAGCGCCTTCTCCATGGGCTCCCTGGCGTGGTTCCATACTTCGATTACGTCCTGATCGCTGCAAACAGCCACTCAGGGCTCATCGAAGTCTTATGGAAGGTCCTCGACCGTTTCAGGGTGCAGGTCTCAAATTGAAGCCCAGCAAATGTGTGTTTGCTGTGCCAAGGGTGGAATTCTTGGGTTTCCTGGTCAATGCCCAGGGCATCCACCCTACCCCTGCCAAGGTTGCTGCCATCCGGAACGCCCCCACGCCCGCCTCCAAGGCAGAGCTTCAGGCGTTCCTGGGGCTCTTAAACTTTTACGCGCCATTTTTACCTCATAAGGCATCACTAGCCGAGCTGCTTCATCGGTTGCTCGACCGATCTGCGGCCTGATGCTGGGGCAGCCGTGAGGCACATGCGTTCACAGCTGTCAAAGACATGCTCACGTCAGCGGCCGTCCTAGTCCAATATAGTGACAGGCTGCCACTGACTCTGGCATGTCACGTCTCCCCTGTTGGTCTGGGGGCAGTTCTGAGCCATGTCCTCCCAAATGGCTCAGAAGCCCCCGTGGCTTTTTATTCCCAGACTCTCTCCCCGGCGGAGAGGAACTGCAGCCAGATTGACAAGGAGGCTCTGGCTGCGGTGTCCGGGATTTAAAAATTCCACTACTACCTCTATGGTCGGCACTTTACGCTCTACACTGACCACAAGCCGCTCCTTGGGCTTCTGGCCAGTGACCGACCTACCCCTCCAATCCTTTCCCCTAGGATGACCTGGTGGACAGAATTCCTGGCAGTGTATTCTTATACGCTGCTGTACCGTCCTGGCAAGCAGCTAGGGCACGCTGACGCCCTTAGCCGCTGCCCCCTTCCGGGCGCTGCCCCTGCCCCGGTACCCTCACAGTCTGTTCTCTCTATTGCCTCCCTCGACCTGCCACTAACAGCCTCAGATGTGTCAACCCACACCACGGCTGACCCTGTTCTGGCCCAAGTAGTCTCTTGGGTCATGAGGGGTTGGCCCCTGGGCAAGGTCACAGAGGAATTCCGGCTGTTTAAATCGCGCCAGCTGGAATTGGCCATCCACAGCGGGTGTTTGCTGTGGGGAGACAGGGTTGTCATTCCCCAGCCCCTTTGCCACCAGGTGTTAGCTCGTCTCCACGTGGACCACCCCGGCATAGCGCGTATGAAGACATTGATGCGTAGCTATGTCTGGTGGCCTCACTTGGATGATGATATAGCTGCCTGGGTGGCCCACTGCTCTCCCTGTCAGCTGTCACACCCTGCCCCACCAGCAGTTCCCACTCAGCATTGGGAGACCCCTAGGGGGCCCTGGTCAAGGGTACATGTGGATTTTGTGGGCCCTTTCCATGGCCAGGTCTTCTTGGTGGCCGTGGATGCATACTCCCGCTGGGTGGAGCTAGTCCTCATGACATCCACCATGGCTGAGAATACCATCAGGGCATTGCAACACCTGTTTGCCATGCATGGGTTGCTGGACATCCTAGTGTCCGACAACGGACCACAATTCGCTTCCATGGTTTTCCAACAGTTCCTGGCCATGCAGGGCATCCGCCACGCACCCACCGCCCCGTACCACCCTTCTTGCAATGGCTGGGCAGAACAAGCCGTCCGCTCGGCCAAAGAGGCACTCGGCAGAATGGAACGGGGCGATTGGCCGGCAAGGGTGGCAGCATACCTGCTAGGTCAGCACTCTACCCCTTGCCCTATAGACAACAAGAGCCCCGCTGAGCTCCTGATCGGCAGGCACCTGTGGACACCCCTGGATAGGATGCATCCGCTCTACTCAGGGGAGCAGCCTCGCAACCTGGAGGCCCCTCCCCGCTCTTTTGGGGTGGGGGATCTAGTCTGGGCTAGGAGTTTTATGGGGGATCCTAAGTGGGTACCTGCATCTATCACAGAAATAACCTGTTCTTACAGGGTCCGCCTTGCCGATGCGTCCGAGTGGCGGTGCCATGTGGATCAACTAAGGCGCCGCCACCCAGCCGAGGGTCCCGCTCAATCCGACCCGCAGCCAGCCACCATTCCACCACAACCGGCAGAAGCAACCCCCTGTGAAGCCTTCCCCCAGTCAGGCCTCGCCTACCCAGGACCCGCCGACAGGCAGCCGTTCCCATTGCTATTTCCGTCCGTTCACGCCCCTCCTGGTTTGTTTCTTCAAGAGGCCTTCCCCCAGTCAGGCCTTGCCTACTGATACGCCGGCTGTTGGCAATTGTCCTCAATTCCGCCTCCTACGGCCACGCCCCCTTGCCCCATCCTACCTGGGCCTTAGGGTCCGCCCTCTGCCGCAGGCCCGGATGATGTCACCCGAAGCTACACTCCCTCCAGGGAGGAGCTTCCACGGGCACCTCTTCCTCCACTGGTGACTCCGCCTGGACTGAGAAGATCAGGGTGGGTCCGGCGCTGCCCCGCCTACCTTAGTGAGTACGCATGTACTGCCTTCATGCCTGCATCCTCGCTGGGAGGGAAGGAGTGTTGTTTCCTGGCAGCCAGCAACAGCCAAGCCGCACGTGATTGGCTAAGACACAGTTTGGCTGAGCGCAGGCTTTCAGGAGCCTCTGATTGGTTGCCCTGCCTGATAGCTCCATATAAATAGCTGTCAGGCAGGAAAGGTGCTGAACTCACTGCTGTAAATACGTTGCTGTTTGCCTGTAATAAAAGTTGGCTGTTAGTTGCCTCAGACTGCCTCCTGCCTCATCCTTTGGCCAAACTCATACAAGGCCTCCTTCACACAGTAGGCCTATGAAGTAAAGGGAATCATATTAGGCCATTACAGTGACCTTTGATTGACTGCATTCCCTCACACAGTGGGAATTTAAGTCCTAGGCGCCCCTCACACAGTAGCCCTACGAAGTGTCAGGATTGTAGACAGTGCATGGGAGATGTCATGGAGGTGGCAGGGATAATTGGCTTGGGAGTAGGGGGATGAAAGGCCCCTCTCAATGGCTCTCTGTCAGAGAAAATGCTTCAACACCTATAAATACCCAGGCAATGCTAGGTCATCAGCTAATATTCCATAAAAGGAAGGAAGGAAGGAAATTGAAAATATGATGTCCCGGGAGTAAGTGTTTCATTGTTTATATTCCATTTATTAAAATAAGGGTGGAAATATCTGGGGCCATAATTGGTTTCATAATTTTTTGTGGGTTTCCCCCCCCCCTCAAATTTATGAAACAATATGTGCCTAAAACACTCAGAAATAATAACAGAATTACCATGACTTGCAACAGTGGCTAAAGGAGGATCACCTGTATATCATTCATTGATATATTAACTTAAAATTATATTTATTCTTTCTTGCCCCTCATTAATTGTTTTTTAGTATTCAAATCAAGCCTTAGTAAAATTGACAAAGCATTTGGGAAAAAAATATGCAAATGTGAGTATTGGTCAAAAAGTTACCTTTTCCTCACCATCATAACTGAATATTCATTAAATGAGGCAGTGGCTAAAGGAGGACTACCTGTATATCATTCACTGAAATATTAATATAAAATTATTTATTCTCTCTTGTCTTTTAGTAACTGCCTCTTATTGTTCAGATCTGGCCTTAGTAGAATAACAAAGCATTTGGGTTTTGTTAGGCATAGTTTCAGATTGTACTGTTATAGAGACTAATTTGGTGGACTTGTAAAAAAGTTAAAGCATTTTGGATAAAAATATGGTGGGTTATTCAAAATATTTTGAAAAAGAGGATAAAGTTCACATGCCAGTTGTTTTTGTTAGGCATAATTTCAGATTGTACTGTTATGAATTTGATTTTGAACCTAACGACGGCAGCAAGATTGTTGGTGGCGCAATATTGGAAGAAGGAAGAGTTGCCCACTATCCAAGAATGGATGTTAAAAGTAGTAAACTTAGCAGAGATGGCCAAAATTTCAGCGTATCTGAAGGACCATTCAGATGAGAAGTACAAGCTGGATTGGAGAAGATGGATTGACTATATTCAAAACAAATACCGGACTAAAAAATTTCAGTTACTTTATGAATGAAGGCATAAGGAATGCTACAATTTATTCAAAGCTAGTTTAATAAAGGGGGAGTTAAAGCACAAGAATAGTAACATGTTAAAATTAGTTAGCTTATGTTAGCGTACGGTTGTTAAATGTTTATACCCTGTATTTTGCTCTGGGAGGTCGGGGGGAGGGAGGAAGGGAAGAGGGGGAGGGATGGGGGAAGAGGGAAGGGGAAGAGGGATAATAATTGTAAAACTTATTAAAAATTTTAAGAATAAAAAAACAAAAGAGATTTTAAAAAACAAAGCAGTGGGGAACAATATGCAGCCTAATAGTCCTGCACTAGATGACAATATGGAAAAGATCTCCACAGCTACCAAATATTTCCCCTTTGTGTTCAGATGATTTGGAAAAAAAGGGCAACCAGACACTGCAAAACATAACAGGCTGAAGAAGAGGAACTTGGTATCATTAAAATTGCCAACCTTGGAAAGCCACATTGAAACCAACAATGGTAAGCAAAAGCAGGTATAGCAAGACACAGTAAAAGATGAGCATAGAACCTTCAATACATCCCAGAATAATGTCTTCGTCCACTAAGTTCATATCAGCATCTGGATATGGGGGTGAGATTGCCAGCCATATGCTACAAACAACAACTTGAATGAGTTTGCACCAGTCAGCTGGTCTTTAAGTTTCTGGAGCTCCAGAGCATGTGCACGCACATGTGTCAACTCAGTGCCTAAAAGGTTCCCCATCACTGGCATTTGATCTCCTGCTTGGGCAGTGGGTTGGGCTTTGTTATAACTCTGTTATTCTGTTAAGGCCACATTGTCTTCTGTTAAGGATTTCTTTAGTTGAACTGCTGTATGAACTGCTTTTTCCAATTGCTCTTTACATTACTTTACGGTTATCTTTTAATTGTGAGAAAATGTTCAATAAAAAATATTATAAAAACAAATGGTAATATACTGTAAATTCATAAAGACAGAATGATAATACAGATTGGGAAAATGACACACATCTATAATAAAGATATGGAATTCAGCAAAGAACAACCAATGGGGATATAATGCTCCCCCCCAACCAACCAAAGGTCTGCCAGGTTTTCAAAGGGGCAGCAGGAGGCTTCTCCAGGGGAACTGCCTGTGATGGCTCAGGTAAGTCTGGTGCTGGAACACTGGACTGCCAGGATGGGCAACGCTGAATTTCACAGAGGTGTCCAAAGTAACCGGGGAATCTGTAGGCCCAACTGGGAAGAGATCAGCTGGCATTGGTGTCGAGGCCATCTGCGGTCACAGCTGATCAATGTGGCAGCGCCAAATGCGTCCATCGCCTAGGCCAACCCTGTAAGAGCAGGGACCTGTTAATTTCAGATTGTGCCCTTGTAACCACCTCTGCTCACCCCCATAGTTCCGTGCAAAAACCAGATCCCCCATTTTGAAACCCCTGGCGGGGTTATTGTTGCTAATAGGTTTGTCATTCAGTAACTGGGGTGAAGTTGATCTAGGTTAGTCCAGAGGCAGCGGCCCATTAACAGTTCTGCAGGGCTGTGGTTGGTTGGGGGACATGGGACTGTGTGCTGCACTAACAGGTATCTGTCAATTCGGGCCTGCCAATCCCCTGGCCCTAGCCTAGCTAGGGACTCTTTAACAGATCACACTGTCCACTCAGCCATGCCATTGCTGGAGGGATGGTAAGGGGCCACCAGAATTTGGCGGATGCCATGACGCGCTAGGAACATCTGGAAAGATGCAGATATCAATTGGGCATCATTATCTGACACCAGGACATCCGGGCCCCCTGAGTCGCGAACATCCTTCACAACACCCTAATGAGAGCCTCGGTAGTGGTCGATGACATTAGGATGACTTCCACCCACTTTGAATATGCATCGACCACTACCAGGAATATCTGGCTGTGGAATGGCCCTGCAAAATCCCCATGTATCCTAGCCCAGGGAGTCTTGGGGTCCTCCCATCTCCTAGGTTTTGCCAGGGGGGGAGCTGGCCTGGACTGCTGAGATTCCTGACACCTAGTCACCCACTGCGCAATATCCTGATCCAAACCAGGCCACCATACGTAGCTCTGGCCAAGGGCCTTCATCGTCACTATCCCAGGATGCCCCTCGTGCAGACAGTGGATGATAGGTTCCTACAATTAAGGGGGAATGACCACCCTATGGCCCCACAGCAGGCACCCCCCTAGTACCAACAGTTCATGTTTCCTGTGTTTGAATGGTAAGAACTGTGAGGGAACTGGCATCTGCGACCAACCCCTCCTCACCCAATCTAAAATTTGAGCCAAAGTAGCATCCTTAGCCAAATGAGTGGCAACGTCTGTGGCTGTCAAGGGAACCGGGAGGTCCTGACTAGGGGGTCAGGATCCAGGTCATCCACGGATGCCAGCAGGGGGCAACGGCTTAGGGCATCAGCATGCCCCATCTGCTTCCCGGGCCAATGGACAAGTTTATAATTGTATGCAGCAAGGAAGAGGGCCCAACAGGACATGCAAGGTGATAATATCACAGGAGTTTGTCTATTACCTGCTAGTAACCCCAATAAAGGCTTGTGGTCAGTCACTAACTCAAAAAAAGTCCGTACAGGTAGTTGTGGAATTGTTTAATTCCAGCTACTGCTGCTAACGTCTCCTTGTCCAATTGGCAATAGTTGTGTTCCGGAGTGGACAGAGTTCTGGAAAAGTACACCAAGGGCACCTCAGATCCATTAGGAAGCTTGTGGCTCAGGACATCTCCCACCCCAAAAGGAGATGCATCACAAGTGAGGGTCAGGGGAAGATGATCATAATAC
The DNA here is from genome assembly GCF_964273705.1 of Natrix helvetica. Classification (NCBI taxonomy): domain Eukaryota; kingdom Metazoa; phylum Chordata; class Lepidosauria; order Squamata; family Natricidae; genus Natrix; species Natrix helvetica. The sequence goes on along the minus strand of NC_138554.1, from coordinate 11,959,500 downwards.
TGGATGAGGACAGCATTGGAAGTCAACAGGTCCTTGACGGCCATAAAAGTGACTGCTTCCCTTTGACCCCACCTCCACGTAGCCCCTCTATCAAGAAGCCGATGCAGGGGTTCTGCAACAGATGCTTTATGGGGCAAAAAGACAGAGTAAAAATTGAGGAGGCCAAGGAAAGCTTGCAATTGGGCGTTATTGTTGGGTACAGGAACCTGCTTAATGGCTGCAATTTTAGAGGAGGTCAGATGGATGCCTTTGGCATCAATCAGATACCCTAAGAACTCCACTTCATGTATCCCTATTTGACATTTTGAAGGCTTAAGTTTCAACCCCACCTCCAGGAACTTTGATAAGACAGCTGTGCTGTGAGTTCAGTGCTGTTTCTGGCAGAAATAAGCACATCATCACAGTATGGGATGACCCCTGGAATGCCATGGAGCAGTCGCTCCATGAGACTCTGGAAAATGCCCTGGGTGGGGGACTTCCGGTGGCACCGTAGGCATTAAAGGACGTTCCTTTGGGAACCCCAGTCTCGGGATCGCGTTTAAGCTGCTACAACAGCGTAAATCAGCTGTCAAGTGGCTTGAAAACTCTCCCCTTGGGAAAAGAGGGGGAGAAGAGCAGTTGGGCAAGGGTAGAGTTCCCCATAGACCCCCAGGAGCAATTCTGGGGCTCGAAGGATGAGAGCCCCCCAGCAGCTCGACAAGGCTCTGCATCTCAGGACACTTCTGCTGCAGCAGAAATAAAATGCCACGACCACTCCTGCAATCAATGTTTTAATCTACAATTGAATAAGAAGCAGGCAGAGCAAAGAATATAATTGCAAATATAAACTTTAACTCCGACGCAGTATCACTTCCTTCTGTAAAGATTGAGGAGAACAAAGGGTAATAAAGATCACTTGTTCAAGTCAAAGGGTGTGATTAAAGTGATACTTAAAAGGAAAGTATTTGTTAAATGCTTGTTAACGTTGTTAAAAGACTCAAGACTCAAGATGTTATAGTTAGCTAGCTTATGTTAGTGTATGATTGCTAAATGTTTATACCCTGTATTTTGCTCTGGGAAGTGGGGGGGGGGAGGGAGGGATGGAGGGGTGGCAGGGTTGGGGTAGAGGGAGGGAAGGGGAAGGGGAAATATCTGTAAATTCTACTAAAACGTTTCAATAAAAAAGAAAACGTCCGGGGCTACACTCATCCCAAACTGGAGCCGCCGGCATCTAAAAGCTCCTTTGTGGGTGATGATGATCTGTGCTTCCGCAGCAGCAGCATCCACAGGGAGCTGCTGATATGCTTAGGTGAGGTCCAGCTTGGTGAAAATGGAGCCCGCCCCAATGAATGAAGCAGTTCCTGTATTACAGAACAGGATGTCAGGCCTGCCGGGCTTCCTTTAAGAATCTTTGGCCTGCTACACTTTCTTATAATTTCCTATGCTGTTTCATTAGTGTAGTAATTGGGAAGGAGGAATAGAAAGGAGTAGGATTGTGGAATGTGTTGTTGTGATTCTTTTCTAGAAGCCAAGGTCATCTTTTGTCTCCATACCTCGACATTTGACCAGAAGAAGCTGGGTGGAGATGCCAGCATGGAAAAAAAAGGATTGGGGCATGTGATTGATTATGGGTGTGGGGATAGATCATGAACTTTCAACTGGGTGAACTCTCAGGATGTAAATCAGAGTTGGAATTTCATAGCACAATGCCAACATGCGTGTATTATTAAATTGGAACTTTAAGGATGATTCTGCCTTGGACTCTGATTTACTTTTGCATGATATTTGGAACACTAACGCAGGGTAGGGGTTGGATTGGAGACCCCTATTTAAAATCTCCACATAATCTAATGGAGCCATTGGATTTCAGGGGAACCACAATGGGGGTCTCCCATTTGCAGTGATCTATGGGCTTTAAGACACCTTAGGCAACCAACTTGTCTAGTTCAGCATCCACTTTCGGACACAGGGCCAGGGGGACCCTTCTGGGCTTATAGTTACCTAATGACCCATCAAAAACTGCAGCAAACTCCTTCATCAGCCCTTCGAACTGATCAAGGCCCGCCGTTGCATGTACGCTAGCGACACTAAGGCCCAGGGCATCGAACCAGTCTAAGCCTAGTAGACTGGGAAGGTTGCCCTAGACAACGATGAGTGGAAGCCTGCCCTTAAAACTTGGAGGGACCACTTGGAATCAGCCACTACCAACTACTGGAATATAGTTTCCCCGATGGCGCCCAACTTAATAAAACAAGGTGACAGGTGTTTCTTGGCTAAGGAAGGCACCAAACACTTGCTAGTAGACCAAGAGTCAATAGATTTGGAGTAGCCAGTGTCCACTTCCATACTGCAGGGCTTGCCCTCGAGCTAGATGCTGAGATAAATCTTCTTTCCCGATGTCGCGTTGGCCTGGCTGGTCAGTGGAACGGCCTGCCACTGTTCGTGGAAAATTGTGAAACAGTCCTCCGATGTGTGATAAGACTGTGGCTTTGGTTTGCGGTTATAAGAGCAGTCAGCTGGTTGACCCTGAGGGGGGGGAGGATGGTGCATGGCACACCTTAGCTAAATGTCCCTTCTTTCCGCACTTGTGGCAAATAGCTGATTTGAAATGACACCAGGCATGGTTATGGTTCCCGCCACAACCAGCATAATGGCTCTGAGGTAAATTGTTCCGTGATCGCCCCACACCACCACCTGCTGTTTTGATGCGGTCAACCTCAGCCTCATCGGTGTCGGACAAAGAATGTTCGTCCACCTCCCCATGGTGAATAGGCACAGTCTTAGTAGATGATAATGCAGGCCCTGCTGCGGCTTGATCCCTTTCAATCTCGGCAGAGGACTCATTGGACATCTCAGAGGTGCAAGCCTCATCCAATGCCGCTTGCAGGTTGAGCTCAGAACGGGCCAGCAAACAGCGACACAGCCTTGAATCGGTCTCCTCACATACAAATTGCTGAAGTAGAGAGTCATCTAAATTAGGAAATTCACAATGCAGTGCTGCAGTCCTGAGGGCAGCCACATACTGATTCACTGACTCCCCCTCCTTCTGAAGCCTTTGTTGGGACATATAGGGCCTAGTTTGGCCAGACGGAGCTGGGGTGTAATGGTTCTGCAGTCTCAACAACAGGGTTTCCATGAAAGAGACTGGACTGATCGTAGGGCAGCTAAAGCCATGGCTGTCCCGAACATCTCACGTCCACATGTATTCAGGAACTGAGCCCTCTTTCCCTCACTGGGCTGATTAGCCAGATGGTTTGCCTCGAGGAAGCATTCAAAGAGGTCAATGTAAGCCTCCCAGGACTCTAACGCTGGCGCAAACAGGGCAAAGTTGCTCAAAGTGGCCATTATGAGGGAGAGACGATCTGAGGAGATTGCCTCAGCGATTAGCAGGGAGCCTTGTATAAACAATGAAAGTCTGCCTTATGTGACTCTTCCTACGCCTCAGCAGGATCCCATCCTCGTCGCCCGTATTGTATTCGATGGGTGGCAATGACTGAGGCAAGGCAAGGCTCAACTAACATGGCTTTATTAAACAGCTAACACAACAGCAACTCCAGAACCCAAGATAAAGAACAGTTCCTGCTTGACAGCAATTTATATGCAGGCAGTCCTGCAGTTAGCCAATCAGAGAACAGAGACTCTCCCGCTCTTGCACACTCGTGCGTCTCAATCAATGGCAAGCCTCGGAGATGTAGCCACATCTCCGGGGCTAGGACATAACACAGAGGTCAAGAGAGACTCACACAGCGGGCTGTTAAGGCATAGGCCTCTCACACACAGTAGGCCTATGAAGCGAAGGGAGCCAGGTTAGGCCAGTACGGGAGGCTGGCCTTTGATTGACCACGCTTAATAAAAGTAGACCTTTAAGGCCTAGGCCTCCCTCAGACAGTAGACCTACAAAGTGCCAGTATTGTAGATAGGGTGAAAAAGAGGAGAGTACGGGAGGTGGAAGAGAGACGGCAGGGATGATGGGCATGGGAGTCGGGGAAATAAAGGCCCCTCTCAATGGCTCCCTGTCAGACAAATGCTTCAACATCTATAAATACTGGGGCAATGGCAGGTCATGAGCTAGCATTCCATAAAAGGAAGGAAGGAAGGAAAATGAAAATATGATATCCGGAGAATACGTGTTTCATTTTTTATATTCCATTTATGAAAGTAAGGGTGGAAATATCTGGGGCCATAACTGGTTTCAGCAATTTGGGGAGGGGTGGTGTCCAAATTTGGAAAAAAAAATATGTGTCTAAAATACTCAGAGTTAATAAGAGGATTCCCATGACTTGCAACAGTGTCTAAATGAGGACCACCTGTATATGATTCATTGAAATATTGACTTAATTCATATTTCTACTTTCTTGCCTCTTATTAATTGTTTTTTAGTATTCAAATCAGGCCTTAGTAGAATGACAAAGCATTTGGGAAAAAATATGCAGCCTAGTAGTCCTACACTAGAAAATAATATGGAAAAGATCTCCACAGCCACCAAGTATTTCCCCTTGGTGCTCAGATAGGTTGGAAAAAAGGACAGCCAGACACTGCAAAAACACAACAGGCTGAAGGAGATGAACTTGGTCTCATTAAAACTGTCTGGTAAATGCCGACCTTGGAAAGCCACACTGAAACCAACAATGGCAAGGAAAAGCAGGTACAACAAGAGACAGTAAAACATGAGTGTAGAGCCTTCATTACATCCCAGGATGATTTCATCTTCCACTAAATTCATGTCAGCATCTGGGTATGGGGGTGAGATTGCCAGCCATATGCTACAAATAACAACTTGAATGAGGGAACAAGAAACAACAATGTAATTATCTAACTGTTTGCCCAGCCATCGCCTCATCTTTGATCCTGGCACTGAAGCCATGAAAGCTAAAATCACAATGATGGTTTTGGCCAATATACACGAAATGGCTACTGAGAAGATGATCCCAAAAACAGTTTGTCGCAAAAGGCAGGTCACCTTTTCAGGTTTTCCAATGAATAATAAACTGCAAAGGAATGAGAGCACAAGGGAGACAAGGAGAAGGTAGGTGATGTTCCGGTTGTTGGCCTTGACTATGGGAGTGTCCTGGTATTTGATGAAGGTCCTGAGCATCACAATGGCAATGCAAGCAAAGACAATTGCCGTAGTGGACAAACTGGTCCCTAATGGGTCTTCATAGGACAGGAAAACTATTTGTTTGGGGAAGCATGAATCGTGGTTGTTGTTTGGATACTATCCTTCTGGGCATGGCAAACAATCATCCATGTCTGTGGAAAAAAATAAAAGAATGAACGAATGGATACATTGCTATTATTATAATGTAGAAGTTAATGTATTAATGAAGTAATATTAATTGAAGTAAGAAATTAATGATAAGCAAAAACAATAGTATTTAGACTTCTGTACCACCCTATAGTACTTTGCAGCACTACATAACATGCTGAAATTATTCCACATAGGTTTTCTTAGGTTAGGGACATGGTGGCTCAGTGGGTAAGACACACAGCATGTCAATCCGAAAGGTCGGCAGTTCGGCGGGTTGAATCCCTAGCAGCACATAATGGAGTGACCTCCTGTTAGTTGTCCCAGCTTCTGCAAACCTTGCAGTTCAAAAGCATGTAAAAATGCAAATAAAAATATAAGGACCAGCTTTGGTGGGAAGGTTACAAGATCCTATGCGCATTCGGCGTTTAGTGATACTGGTCACATGACTACAGAGACGTCTTCGGATAGCACTGGCTCTTTGGCTTTGAAACAGAAATGAGCCCCTAGAACCAGAAATGACTAGCACATATGTGCAAGGGATACCTTTACCTTACCTTTATTTATAAATTGAAGAAATATTACCTTTCTGATTTGTAATTTTCCCTTCTGGACATGAAAAGCATTCATAGCAGCAAAATGGCTTTCCTTCTATTTTGACCTTACTTGAACCGGAATGACAATAGTTGTTACAAAGGGATTGGGGTCTTTTCTGAATGAAGGAAATGAAATATAAAGAATCAGTTTGGTAGCTCTGTCATGCCAAGGGGCATTCCTTTTATTAAAACATAGATACATATTTTCTATATGTATTGCTTGAGAACTTGGCATTGTCAGATGACTACTTTGGTGACCACTTCCTCCATGGTGGGTAAGTGTTGTGGCAAGTATTTCCAGATAGTATTCATTTTGGATCTGGTGAATGATACATATTAAGCAATGAGCAGCAAACAGGTTCAATTTACCTCAGATATTGGTCAGTTATCCAAGATAATGGCCTCATTCTACTATCAAAGTCAGCTTCTTAACAACCGCTTTGAAGTATTTTGCTATTGTCCTCCAATATGCAGAGACTGAGGTGGGGGGCCCTTAAACTCCATATCATTTGAACCTTCCTGAAGCAGGGATTGGAGCTGCTGGATAGAAGTGGGGTGAGTCACAGAGACAAAGAGACTGAGGTAGGGGCCCTTAAACTCCATATTATTTGAACCTTCCTGAAGCAGGGATTGGACTGCTGGATAGAAGGGGGGTGAGTCACAGAGACAAAGAGACTGAGGTGGGGGCCCTTAAACTCCATATCATTTGAACCTTCCTGAAGCAGGGATTGGAGCTGCTGGATAGAAGGGAGGGGAGTCACAGAGACAAAGAGACTGAGGTGGGGGCCTGCGCGCCTAACGGCGTGCGAATCATTTATCTATAAACCAAAATAGCAATAATACATTCTGGATTAGTGTGCTTGAGATTGCTATTTTATTTTATTTCAAAATGACCAGCTTAGTTCAATGTAATAGCTGTCTTGCACTTGTCTTTCACAGTACTCTTTTCAAATTTGGATACTGTCCTCTTTGTAAACAAATACTAGTCTACATAGACAGATCACCTATCTAGAATCTGTAAACTGTGCTCTCCAAGCAGAAACTAGGTGTCTACTTCAGCCATTCCACTCTATGGAGGTGCCATGATATCAACCCCCTCTGCCACAAAGATCTTGCAGGAGAACAGCAGTCTGGACAACCGTGGGATCTCACTGGTTGAGAGCTGTGAACCATAAACAAAAAGCTTTTGCTGTGACCCAGCAAAACAGATATACTGCCCTTGTTGACCTTAATGGGGACACTAAAGAGATAGGTCAAGGTAGTTGTGATAATGATGACTCAAATAAGCAGGGGATCATGGTCCAAAATGAAGAACCTTCTTCGGAAGTGTGAAATGGAGAACCAGGTATCACACATCAGTCACAAAACAAGAGCAAGGTAGGCAAAAAGAGACGCCACCTTCTGGTTGGTGATTAAATTGTAAGGGATGTAAATTTAGGAGAGGATATGGAGGTTTTAAAAGAGGTCAGTTGTCTGCCAGGTGCTACTGCCAGCAGAGATAAGAGGCGTATTCTTAAGATAGTCAAGAATGCAAGTAAGGACTGTGACGTTGATGCTATTATACATCTTGGCACAAATGATCTGTCCCAAAAAGATGTACTTTCTGTGCAGAATGATTTCCAGAACTTGGGGTATGAACTTAATAGTATAGGTTGTAGGTTTATCTTTTCAGAGGTTTTACCTGTATATAAGGAACAAAAAGGGAAGGGCCAGCGTGTAGCAGAGTTTAATGTTTGGCTAAAGGAGTGGTGTAAAAGGGAAGGCTTTGGTTTTATTAGTCATGATGCCTGTAGCTGGTCCAATGAAAAACTGTACAAAAGAGATGGGTTGCACCCATCCAAGAAAGGGACTGAGTTACTTGGCATTAAATTCACAGATTTTCTTGATAAACATTTAAACTGAAGAGTGGGGACAGAGAATTAATAGATACAGAACAGTTCTGTCCCCAGCAAACTAAAATTCATAGGGTTATAAGTGCATGTAACATAGATGTGTGTGTGGGTAAGATTATCACTCCTGCTGTCAAGCAAAACCAAGCATTTAATAGTGATTGCCATACCATGTGCATGAATCACACAAGTGGCAAGAAAATAGGGGCAGTCAGGCATAACACAGCTTATGTAGACAGTAAACACAAGGTCAATCAAAATGGACTCAAACATCTATACACCAATGCACAGAGTATGAGGAATAAACAGGGCAAATTAGAAATTCAACTAAAAGAGAGCAGATACGATATTATTGCCATTACAGAAACTTGGTGGGACGAAACCGACAAATGGAACATACAGCTATAAACTTACAATAAACTTAGAGAGAGCTTGGGAAAAATTCCATGGATGAGAATCCTCGAGGGGAAAACAACTCAAGAAGCTTGGGAAATTTTGAAAAATGAGATTAGAAAAGCCCAGTCTAACACAATACCAATGAAGAAGAAAAACAACAGCTCCCAAAAGAAACCAGCATGGCTGCATAAACAACTATCTGACAAACTGAAAGACAAAAAAAGTAAGTATAAAAAGTGGAAGGAGGGGGACATAACTAAGGCAGAATATCAGCAAATAGCCCGAGCCTGTAAAGATGAAGTGAGGAAAGCTAAGGCTCACAATGAAGAAAGGCTTGCCACAAAAGTAAAAATTAACAAAAAAAGCTTCTTCCAACATGTTAAAAACAAGAAAAAAGTTAAGGAAACAATTGGTCCATTGCTAGGAGAAAGTGGCAAGAAGGTGACAAGCAACAGGGAGAAAGCAGAACTATTTAACTCATGTTTTGCATCTGTCTTTACACAAAGGGATAAAACAGTCCAACCTATCAAAAGCAGCACCACAAAATTAGGAACACAAATTGAAATAGGGAAGAAAATGGTAAGTGAGCACCTGTCTACCCTAGATGAGTTCAAATCACCAGGACCGGATGGATTACACCCCAGAGTTCTGAAGGAACTAGCAGACGAGATCTCAGAACCACTGAATTATATCTTTCAGAGATCCTGGAACACCGGGGAACTACCAGAGGACTGGAAAAGAGCTGATGTGGTTCCCATCTTCAAAAAAGGGAAAAAATTAGATCCAGGAAACTACAGACCTATCAGCCTAACCTCAATACCAGGAAAGATTCTGGAAAAAATAATCAAGCAACGAATTTGCGAACACCTAGAAGCAAACAAAGTAATAGCCAAAAGCCAACATGGATTTGTCAAAAACAGATCATGCCAGACTAATCTTATTGCATTCTTTGATAATGTGACAAAATTAGTGGACCAGAGGAATGCCGTTGATATAGTTTACTTGGACTTCAGTAAGGCTTTTGATAAGGTAGACCATAACCTACTACTAGATAAAGTAGAAGAATGTGGGTTAGACAGCATCACCACCAGATGGATTGGTAACTGGCTGACCAACCGCACTCAACGTGTAGTTCTCAATGGAACTGCATCTACATGGAGGGAAGTATGCAGTGGAGTACCCCAAGGCTCTGTTTTAGGCCCAGTACTCTTCAACATCTTCATCAATGATTTGGATGAGGGAATAAATGGGGAACTCATCAAATTTGCAGATGATACCAAGCTGGCAGGAATAGCCAACACTCCAGAAGATAGGCTTAAGATACAGAAGGATCTTGACAAACTTGAACATTGGGCACTATCTAATAAAATGAAATTCAATGGTGAAAAGAGTAAGGTTCTACATTTAGGCAACAAAAACGGAATGCACAGGTACAGTATAGGTGATACCTTACTCAGTAGTAGTAACTGTGAAAGGGATCTTGGAGTCCTAGTGGACAACCATTTAAATATGAGCCAGCAGTGTGCAGCAGCTGCCAAAAAAGCCAACACAGTTCTAGGCTGCATCAACAGAGGGATAGAATCAAGATCACGTGAAGTGTTAATACCACTTTATAATGCCTTGGTAAGGCCACACTTGGAATACTGCATTCAGTTCTGGTCGCCACGATGTAAAAAAGATGTGGAGACTCTAGAAAGAGTGCAGAGAAGAGCAACAAAGATGATTAGGGGACTGGAGACTAAAACATATGAAGAACGGTTGCAGGAACTGGGTATGTTTAGCTTAAGAGAAAGAAGGACTAGGGGAGACATGATAGCATTATTCCAATATCTCAGAGGTTGCCACAAAGAAGAGGGAGTCAAACTATTCTCCAAAGCACCTGAGGGTAGAACAAGAAGCAATGGGTGGAAACTAATCAAGGAGAGAAGCAACTTAGAACTGAGGAGAAATTTCCTGACAGTGAGAACAATTAATCAGTGGAACAGCTTGCCTCCAGAAGTTGTGAATGCCCCAACACTGGAAGTCTTTAAGAAGATGTTGGATAGCTATTTGTCTGAAACGGTATAGGGTTTCCTGCCTAGGCAGGGGGTTGGACTAGAAGACCTCCAAGGTCCCTTCCAACTCTACTATTGTATTGTATTGTATAGAGTCTTGGACTTTAAGAAAGCTAATTTCATTAAACTTAGAAAGAGCTTGGGAAAAATTCCATGGATGAGAATCCTCAAGGGGAAAACAACTCAAGAAGCTTGGGAAATTTTGAAAAATGAGATTACAAAACCCCAGTCTAGCACAATACCAATGAAGAAGAAAAATAACAGCTCCCAAAAGAAACCAGCATGGCTGTATAAAGAAATATCTGACAAACTGAAAGACAAAAAAGGTAAGTATCAAAAGTGGAAGGAGGGGGACATAACTAAGGCAGAATATCAGCAAATAGCCCGAGCCTGTAAAGATGAAGTGAGGAAAGCTAAGGCTCACAATGAAGAAAGGCTTGCCACAAAAGTAAAAATTAACAAAAAAAGCTACTTCCAACATGTTAAAAACAAGAAAAAAGTTAAGGAAACAATTGGTCCATTGCTAGGAGAAAGTGGCAAGAAGGTGACAAGCAACAGGGAGAAAGTAGAACTATTTAACTCATGTTTTGCATCTGTCTTTACACAAAGGGATAAAACAGTCCAACCTATCAAAAGCACCACCACAAAAATCAGATTAGGAACAAAAATTGAAATAGGGAAGAAAATGGTAAGTAAACACCTGTCTACCCTAGATGAGTTCAAATCACCAGGACCAGATGGATTACACCCCAGGGTTCTGAAGGAACTAGCAGACGAGATCTCAGAACCACTGAATTATATCTTTCAGAGATCCTGGAACACCGGGGAACTACCAGAGGACTGGAAAAGAGCTGATGTGGTTCCCATCTTCAAAAAAGGGAAATAAATAGATCCAGGAAACTACAGACCTATCAGCCTGACCTCAACACCAGGAAAGATTCTGGAAAAAATAATCAAGCAATGAATTTGCGAACACCTAGAATCAAACAAAGTAATAGCCAAAAGTCAACATGGATTTGTCAAAAACAGATCATGCCAGACTAATCTTATGGCATTCTTTGATAATGTGACAAAATTAGTGGACCAGAGGAATGCCGTTGATATAGTTTACTTGGACTTCAGTAAGGCTTTTGATAAGGTAGACCATAACCTACTACTAGATAAAGTAGAAGAATGTGGGTTAGACAGCATCACCACCAGATGGATTCGTAACTGGCTGACCAACCACACTCAATGTGTAGTCCTCAATGGAACTGCATCTTCATGGAGAGAAGTATGCAATGGAGTACCCCAAGGCTCTGTTTTAGGCCCAGTACTCTTCAACATCTTCATCAATGATTTGGATGAGGGAATCAATGGGGAACTCATCAAATTTGCAGATGACACCAAGCTGGCAGGTATAGCCAACACTCCAGAAGATAGGCTTAAGATACAGAAGGATCTTGACAAACTTGAACATTGGGCACTAGCTAATAAAATGAAATTCAATGGTGAAAAGAGTAAGGTTCTACATTTAGGCAACAAAAACGGAATGCACAGGTACAGTATAGGTGGTACCTTGCTCAATAGTAGTAACTGTGAGAGGGATCTTGGAGTTCTATGGACAACCATTTAAATATGAGCCAGCAGTGTGCAACAGCTGCCAAAAAAGCCAACACAGTTCTAGGCTGCATCAACAGAGTGATAGAATCAAGATCACGTGAAATGTTAATACCACTTTATAATGCCTTGGTAAGGCCACACTTGGAATACTGCATTCAGTTCTGGTCACCACGATGTAAAAAATATGTGGAGAGACTAGAAAGATGCAGAGAAGAGCAACAAAGATGATTAGGGGACTGGAGACTAAAACATATGAAGAATGGTTGCAGGAGCTGGGTATGTCTAGCTTAAGAGAAAGAAGGACTAGGGGAGACATGATTGCAGTGTCCCAATATCTCAGGGGTTGCCACAAAGAAGAGGGAGTCAAACTATTCTCCAAGGCACCTGAGGGTAGAACAAGAAACAATGGGTGGAAACTAATCAAGGAGAGAAGCAAATTACAACTGAGGAGAAACTTCCTGACAGTTAGAACAGCTGGAACAGCTTGCCTCCAGAAGTTGTGAATGCCCCAACACTGGAAGTCTTTAAGAAGATGTTGGATAGCCATCTGTCTGAAATGGTATAGGGTTTCCTGCCTAGGCAAGGGGTTGGACTAGAAGACCTCCAAGGTCCCTTCCAACTCTAGTATTGTATTGTATTGTATTGTATTGTATTGTATTGTATTGAATTGAATTGAATTGAATTGTATTGTATTGTATTTTTCTACCCAGAGCCCGGCCTTGATGTTACTATTTGAAGAATAGAAAATCACTTTTAATATTCTGAATGTGGCCCAAAATTGCCTTCAGCCCTATGCAAAATATTGTATTTAAGTTTTCTAGTCCATAAAATGAAGTCCTTTAGAATGTCAACCATTTTGAGAAATACCTTAGTGGCAAACTATTCAGAATGTTGTCAAGATACTGTTATATAATTGTACACTACACCATTATAGCACATCCCATTCGAAACAGAAGTAAAGTATAAGTATAAATGAACAAGTCAATTTTATAAAATTCAAAAATGGAAACATATAGATTATCTGTACAAAATATGTACCTGGTTAAACCTTGTGGGCCATACAATGTAGTCCTCATGAATAGTGAGAGATTTAGAAGAAGGGTTTGGGTCTACCCATCCAACTTTGACTTTTGTAAATGTGTTATTTCCATATGTGACCCAGTTGAAAATATCAAATCCAGAAATTAGGTGTCCTTTGTCATCAAAGGAAATATTTTCTCCAACACTGTTTCTAAAGAAAGTATTTCTTATAAACCTATGGAGCTAAATTGAGGAGAAAATAGAGAGGAAGTGAGGTCATGGAGGGCATTCATAATAATCATCATACAATTTAAAACTAAGATGAATGAGCACTGATGACATATTGTTGGATAATGAAAGTCATGCAAGAACCCAAGCAAGCTCAGAGAGCACCCCTCATTTCAACCCTGAGCTAGAAATATTGTCTGTTATTGGTAAGATGTATAATTTTGAAGGGGAACATCTACGGAAATAAGCGGAAAGTAGAGGAGGAGGGAGGGGGAAGGAACATTTAAGGCAGTTGCCCGGATGCAATCTGAAAGTTTGGGAAAGAAAAAGAAATCATATATTAATATATGAAAAATTGTTCTCATTAATTGCGCTGTCTTTCTCCCTTTCCTTAAGAAAAAGAAAGTTACCAAAATCAGCTGTTTTCAAATAGATTTTGCTGGAGGAAAATTTATAATTCAACAATATTAAATATTTAATTTTTAAGTATCAATATTAAGTTTTGACTTTGGGATTTGAGAGTTAGTTTGGATTTTTCTAGGGGAGGGGAATTAGAGCATTTTAATGTATTTTTGTTTACTTTTGACAATTTATTTTGTGTTACATTAAAATTTAGAGAAATTTATATCATGGATCCAATTTTTTAAATTATTCCCTACCCTCTTTTCCTTTGATGTTGGTTTATATTTTAATGTTTAAGTTGGCAATGTAATAAAGGCAGAGGTGGGTTGCCAATTTTTCTACTACCAATGTGGGTGTGCTTCTGCACATACACAGAAGTGTCTGTGTGGGTGGGCGGAGCCCCCCGCCACCGCTACTACGAGTTCGTCCAATCCGGGCCGAATCAGGAGCAACCCACCTGTGAATAAAGGTATTATAAAAATATAACTTATTAATAGTAGGAAAGATTTACAGTAATGGACACCAAGCCAAAAACCCCAAACAAACATCAAAATCTTTTGTGTTCAGAAATATAAAACATTTTACATATTTCATCTCTGCTTAACATTCTGAAAATGTAATACATATTCAAAAACAACATATTTAAAAAGTAAGAGGGATAAACCAGAAAGAGAAATGTATTCCTTCTGTAATTATTTAAACATAGTGTATCTTCCCTTAATGTTTGCAAATTTCCCCAGAAGGCAGCCAACATTACATATCAAGATTTCTGATAAATATTTATGAAGTTAGGGAATAAATGTATGTGGGGGGGGTTGCCTCTTTTACATTTCTTTCCTGGCACTTAAGTGGGTAATATCTTCTTTAAGAACAGTGGTATCACAGTACTGCAGGCTACTTCTGCTGAAGGCCGACTGTCAGCAGTTTGGCAATTTAATTATCACCAACTCATCGTTGACTCGCCCTTCCATTCTTCTGATGTCAGTAAAATGAGATCCAGATTGTTGGGGGCAATATACTGACACTGTAAACTGCTTAGAGAAGGATGTTAAGTGGTATAGAAGTGCAAGTACTATTGCTGGTATTGCTAATCATTTCTCTCAATATTCTATCGTGTGACACATTTACTAATTATCTAATAAAAAGAGCCCTTCTACATTCTTGGAAGATACCTGCCAGGGCTCTTCAAGCAGATACTGTTGTCTCCTACTTTTTATCATTGTCCTCTCTTTCAAATTGGATGATGTTAAACTGCATTGTAAATACTATAACTGTGGCCAGACATGCTTGTGTCAAATAGGGTTACGGGTAGACTATCCAATTTTTCTTCTCCAGTGCACATCTTCTCATTTCTCTTTGTTAAAATGGAATCAGAGAAATCACAATGAAAAGCATCTTTCCAGAAGATTCGGATAAACCCATCTCCAGTTTCTAAAGCAGGTTTCCTTTCCTTTAAAAATTGCTGGAATCCTCTAGGACAGTGGTCGGCAAGCCGCGGCTCGCGAGCCAAATGCGGCTCTTTACACATTTTAATGCGGCTCTTCAGTGTGCCAGGCGCCCGCTCCGCTCCCTCCTCTCGGGCTTCGGAGGGAAGCTTTTTCAAAAGCCGAGTGACAAGTCTCCCAGGCTGTAATTTGCCGAGCTGTACGCGCGCGCCTGTTTTCCACGGCGTGGAGCAGCGGCGAGATTCTGCGTGGCGAGCGATGATTCCAGGGGCCATCCGGGAAGATGAGGAACGCGAGGGGAGACCCTGCCCCCCCACTGATGGCCCCCGGAATCATCGCTCGCCGCGCAGAATCTCACCGCTGCTCCACGCCGTGGAAAACAGGCGCGCTTGTACAGCTCGGCAAATTACAGCCTGGGAGACTTGTCACTCGGCTTTTGAAAAAGCTTCCCTCCGAAGCCCGAGAGGAGGGAGCGGAGCCGCGCTTCGGAGGGAAGCTTCTGCAAAAGCCGAATGAGAAGTCTCCCAGGCTGTAATTTTCCGAGCTGTGCCTACGCGCTTCTTTTCCACGGCGTGGAGCAGCGGCGAGATTCTGCGTGGCGAGCGATGATTCCAGGGGCCATCCGGGAAGATGAGGAACGCGAGGGGAGACCCTGCCCCCCCACTGATGGCCCCCGGAATCATCGCTCGCCGCGCAGAATCTCGCCGCTGCTCCACGCTGTGGAAAACAGGCGCGCGCGTACAGCTCTGTCAGTCTCTCTCTGATTCCCTCTCTCACTCCCTCTCTCTGTCTGTCTGTCTCACTCACACACACACACACACACACTGTGGTCACCTTGTTGAGTGTTCCAATCACATTTGAAACACTCAACAACTGGCCTGCATTTATGGTATTTTGCAGCATAAATGCAGGCCAGTTGTTGAGTGTTTCAAATGTGATTGGAACACTCAACAAGGTGACCACAGTGTGTGTGTGTGAATCAGACAGACAGACAGAGAGAGGAACAGAGAGAGGGAGGGAGGGAATCAGAGAGAGACTGACACACACACACACACACACACACACACACAAACAGAGAGAGACAGAGAGGGGGAGGGAGGGAGAGAAAGATAGACAGACAGAGAGAGAGACACACACAGAGTGAGTGATTAAGTGAATGAGTGAGAGACAGACACATCCACATACACAGAGTGACAGAGAGAGAGGAAGAGAGGGGAGAGAGACAGAGGGAGAGACAGAGACACAGACACACACACAAACACAGAGTGACAGAGATGGGGGAAGGAGGAGAGAGAGACAGAGATACAGAGACAGACAGACAAATAGACACCCAGAGAAAATGACAGAGGGAGACAGAGAGGGAGGGAGGGAGGGAGGGAGAGTCAAAGAGCCAGAGAGAGAGAAAGAAAAAGAAAGAAAGAAAGAAAGTGGGAGAGAGAGATGAAATGAAAAACAACAACATACAAACCTGACTTACTCAAACTATCCAAGGAAATGCAAGGCCAATGTTCACATTAGTGGTTGAGACTTTGTCAGTCATTGTCAGGATGTAATTTTCTCTACATTGTAAGGCAAATTTTACGGAATTTAACGTTATCGATAAATAATATCATTCTAAAGTTTTTGTTTTATTAGTTGTGTTATTTGTATCCTCCCGACCTATGTGGATACTTGCATGCAGAATATTCTCAATAAAAACTTATTGAAACTAAATACAGTGTACCATCCTATGTATTTTCGGTTTTAGAAATGCGGCTCTCAAAATAAATTTCAATCGTGGTTTTGGCGAGATTTGGCTCAGTTGAAAAAAAAGGTTGCCCACCACTGCTCTAGGATGATTTGAATGAACAGCAAATGACAGAGTTCCATGAAGGAAATGGATGTCCCAATCTCTAAGAAAACCATGAGATGCAAAATCCATCTGGGCGGTCATAATCCACACTCGGCTTTCAATTGTTACATCATAAAATTGCGAAAAGTGGAAAATCGTTCTTAAAGCACTCATAGTATGTATTTCACCTTGTACGATAACAGTATTGGCAGTACTTCCTGTGACAATACGTGAGATTGCAAACCATTTCATTGCTGTTTCAGCAATGTCACCTGAAAAAGATATTTTTGGTAATGCTTCTAAGAAGTCCACACAGATACCCTTCTGAGAATATAAGGGAAGAATAAACACATCTCCATTGTCATCATCGAAAACAATCACACCGATCCAGGTCCACTTGAAATGCAGTAGTAACTCTAGAATGAACAAATATTGATGTGTCTTACTTGGAAACATTTGGTGAAAAAAATCTTCTTTGCTTTTGTCATTCATTATTGGAGAAGACCCGTATAAGATCTGAACCAAATAAATAAATAAAATTAAAATGGGAAGAGCTCAGTAACAATAAAAAATGTACTTTCTCATACTTGTAGTAGAAAAAGTGATAATCAGAATAGTTTTCATTATTTTTTCTTTCCATAATTTTACCTTATATACTTTTATGACCATTTAAATATTTCTTATGATAAATCTCCAAAGGAATACATTTTTTTCTAGACTACAGGAAATATAATGATTTATTAAGATTTTTGCTATTGAACAGTATTGATTTCAATCTTTACACATACAGTTAGATTTTCCAAAACTTTTTTTTAAAGCTCCTGATCAGTGATTCTCCATAAATGCAGAGTTTATATTGATTTACAGATGTCTTATACATAAGAATGATGTGGCTCAGTAGCTAAGACCCTGAGCTCGTTGATCAGAAAGGTTGGCAGTTTGGCAGTTCAAATCCCTTTGGCAGTTCAAATCCAAAACCAGCTTTGGTGGGAAGATAACAGCATTCTGTGTGCCTTTGGCATTTAGTCATGCCAGCCACATGATCATAGAGACATCTTCGGACAGTACTGTCTCTTCGGCTTTGAAATGGAGATAAGCATTGCCCCCTAGAGTCAGGAATGACAAGCACCTATGTGCAAGGGGAAACTTTACCTTTACAGATGTATTACTGGAAAATATTCTCATTTATAATAATTATGACACAGTTCCACAAATTTTTCAGCACTAAAATATAGACAGATCAACTACTTTCTCAGTACTTCATAAATAGATTACTTAGCAAACCAATAAGATTTCTGTGTTCTATCTCTCATTTACAAAACTATCATAAACATAATGACCCAGAATCTTTCATCTTTTTTTTACCTGTGGAATCTTGTAGGTGCTCAAGATATTGGTCATTTGAAGACAGACTTCAGAAGTAGGTCCCCCAATGACTCCCACAATCCTATTCTGAATATCGCATTTGTAGTTAGGGATGAACTTGTCCTGAGTGGATAGAAGTTCCATTGAGGCAAGATAGGTCCACCTTGCCAAAAAATAGCTGTTTAAGATGTGGAAGCCCAAACTGACATTGGGTAAGAGTTGGAGATTCTCATTCAGTTCTTTCACAGCAAATGCCAAGGCAAGGATGTGCTGGTAATTCTGAGTGAACATCCTAGGTTATGAGCAATACTTTCTAAGTTACCATATTCTTTAGATTGTATGACTAATTCTATATAGACTAGGTCATTCTTGTAAGGAACCCCGTGAAAATAGAAGACTTATTTTATTCCATATGTTTGAGAGATACTATTTTTAACCTATAATCTATACATTAATAGTAGCAATCCCTTCTAATAAATTTAATTCACCCCAAAATGTAACATACTTTTTTCATATATTAAAAGCCTGAATAAGATATTGTCGGTCTATAAAAAACATATACCTATGAAAGCAATAAAATCTGGACAATAATATATAATTGCTGCACAGAATAAAGAAAATGAAATCATAATTTATATCAGATCACCTGCCTGGGATGGTTTAGATTAATCAAAAGATAGCAGGCAGTATCCTTGGTGATCTTTATTTTTGTTTTTTGAAGATGTTTCATCAATAATGTTAGCTAATTTAACAGAATAATATAGTTGGAAGGGACCTTGCAGTTCTTAGAGTCTAACCTCTTCAATCAAGTGACCCTATATGTTCCAGACAAATGGCTATGCATTCTTTTCTTTAAAACTTCCATTGTTAGAGTAACCACTAGTTCTGGAAGCATTTCGTTCCACTGATTAATTGTTCTAACTGTCAGGAAATGTATTCTTATGTCTATGTTGCTTCCCTCCTTAATTAGTTTCCATCCATTGCTTCTTGTCAATAGTTTGACTACCTCTTCTTTGTGGCAGTCCCTGAGATATTGGAACAGTGCTACCATGTCCCTCCCTCTGTCTCTCCCTTTGTCTCTCTCTCTGTCTCTCTATCTTTGTCTCTGTTTCTGTCTGTCTGCCTCTGTCTCTGTCTCTCTCTCTCTCTGTCTCTCTCTCTCTCTCTCTCTCTCTCTGTGTGTGTGTGTGTGTGTGTGTGTTCTAGAGAGGAACTTTAAGTTTTGAAAACAGGTACAGTTCTTTTCTATTTTGAGGTTTTCATTATTTCAAAGTAGAACATACTTTTTATACGATAGGTGATTGTGTCTCACATTCATCATCCAAGATAAATATAGAAAATTTTATATATAAGAAGCTTCTGAGTTCTGGGTATACTATCATATCTTGTAGCATTTGCAATTTTCAGTAAGGATAAGCACATACAAATATTTATGCACCAAACTACTGAATAAAATCTGCCATTCTCTTCTTTCTTTTCATCCCCAAATTGGAGCTCCAGAACAAACAGCTAGATGAAGTTAAGGAGCATGAAAAGTTAGCCCTGATTCACAACTGCCAAAAAAGCCAACACAGTTCTAGGTTGCATAAACAGAGGGATAGAATCAAGATCATGTGAAGTGTTAATATTTTATAATATCTTGGTAATACTTCGAATACTACATCCAATTTTGTTTGCCACAATGTAAAATATATGTGGAGACTCAAGAAAGAGTGCAGAGAAGAGCAGCAAAGATTATTAGGAGACTGCAGGCTAAAACATATGAAGTATAGTTGCAGGAACTGGGTACGTCTAGTTTAATGAAAAGAAGGATTAGGGGAGACATGATAACAGTGTTCCGATATCTCAGGGGCTGCCACAAAGAAGATTGATTCTGCAAATCAATTGAGGGCAAGACAAGAAGCAATGGATGGAAGCTAATCAAGGAGGGAAGCAACATAGACATAAGAATACATTTCCTGACAGTTAGAACAATTAATCAGTGGAACAACTTGCCTCCAGAAGTTGTGAATGCTCCAACACTTGAAGTTTTTAAGAAGATGTTGAATAACCACTTGTCTGAAGTGGTGTAGGGTTTTCTGCCTTAGCAGGGGTTTGGACTAGAAGGGACTCCAAGGTCCCTTCCAGCTCTGTTATTCTAAGAAAACTATCTTACCACATAGAAAATGTATTTTATTTTTTAGCTCACAGTGCTTACAAAAGGTCATCAAAGGTTTCTTCGGAAGGCTGCTTCTCAAATGTTACTGGGCTTGAAAAAATGTAGACTTGAGAGGTGATGCCAGAAATGATAAAATCTCCAGCCTGGTAATATTTGTGGAGAACTGACAGAGGTGCCTTAATAGGACACTTAGCCAGAGGAATCTTTCTTTGGCCATAAAGTACAACTACTAGGATTATCATCAATTGCAAAAATAACAGGACTTCATCTGAGCGTCTTCTTGCATTGTTCCAAATAGTCTCACCCGTCATTGATTTTTTTAAAATATTGGCAATTCACGTGGCATAACTCAGCTGATTGCAAGTCAGAATCATACAGAATCAACTATCAGTAATTTTAGCAGTCTAGTTCTGCCTATCTCATCCCTGATGAAAGGGAACATGAGATCATTGTTCATATTAATAAAGTATGAGATATTAGTGCATTCAAGTGTATGCTTGTCCTCCGGTCTTGAGGGAATGTTCCTGAACCAGGACATTACTATATAATTTTAATTATGGTTATTTCATAATTACATTGAGATGGGGAATAGTTACCAATTTTGAATTCTATATCCTTTCAAAAAAGTTTCAAGCTCAGCACGTTGGTGTTTGTGACATGCGGTGATGTCTTCCCAATCTATCTCTTTGAAAGAATTCTCTGTATTAATACCTGCCCTCCTAAATAAGAATACCTACCCTTAAGTTCAATACAGTAACAGTATACAAAACAAAATATAGGAAGTCAGAAAAAATGAAAATGAATGGAAAGACAAGAAAGCATATAGTTATATATGCCACACTTCCTCTGTTGAATAGTTATTTTCTGATGGTTGTTCCCATCTTTTTTGCTTCTTTTATGCCCCAATTACAGAAACCATCATTTTCTTCTTTTAACATGCACATAAACTTTTCAGTCTTTCAAATATTTTTTTCTCTGACTAGACTGGTCAGCTTTGCTATTTCCACGTTCAGTAAATTTTATAATTGAATCTTATAGGCGATCGGTTTTGTTAGATTGGGTAATGAAAGGCACAAAAGGCTAAAGATAACAACAGCTCTTTATTTGGTCAAGTACAGGCATCCACTGAGTGAGAGGTCTGGCAGCTTCCTTTTTAAACGGGAGCTGTCCAGTGCTTCAGCCAATCAGGTCTCTCTCTGTTCCTGCCTGAAAAGAGAGGACCTGACTGGAAACTACTATTGTCCTTACAACAACTAGAGGGGGGGAGTATCTAACACCCCTCCCCTCTAGGATGGAACATCCTAATGAGTGACATAGTCATGCAGCTAGGCGGGCCTCTGTATCGACCTGCTGGACCTGTGCAGTTCAGATGGTGGGTTTCTCCGTGCTGGGCAGTCGGAGCTGATGCATCTCCAGACTCATTGGGTGGAGACTCCTGGAAGCTTTTGGAGGCCTCGGCTGGCACTGTCGGCGGAGGACTCGCCCGTGTCCTGTCGGAGTCAGATAAGTCCCTGGATTCCTCCGTAGTGGTCTGTGGGTGGTGCAGCTCAGCCTGTGATGGTGCTGGTGGTGTTTGCCGGACTGGGGAGTTCTCCACTCGTCCCCGGAGTTGGTCGATGTGCCTCCTCCAATGTCGTCCATCCTCGAGCCTGACGGAGTAGGATCTCGGGCCTGAAACTCTGACGATGGTTGTGGGTAACCACAGGGTCCCCCCTGTGTAACTGTGGGCATAGACCTGGTCGCCTATGGTAAATGTCCAGATCTTTCCCTTGGAGTTGGGAGGCCTGTCGGAAGAGTACTTGGGATGCAGCTGGTCTAAGTGGGACCTGATGGGTGTCCCATGAGTAGCTCCGCTGGGCTCCTGCCGGTGGTGGCGCTCAGCGTGATGTGTTGGACCAGGAGATAGTGGTCTATTCGCATTTTCCAGTCACCCGGGTCCATTCTGCTTAGGGCCTCCTTGGTAGACCTTACCATCCGTTCCGCCTGGCCATTGGACACCGGGTGGAATGGGGCGACAAGAGCATGCTGGATTCCCTGTGCCACTAGGAACTCTTCGAATGATTTGGCCATGAACTGTGGGACATTATCAAACACGAGCACATCTGGGAACCCGTGGGTCCCAAACAGCCTCCATTGTGCCCTGATGACAGTGTCTGTGGTGATGGATGTCATCAGGACTACCTCCAACCACTTCGAGAACGCGTCCACAACTATGAAGAAGGTCTGCCCGTGCACTGGCCCTGTGAAGTCTATGTGGACTCTGGACCACGGTGCTTGGAGTTGCTCCCATTCTTTTGTGGGTGCCTCTGGGGGAGACAGCCTGGACTCTTGGCATGGTGTACATGTGGCCACCCACACTTGAATGTCTCTGTCCATATTGGGCCACCACACATAGCTCCGTGCCAACCCCTTCATTCTTACTATCCCAGGGTGACCCTTGTGGAGAGCCTCCAGCACGGCTACTCGCAGCTTTTTCGGGATGACCACCTGGTCCCCCCACAATAGACAACCCCAGATGGCGGACAATTAGTTGTGTTTCATGATGAAAGGGTTGAGTTCTGTTTCCACCGGTCCCTTGGGCCACCCCCTCCACACCCAGTTCAAAATCTGCTTGATGATGGGGACATATCTGGAGGAGATGGGGCCCGAGTCTAGGCAGTTGATCAGGAGTACCATGGCCTCAGGTATCGGGTTAGCGAGCAGCTCCGGTAGGGAGCATCGACTCAGTGCATCTGCCTGCCCCAACGTGGTGCCCGGACGGTGGATGAGCTGGTATGAGTATGCTGCCAAGAAAATCATCCAACGGGTCATGCGGGGGGAGAATGACACCGGGGTCGGGTGGTCTCCAGCCAGTAGTCCCAGTAGCGGCTTGTGGTCCATCACCATTTCGAAGTCCCTGCCATACAGGTATTCGTGGAACTGCTTAACCCCTGCCACTGTGGCCAGAGCTTCCCGGTCCAGTTGGCTATAGTTCCGTTCAGTGGTGGACAGCGTCCTTGAATAGAATGTGATGGGGGCT
Source organism: Natrix helvetica (assembly GCF_964273705.1). Classification (NCBI taxonomy): domain Eukaryota; kingdom Metazoa; phylum Chordata; class Lepidosauria; order Squamata; family Natricidae; genus Natrix; species Natrix helvetica. The sequence goes on along the minus strand of NC_138554.1, from coordinate 11,936,271 downwards.
TCCGTGCCGTTCGGCATCCGGTGGCTAAGGACAGTGCCAATTCCGAAGGGGGATGCGTCACAGCTCAGCACCAGTGGCAGGGTTTGACTGTATTGGACCAGGAAGGAATCTGCTGATAAAAGTCCCTTCACCGCGGCGAACGCCTTGGCTTCAGCTTTCCCCCACGTCCACTCCATGTTCTTCGCTAGCAGGTGGTGTAGTGGTTTAGCAACCATCGCTTTCTGCTTGAGGAACACACTATAAAAGTTAAGGAGTCCGAGGAATGCCTGGAGCTCAGTCTGATTTTTTGGAGTGGGGGCTTCCCTAATAGCCCTGATTTTCTGGTTGGTCGGGTGAATCCCGGAGCCATCAATCATGTAACCTAGGAACTCCACTCTGGGTACATTTATTTTGAACTTTTCCTTTTTTAAACGGAGGCCCTTAGATCGGATTCTGTCCAATACAGTGCGAACTCTTTTTAAAAGTTGCGCTTCGCTTTTAGCAGATACCAATATGTCGTCAAAATAGGGGACGACTCCTGGTATCCCCTGCAACAGTCATTCCATGATACTTTGGAACAGCCCCGGGGCGATACAAACTCCAAATTGTAGGTGGTTGCACTTGAACACCTCCCTGTGCGTTACAATGGTCTAGGCCTCCACGGTAATGGCAGCTGCTGGTACGCCTGTGCCAAGTCCAGTTTTGCAAATATTTTCCCCGGGCCGAGGGAATGCAACAGATGTTGGACTACCGGTATGGGGTATGCACTTTGCTGCAACCCCTTGTTGATTGTGCACTTGTAATTGGCACACAATCTGATAGACCTGTCAGGTTTGACCGGAGTCACTATTGGCGTTTCCCAGCGAGCATGATCGACTGGTTTGAGGATCCCCTGGCTCACCAGTTTGTCTATTTCTTTGTCAATTTTCGGTCGGAGGGTGAAAGGCACTCTCCTGGGTTTGAGCTGAACTGGGGCCACATTGGTGTCTAGGCTAAACGATAGGGGGTCCCCCTTGTACTCACCCAGACTGGAGGCAAAAATGTCCTTGAACTCCCTAAAAATGGTTTCTGTGGCATTCCCGGGGGCGGCAGTGGTCGGTGCTTGGCCTGCTTCGTCTAGGGCATTGACTTCGGCCACGACCATCCCTAGAGCTTGAAACCAGTCTAGTCCAAAAAGGCTCTGGAGGTGGTCCCGCACCACGATCCCTTGCAGCTTCTTGGTAATCTGCTTGTAGCGGACGGTGAACGTGCCTTCCCCCACGAGGGGAACCAGGTTTCCCTGATAATTGTGGAGGCAGACATAGGGGCTCTTTAGGTCGTCCTTCCACATCATGGGGATCGTCCGTTTCAGCACTGCCCATGAGATGATCGTGAGAGATGACCCGGTGTCTATCTCCATCTCGCAGGGGGCACCCTCGAGGAAGACTGTGACTTTCAGCTTCCTGGGGCGGCTGATTCAGATGTGCCTTACTGGGACTGGGATGTTTGGTTTCGGGTGATGGCTCTGGTGTTCATGGGCAGATGTGGTGAGGTTGGCCACTTGGTCGTCGGCTCTGACCATCAGGTGTGTCTCTGGCTGGTACGTTGTCTTTGGTTTGCCCCCTCCTCCGCTCTCTCGGGGTGGCTGCATGTTGGGGAACTCACTGTGGCACACTCTGGCGATGTGTCCCCTCCGCTCGCATCGCTGGCATGTCGCGTCCCAGAACCAGCAGGTTGCTCGTACATGATTGCCTCCACAGCTGACACAGGGGAGGCCGAGCAACTTGAATTTTCGTGCCGGCGCTGCGCGGTTACTGCACATGCGGTGGCTGCTCTCTTTGTCACATTCAGAGCTCTCCTGCTCGATGGTCTCACAGTGGATGCGGGCGCTCTTGGTTGCCTCAGCGGGTGCATGGAGGCGCTGGAGTTTCTCGACGGACTTCTGCGCTGACTCGGCTGCTCTTGCCTCGTCGAAAGTGACCTGGAGGGAGAGGTTGCTTCTCAGCAGCAGTCTTGCCTGTAGGCTCCGGTCTCGGACCCCCATGATGATCTGGTCCAAGATGACGTCGTCCAGCTCGCGGAACTCGCAATGGGCTGTGGCTTTCCAGAACGCAGCAATGTACTCGTTTATTGTCTCGCCGTCCATCTGGTTCATCATGTTGAAGTGATAGTGCCGAACGTACTTGGATGGCTTCAGAGCATAGTGCGTCTTCAACGTTTTCTGGAGGGTGGTCCAAGAGACAGCATGTAGCGGCATCAGCGCAGAGAGGTTTTTGGCGGTCTCTAGAACCTCGGGGCTGCAGTAACCCAGGAACAGGTTCTTTTTCCAGGGTTCCGGAACGCCATCAAGATCATTCGCCTCCAAGAAAATCTCGAACCATAGCAGATAAGCGTCCCAGTCATCCGATGCTGGGTTGAACGGAGGTGGTTGGGCATAGGTGGCCATCGTGACTCTCTATGGGTACGTAATGGCTGGTTGATGCCTTCCTGCGCTCCAGGTGGAATCATTGCCTTATAACCGAGCTCTTTATTAGTGAGTTTTGCTCTTTTGTCTGCCTAATTGTCTTCCAATCCCACCTTCGTCTCCAGTGTTAGATTGGGTAATGAAAGGCACAAAAGGCTAAAGATAACAACAGCTCTTTAATTGGTCAAGTACAGGCATTCACTGAGTGAGAAGTCTGGCAGCTCCCTTTTTAAAGGGGAGCTGTCCAGTGCTTCAGCCAATCAGGCCTCTCTCTGTTCCCGCCTGAAAAGGGAGGACATGACTGGAAACTACTATTGTCCTTGCAACAACTAGAGGGGGGAGTATCTAACAGGTTTTGCACTCATTAATCTTGCTGCAGTATTCTAAATCTATAGTTGCTATGAAGAACCATGAAACTCCGGATCTTTACCCAGGCTTTTGTTGAGAGCTGCTGAGAACAGTCATTGTGTAATTAATGTGAGCCACCCATGGTCAGGCACTCTCTTTTTGTAAGTTAGATGACATAAAGATGTGAAATGTATGTTTACTTTAGTTCAGGGGTCCTCAAACTACGGCCCGCAGGCCAGATATGGCCCACCAAAGCCATTAATCTGGCCCACATGGCACCATGAGGTTGTCCCACCCACATCACCCCATCTACCTGCCAGCCCCCACCCTCCTTCTGGAGGACAAAGATGGGAGGAGGCCTCTGGAGACCTCTGGGCCTCTAGCTGTTTTACAGCTGATTTTAAAATGTTTCTTCTTCCTCAATTTCATGTGAAGTTATTTAGGAAGCAGGCACAAAGTTTTCCTTTATTTCATTTATTCATACATTAATAGAACACTTCTTTCTGAATACTCTTCTACCCTCATTTGTATGGACTGGCTAGTTCTCTAAAGATAGTATTCTTTACCTTTATGATTTGTGATCCTATTTTCTGGACATGGAAGGCACTTGTAGCAACAATATGGGTTGTCACCTCCTACAGCTTGAATACATCAGAAGTCTCTAAGCACAAAAGGGCCTTCACTAAGACACAATGTCACACCCTCCCTCAGCCATCCTAGTAGAATAATATAGGAAGATTCCCTCCTTGGAGTAGCAATATCCTTGTAACTCTGGACACATGGGTTTCTCTAGTGTCTATGTTACAGACCCATTAACCCTACCATTATTACAATATTCAGGACCTACAGGACAGATACCTACTTACCTGTTGATGTTTTTTCAGATATTAAATCTGCCACAAGCATTGATAGTTTCTTTTTTGAAACCAGGATTACTTAAAATTTGTTGGATGATCACTTCTCGCTTGTTTTTGGGATTCATACCCATAAAGTAAACTCAAGGTCCCCCTAATTTCCCACATTAAAGATTTCATTTGAGAAGTAAAACCTACCTATCTACTTACCTCCTTCCTTCCTTCCTTCCTTCCTTCCTTCCTTCCTTCCTTCCTATCACCCATCTCCTCCCACTTATGACTGCATGACTGTAACTTTGTTGGTTGTATTCTTACAATTTATATTGAAAATTTATATTGATTGTTTCCTGATTGTTTATTTGTATCCTATGACTATCATTAGGTGTTGTATCTTAAGATTCTTGATGAATGTATCTTGTCTTTTTATGTACACTGAGAGCATATGCACCAAAGATAAATTAGTTGTGTGTCCAATCACACTGGGCCAATAAATTGTTCTATTCTATTCCATTCCATTCTATTCTGTTCCATTCTATTGCTACCCAACTCCAAACTTCTCAGATATTTTTATAAGAATTAAAAATACATAATTTAAAGAAAGAAGACTACCCAAACAAAACCATCTAAATAGAATTGAAAAAAAAACAGGGAACAGAGTCAACTATTAAAATTCCAGAGGACTTAAAGTATGGGAGATGTACTTATCACACTTTTTAAATATTCAAAATGGGGACTGAACTATCTGTACCTGGTTAAGTCTTGTGGGCCATATAATGAAATCCTCCTGGATGTTGAGTGACTTGGAAGGAAAAGAATTTGTCTCTACCAATCCAACTTTGACTTTCGTAAATGCATTATTTGAGTATGTGACCCAGTTGAAAATATCAAATCCGGACGTTATATGTCCATTGTCATCAAAGGAGATATTTTCTTCAGCACTGTTTTTAAAGAAAGTACCTCTCAGAAACTTGTGAAGCTAAATTGGGCAGAAGATTGAGACAAAAGAATGCTACGAGACAACACACATAATAGTCCTAATGCTGTTGAAACACATGAGTAATGATCTAAGCAGAATTCCCAAAGTGGTCAAAATAGACACACACACACACAAGCATTGATTGGATTATGTATTGCTATCGTTGTTACTCATATTTGACTGATGGCTTGATCAATGCCATCAAGTCATTTTTACTCCTCGCAATTTCATAGGTTTTCTTCATAATAATAATAATAATAATAATCTATCTATGTTAGATAAATATTTATTAAATTATTTTTTATAATGAATGTTTGTGGATTGATGAAAATTCTAAGGTTTATGAAGTTGAACTTTTCAAGATGAAGTAAAGTATTTTGGGTCCCCTGATCTGCAGAGTCCACACGTTAAACATGCTTGAGGTGGATTTGCACAGACAGGAGGAGGAGGAGAAGGAGGAGGGAAGAGAATGAGGAGGAGGAGGAGGAGGAGGAGGAGGAGGAGGAGGAGGAGGAGGAGGAGGAGGAGGAGGAGGAGAAGAGGGAGAAGGAGAAGACAGCACATCTATTCAGACAGCATGGTGACACCAACTGAGAAGCCGGGATGACATATTTGAGAAAGTAAATCACTTTATTGTAGCAAAATATGCCATTTTGTAAGAAATGTTTGGCATTTTACATATTTCATCTATTGACATTCCAAATGTGGATAGAAAGACAGAGACAGAGAGAGAGAGAAAGAGAGAGAGACAGAGACAGAGACAGACAGAGAAGAGAAATTTTAAATTCTCAAATTGATATAAGGCTATGCTGATGAACTTCCCCATAAAGATCAAATAGAGCAACTAATAAGTGATGAATTATCATGGTTAGTTTACTGTCAACTTAAATAGAAATGCAGGAGGTTCATCAATATAGCTTTATGTATCAATTTTGAGAATTTAATCTGTAAAATGTATAGATCATTATTTCAATTAGAAAAAGAGAACCACCCCATCATTTCAATACAGGTTGGCATATTGAACTTGGAAATTTCATTCAGGAGACAAATTGGCAGAAATTATCTAACATTTAATGTGAGAACAGCAGTGGAAAATTATATACCGCTAGAACGTGATTCCAGACAGATTAGGACATAATTATATTAAAAATATTTCTTCTAAAACTTGAACAGGGTTTCAAAAAAGGTGATTTGTGGTGATCATGTGGTAAAGTTATACTCTTATGGATAACAGAGTTGGATGGGACCTTGAAGGTCTTCTAGTCCAATGCCCTGCTTAGGCAGGAAACCCTACATCACTTCAGACAAATGGATATCCAACATCTTCTTAAAAACGTCCATGTTGGAGCATTTACAACTTCTGGAGGCAAGCTGTTCCACTGATTATATGTTCTAACTGTCTTTGTTCTAACCTTTTGATAAAAAAAGTTATGTCTTGTACTACACATGCCCAAGATGGTGTCCTGTCATGTTTGAGGAGAGCTTTGAGGAGATGGTTGTCCTTCTTGGGGCTTGCAGGGGTACCCTATTCCATTGTTGGTTCCAGGTCCAGCTATGAGAACTTCCTGGGATCTCGGGGATACCCTTGAGCTGCGATGTCCTGCCTTATAGCCGGAACATTGTGAGTGAAATGGGGCAGTTAGTGGTGAAAGGAGAAAGGAGAGCGCCGGTGGCTGCCAGCGTGGGTGTGGTCAGCAGCTGCAGTGGGACGCCCGGCCTGGGGTCTCTGCAGCCGGCGTGGATATGGTCTAGCTGACAGCAGCCTGAAGATGGCAAGTGAGAAAATCTCAATCCTACACGGGAAAAGACCTGAATACAACAAAACCAGCACATATATATATATATAGTATAGATCTATTTCAAGCAATTTAGCTCTCATCAGCTAGCCATACCCTTACTGGGATGAGAACCTGGGCTGTATTACATATTAGGCAGATGTATTAGCCTCTACGCCACAGGCTCTCCTCCTTATCAGCTGAGCCAGGGAAATACGTATTTGTGTTAAAACCCCTGGTATGCCCAAATACGGGAGGGAGCTCACTACTCCCCCTTTCTGTCCTTCGGCTCATTACAGAAAACCATCCAGGCAGAAAACCATATTTTTTTATTTTTAATTAGTGGCTAATACATCTGCTTAATATGTAATACAGCCCAGGTTCTAATCCCAGTAAGGGTATGGCTAGCTGATGAGAGCTAAATAGCTTGAAATAGATCTATACTAGTCTCCCTTTATTTATTTATCAGCACAAATACAACACAAACAAAGGCAACATTAAAAATAAAAAAATATGGTTTTCTGCCTGAATGGTCTTCTGTAATGAGCTGAAGGACAGAAAGGGGGACTAGTGAGCTCCCTCCCATATTTGGGCATACCAGGGGTTGTAACACAAATACACACACACACACACACACACACACACAGACACACACACACACACACACACATATGGATGTTTGTCATGTGAAGACATACTTGAGAATTTGGTCTTCCAATGTCACCCACAATATTATGGTGAATATCACATTTGTAGTTTGGGATGAACTGATCCCGTGTGGATAGAAGTTCCATAGAAGCAAGATAGGTCCATCTAGCAAGGGAATGGCTGTTTAAAATGTGGAAACCCAAACTGACATTGGGTAAGAGTTGGTTATTTTCATTGATTTCCTTCATAGCAAATGCCAAGGCCAGGATATGTTGATAATTCTGAATCAACATCCTATATTAAAATAAATAGTTTAAGGCTAGATGTATTTTCTAGATGGTAATGCTCATTCCATCTAGACATGTTGCTATACAAAATAATCAGTGGAAAACAAAGCATTTCGAGTCTACTGCATGGAACAACTTTTGAATGTTATGAAAATATTTTCACACAAAATATTTCCAAAATATTTCATTCTTACAGGTACAGGTGTTCCGTTTTATATAAAATATTGAAGATACTATATTTAGTGGCAGTACTGTGGCTATCTACCTATCATGCTCTTATCCAAGATGATTCATGTACTTAACACTCTTCATTTTTTTTTTGTAAAAAGTTTTATTGGTTTTAAAAACATTTATAGGGAAAAGGTAACAGGGTACATAGAAAAATTTAGTAACTCCCATGTTGGCAGTAGAAATCCCCCCAAATCTCACACTTTTACAATTTTAAAAATAACATGTAAAGGATAGCATAAACAGAATTCTTACTTTATGTCAACAACATGTTCAATCATCTCTTTCTTTATCACTTTCTAGTATATGAACAATTACAATAATATTTCAGATATTTTTATTTTTGTGACCTGAGCCTTTTCGATATTGCTTCCTCCTCTCTGCTCCCGTTGGAGCCGTGCCCCCCCTCCATATCTTGTGCATTGCTGTTTTTCCCCCCACCTCTGCTATCTTCGTCCTCTGGGAGGGAAAGATGTTTTTTTAATAAAAGCCTCTGCCTCGTCCACTGTCTTAATTCTTACTCGACTTCCCTCCCAGAAAATCAACATTCCTTCTGGCAATAACCATCTGAACCAAATTCCTCTATTATATAGTTTCTTTGATAAGGAAGCATACTTCCTCCTTTTTTCTCTGATCTTTTTTGGAATTTCCTTTAGAATGGTAATTTCTTTGTCTTGGTATTTTAAAGGTCCCTCCCTTTGGGCCCCTAGTACCTCATCTCTCGTGGTCCTCCTGAGAAATTTAATGTGTACCTCTCTTGGAACATTATGAATTCTGGTATATGCTGAATTGATTCTATAGACCAGGTCCATATCCCACCACATCTGCTCTTTGTTTCTCTTAAGGTATTCTGCTAAGATTGTGCTCATATTATCTTTAAGATCATCATTTTCTGTCTCTGGTAGGTTCTGGAACCTGAGAAAAAAAGACATTCTTTCCAATTCTATTTTGGCCAAAAAAAATTCCAGTTCTAGATTTCCCTTTTGGACCTCCTTAACCCTTTCTTCCATCCCAGCTGCGCTTTCCTCAAGTACTACAATTCTCTGTTTATTCTCTGCGGTGTTATGTTGTACCCCTCTGAGTTCATTTTTGTGGTCTGCCACTTTCTTCCTCAGTTCGTTTTGACCTCTCATAATTTCCTGAAACATTTGGTTGACCGATAGTTCTTTGAACTCTCTCCAGCAACTTCTGTTTGAAGCAATGAAGTAATATTCGGCTGCTGGGTACTTGGACTGGAAGCCGCTGAAGCCGGGGCCGAAAGTGACTTGCCCATTGAGGGTTTCTTAGGTTCCATTGTCTAAGTTCAGAGATGGTAAATCTTATGTAAAGAAAATGGCGGCACCAGGGCGCGCAGCTGGGCTGGTCCAGGGCAACAGGCAAATCCGAAAGTAACAGTCTTTATTGAAAGACATGACAACATAACAGCATGACAACATGAACTAAAGACAGAAATAGCAATAGCACTTAGACTTATATACTGATCTACATGCTTTACAGCCCTCTCGAAGCAGTTTACAGGATCAGCATATTTCTCCCAACAATCTGGGTCTTTGTTTTACCCACCTCAGAAGAATGGAAGCTGAGTCAACCTTAAGCCTGGTGAGATTTGAACTGCCAAATTGTAGGCAGATGTCAGTCAGCAGAAGTAGCCTGCAGTACTGCACTCTAACCACTGCACCACCACAACTCTTTCTTTTTTACAAGTTTTTAACCACACACCTGAACAATCAACCTCAACCTTGCCATATAAAATGTATGTGATGAAGGACAGTCTGGTGTTTTTGTACTTCTATTTGACTGAAAGACGTGGATGAAAATCTTGCCTTGTCCATCTGTCTGTCTCTTTCTCTCTCCTTCTGTATTTGTCATGCTTTAATTGAGTTTAATAAGCTTTGAAATTATTGCTACTAATATTATAATTAAATAGTTTTTTTTTTCTCCAGTTACTGTATTCCTGCTTTGCACTTCTTCACAGCTATTATAGTTCCATCTTTAATCAACTTGGGAACTCCTCCCCCAAAGTTCAAGAAATGAAAGTATAAGGACTTAAGCAGAGACTTGAATTTAAGTTTGAAAAGACTCCTTATAATGTAAACGTAAGATAACATGATAAAATAATGTTATTTTATATTTTTATTTTATAATAACAATGAAGTTGAGACTCTAGAAAGAGTGCAGAGAAGAGCAACAAAATGATTCGGGGGCTGGAGGCTAAAGCGTTTGAATAATGGTTACATCTATGACTAATCTAATAAAATGAATGACTTGGGGTGACTTGATATAATTGTTCCAATATTTGAGGGGCTCCTACAATGAGGAGGAGGTCAAACTATTTTCCAAAGACCAAAAGGCAAGAAAAGAAACAATGGTTGGAAAAATAACCAATGAAAGAAGCAACCTAGAACTAAGGAGAACTAGCTTGCTTCAGAAGTTGTAGGCGCTCCATCACTGAAGGCCTTCAAAAAGAGACTGGACAACTATTTGTCTGAAATGGTACAAGGTCTCCTGTTTGAGCAGAAGTTTGGACTAGAATACTTCCAAGGTCCCTTCTATGTTTTACATTGTTTCCTTCCCCTTTCTGTCCCAAATTATTGATTTAAGTACCGCTTCCCAGAATCACTTTAATAATTGGAGACATTTACCAGATAGCATGCATTTCATATATAAAACTTACTTACACAATGTCATCAAAACATTCCTCTGAAGGATGCTTCTGAAAACTGATTGGATTCAGAAAAATGTAGATCTGAGACAAAATTCCTGCAATGATAAAATTGCCTGGCTAATAATACTTGTGGAGAATTGAAAGAGGTTCACCAACAGAACACTTAGCAATGGAAACCTTACTTGAGGTATAGGACAGAGTTCCTATCACTATCATCAATGTCACAAATAACATACTTTGTCTGAGAGATTTCCTGCCTTTTCCTAATTTTTTTGGTCCTATGTTCACATTTGAATATTGGTATTAAAAAGGCAACGTTTATGTGATTTAAGCCAGAACTCTTCAATATTGGCCCCAGTTACCTTGGTGGAGTAATCCTACCTGTATCTAGTATCACCTCTGTGTGAGACATAAATTATTAGTATAGCTAACTGTTCTGACCCCCCTCTTCCCCCACAATCACAGACACACTCCGAGCCAAAGATACTTCACAAGGTTTATTGCACAGACAGATAGATCCTTGGCAGCAATCCAACACAACTCGACCTTCAGAACCCTCCGGCACTGACACGCAATAGCAGCTATCCAGCCTGCCACGCTCACAAGACTGTACTCCCACAATAGTTCCTGCGTTGACTTCTGCAAAGGGCGTGTGCACAAGCAGTCCTTTTATAGTTTGGAGAGGAGTCTAATTATCAGCAGCTGAGAGCAATTACCTCCTGTAACTGTGCAATTTCTCCTTACGCCTGTTAGCGTGCCGGTAACGAGAATCTAATAACTCCCTGCTGATGTCTGACTCACTGTCCCGTGACTCCTCCCCACTACTCTAAGGCATGACATCAAGAGCCCTTCCTTTGGCCTTCACCACTTCTCCATGCCTCAGGCGCCTCCTAGTGGTCAACCAGCCTCTCTGATCCCTGCTCGGAGTCAGAACCCTGCCCAGGGTCCTCCACATCCTCCAGAGCCGACTCATAGGGACCCTCGCTGTCGGAGTCTGATGGCAGCTCCAATGGCTCCTGCTGGGCCACAACAGCTAACTATTGAATTGTCCTAGTACAAATAGGGAATATTTGTAGGCCAGTAAGAGATAACATTAGTTTTCTATATTTCATAATTATGGAGGGATGGAGAAACAATTACCAACCTGGAATTCTAAAATTTAAAATAACTCAAAATTTCAGCCAGTTTATGTTTCTCACAACTCAGCTGGCATTTTCCCAAACTTTACTGAAATAATAATAGAGAGAGGTCTATAATTACCCATATAAAGTTAAATCCTGAAATTAATCAATACATCATAAAAATACATTTACCATAAATCATAAGATACAACACTTTGTGATAGTCATAGTATACTCAATGAGCAATCAACATAAATCATAGCAGGAATCTAAATAACACAATATAAATCATAAAGATACAAGTACAAAGTTATGGTAATAAGTAGAAAAGAAGATAGTAATAGGAAAATGAGAAGAAAAATAGTAATACAACCTTACTAAATAGTTTGACGGTGTTGGGGGAATTAGTTGTACATTCTTCGACATTCCAGGGTGAAGTACTTCTAGAGGTTGAGTGAATATAATAGTATTCAAGGAAGATTCTTCTTATGTATGTATGTATTTCTTTGTTTGTTTGTTTATATTTCACACTCCTTCACTTCCCATTTCCCTCAGAGACACGCTCTGAGTGGTATACAATTTAATCAATTAAAATAAGCATTAAAAATAGAATAACTTAAGTTTTGTTTTTTAAACCAAAGTATTAAGTATTTTAAAAAGTATTATGTATGAAGCAAAATTGCTGGGAAAAATAACCTCAACTGGTGCATTTCTATCCTCCCCCCCCCCCCAGTGGTGTTTTCATTTGTTTTCTTCTGTGCATATAAAGTCTTACTCCTCTATTTTATTTTACTTCCAAAGGTTCATAATCATGCAGCAGTGTCTATTGCAATACGATAAATATGTTTCCTTCTGATATTTTTCAAAGTACTGTTGCAAAGAATGATACTGATTACTGATTAAGGGTAGTTATTGTCCCTTCTTCTACAAACCTTAAGGGAATTCCAGCAGTCACTTAAAAATGATCACCCCTGATTAAGATCTTGCATTCTATTAATATCTGCTTAGAAATATAGAAGTGCATGTAGATAGGATTAGTAGTTCATCTATGATACTTGCTATCGAAAACTTTTAAAAAAATCAATTGTCTTAAGTTTAGATAATACTGATGAATGGCCAGCTACTCAGTTGAATGATTGCATGTTTGATGTCTATAATGACTACATGTTATATTCAGAAATAAAGATGTGTAGGTAGGTAGGATTAAGTATTTCATCTGTGACACTTCATTTTCTTGACATTAGATAAAATTCATTATCTTAATTTTAGATACAGTTAATGAGTGGTCCTTCGGAGCTACTGTTTGATGTCTATAATGACTACGTATTAGCAAATAATTGGTTATATTCAGAACATTGGTTTTACTTTTTTTCCAACTATGATGAGCATTTCTCCTCCCTACACTTGCAAACTTAGTAGTCCTCTTCCAATTGTTCATAAATACTATCAGCCTGGAGATTTAACCATTGCTGCTATTTTTTACCAGGTTCTCTTTTTTACAAATGAGATCACCTTTCACAGCCGTCCTAAAAATGAAGTCCTTGATCAGTACATGTAAGTATCCGACTACTACAACTACTACTCATACCACAACCTCATCTTTCCCCTCATAGACCCTAAATGTATTTTCTTTCACCTTTATGCTTAAATATATTGGTTGCTAGTCAGTTGATATGACCAGTTCCAGTGACCATACTTAGTCATTTTTTATTTCAGAGCTGCCCTAACATTGATGTTGAAATTGAGATGAATATTATTAGTTTTAATTGTTAAGTATATTAATTTCATTCTCCTCAAGAAACTTTCTTCCTTCAACAAAGTCCCTAGTTGAAAGTAAAAAAAGAAATATTGCAGAAGCTCTCTGTTTAACCTTGATGAGTTTTTCTTCTTTACCTTAGGTCTAGGGTGTAAAATAGAACTGGCTTCCTTCCCATAGAAAATACAGATAATACTGTAGCTAATACTTATGGATTTTTTTCTCCTCAAGAAACTGACTAATCTAAATATTACATATATCCTCTGTTTAATCTTGGGCTTATTCGTGTTTCGTTTCATAAGATATAAAAGAGAAACTGTTTAAATTATACATTTAGGTGTAAACTGGCTTACTTCTCTCAGAAACTACAGATAGGAAATAGATTATATAATCAGATAGAAACATAGAAAAAGGATGTTTTTATCCCCAGCATGTTTAAACTCAGTAAAATGGTGTTTGATGCACTACCTCCTCTCAAAGTTGTTTTCAAGGTTCTTCTAATCTTTCTGTGAAGTTAATACTTTTTAACAATAGTTTTGAACTTCTTTCCTGTCTGTTAGAGATTATGTTGCCATGTTTTTATGTTTTAATTAATATTGAGAATACTACTTTCTAGAACCTTATTCACACTCTTTAATATATTTAAAGATTTCAATCAAGTCATGCCTTTCCTTCTGTCCTCTAGGCTGAACATATTCAGTTCCTCTTCAGATCCTTATATGTTTTGTCCCTAAAGCATGGCACCATTTTTGTTGCCTATTTCTTCACGCACTCAATCTTATCAATATCTTTTTTTTTAACTGAAATCTCCAGAACTGTAAACAGTATTTCAAATGGAGTCTGAGTAAATGCTACCTTAACTCAATGTTAAGTAGCTGTAGAAAGTTATGTGCTTTCTAGTTGTTGTGATCTAGGGCTATTATTTGGTAATGTCCAAATTCCAGTTGTCCAGAACAAACAAAAGCACTTAAAGCATATGTATGTATCTAACAGCTGTCCAATTTTGAAACAGAAATATATTGACATAGTTTATATCTTTCCCTGAAGGTTCATCACTCATAATTACCAGCACACATTGGCTCTGGCATTTGCTGTAAAGGAGATCAATGAATATTCTGGGATTTTATCCAATGTTAGCTTTGGTTTCCATATCGCTACTGCTAATGATGTGGTGAGTACAACTTACCATTTAGCAATGGAATTTCTATCTACAAAAGATGACTTTATACCCAACTACAAATGCAATGACAAGACCAACACAGTAGCTGTCATTGGAGGACCCCGCATTAACATCTGTCTCAACATAGCAATCTCTCTGTGCAACTACAAATTTCCCCAGGTGAGACAAAAAATGAATCAATATGAGAGGTTCACCCGGTATTTATTATATTCAAAAGATGGGTCACTGAAATGAAAGTTTGAGCAAAACCACAAGTAAGATTATCTTGAAAGGGCTGCTCCTTTTTGCTTGATGATCAAAGTTGCAGATGTCATGTAAAAAAAGTTTTTATTTTGGAAGAGATCCTTCATTTTTATGCTATTCTGACTTTCTCCATTTAGATCACATATGGAACAGCTCCATTCATGACTGCTGAAACAGCAATGTTTGTCAAATGGATGTTCCCAGAGGAAACCCATCAATTTAAAGGAATACTGCACTTATTGTTGCATTTTGGATGGACCTGGGCTGGATTAGTGTCTTTGCATGAGGACTATAGGGACAGGTTCATTCAAAAGAGACTTTCCATGTTTTCAGAGAGAGGAATCTGCTTTGACTTTATAGAATGTATTCCACCAATGGTGTATGGTAATGCAGCTGCTGAGTGGATGGAAGACACAGGTAAAATATTCAAGGTGATCATGGAAAGTACAGCCATTGCAGTTGTCTTAAGTGCTGAAATTACAGGCTTGGTACCTTTGAGAGTAATGATCTATTTTTTCAATTATGATAATATTCCGAAGGAGAGAACTGCTAAAATTTGGATCATGACAGCCCAGATGGAATTTACCTCCATTCTATTGCAAAGAGCATTGCCCATTGATTTTCTCCATGGTGCTCTTTCCTTTGCAATTCATTCAAAGGAGCCCACTGGATTCCAACAATTCATACAGAAGAGAACCCCAAATTTAGAAAAAGAAGATCGGTGTATACGGGATTTCTGGAAAGATGCATTTGAATGTTCATTCTCCAGTCATGTTACAGATGGGAATGCTGAAAGGATCTGTACTGGAGAAGAAAAGCTAGAGTCTCTTCCTAATTCTGTCTTTGAGACCACCATGAATGCACATAGTTACAGTGTCTACAATGCAGTCTATGCTGTAGCACATGCTCTGAAGGCCATGCACTCTTCGAAACTCAAATGGAGAGGAAAAATGAATGAGAGGAGATGGAAGTTCTTCCTTCGATCACCTTGGCAAGTAAGGTTGGCTAATACAAAATTTTGGGAAATCATTAAGTACCAGAATAGGAGACCAGTTTTGTGTTTTGTTGTGTGCTGTTTTAACAGTTAGAACACTTTATAAATAGTTTTGAAAGCTACATAGAAGTACTTGATATTTTCATATGAAAGAAAATAAAAAACTGAATATAAATCTAAGGCTTATATAGAGACTAAGAAATATACGGACTTCATTTTGTGTTTAAAATGGTATATAGTGGATCTTATTCAATACATTATGTTTGAAAATTTTATATGTAGCAACTTGGAAAACGCTACTGAATAGAATTATTATTCCCCACCAGCTGAATTTTAAAGAACGTTAAGATTCAAATGTGCAAAGGGTACGTTTTCATAAGGCAACTTATGCTTTTCCCTGAATTTTTTCCAATTCATTCAGAACTCAAGTTTTGTTTTGTTTTTTGAAAAAGTATCTTTGTGACAACTATGAATTCTTGATTTTCTGTTGGAATTCTCATCTGACAATTTTCAGCTAATAGTTGAAAATGCATTTGATAAAATTGTATATTTTTAAACCAGTTTGAAATAGTGTGGACCGAGGCAAAATGGAACAGCTTACCTTTTCTTTAAGACTAGGCCAAATTGAGAGAAACAAATTGAAATTTTCCCATGCCCTTCAAAGATTCCTGATAACTTTCCTATTTCTTTCCTCTTTTTTGTCATCTTCCTTTAGCTCCACCATTTTTTGCAACAAGTCTCCTTTAACAACAGTGCTGGAGAACAGGTTTCTTTTGGCCCCAATGGGGAAATAGAAACTGGACTTGATATTTTCAATTGGGTCACATTTCCAAACAAGTCTTTTCTGAAAATCCAAATTGGGAAGATTGACCCCATGGCTCCCCCAGACAAGCTGCTCTCCATTTCTGGCAAGAAAGCCATTTGGCCTCTCATGCATAACCAGGTTTGTTACATTTTTCTCTTTGTTTGAAATTGTTAGTCACAGATTGATGGAGTAAATCAGAGGTGTCAAACTGGCAGCCCATAGGTTAGATGAATCATGTGCAGGCAATGCTCATCCCAGCTCCACAAAGGGGAAAATATGATATATCACATAATGGAAACATAATGCCGCAAGCTTGATACCCATGGAATTATTGATTAAACAATCACAATCTCAGCAACATTTGGAGTAAGCAAGCAGTTAGCAGTCTGGATATTATTCATTGAACTTACAATGATACGGAAAGCTGCCAGCATGGCAGTGGAAGATTGGACCACGAGATGGAGTTGTGGATGTAGGGGCAGGATCTTGAACTTTCAACTAGGTGGGAAAATCTGGAAACTTTGGAATGCCAAAAGGAGTGAGTGGGTATTTTTTTTTACTTTGGATGTGATAGGAAGACAAACTTCTAAAGTCAAAGAGGTGTGTGTTGGGGGGATGTCATTCATGCTTTTTGAGTTTGTTTGCTTTCTTGCAAACATTTCATTACTCAAACTAGATAATATCACCATCATTGTGGTACCAAGTTCAGAGAGCAATCCTATTTTAAACCAGAGTTCCAAATGTTCTCCTTTACTGGAATCAAAGAGGTAGTTTAAGATGTGTATATCCACAATATTTCTCTAGTTCGAATGATAAGCTATCTTAGTATACAGGATGTCTTTCTAAATGCATTTGCAAAACACTTTAGAGGTTTATGCATTTTGTCCTATGTAAAACAGAATGATTTTTTTAAAAAAAATTCTAATCTCATGATTTCAACACTTTAGAATTGACTTTTTAATAATCTTCTGAAATAGGGGATGGTTGATCAAATTTTTTGATTAGAAAATATATCATATCTACATGTATAGCTGTCTGGAAACCCCCAACAACACTTTGCATGAAAAAAAAATACATTTGTGATCTGTAGTTATAATGATGACTTTGTAATAAATCTTGTATTGCTGAAAAAATAAATAAATTGGGAGCTCCTCTCTTTTTTGATTATTTTTTAAAACCATTGTTGTTTCCTTAAGGTTTTCATCATATTATTTATTCTGTTTTAGTTCATTAGCTTCTATACTTTTAATACAATGATTTTTTTTATAAAAAAAGAACAAGAAGAGTTTAAATATATAGATTTCTGCTGAAGAGTTTAACTGTCTATCTAGCTACCTAGTTATTTTGCTAATCCAAGTGGAGAAATATCAAGGCATCATCCAGACTTTAAATGGCTTTCATCTGATTATTGAAATAGCCTGTAGAAACTCTGTTATTGGAATATATTTATTTTTTAAAAACATTGTTTAATTTTGTTTAATAAATTTTTTCCCACACATCTTGCCTCCATGCAACTCTGGGTGGCTTACTATATTAAACTAAAACCATAAATATATGTATAAATATGTACAATCATATTAAATATTTTGAATTTATCTCAAAATGTATTATAATATATGATTTTTAAAAATTGCTATTTATCTATCTCTTTCATCTATCTATCTTTCATCTACCTATCTATCATCTGTCTATCATCTATCTATCTATCTATCTATCTATCTATCTATCTATCTATCTATCTATCCATCCATCCATCCATCCATCCATCCATCCATCCATCCATCCATCCATTCCTCTATGGTAATTAAAATGCAGCACCATTCCCACTAAGATGGCAGATTAGTTATAAAATTCATTAAAGGGGAAGAGTATGCATGTATTTTTTAAAAAAAATAAAATATAAACTAATCAGTGAAATCAGCCTCTGGTAGTCAGCCTCTGCTTCGCTATTTCCTTTTGGCTGCCATTGAAACGGGGAGGGGGGCTTCTTATTTTGGAGGGAACATCTACTGCACATGCTGTTAACTGGTGCTTCGTGTTGGTCAAGGCCAACCGTCCTGCATACCAACCTGATGATGCTCCTTGAAGATGAAACTCACATGACACCTGAGGGATTTGCAAATTGGACAGTGGGATGAGGGTTACCAGGGGGAGGGGGTTGGTAACATATTGATATGCATGATTTCACGTGCTTTTGCCTCAGATCTTGCTTTGCATAGCTGCTATCTTTTCATAACCAGTATAATTTATTTATTTATTTATTTATTTGATTTGTTAGCCGCTCCCTCTCCACAAGGGACTCGGGGCGGCGTACAATAAATAAAAGTGCACACACACACACACACACACACACACACACACACACACACACACACACACATATATATATATATATATATATATATATATATATATATATATATAATTACATGGAGGAGGTAACAACCATTACAATACATAAAATAATAATAATGAAATTATTATTAGTACTCTTAATTTTGCAAAATGGAATTAAGTGGTTTCTTTCTTGGTTGCTGAGGGAGGCCGGCTTAACATTAAGCAAGATCTCACTTTTGCACTCATCCCAGAGCTAAAACCTTCCAAGGGGAGTTAAATAAAACCAAAACCTTCAAAGGAAAGTCCAACCCAGGCAGTGACCAGGAGGAGGACATGGGGGCCGTTGGGTCCTCATGTCCCTTGGAGATGCAGCGGATGGTGGATCTGAATTTGGAGGAATGGTCCATCCACCACAGGTGGTCATTGGGAGTGGGACAGAAGTATGACCGTAAGGACGCCAACGAGGACAACCTTATGATGTCACAGCCTATGAAACTCTTTCAAGAGGCTTGGGAGGGCAACATTTACGCAAGAGTGGTCCCGAAAGAGAAGCAGATCTTCCAGATCAAAGGAGAGAACTGCAGAAGTCCTGTTCTGCCCAAGGTGGCCCCTGGGGCCAAACTGTGGAGCTCCTCAGAACGGGGAAGCAGCAGGAGCCGCGAGAGCACTTCCAAGAGGAGGAAGCCCCCCCCTGCAAATGCCGGTTGGCAAAAGTTCTTCCGCTTGGTGTGAAATTTGGAGGTGACCCAAAGGAACTAGGATTTTTCCTGGTCCAGGATGGGAATTACATTCAACAGTTCAGAGAGGATCTCCTCTCAGAAGAAGCCAAGGTAAGAGTTGTTACCATGGCACTGGAGAAAAAGGCAGCGACATGGATGGTTGCCCTGCATAACGATGACTCCCCCCTGCTGAGAGACTATAAAAGGTTTATGACCATCCTGGGAAAATCCTTTGATGACCTGTTCATGGAGCGGACAGCCAGAACCAAAATGAAAACACTTATCCAGGGGAAGAACCCAGTGGCTAATTACATACAAGAGTTTCGTGAATTGTCCGTTTATATGCGGGATTGGTCGGAAGAAGCTTTAATGGACAGTTTTATGGATGGCTTAAACAAAGATATATACCAAAACTGTGTGAACCCCCCCCCCCTCCCCTGGTAACTTGCAATTGGCAGCAGATGTGGATATCGATCTAGCCAGAGATAAGTACTGCAAAAACAGTGAGAAAGAGAAAACTACCTCTCCCAACCCCCCAAAGGAACTCTGAAAAGAGGAAAAAGTTGATCTACAAGCAAGCCCCAGTCTACCACCTGCTTCCAATGTGGAAAGGAGGGGCACCGGCCAGCAAATTGCCACTCCAAGATTGGCCCAAAGACCCCTGCCATGGGGAGAGGAAGGCAGACAAACAACCTGGGAAAATGAGGGACACCACCATGAAAGGAGTGGAACCTGTTGCGCAATTCCCACCCATCCCAAGAGAAGAAGAACCGTGTTCCTCATTGGGAGAAAGTGAAACTGATTCCAATGATGACCATCTGGTAAGGTCCTGATCGGGCCCCATGACCATCCCAGTAGATCTTAAAGTGTCTTCTACTGGCACCCAAGCAGAAATGCTGGGCCTTTTAGACTCAGGATGCACACATTGCTTTGTTAGCTAGGAGGTGGTGGAAAAAATGGGCTTAAAACTGAGAACTTTGAAAGTCCCCATTGCTTTTTGCCAGCTAGATGGGTCTATAGCTGGGGGGTGGGCTCCTGCCCATTTTGTGACTGAACCTATAGACATGTGGATGGGAGACCACCAGGAAACATGAAGTTTCATTGTTGCAACAGGGATGGACCGGCCTCTCATACTGGGCTTACCCTGGTTATTTAAATGGAACCCACTCATCAAGTGGAGGAAAGGGTGGTTGCACATCTGATCCGCTAAACCCCCAGAGGGAGGAGGGAGGGTTTCCAACATTGCCAACGCTGAACCAAATCTAGCGGCCGTGGTACAGGAAAAAAGTGAGGGGGAGGAGAATATCCCAAAGGAATATTGGGACCTAAAGGACTTTTTTATTGAAAAATCCTCTGATAAATTACCCCACCACCACGCAATGGATTGCAGCATTGAGATCCTCCCAGGAGTAAAACTTCCAAAACCCCAGATTTACTCGATGATTCCACGTGAAATGGAGGAAGTACGGAAGTTTATTGACAGAAATTTGAAAAGGGGGTTTATTAAACCTGCTAGGCCACGTGTGGCCGCCCCTGTGTTGTTTAGAGAAAAGAAAGATGGCTCCTTTCATCTCTGTGTTAACTACAAGAATCTTAGTAGTGTGTGCATGGAAAATGTATACCCACTCCCTCTGATGAAGGATATGTTCGCCCAATTGGGTAAAGGGAAGATCTTCAAGAAATTGGACCTAAGAGAGGCCTACTACAGAGTAAGAATCAAAGAGGGAGATGAATGGAAAACTGCTTTCAACTGTCCACTTGGATGTTTTCAATTCAGAGTACTCCCGTTTGGCCTACAGGGGGCACCAGCTGTTTTCATGGAATTAATAAATGAAGCTTTACATGAACACCTGTACATAGGTGTGATGGTCTATCTTGACAACATTCTCATCTACAGAGAAACACGTGATGAACATGTGACTTTAGTGCGATCAGTACTCAAGAAACTTTATGCCAAATTGTCTAAACGTGAATTTCATCAAGAGAAGATCGATTACCTGGGCTACTGCATCTCCCACAATGGCATTGAGATGGACCCGGCAAAAGTCCAGGCTGTAACTGAGTGGACACCTCCTCACACCCGCAAACAATTACAAAGTTTTTGGGGAATTGCGAATTTTTATTGCCAATTTATTCCCACATTCTCCAGTATTGCTCTGCCCATTACAAATCTCCTAAAGTCAAAAGGGGAGGCCAAGCCCAGACCAGGTAAGCCTTTGAATTGGACTATGGAGTGTCAAGCCACTTTAGAAAAATTAAAGTGATTCTTTGCAGCTGAATCCATTTTGAAACACCCAGATATGGATGCACCATTTATCATTCAAGCTGATGCCAGTGATGTGGCGGTGGGGGCAGTGTTACTTCAACCAAATGCTAATGGAAAATTGCAGCCATGTGCTTACACCTCACATAAACTGACAGAGACGGAGAGAAGATGGGCTACATGTGAAAAGGAAGTTTTGCGGTCAGTTGGATTTGATGACCTGGCGACATTTTCTAGAAGGGGCAAAACACCCTTTTAAAGTATGGACTGATCATAAAATTTTTCAAGCATTGAAGACCCCACCTAAGCTATCTCCTAAACAGGTGTGTTGGGGGCAACATTTCAACCATTTCAACTTTACCCTCCAGTACATTCCGGGGGGAAAGAACTTCACAGCTGATGCCTTGTCTAGGCTTCCCAAGTACAACAGCTCTAAGCTGAGCGTGGTTCACCCAGTCATCCCAGCAAAAAGTCTAGCTGCCCTGGTGATTACTAGAAGCCAAGGCACTTCGAATTTAGATGTCACGACGGACCTCGTGTGCAAACTCAATGAATGCCTTGAGTCCGATGACTGGTTCAAGGAACATTCAAATGAATGTACTATAAAAAATGGACTGGCTTGGGTAGGGGCTAAATTGTATGTTCCTGCTAACCTAAAAACTATTGTTGTTCAACGGGCCCACGATTGAAGAATGGCAGGCCATTTTGGATTTGTAAAGACTTTACATCTGGTTAATAAGCAATTTTGGTGGCCTTCAATGAAAAAAGACATTGAAACCTACATAGCCAATTGTCCTGTTTGTGCTGCCGCAAAGTGACCACCAGGAAAACCCCAGGGCCTCTGTTTTGTTTGCTATGCTTGCTTGCAATCGGCTGCCATAGGAATGGGGGGGGGAGGGGAACAAGGCCAAATGTTCCGCATACCAACTTGATGAAGCTGTTTGGAGATGCACCCCACATGACACCTTAGGGAGTTGCAGATTGGACAATGGGTTGGGGAATTGGCGGGAGGGAGCTGGGTAATGTTTGATATGTATATCTTCCCCACTTTCTGGCTCAAATCTTGCTTTCTTTTAGCTGTTTTCACTGTTAAGTTGAGGTTTTCCTTTCTTAGATATTGAAAGAGGCATGCTTGACAGAAAGGATATGATGGAAAAATTCTTTCTTATCTGTTTCTATATTTATAACTATCTGCTTCTACATTTGTAACACAGCCATTTATCTATAATTCTATACAGATAAATTTTAAATTTATCATTTTTAAGGTATAGTAACTCCAATAGTGAGCTTACAGCAAGAAGATGCAATACCAATGCTTGGGTTAAATATGAACAGTTTGCATATGTAGAATTGAAGAAAATAATAATCTACCAAAAATAAGTTCTTTGTGTGAATTCTCATTTTATTTATGAGCAGACATTACCTCTTTCCATCTGTAACAAGAAGTGTCCTCTTGGCCATAGCAAAATGAAAGTGGAAGGAAAATTATCCTGTTGCTATGATTGTAAATTATGTCCAGAAGGGAAGATAGCTGACCAATTGGGTAAGTAATGGAATATATTAAATGTATCAATTATATTATAAATATAAAGAGAGGCTGAATTTTAATAAATATTAGATTCAGAATAGAACTTGGATTTTGGATGTCTTCCAGTCCAACTCTCTGCTCAAGCAGAAGACCCTACACTACTTTTTTGAATGCCATGCTGAAATCTATACTATATATACTATAGTCTCTACTATACTATCTCCATAGCATTTCGCTGGTCTACTATTTTAGTCATTTTGTCAAAGAATGAAATAATATTGGTTTGTCATGATCTATTTTTAACAAACCCATGCTGGCTTTTAGTTATAACTTTATTAGTTTCTAGATGTTTGCAGATTTGTTTTTTCCCCAGTATCTTCCCAGTTATCGACGTTAGGCTGATTGATTTGTAGTTCCCTGGGTCTGTATTATTTCCCCTTTTTTGAAGATGGGAACCACATCATGTTTTTTTCGAATACTAAGGTAATTCCTCAGTGTTCCAGGACTTTTGAAAGATATGGTACAATGGTTCTGAGATAACATCTGCCAGCTCCTTCAGAACTCTGGGATATAAACCATCAGGTCCCAGTAATATTTGTATTTGTCAAGACCAGATAATTGTTCTCCAGCCACTTTTTTACTTATTTTAATTTTTATTTCTAGCCTGTCTTTTTACAGTTAGGTTTTTGTTAGGTTCAGTTATAGTTTATTTCTGCATGAAGACCGAGCCAAAGAATGACTTAAGCAGCTCTGCTTTCTCTCTCCTGCCTGTTACTTCCTTGCCATCTTCCCTCTTTAATGGACCTACAGTTTCCATGACTTTTTTTTCATTTTATTTATATGTTGAAAGAAACTTTTTAAAAATTACCTTTGACTTTTGTTGCTAGTCTTTGTTCATTCTGAGTCTCAGCTTTCCTGACTTCATCCTTGCAGATTTCACCTTTATGCTGGGATTCTGCCTTAGTTATGTCCCTAATTTCCTTTTTTTTTCTTACCCCTTTTGTATCTCAGTTAATGAAAAAGATCTCTGTGCAACAATGCTGTTTATTCTTGGATTTCTTGTTTTTCATTTTCAGTGATATTGTGCTGCTGTGGGCTTTTATGATCATATTTTTCAGAGTTTCCCACACTGCTTGAGTTGTTTTCCCCATTAGGATTTTCATCTGTGGAATGTTTCACAGGCTCTCTCCAAGTTTGTTAAAATCAGCTCTTTTAAAGTTTAAGTTACTGGCTGTATTAGGTTCTATTGTTTGTGTTTGCATTATATTGAATTCCCATATGACATGGTCACTGTCACTGAAAGGTCTGGCAATTTCAACTCCCTCTCTCATTTCTTCTCTGTTAGTAAGAATTAGGTCTAGTATAACTTTTTCTCTAGTGCCCTCCTCTACTTTCAGATGGCAAAGTTGTCAGCTAGGTTGATAAGGAATCTGTTTGATCTTCCATTTGCTGAAGAGGTGGTCTCTCAGCTGATATCAGGGTAATTATAGTGTCCCATTAATACAATGGTATATTCCCTACATACCTTTGTTAGTTCTTTAGCAAAATGATCATCTATTTCTTCTGCTTGTTTGGGTAGCCTGTAATATATGACTATACCAAAGTGATTCTATTTTTCCTTTTATATTCATCGGTATAGATTTTAGGAGGTTTTGTAACTTCATCGTTGCAGGCTCAGGCTATTCAATGCTAACTTGGACTATTAATAGATTCCTCAGATTTGAATTCTTCTTTCCTATGTTTCTTTCAAAAATTATAAATAGTATTTACCAGGAACCATTGTGGCTCTGATTTTGGGAGTAAGGGTACCTTTGCTGTCGTAATTTTTTCTGTGGTTTCAACTTGTTTCTTCTTTCTATTCTACCTAGATAATTGTTTGTTTGTTTGTTTGTTTGCTTTTTGATTGAATGAACGACTTTGAATTTATAAGTTTGCCTATTTCATATAATAAACCTAGGTGGCTTACCCCAACCTTTTTTTAAAAATCACAAGATGTCATACTAATCAGCCTAATGAGTTAGCCCCCATCCTATTCCAACACATTGGGGGGAAAGCAAAGATTTCCCAGCCTGCCACAAGGATAAAAGGTTAGGAATGTCTCTGCACTTGATCTTAGCCAAAAGGCCAAGAAGCAATAAGAACACCTCATAATTCAGGGAGAGAAGTGTTACAAAATCTTGGAAACCACAGACAAAATAAAACTCCAAACTCTCATATAACAACGTTTAACACAAACAATCTGGGCCATGCCCATCAATCTGACTCATTGGTAATGATAGCTACCACTAAATGTGGTCTCACATATAGCCCACTGACATTCAGAGGCGATAACAAGACATTTGAATTGCATGTGGTAACTGTGGGTCAGTATAGCACATGCAGGAGTAGTAGAACTAGTGAGTTATGGAACATACATACTGTAAGCCCATGTGACATTATATTGCAGACTAGTTATTGTTTTGAAATGGTCTTTAAGGATAGCATCATATAAAGGGCAATCCAGTAATCAAGACGGGAGCTCACTAAATCTGCAGAATGCTATAAAATTAGGGCATACTGAAAATGAAATGATGACACTTCAAAACAATAATGTTACTATAAATGATTTCTTTTTCAGACTTAGATGACTGCTTCCCATGTCCAGAGGATCAATATCCAAACAAGGATAAGGATAGTTGCCTTCCAAAACGTATAATTTACTTAACTTATCAAGAACCTTTGGGGATTTCTCTGGTGGTGATTGCAGTCTCCTTTTCTGTCATCTCAGCTGCAGTGCTCTGGATATTCATGAAGTATCAGGACACCCCTATTGTTAAAGCCAATAATAGGAACCTCACTTATAGCCTTCTCAGTGCTCTCCTGCTCTCTTTCCTTTGCACTTTGCTCTTCATTGGGAAACCTGACCAAGTGAAATGTCTCTTGAGACAAACAGCTTTTGGCATCCTCTTCTCTGTAGCCCTTTCTTGTGTGTTGGGAAAAACAATCATAGTGGTCCTTGCTTTCATGGCTACCAAGCCCAGCTCCAAAATGAGGAAATGGGTGGGGAAAAGGCTGGCCACCAATATTGTCCTATCTTGCTTCCTGGCTCAATTCATCATTTGTATAGTGTGGTTGGCAATTTCTCCCCCATTCCCAGATTCTGACATGCACTCCATGGCTGAAGAAATTGTTCTGCAATGTAATGAAGGTTCAACAGCAATGTTTTATACAGTCCTTGGGTTTTTGGGGTTCTTGACTGCTATCAGTTTCACTGTGGCCTTCCTAGCTAGAAATTTGCCTGACAGCTTTAATGAAGCCAAATTTATTACATTCAGCATGTTGGTACTTTGCAGTGTCTGGGTGTCATTTGTTCCCACCTATTTGAGTACTAAGGGAAAATACATGGTGGCTGTGGAAATCTTCTCCATTTTGGCTTCAGCAGCTGGTTTACTGGGCTGCATCTTTTTCCCAAAATGCTATATCATTATTTTGAGACCTGATCTAAACAAGAAGAAACAATTAATGAAGAAATGAAAATGACCCTTTGTATAAATCTGAATTGGTAACTTTTAGCAGTTTCTGATTCTGTATTCTTCCCTCCATTGTCACCTCAATATGACATATAAACCAATTTCATTGAGAATTTCATTTCAAATGCCCTGCATCTTTTCTTTGAATTGTTAGGTAACTATTCTGAGCCCTCATCAGAATAGTAAGGTACAGCTAATCAAGAAGAAGATATTACAAATATTTTAGTGATATCATGTGCATTAATGTAAAAATGGATTTAAATCCTGCATCTCATGAACTATGCAGCATCCCTGTCAAAAGGAAAGAAAATGCCTATTTTTATATCACTCATAATACCAAATGAATTCCTGGTGAAAACCAATGGTTTCTCATCTTTCTGGTGTTTTGAGATGCTGTTAATAAAAAAAACTAATTGATAATTTGAGTGCCTTATTTGCAACTTTAATGTCCCCCAACATTCCCCCTAATCATACAGAAAAATTCCAATTAACATATCTTTCCACAATTCTCAAAGTTTGACAGCCACTTTGGTGTAGCATGTAAGGTGATAGGCCAGACACAATGGGGCCAACTGTTTTTTCTCTAGTTCACTCATGAAAATCTAGGAGATATGTTGTTCTGGAAACTGTGGAGACATGTTTGAAGTTGTTACTATTGGAGATCTTCTTCTCAGCTTTCCTGAGAATGTAGCGTTATTCATGATGACCACTGTCCCACCATTGATGGCTTCTTTTAAGACATATTCTTCATTTTGGTTTTGGCTTGATGGTGAATGCAATAATTGTAGACATCCAACTCATTGTTGCATTCATCTGGGCGTATCCATGCATTGTTGTTGTCCCAGTCAGCCATTTAGTCATGTGTGGCTCTCAGCCTCTCTATGGATCAGTACTGCTCAATAAATAAATGAGCAAGAATAAAGTTTTTGACTCATTTGTTCAAATGGGTTCTCTTTACCTATTTTTAAGACCTGTGTGGAAAACATATTACACTTTAATTATTGAGTTAGGCAGAAACATTAAAAAGTAAAATGGGTTCATAAACATTTAAGTGTCAAGGTATCTTTCAGGGTGCCAAGAATACTGTACACTGGGGAGTAGGTAAAGCTAGGGAATACGCATGGCCTCATCAATCTGCCAGCGGAAAGGACATAGCTGGCATGCCATGTAAGTTGAAGGTCGTTAACTTGGTCGTTCTCAACTCTAGGGGGCGGTGCTCATCTCCATTTCAAAGCCAAAGAACCAGCACTTCCTGAAGACATATCTATGGTTAAGTGGCTGGCATGACTAAATGGTGAAGGCGCATGGAATGTTTTTACCTTCCTACCAGAGGTGGTTCCTATTTTTTCTAATTGAATTTTTACATGCTTTTGAACTGCTAGGTAGAAGCTGGGAAAAGTAACAGGAACTCTCTCCATTACATGACGCTAGGGATTCGAACCACAAAATTGCCTACCTTTCTGATTGACAAACTCATCATCTTAGCCACTGAGCCACTGCATCCCCAGGCATGCCACGTATGGTACCACAAATGTTCTCCAGATTGATGCAGGATCTTGAAAACCAGAGAGAGCAGAAGGAACATTCTGAAAATGCCCATCTGTTAGGTGGGGAAGCATAACTCCACCATAACAGGCTCAACCCCATTCTAAAGCTCCATTTCAAATTGACTCTATCATCTACATTCCAGGATGATGTCCTTCTAGAGCTTGAGTGATAGAATTCTTTATTGGACAAGTGTGATTGGGCACACAAGGAATTTGTCTTCAGTGCGTAAGCTCTAAGTGTACATAAAAGCTATAAGTGATAAATCATGATCATAGACATCATAAAAATACATTTACCATAAATCATAAGATACAACACTTTGTGATAGTCATAGGATACTCAATGAGCAATCACCATGAATCATAGCAGGATGGACGACTTCCGGTCCCCAAAGGCGATAGACATGTGCGTCCACCGCTCGTCACTTCAGTGGGCTCCTTTTAGGAGCACAGAGGGCCTCCCAGCCATAGGGTGGCTTGCTGGGACCCCCTGGATCGGCGGCAGCCACAGGGGGATTATCAGCTTCGCCTCAGGAGCCGGGGAGCATGAGGGGTGCATGGTGGCACTGTGCGCTGTCGCTGTGCACCTTCGACGAACGGATTCCGGAAGGAAAGAATGAATTAGACGCTACAGCTGAAGTGAGGTGAGGTGAGAAGTTTCCCTCGATCTCCTTTAAAACTACTTAATTGATGAACAGCAGCTTCTCTAAATTTTAGATTCAATCCCCCTTGGATTTGGAGTACTTGATTCTTATCCCCTGGCTTGTAGCTGTACAGGAGGACTAACTTTCACTTCTGGGCTTGTTTGTCTCCGCGATCCCTCCCCGTTGTGTATTCCATAGACGCCATTTCTTTTGTATAAGACTTACAGCTATCTCTGAACTTAATATGGGACCTAAAAAGCCACCGCCTGGTAAGGCATCTTCAGCCTCGACATCTTCTACATCTAGCCTGATTACACAACAGACACAAATGGCCTCATTTCTACAACCTAAAACAACTGAAGAGAGTTCAAAGGACTTATCCATTGCCCAAATGTTTCAAACTATTATGAAGGGACAAGACGAACTGAAAAAACAACTGGCAGACTTAAATGAACAGCTCGGAGAAACGCAACAACAAGCAACACAAAGTAAACAGAGAATAGGTGTGTTGGAGGAGGACACAACTGGGTTGAGAGAAGAGGTCAAGCTAGTCCAGAAGGGGAATAGAGAATTTGAAAATCATATCATAAAGATGGAATTTGAAAGAATGTCTTTTTTCCTTAAATTTCAAAACTTACTAGAGACAGAAAATTGGGATCTCAAGGAGATTATGACCACAAATTTAGCAGAAGAGCAAAAGAGATAAACAACAGCTATGGTGAGATATTGAACTGATTTATAGAATCAATTCAGCATATGCTAGAACACACAATGTTCCAAGGGAAGTACATGTTAAATTTCTTAGAAAGACTACAAGAGATGAAGTCTTAGCAGCTCAAAGGGTGGGACCATTAAAATATAAAGATAAAGAAATAACCATCCTTAAACAAATTCCGAAGAAAATAAGAGATAAGAGGAAGAAATATTCCTTTCTATCAAAGAAATTATATAGTGAAGGAGTTTGGTTTAGATGGTTATTGCCAGAAGGAATGTTGATTTTTTGGGAGGGCAGTAGAATTAGAATTAACACAGTCGTGGAGGCAGAGGCCATCATTAAAAAACACAGTGTCTTTCTAGATGGAACAGGGGACACTACACAAGATATGAAGGAGGGAGGGGCTGTGGCTCTGCCAGAAGACAGAGGGGAGGAAGCAATATTGAAAAGACTCAGGTCACAAAAACAAGTTTGAAACATAATTGCAATTGTTGCTGTAATGTAATTGTTGGAAGTGACATATAAGATGATTGAAATTATTGTTGATACAACGTAAAACAAAAAGCTGCCAATGTTTATTGATTTTTTTTTCTGTAAAAGTTGTGAGATTTGGGGGGATTTCTACCTTTTGCACGATATAGCTGTCAAAATTTTTTGTACCTATCTACCCCTTCCTATAAATATATGTAAAAACCAATAAAATTCTTTAAAAAAAACATAAATCATAGCAGGAATCTAAATAAAACAATGTAAATCATAAAGCTACAAGTACAAAGTTACAGTAATAAGTAAAAAAGAAAATAGCAATAGGAAAATGAGAAGAAAAATAGTAATACAACTTTACTAAATAGTTTGACGGTATTGTGGGAATTAGTTGTACATTCTTCTACATTCCAGGGTGAAGTACTTCTAGAGGTTGAATGAATATAATAGTATTCAAGGAAGATTCTTCTTATGTATGTGTGTGTGTGTGTGTGTGTGTGTGTGCTTGTTTGTTTGTTTATATTTCACACTCCTTCACTTCCCATTTCCCTCAGAGACACGCTCTGAGTGGTATACAATTTAATCAATTAAAATAAGCATTAAAAATAGAATAACTTAAGTTTTGTTTTTTAAACCGAGGTATTAAGTATTTTAAAAAGTATAATGTATGAAGCAAAATTGCTGGGAAAAATAACCTCAACTGGTGTATTTCTATCCTCCCACCCCCCCCACCCCCGGTAGTGTTTTCATTTGTTTTCTTCTGTGCATATAAAGTCTTACTCCCCTATTTTATTTTACTTCCAAAGGTTCATAATCATGCAGCAGTGTCTATTGCAATACGATAAATATGTTTCCTTCTGATACTTTTCAAAGTACTGTTGCAAAGAATGATACTGATTACTGATTAAGGGTAGTTATTGTCCCTTCTTCTACAAACCTTGAGGGAATTCCAGCAGGCACTGTAAAAATGATCACCCCGGATTAAGATATTGCATTCTATTAATATCTGCTTAGAAATACAGAAGTGCATGTAGATAGGATTAGTATTTCATCTATGATGCTTGCTATCGAAAACTTTTTAAAAAATCAATTGTCTTAAGTTTAGATAATACTGATGAATGGCCAGCTACTCAGTTGAATGATTGCATGTTTGATGTCTACAATGACTACATGTTATAGTCAGTTGGTTATATTCAGAAATACAGATGTGTAGGTAGGTAGGATTAAGTATTTCATCTGTGACACTTCATTTTCTTGACATTAGATAAAATCCATTATCTTAATTTTAGATACAGTTAATGAGTGGTCCTTCGGAGCTACTGTTTGATGTCTATAATGACTACGTATTAGCAAATAATTGGTTATATTCAGAACATTGGTTTTACTTTTTTTCCAACTATGATGAGCATTTCTCCTCCCTACACTTGCAAACTTAGTAGTCCTCTTCCAATTGTTCATAAATACTATCAGCCTGGAGATTTAACCATTGCTGCTATTTTTTACCAGGTTCTCTTTCTTACAAATGAGATCACTTTTCACAGCCGTCCTAAAAATGAAGTCCTTGATCAGAACCTGTAAGTATCTGACTACTACTACTACTATTGCTCATATCACAACCTCATCTTTCCCCTCATAAACACCTAAATATATTTTCTTTCATTTTTATGCTTAAATATATTGGTTGCTAGTCAGTTGATATGACCAGTTCTTCAAGAAACTTTCTTCCTTCAACAAAGTCCCTAGTTGAAAGTAAAAAAGAATTATTGCAGAAGCTCTCTGTTTAATCTTGATGAGTTTTTCTTCTTTACCTTAGGTCTAGGGTGTAAAATAGAACTGGCTTCCTTCCCATAGAAAATGCAGATAATACTGTAGCTAATACTTATGGATTTTTTTCTCCTCAAGAAACTGACTAATCTAAATATTACATATATCCTCTGTTTAATCTTGGGCTTATTCGTGTTTCGTTTCATAAGATATAAAAGAGAAACTGTTTAAAATACAAATTTAGGTGTGAACTGGCTTACTTCTCTCAGAAACTACAGATAAGATATAGATTATATAATCAGATAGAAACATAGAAAAAGGATGTTTTTATCCCCAGCATGTTTAAACTCTGTAAGCTGGTGTTTGCTGCACTACATCCTTTCAAAGTTGGTTTCAAGGTTCTTCTAATCTTTCTGTGAAGTTAATACTTTTTAACAATAGTTTTGGACTTCTTTCCTGTCTGTTAGAGATTATGTCACCATGTTTTTATGTTTTAATTAATATTGAGAATACTACTTTCTAGAACCTTATTCACACTCTTTCATACATTTAAAGATTTCAGTCAAGTCATGCCTTTCCTTCTGTCCTCTAGGCTGAACATATTCAGTTCCTCTTCAGTTCCTTATTTGTTTTGTCCCTCAAGCCTGGCATCATTTTTGTTGCCTATTTCTTCACTCACTCAATCTTATCAATATCTTTTTTTAAACTGAGATCTCCAGAACTGTACGCAGTATTTCAAATGGGGTCTGAGTAAATGCCACCTTAGCTCAATGTTAAGTAGCCGTAGACAGATATGTGCTTTCTAGTTGTTGTGATCTAGGGCTATTATTTGGTAGTGTCCAAATTCCAGTTGTCCAGAACAAACAAAAGCACTTAAAGCGTATGTATGTATCTAACAGCTGTCCAATTTTGAAACAGAAATATATTGACATAGTTTATATCTTTCCCTGAAGGTTCATCACTCATAATTACCAGCACACATTGGCTCTGGCATTTGCTGTAAAGGAGATCAATGAATATTCTGGGATTTTATCCAATGTTAGCTTTGGTTTCCATATCGCTACTGATGATCATGTGGAAATTACAACTTACCATTTAGCAATGGAATTTCTATCTACAAAAGATGACTTTATACCCAACTACAAATGCAATGACCAGACCAACACAGTAGCTGTCATTGGAGGACCTCGTATTAACACCTGTCTCAACATAGCAGTCTCTCTGTGTACCTATAAATTTCCCCAGGTGAGACAAAAAATGAATCAATATGAGAGGTTCATCCGGTATTTATTATATTCAAAAGATGGGTCACTGAAATGAAAGTTTGAGCAAAACCACAAGTAAGATTATCTTAAAGGGCTCTCCTTTTTGCTTGATGAGCAAAGTTGCAGATGTCATGTAAAAAAAGTTTTTATTTTGGAACAGGTCCTTCATTTTTATGTTATTCTGACTTTCTCCATTTAGATCACATATGGAACAGCCCCATTCATGACTGCTGAAACAGCAATGTTTGTCAAATGGATGTTCCTAGATGAAACCCACCCATTTAAAGCAATACTGCACTTATTGTTGCATTTTGAATGGACCTGGGTTGGGTTAGTTTCTATGTATGAAGAAGCTAGGGACAAGTTCATTCAAAAGAGACTTTCCACGTTTTCAGAGAGAGGAATCTGCTTTGACTTTATAGAATGTCTTCCACCAATGGTGTATGGTAATGCAGCTGCTGAGTGGATGGAAGACACAGGTAAAATATTCAAGGTGATCATGGAAAGTACAGCCATTGCAGTTGTCTTAAGTGCTGAAATTACAGGCTTGGTACCTTTGAGACTAATGATCTATTTTTTCAATTATGATAATATTCCAAAGGAGAGAACTGCTAAAATTTGGATCATGACAGCCCAGATGGAATTTACCTCCATTCTATTGCAAAGACCATTGCCCATTGATTTTCTCCATGGTGCTCTTTCCTTTGCAATTCATTCAAAGGAACCCACTGGATTCCAACAATTCATGCAGAAGAGAACCCCAAATTTAGAAAAAGAAGATGGGTTTATATGGGATTTCTGGAAAGATGCATTTGAATGTTCATTCGCCAGTCATGTTACAGATGGGAATAATGAAAGGATCTGCACTGGAGAAGAGAAGCTGGAGTCTCTTCCTAATTCTGTCTTTGAGACTACCATGAATGCACATAGTTACAGTGTCTACAATGCAGTCTATGCTGTGGCACATGCTCTGAAGGCCATGCGCTCTTCCAAACTCAAATGGAGAGGAAAAATGAATGAGAGGAGATGGAAGCTCTTCCTCCAATCACCTTGGCAAGTAAGGTTGGCTAATGCAAAATTTTGGGAAATCATTAAGTACCAGAACAGGAGACCAGATTTTTTCTTTTGTTGTGTGCTGTTTTAACAGTTAGAACACTTTATAAATAGTTTTGAAAGCTACATAGAAGTACTTGATATTTTCATATGAAAGAAAATAAAAAAATGGATATAAATCTAAGGCTTATATAGAGACTCAGAAATATTCGGACTTCATTTTATGTTTAAAATGGTATGCAGTGGATCTTATTCAATCCATTATGTTTGACAATTTTGTATGTAGCAACTTGGAAAATGCTACTGAATAGAATTATTATGCCTCAGCAGCTGAATTTTAAAGAACGTTAAGATTCAAATGTGCCAAGGGTATGTTTTCAGAAGGCAACTCATGCTTTTCCCTGAAATTTTTCCAATTCAGTTCAGAACTGAATAAGCTTCTTTGCTGAGAATCAAAATCAAATCAAGACAGTCAAGTTGTTTTTTTGAAAAAGTACCTTTGGGACAACCATGAATTCTTGATTTCCTGTTGGAATTCTCATCTGACAGTTTTTTCAGCTAATAGTTGAAAATGCATTTGATAAAATTGTATATTTTTAAACCAGTTTGAAATAGTGTGGACCGAGGCAAAATGGAACAGCTTACCTTTTTTTTAAGACTAGGCCAAATTGAGAGAAATAAATTGAAATTTTCCCATCCCCTTCAAAGATTCCTGATAAATTTCCTATTTCTTTCCTCTTTTTTGTCATCTTCCTTTAGCTCAACCGTTTTTTGCAAGAAGTCTCCTTTAACAACAGTGTTGGTGAACAGGTTTCTTTTGGCCCCAATGGGGAATTAGAAACTGGACTTGATATTTTCAATTGGGTCACATTTCCAAACAAGTCCTTTCTGAAAGTCCAAATTGGGAAGATTGACCCCATGGCTCCCCCAGACAAGCTACTCACCATTTCTGGCAAGAAAGCCATTTGGTCTCTCATGTATAACCAGGTGTGTTTCATTTTTCTCTTTGTTTGAAATTGTTAGTCACAGATTGATGGAGTAAATCAAAGGTGTCAAACTGGCAGCCCATAGGTTAGATGCATCATGTGCAGGCAATGCTCATCCCAGCTCCACAAAGGGAAAAATATCATGATATATCACATAATGGCAACATAATGCCGCAAGTTTGATACCCATGGAATAAATGATTAAACAATCACAATCTCAGCAACATTTGGAGTAAGCAAGCAGTTAGATATTATTCATTGAAGTTACAATGACATGGGAATACACACACAAACACACCAAGTGGAGAAATATCAAGCCTTATCATCCAGACTTTAAATGGATTTCATCTGATTATTGAAATAGCCTGTAGAAACTCTGTTTTTGGAATATATTGAATTCTTAAAAGTTTTTATTTAATTTTGTTTAATAAATTTGTTTGCCACACATCTTGCCTCCATGCAGCTTTGGGTGGCTTACTACATTAAACTAAAACCATAAATATATGTATAAATATGTACAATCATATTAAATATTTGGAATCTATCTCAAAATGTATTATAATATATGATTTTTAAAAAATGCTATTTATCTATCTATTTCATCTACCTATCTATCATCTGTCTATCACCTATCTATCTAAACATACATCCATCCATTCCTCTATGGCAATTAAAATGCAGCACCATTCCCACTAAGATGGCACATTAGTTATAAAATTCATTAAAGGGGAAGAGTATGCATGTATTTTTTTAAAAAATAAAATATAAACTAATCAATGAAATCAGCCTCTGCTAGTCAGCCTCTGATTCGCTATTTGCTTTTGGCTGCCATTTAAACGGGGAGAGGGGGCTTGTTATTTTGGAGGGAGGTTTTAGTACAGGGGAGATTGTAAAAAGGGAGTTTTGTTCTCACCATCTACTGCACATGCTGGTGACTGGTGCTTGGTGGACAGTGAGATGAGGGTTACCAAGGGTAGGGGATTGGTAACATATTGATATGCATGATTTCACGTGTTTTTGCCTCAGATCTTGCTTTGCTTAGCTGCTATCTTTTCATAACCAGTAAAAGTACTCTTAATTCTGCAAAATGGAATTAAGTGATTTCTTTCTTGGTTGCTGAGAGAGGCTGGCTTAAAATTAAGCAAGATCTCACTTTTGCATTCATCCCGGAGCTAACACCTTCCGAGGGGAGTGTAAATAAAACCAAAACCTTCAAAGGAATGTCTAACCCAGGCAGCGACCAGGAGGATGACATGGGGGCCGCTGTGTCCTCGTGACCCTTGGAGATGCAGCGGATGGCGGATCTGAATTTGAACAAATGGTCCATCCTCCCCTGGTGGTCATACTTCAAAAGGGTGTTTTGCCCTTTCTAGGAAAGGTCATCAAAGCCCAACTGACCGCAAAAGCTTCCTTTTCACATATAGCCAACATCGGCGACCAGCAGCTTCCTGGAAGGACACCAGTGAGGAGAACCTTATGATGTCCCAGGCTTTGAAACTCTTTCAAGAGGCTTGGGAGAGGCGACATTTACGTGAGAGTGGTCCCTAAAGAGAAGTGGATCTCCCAGGCTAAAGGAGAGAACTGCAGAAGTCCTGTTCTTCCCAAGGTGGGCCCTGGGGCCAGACAGTGGAGCTCATCAGGATGGGGAAGCAGCAGCAGCCACGAGAGCCCTTCCAAGAGGAGGAACCCTTCCCGCAAATGCCAGATGGCTAAAGTTCCTCCGCTTGGTTTGAAATTTGAAGGTGACCCAAAGGAACTAGGAATTTTCCTGGTGCAAATCTGGAATTACATGCAACAGTTCAGAGAGGATCTCCCCACAGAGGAAGCCAAGGTAAGATTTGTTACCATGGCACTGGAGAACAAGGCAGTGGCATGGATGGTTATCCTTTATAACGATGACTCCCCCCTGCTGAGAGACTATAATAGGTTTATGGCTGTCCTTCTAAAATCCTTTGATGATCACGGAGCAGAAGGCCAGAACCAAAATGAAAACACTTATCCAGAGGAAGAACCCAGTGGCTGGTTACATACAAGAGTTTCGTGAATTGTCTGTTTATATGCAGGATCTATCCTACTACGCATGACCAAGATGGTGTCTTGCCTGGGCCACCGTACTGTGCCATTTGGCCATTTGGCCCCCCTCCTGTGATATTATGGACTGGGTCAATGGAATGCGGCTGGGCAATGGATGTGAATGCGGCTGGCCTGGGCGGAGCTTAGCTGTTGGAGTCGGAGTTGGAGCAGCCCCCGATGCCGCTGCTGTCCTCATTGCCGCCATCACTGGCCGCTTCACCACCTCGCAAGCTAGCATCTGCTGCGATTTTGGACAGCTGTCCGTTACCCTTACATATTGTCCCCAACACCGACTATGTTTATGATGGACATAGCTTCCTGCTTCCCCCTTGAACACTGCCGGCTCCCCCCCCCCATGGACATGTCATCTCCTCGTTCCATCTCCCCATGATGTCATCCAATTTGGTTGATGCCACACTCTCCTCTATGCTATACTGCGACAGAAGTTTATTCCCTCCGGGAACTCCCCATTTCCCGGGGATGGCATTCTGGCCTATCAAGATGCTTCCTTAATGACAGATCTTGGGATCCCAAGAGGTGGCATGCGAAGAAGAGTTTTCTTAGGTTTTTTTTTACAGGGGCTTTTAAACCAAATTTAAAAGGGGGGAGGGGTGTTGATTCGGATGGCTCAGACAGGCTTGGAGGGGAGTCTGCCAGGGCACAGGCCAGAGCTAACTAATGGGCATGGGTTGGGACCTCAGGAGGTCACTGTGCCTCAGATAGGTGGGTGTGAGTCCCTCTTTGTGAAGTGGGGCCTTGGAGCTCAGGTGGGCC
Organism: Natrix helvetica; assembly: GCF_964273705.1. Taxonomy (NCBI): domain Eukaryota; kingdom Metazoa; phylum Chordata; class Lepidosauria; order Squamata; family Natricidae; genus Natrix; species Natrix helvetica. Next base: position 11,898,309 of record NC_138554.1, on the reverse strand, counting down.
TTTTGTTATGTACCTGTCTCCCTGCTACGTTTCATCGGCCCTGCCGGAGCTGCTTAATGTATTAGCTGGATTGGTGATTGATTTCCCCAGGCTCATGGTTCTGGGGGATTTCAATCTGCCTTCCATTGGCGAGACATCCGAGTCAGCTCAGGAGTTCATGGCTTCCATGACAGCTATGGACTTAACTCAATTAATTCAAGACCGCACCCATAATGGGGGACACACGCTCAACCTGATTTTTGTCTCAGGGCAGTGGATGAATGATCTAGATTTAGGGGATATTTCTATTCAACCCTTGTCATGGTCTGATCATTTCCTCACCAGGCTTGACTTCCATACTGCTACCCCTCACCGCAGGGAGGCGGAACCGACTAGATGGTTCCGCCCCAGGCCCCTAATGGACCCCAAAAGGTTCCTGAAGGAGCTTGGGACTTTTCCTGAATCCCTTGCTCACAACTCGACTGAAGCCCCCGTGGAAGCCAGGGAGGGCTGCCGCTGGGGCCTTGGATCGCATTATGCCTTTGCGGCCTCTGACCCGGTGTCGATCCCGGATGGCTCCCTAGTTTACCGAGGAGCTCCGGGAGATGAAATGCCGGAAAAGACACCTAGAGAGTGGTTGGAGAGCCAGCCAGTCCGAATCTGATCGAACACTCGTAAGAATTCATATTAATTCCTACTTAGTGTCGATAGAAGCGGCAAAACGGTAATATTTTTCCGCTCTTATCGCATCCGCACATAACTGCCCAGCTGCCTTGTTTAGGGTGACCCGCTCCAAACTTAACCAAGGAACTGGGGAAGACCCCTTGCAGGGTAGGGCTGAAGAACTTGTTCAGTATCTGCAGGGTACAATCGCTCAGATCCGGACAGGCTTGCACTCTGACTGGGTAGATTCAGGCAAACCGACGGGGATGAATCTTGAGGAGACAATCTGGGATGGGTTTGACCCTGTGACCCCTGAAGGCATGGACAGGATTATTGCGAGACTCAGTGCTGCCACTTGTGTGCTGGACCCGTGTCCCTCTTGGTTAGTTTCGGCTTCTCGGGAGGTGACACGAGGCTGGCTCCAGGCGATTACCAATGCTTCATTGAGAGAGGGGTTCTTTTCCACCACCTTGAAGGAGGTGGTGGTGAGGCCCCTCCTTAAGAAGTCTTCCCGGGACCCAGCTTCTTTAGCCAACTATCATCCGGTCTCCAACCTTCGCTTTGTAGCGAAGGTTGTCGAGAGTGTGGTAGCACGTCAGCTTCCCCAGTATCTGGATGAAGCTGTCTACCTGGATCCGTTCCAGTCGGGGTTCAGGCTCGGGTACAGCATGGAGACGGCATTGGACTCGTTGGTCGATGATCTCTAGTGGGCCCGGGACAGGGGCTGCTCCTCTGTCCTGGTCCTATTAGACCTCTCTGCAGCTTTCGATACCATCGGCCATGGTATCCTACTGTGACGACTCGGGGGGTTGGGAGTCGGGGGCACCGTTTTACGGTGGTTCTCCTCCTACCTGTCAGATCGGTCGCAGTTTGTGTTGACTGGAGGGCAGAGATCGACCCCCAGGCGTGTCACTTGGGGGGTGCCCCAGGGGTCGGTTCTCTCATCCCTCCTGTTCAACATATATATGAAACCGCTGGGCGAGATCATCTGTGGTTTTGGGGTATGGTATCATCAATATGCTGATGGTACCCAACTTTTCATCTCTACCCCAAACCACCCAAATGATGCCCTCGACATGATGTTCCGATGCCTGGACGCTGTGCAGATCTGGATGGGGAGGAACAGACTCAAGCTCAATCCCTCCAAGTCTGAGTGGCTGTGGTTTCTGTCATCCCGATTTGTGCATCTTGTTCCATCTTTGATGATAGGGGGAGAAATTTTAGCCCCCTCAGAGAGGGCCTGCAATCTGGGAGTCCTCCTGGATACGCGGCTTAGTTTAGAAGAACACCTGACGGCCATGACCAGGGGGGCCTTTTACCAGGTTCGCCTGGTACTTCAGTTGCGCCCCTTCCTGGATCGGGATGCTCTGTGCACAGTCACTCATGCCCTCGTCATTTCTTGCCTGGACTACTGCAATGCTCTCTACATGGGGCTGCCCTTGAAGAGCACCCGGAGGCTTCAGCTTGTACAGAATGCGGCGGCACGGGTTGTCATGGGAGTACCTAGGTGCTCCCATGTTATACCCCTTTTAGATGGCCTACACTGGTTGCCGGTTGTTTTCCGGGTGCGATTCAAGGTATTAATTATGACCTTTAAAGCACTCCATGGCTTAGGCCACCAACTGCCACCAGTCACCTCCCACCGTCCAGTACGATCCCACAGAGTTGGCCTCCTCAGGGTGCCATCAGCCAGACAGTGTGGGCTGGTGACCCCCAGGGGGAGAGCCTTCTCTGTGGGAGCGCCTTCCCTCTGGAATGAGCTGACACCGGAGCTTTGCATAATCCCCGACCTCCGGTCCTTCCGACGTGCCCTAAAAACTTGGCTTTTCCAGGAAGCCGTCCTGGCCTGTTAATTTTAACTTATTTTAAACGTATCATCTTTTAAATTTGGTTGTTTTTTGGGATATGTATGTAAATTTTTTTAACTTTTGGGATGTGTGTTTTTTTAATGTTGTACGCTGCCCTGAGTCCTTTTGGAGAAGGGCGGCATATAAATCCAAATAAACAGAAACAGGATTGATCAGAAGAAACTTTAATGGACAGTTTTATGGGTGGCTTAAACAAAGATATATACCAAAACTGTATGAACACCCCACCCACGCCCGTAACTTGCAACGCTGGTACGAATTGGCAGGAGACATGGAGATCGATCTAGCCAGAGATAAGTACTGCAAAGACAGTGAGAAAGGGAAAACTAACTCCCAACCCCCCCCAAAGGAATTCTGAAAGGAGGAAAAAGTTGATCTACAAGCAAGCCCCGGTCTACCACCTCCTTCCAATGCTGAAAAGAGGGGCACCGGTCAGCAAATTGCCGCTCCAAGATTGGCCCAAAGCCCCCTGCCATGGGGGAGAGGAAGCCAGAAAACAACCGGGGAAAAGTCGGGACACCACCATGAAAGGGGTGGAACCTGTTGCACAATTCCCTCCCATCCCAAGAGAAGAAGAACCTTCCTCCTCATCGGGGGAAAGTGAAACGATTCCGATGACAACCATCTGGTAAGCTCCCGATCGGGCCCCATGACCATCCCAGTAGATCTTAAAGTGCCCTCTACTGGCACCCAAGCAAAAATGCTGGCCCTTTTAGACTCGGCTTAAAACTGAGAACTTTGAAAGTCCCCATTGCTTTTTGCCAGCTAGATGGGTCTATAGCTGGGGGGTGGGCTCCTGCCCATTTTGTGATTGAACCTATAGACATGTGGATGGGAGATCATCAGGAAACATGAAGTTTCATTGTTGCACCAGGGATGGACCGGCCTCTCATACTGGGCTTACCCTGTTTATTTAAATGGAACCCACATATCAACTGGAGGAAAGGGTGGTTGCACATCTGATCCGCTAAACCCCAGAGGGAGGAGGGAGGGTTTCCAATATTACCAATGCTAAACCTCATCTAGCGGCCGTGGTACAGGAAAAAAGTGAGGGGGAGGAGAATATCCCAAAGGAATATTGGGACCTAAAGGACTTTTTTATTGAAAAATCCTCTGATAAATTACCCCACCACCACGCAATGGATTGCAGCATTGAGATCCTCCCAGGAGTAAAACTTCCAAAACCCCAGATTTACTCGATGATTCCACTTGAAATGGAGGAAGTACGGAAGTTTATTGACAAAAATTTGAAGAGGGAGTTTATAGAACCTGCTAGGCCATATGTGGCCACCCCTGTCTTGTTTAGAGAAAAGAAATATGGCTCCTTTCATTTCTGTGTTAACTACAAGAATCTTAATAGTGTGTGCATGGAAAATGTATACCCCTTCCCTCTGATGACGGATATGTTCGCCTAATTGGGTAAAGGGAAGATCTTCAAGAAATTGGACCTAAGAGAGGCCTACTACAGTCAGAATTAAAGAGGGAGATGAATGGAAAACTGCTTTCAACTGCCCACTTGGATGTTTTCAATTCACAGTACTCCCATTTGGCCTACAGGGAGCACCAGCTGTTTTCATGCAATTAATAAATGAAGTTTTACATGAACACCTGTAGAAAGGCATGATGGTCTGCCTTCTCCAAAGTGTGGCCCGCCCTGAGGACCCATGGAAGGAGATATCAATGGAATTCATTGTAGAATTGCCAGAGAGTGTCTAGGAAATACCATGATTTGGGTAATCATCGACCTGTTTGCCAAACAAGTTCATTTTGTGTCCTGTTCCAAAATCCCATAAGCTAGGTTGTTAGCTAAGTTGTTTATTTCACATGTATACCTGTTACATGGAGTGCCTGAATGCATAATTTCAGATAGGGGGCTCCAGTTCACCACCCTCTTCTGGAAGGAGTTTCTGAAGTTGATTGCCTCCACCCAGGAGCTAAGCTCTGGGATGGGTGTGAAGGGACATCTTGCTTAATGTTAAACATGCCTCCTTCAATATCCAAGAAAGGAAAACCTCAACTCTATTTTAATAGAGATAAAGTACTTTTACCAGATATGAAGTGAAAACAGCTAAAGGAAAGCAAGATCTGAGCCAGAAAGGCAGGAACAAATACATATCAAATGTCCAATATGCAACTGCCTAAGGTTTCATGTGGGGTGCATCTTCAAACAACCTCATCAAGTTGGTATGCGGAATGGTTGGCCTTGACCAAGTCCAACATCAGTCACCAGCATGTGCAGAAGATGGTGAGAACAAGACTCCGCCAGTACAATATAATTCGCTCCCCTAATACTATGCACCACCACCACTATTCCTATGGCAGTCGATAGCAAGCAAGTGTAGCAATCAAAACAGAGGCTGACATTTGATTAAGAGGCAATTTTGGTGGCCTTCATTGAAAAAAGACATTGAGTCTTACATAGCCAGTTGTCCTATCTGTGCGGCCGCGAAAAGACCACCAGGAAAGCACCAGGGTCTCCTCCAAAGTGTCGCCCATCCTGGAGCTCCATGGAAAGAGATCTCAATGGACTTTATTGTTGAACTACTGGAAAGTCTATGATATACTGTTATTTGGGTTATCACCGATTTGTTTTCCAAACAGCTTCATTTTGTGCCTTGCTCCAAAATCCCATCAGCGATGTCTTTGGCTAAATTGTTTATTTCACATGAATATAGGTTATATGGTGTCCTTGAACACATAATCTCGGAATAGGGGGCTTCAATTCACTTCCCTCTTTTGGAAAGAGTTCATGAAATTGATTGGCTCCACCTAGGGGCTAAGCTTCACCCACCATCCTCAGACTAATGGAGTTTGTGAATGGACAAACTCGGTTTTGGAGCAGTACTTCCGATGTTTCAAAATTATCAACAGGATAATTGGGCGGAACTGTTACCACATGCAGAGGAGGCATACAATAATTCTGTTCACAGCAATACCGGCATGACCCCTTTTAAAGTAATGTTTGGTCAGGATTTTGTATCGATTCCTGAATTGCCTCAGAAGAACCCCCACATTTTATCCTTATCTGAATGGAGTGATCAAATTTGGCACGTTTGGCTCATGACCTGCAAAGCATTAGATGCAGCTCACGAAGCTCACAAAAAACAAATGGATAAGAAGAGGCAAAAGCCAAAAGAGTTCAGAGTTGGGGATAGGGTGTTTTTGTCCACTAAGTTCCTGCAAATCACACAAAAATCTATGAAATTGGGCCAAAATACGTAGGTCCGTTCCCTATTGTGAGAATCATAAATCCTGTATCGGTGAAATTGGAGTTGCCGAAGAACCTTAGCAAAATTTATCCTCTATTTCATGTGAACCTGTTAAAACTGGAACACACCTCTTCGTTTCGTCCACCTCAACCTTCACCTCCGGTCCCTATTCTTATTGAGGGAGAGCAACATTTTGAAGATAAAGAAATCTTGGACTCTAGAAAACATAGAGGTCGCATTCAGTATTTGGTCTCCTGGAAACACTTTCTCCCTTCCCAGGCTGAATGGGTTGACAAATCTCATGTTAGGGCTCCCAGATTTTTACGGAAGTTCTATACCAGCTATCCTGATAAGCCTTGATTTTATGATAGATGTATATACTATGTTGTTATTTTGTATTGTTTTCCTTCTCTCTTTTCCTGCAAGGGTGATATCTCTTTCTGAAGGAGGGACAGATATCAGCCTCTGTTTTGTTTGCTATGCTTGCTTGCTATCGGCTGCATAGGAATGGGGCGGGGAAACAATCAAGGCCAACCATTCCGCATACCAACTTGATGATGTTGTTTGAAGATGCACCCCACATGACACTTTAGGGAGTTGCAGATTGGAAAATGGGTTGGGGAATTGGAAGGAAGGAGCTGGGTAACATTTGACATGTATATCTTCCCCACTTTCTGGCTCAGATCTTCCTTTCTTTTAGCTGTTTTCACTGTTGAGTTGAGGTTTTCCTTTCTTGGATATTGAAGGAGGCATGCTTGACAGAAAGGATATGATGGGAAAATTCTTTCTTCTCTGTTTCTACATTTGTAACACAGTCATTTATCTATAATTCTATACAGATACATTTTATATTTATCATTTTTAAGGGATAGCAACTCCAATAGTGAGCTTACAGCAAGAAGATGCAATACCAATGCATATGTAGAATTGATGAAAATAATAATCTACCAAAATAAGTTCTTTGTGTGAATTCTCATTTTATTTATGAGCAGACATTACCTCTTTCCATCTGTAACAAGAAGTGTCCTCTTGGCCATAGCAAGATGAAACTGGAAGGAAAATTATCCTGTTGCTATGATTGTAAATTATGTCCAGAAGGGAAGATAGCTGACCAATTGGGTAAGCAATGAAATATATTGAATGTATCAATTATATTATAAATATAAAGAGGGGCTGAATTTTAATAAATATTAGATTCAGAATAGAAATGGAAGGGGCCTTGGATGTCTCCCAGTCCAACCCTCTGTTTAAGCAGGAGACCCTACACCACTTTGCTGAATGTCATGCTGAAGTCTATACTATATGTACTATAGTCTCTACTATACTATCTCCACAGCATTTCACTTGTCTATTAATGTAGCCACTTTGTCAAAGAATGAAATAATATCGGTTTGTCATGATCAATTTTTAACAAACCCATGCTGGCTTTTAGTTATAACTTTATGAGTTTCTGATGTTTGCAGATTTGTTTTTTCACCAGTATCTTCCCAGGTATTGACGTTAGAATGATTGGTTTGTTTATTGTTTGTTTGTTTTGTTTGTTTGTTTGTAGTTCCCTGGGTCTGTATTATTTCCGCTTTTTTGAAGGTGGGAACCACATCATGTTTTTTTCGAATGCTAAGGTAATTCCTCAGTGTTCCAGGATTTTTGAAAGATATAGTACAATGGTTCTGAGATAACATCTTCCAGCTCCTTCAGAACTCTGGGATATAAACCGTCAAGTCCCAGTAATATTTATATTTGTCAAGACCAGATAATTGTTCTCCAGCCACTTTTTTACTTATTTTAAGTTTTATTTCTAGCCTGTCTTTTTACAGTTAGGTTTTTGGTAGGTTGAGTTATAGTTTATTTCTGCATGAAGACGGAGCCAAAGAATGACTTAAGCAGCTCTGCTTTCTCTCTCCTGCCTGTTACTTCCTTGCCACCTTCTCTCTTTAATGGACCTACAGTTTCCTTGACTTTTTTTTCTTTTTATTTAGATGTTGAAAGAAACTTTTTAAAAATTACCTTTGACTTTTGTTGCTAGTCTTTGTTCATTCTGAGTCTCAGCTTTCCTGACTTCATCCTTGCAGATTCCAGCTTTATGCTGGGATTCTGCCTTAGTTATGTCCCTTATTTCCATTTTTCTTCTTCTTACCCCTTTTGTATTTCAGTTAATGAAAAAGATCTCTGTGCAACAATGCTGTTTATTCTTGGATTTCTTGTTTTTCATTTTCAGTGATATTGTGCTGCTGTGGGCTTTTATGATCATATTTTTCAGAGTTTCCCACACTGCTTGAGTTGTTTTCCCCATTAGGATTTTCATCTGTGGAATGTTTCACAGGCTCTCTCCAAGTTTATTAAAATCAGCTCTTTTAAAGTTTAAGTTACTGGCTGTATTAGGTTCTATTGTTTGTGTTTGCATTATATTGAATTCCCATATGACATGGTCACTGTCACTGAAAGGTCTGGCAATTTCAACTCCCTCTCTCATTTGTTCTCCATTAGTAAGAATTAGGTCTAGTATAACTTTTTTTCTAGTGCCCTCCTCTACTTTCAGATGGCAAAGTCGTCAGCTAGGTTGATAAGGAATCTGTTTGATCTTCCATTTGCTGAAGAGGTGGTCTCTCAGTTGATATCAGGGTAATTATAGTGTCCCATTAATACAATGGTATATTCCCTACATACCTTTGTTAGTTCTTTAGCAAAATTATCATCTATTTCTTCTGCTTGTTTGGGTAGCCTGTAATATATCACTATACCAAAGTGATTCTATATTTCCTTTTATATTGATCGGTATAGATTTTAGGAGGTTTTGTAACTTCATCGTTGCAGGCTCAGGCTATTCAATGCTAACTTGGACTATTAATAGATTCCTCAGATTTGAATTCTTCTTTCCTATGTTTCTTTCAAAAATTATAAATAGTATTTACCAGGAACCATTATCCTCTGATTTTGGGAGTAAAGGTACCTTTGCTGTCGTATTTTTTTTCCATGGTTTCAACTTGTTTCTTCTTTCTATTCTACCTAGATAATTGTTTGTTTGTTTGTTTGTTTGCTTTTTGATTGAATGAACGACTTTGAATTTATAAGTTTGCCTATTTCATATAATAAACCTAGGTGGCTTACCCCAAGCTTTTTTTTTAAATCACAAGATGTCATACTGATCAGCCTAATGAGTTAGCCCCCATCCTATTCCAACACATTGGGGGAAAAGCAAAGATTTCCCAGCCTGCCACAAGGATAAAAGGTTAGGAATGTCTCTACACTTGATCTTAGCCAAAAGGCCATGAAGCAATAAGAATACCTCATAATTCAGGTAGAGAAGTGTTGCAAAATCTTGGAAACCACAGACAAAATAAAACTCCAAACTATCATATGACAACTTTTAACACAAACAATCTGGGCCATGCCCATCAATCTGACTCATTGATAATGATAGCTACCACTAAATGTGGTCTCACATATGGCCCACTGACATTCAGAGGTGATAACAAGACATTTGAATTGCATGTGGTAACTGTGGGTCAGTATAGCACATGCAGGAGTAGTAGAACTAGTGAGTTATGGAACATACATACTGTAAGCCCATGTGACATTATATTGCAGACTAGTTATTGTTTTGAAATGGTCTTTAAGGATAGCATCATATAAAGGGCAATCCAGTAATCTAGATGGGAGCTTACTAAATCTGCAGAGTGCTATAAAATTAGGGCATATTGAAAATGAAATGATGACACTTCAAAACAATAATGTTACTATAAATGATTTCTTTTTCAGACTTAGATGACTGCTTCCCATGTCCAGAGGATCAATATCCAAACAAGGATAAGGATAGTTGCCTTCCAAAACGTATAATTTACTTAACTTATCAAGAACCTTTGGGGATTTCTCTGGTGGTGATTGCAGTCTCCTTTTCTGTCATCTCAGCTGCAGTGCTCTGGATATTCATGAAGTATCAGGACACACCTATTGTTAAAGCCAATAATAGGAACCTCACTTATAGCCTTCTCAGTGCTCTCCTGCTCTCTTTCCTTTGCACTTTGCTCTTCATTGGGAAACCTGACCAAGTGAAATGTCTCTTGCGACAAACTGCTTTTAGCATCCTCTTCTCTGTAGCCCTTTCTTGTGTGTTGGGAAAAACAATCATAGTGGTCCTTGCTTTCATGGCTACCAAGCCCAGCTCCAAAATGAGGAAATGGGTGGGGAAAAGGCTGGCCACCAATATTGTCCTATCTTGCTTCCTGGCTCAATTCATCATTTGTATAGTGTGGCTGGCAATTTCTCCCCCATTCCCAGATTCTGACATGCACTCCATGGCTGAAGAAATTGTTCTGCAATGTAATGAAGGTTCAACAGCAATGTTTTATACAGTCCTTGGGTTTTTGGGGTTCTTGACTGCTGTCAGTTTCACTGTGGCCTTCCTAGCTAGAAATTTGCCTGACAGCTTCAATGAAGCCAAATTTATTACATTCAGCATGTTGGTACTTTGCAGTGTCTGGGTGTCATTTGTTCCCACCTATTTGAGTACTAAGGGAAAATACATGGTGGCTGTGGAAATCTTCTCCATTTTGGCTTCAGCAGCTGGTTTACTGGGCTGCATCTTTTTCCCAAAATGCTATATCATTATTTTGAGACCTGATCTAAACAAGAAGAAACAATTAATGAAGAAATGAAAATGACCCTTTGTATAAATCTGAATTGGTAACTTTTAGCAGTTTCTGATTCTGTATTCTTCCCTCCATTGTCACCTCAATATGACATATAAACCAATTTCATTGAGAATTTCATTTCAAATGCCCTGCATCTTTTCTTTGAATTGTTAGGTAACTATTCTGAGCCCTCATCAGAATAGTAAGGTACAGCTAATCAAGAAGAAGATACTACAAATAGTTTAGTGATATCATGTGCATTAATGTAAAAATGGATTTAAATCCTGCATCTCATGAACTATGCAGCATCCCTGTCAAAAGGAAAGAAAATGCCTATTTTTATATCACTCATACTACCAAATGAATTCCTGGTGAAAACCAAAGGTTTCTCATCTTTGTGGTGTTTTGAGATGCTGTTAATAAGAAAAAACTAATTGATAATTTGAGTGCCTTATTTGCAACTTTAATGTCCCCCAACATTCCCCCTAATCATACAGAAAAATTCCAATTAACATATCTTTCCACAATTCTCAAAGTTTGACAGCCACTTTGGTGTAGCATGTAAGGTGATAGGCCAGACACAATGGGGCCAACTGTTTTTTTCTCTAGTTCACTCATGAAAATCTAAGAGATATGTTGTTCTGGAAACTGTGGAGACATGTTTGAAGTTGTTACTATTGGAGATCTTCTTCTCAGCTTTCCTGAGAATGTAGCGTTATTCATGATGACCACTGTCCCACCATTGATGGCTTCTTTTAAGACATATTCTTCATTTTGGTTTTGGCTTGATGGTGAATGCAATAATTGTAGACATCCAACTCATTGTTGCATTCATCTGGGCGTATCCATGCATTGTTGTTGTCCCAGTCAGCCATTTAGTCATGTGTGGCTCTCAGCCTCTCTATGGATCAGTACTGCTCAATAAATAAATGGACAAGAATAAAGTTTTTGACTCATTTGTTCAAATGGGTTCTCTTTATCTATTTTTAAGACCTGTGTGGAAAACATATTACACTTTAATTATTGAGTTAGGCAGAAACATTAAAAAGTAAAATGGGTTCATAAACATTTAAGTGTCAAGGTATCTTTCAGGGTGCCAAGAATACTGTACACTGGGGAGTAGGTAAAGCTAGGGAATACGCATGGCCTCATCAATCTGCCAGCGGAAAGGACATAGCTGGCATGCCATGTAAGTTGAAGGTCGTTAACTTGGTCGTTCTCAACTCTAGGGGGCGGTGCTCATCTCCATTTCAAAGCCAAAGAACCAGCACTTCCTGGAGACATATCTATGGTCAAGTGGCTGGCATGACTAAATGATGAAGGCGCATGGAATGTTTTTACCTTCCTACCAGAGGTGGTTCCTATTTTTTCTAATTGAATTTTTACATGCTTTTGAACTGCTAGGTAGAAGCTGGGAAAAGTAACAGGAACTCTCTCCATTACATGACGCTAGGGATTCGAACCACAAAATTGCCTATGTTTCTGATTGACAAACTCATCATCTTAGCCACTGAGCCACTGCGTCCCCAGGCATGCCACGTATGGAACCACAAATGTTCTCCAGATTGATGCAGGATCTTGAAAACTAGAGAGAGCAGAAGGAACATTCTGAAAATGCCCATCTGTTAGTTGGGGAAGCATAACTCCACCATAACAGGCTCAACCCCCATTCCAAAGCTCCGTTTCAAATTGAATCTATCATCTACATTCCAGGATGATGTCCTTCTAGAGCTTGAGCGGTAGAATTCTTTATTGGCCAAGTGTGATTGGGCACACAAGTAATTTGTTCTCAGTGTACATAAAAGCTATAAGTGATAAATGATGATCATAGACATCATAAAAATACATTCACCATAAATCATAAGATACAACATGTTGTTATAGTCATAGGATGCCCAAGTGAGCAATCAACATAAATCATACTAGGAAACTAAATAAAACAATAGAAATCATAAAGATACAGGTAACAAAGTTATAGTAATAAGTAGAAAAGGAGATAGTAATAGGAAAGATAAGGAGAATAATAGTAATGCAGCCTTACTTAATAGTTTGACAGTGTTGAGGGAATTAGTTATTAAGCAGAGTGATAGCATTCAGGAAAAAGCTGCCCTTGTGTCTGGTTGTTTTGGTGTAAATGTCCTATAGCAGTGATGGCAAACCATTTTCTTATGGGGTGCCAAAATTGTGTGCACACAGGCTATGAACCACACATGTGTGTCCACACCATTTCTATCCTCCCCCACCCGCCTGCGCATATGTGTGAGACCCTCTCCCCAGCGCATGCGCACACAACCCTCCATGCCCCTGAGGCTTTCCTAAAGTCTAATGAGAGCGGAAATGGCCTCCCCCAGCCCCCTGGAGGCCCTCCGGAAGCTGGAAATGCATCATTTCCAAATTTCTGGTTTGCCCATTGGGACCATTTCAGGAATGAACTTCCAGTTGACCCATTGGGCCTGTTGTTCACCCTCCCCAGCCTCCCCAGGAGACTTTCCCGAAGACTGGAGAGGGCAAAAGTAGCCTACCTCAGCCCTCCAGGAGGCCGAAAATCAGCTGGTGTGCCAGCAAATATGGCTCCACATGCCACCTGTGTCACACATGTCATAAGTGTGACTGGAACTGCAACTTCATGGAGGGAAGTATGCAGTGGAGGCTCTGTTTTGGGCCCAGTACTCTTCAACATCTTCATCAATGATTTGGATGAGGGAATAAATGGGGAACTCATCAAATTTGCAGATGACACCAAGCTGGCAGGAATAGCCAACACTCCAGAAGATAGGCTTAAGATACAGAAGGATCTTGAGAAACCTGAACATTGGGCACTATCTAACAAAATGAAATTCAATGTTGAAAAGAGTAAGGTTCTACATTTAGGCAAGAAAAACAAAATGCACAGGTACAGTATAGGTGGTACTTTGCTCAATAGTAGTAACTGTGAAAGGGATCTTGGAGTCCTAGTGGACAACCATTTAAATATGAGCCAGCAGTGTGCAGCAGCTGCCCAAAAAGCCAACACAGTTCTAGGCTGCATAAACAGAGGGATAGAATCAAGATCACGTGAAGTGTTAATACCACTTTATAATGCCTTGCTAAGGCCACACTTGGAATACTGCATCCAGTTTTGGTCACCACGATGTAGAAAAGATGTGGAGAGACTAGAAAGAGTGCAGAGAAGAGCAACGAAGAGGATTAGGGGACTGGAGACTAAAACATGTAAAGAACGGTTGCAGGAACTGGGTATGTTTAGCTTAAGAGAAAGAAGGACTAGGGGAGACATGATAGCAGTGTTCCAATATCTCAGGGGTTGCCACAAAGAAGAGGGAGTCAAACTATTCTCCAAGGCACCTGAGGGTAGAAAAAGAAGCAATGGGTGGAAACTAATCATGGAGAGAAGCAACTTAGAACTGAGGAGAAATTTATTGAGAGTTAGAACAATTAATCAGTGGAAGAGCTTGCCTCCAGAAGTTGTGAATGCCCCAACACTGGAAGTCTTTAAGAAGATGTTGGATTGCCATTTGTCTGAAATGGTATCGGGTTTCCTGCCTAGGCAGGGGGTTGGACTAGAAGACCTCCAATGTCCCTTCCAACTCTGTTATTGTGTTGTACTGTATTGTAAGTTCACCATTGCAGTCCTATAGTGTTGTTTTGAGGGGAGAAGTTGAAACAATGAATGCCCCGGATGTGAGGGATTAATATTACAGTACTCAAGGGAAATTCTGCATATGTATGTATGTATGTATGTATGTATGTATGTATGTACGTACGTGTGTATTTGTATTTCACTCTTCTTCATTTCCCATCTCCCTCAGAGAAGCACGCTAGGTGGTATACATTTTAATCAATTAGATTAACCATTAAAAACAGAATAATTTAGTGGGGTTTTTTAAACAAAGTATTATGTATGAAGAAAAATTGATGAGCAAAATGACCTTGAAGGGTGTGTTTCCATTATTTTTACCCCTCTAGTGGTGTTTTCTTTTTCTTTCCTCTGTGCATATGAATTCTTATTCCCATATCTTTTACTTCATGCCAAAAGTTCCTAACAGCACAGTGATATCTACTCCAATATCATAAACATGTTTCCTTCTGATATGTTTTCAAAGTACTGTTGCAAAGAATGATACTGATTACTAATTAAGGACAGTTATTGTCCCTTCTTCTCCAAATCTTAAGGGAATTCCAGCAAACACTGCAAAAATGATCACCTCAGATTAAGCATTTGCATTCTATTAATATCTGTTTAGAAATACAGATGTGTAGGTAGGCAGGATTAAGTATTTCATCTGTGACACTTCATTTTCTTGACTTTGGATAAAATTCATTATCTTAACTTTAGATACAGTTAATGAGTGGTCCTTAATTGAATGGTAACGAAGGGGCAACTGTTTGATATCTACAATGACTACGTATTACAATGAATTGGTTATATTCAGAACATTGGTTTTACTTTTTATTCCGACTATGATGAGCATTTCTCATCCCTGCACCTGCAAACTTAGCCATCCTCTTTCAATTGTTCATAAATATTATCAGTCTGGATATTTAATTATTGCTGCTATCATTTTTCAGGTTATCTTTCTTACAAATGAAATAACTTTTCAAAGCCTTCCTAATTATGAAGTCCTTGATCAGTACCTGTAAGTATAAGACTACTTCTTCTCTTCCTCCTCATACTGCACCTCCCCTTCCCCCTCATGGACACCTAAATATATATTTATTTCACTTTTGTGCTTAAATGTATTGGTTGCTAGTTAATGGTAGGACCAGTTCCAGTGACCGTATTTAGTCTTTTTTAATTCCAGACCTAAAATGCACATTATCTGTCCTAATACTGATGTTTAAATTGAGATGAATATTATTAGTCTTGTGGAAAGTACAAAAAAGTTTGACTAAACTAAATATTGCACAAGCTCACTGGTTAATCACGAGGGTTTTTTTTTTCCTTTAACTTCATCCAGATATAAAACATGAAACCATCCAGTCATAGTTTAGGTTAGGTTTAGGTTATCCAGTCATAGTTTAGGTTATATTTAGATTATATTTAGGTCTAGGGTGTAAAATGGAGCTTCCTTCCCTTAGAAATTAGGTCTAGGGTGTATATCCATTATATTTAGGTCTAGGGTGTAAAATGGAGTCTTCCTTCCCTTAGAAAATATAGATAAGATATAGATAATACTGTATGAATTTCTTTCTCCTCAAGAATCTTCCTTCTTTCAACAAAATCCTCTGTTGAATGTAAAAAAAAGACTTATTTTTATTTTATTTATTATTAGCGTTTATATACCGCCCCCTCTCCCGAAAGGGACTCGGGGCGGTGTACAGTCCGCATTAAAATGCAACAGATTAAAACATAGAAATAACTACAGAAATACATGTATATGAGGAGGATAAAATATGCCAAACTGTACTGCTAATAAATAAGTCAATACAAAAGTTTAAAATATCAGATTAAATTTAAAACACTATCCCTCTAAAAACCAGTAAGAATGTGTATGCCAGGAGGTAGACGTTATAAATTATGCCAAACCAGCCAGTCGGAACAGGTGTGTCTTCGGTTTCTGTCGGAAGGAGCGGAGGTCAGTAGTGGTTCTAATGTCGGGGGGGAGGTTGTTCCAGAGGGTTGGGCCCATCACAGAGAAGGCCCTACTCCTCGGTGTCGCCCGTTGGCATTGCCTCGTGGACGGCACCAGGAGAAGGCCCTCCCTGTGAGAGCGGATTGGCCGCAGGGATGTATGTGGGAGGATGCGATCCCACAGGTAACTAGGCCCTATGCCATGGAGCGCTTTAAAAATGGTGATCAGAACCTTGAAACGCACCCGAAAGACCACAGGTAGCCAGTGCAGCTCGCACAGGAGAGGTGTTACGTGGGAGTACCTAGTACTCCCCATGACTACCCGCGCGGCTGCGTTCTGGACTAGCTGCAGTCTTCGGGCGCGTCCCAAGGGAAGCCCCATGTAGAGAGCGTTACAGTAGTCCAGGCGAGACGTCACCAGTGCGTGAGTGACTGTGCGTAGGGCATCATGGTCCAGAAGGGGGCGCAATTGGCGCACCAGGCGAACCTGGTGGAACGCCCCCCTTGCCACGGCTGCCACATGATCATCCATTGACAGCCGGGCGTCTAGGAGGACGCCCAAATTGCGCGCCCGTTCCACAGGGGGCAATTGTTCGCCCCCTATGGCCAGTGATGGAATCAGCTGGCTGAACCGAGGTGCCGGTAGCCACCTAACTAACTAAATACTGCAAAGGTCCCTAGTTAATCTTGTTTTTCATTTCATCCATATACATATATAACTGGAAACCCTCCAGTACATACTTTAGGCTGTTATACTTCTAGGGTGTGAAAAGGAAAGGCTTCATTTCTTCAGAAAATACTGAAATAGGATAGAAACATAGAAACTGAGGGAAGAGTATTTTTCTCTGATGATGAAACGTGTTTTTACCAAGCCTGTTTAAATTCAATTAAATTTAGTCGAGGATTGATCACTATTCTTTCTGTGACATTAATATTTTCTAACAACTTTTGAATTTTCCTCCTGTCAGTCAGAGATTATTCCCTCATGTTCCCGAATTTTACTTTAATATTGAAAATACTTAAATAAGAGGGGGGAAATAGAAAATTATTAATATACAAATATATGTTTAAAAGATGATATGTGTAGAACTGTTACAATGGAAAATAAAAGGGGGAAGAGAGAATTTAAGATGGTTATGTAAATACAGAATTGGGTTTGTTCGAAGGCCATCCCAATAACATACCAGACTGAAAAGGGAAATAGGTAAACACAACAATGGATGGAGGGAAGGCACAGAGGAGGAGAGGGAAAAGTAGGAAGCAGGGAGGAGAAGTCAGGAAAGGAGAGGGAAAGAAGAAAGGGAAAAGGAGAAGAAGAAAGGAGAGAAGGAGAGAAGCAAATTAGAACTGAGGAGAAATTTCCTGACAGTGAGAACAATTAATCAGTGGAACAGCTTGCCTCCAGAAGTTGTGAATGCCCCAACACTGGAAGTCTTTAAGAAGATGTTGGATAGCTATTTGTCTGAAATGGTATAGGGTTTCCTGCCTAGGCAGGGGGTTGGACTAGAAGACCTCCAAGGTCCCTTCCAACTCTACTATTGTATTGTATTATTGTATTAAAGGGAGTGGTAGTAAGAGCAGGAGAGAGGCAGGAAGGGGAAGAAGAGGGGAGGAGTGTGGGAGAAGAAGGGGAAGAAGTAAAGAAAAAGGAGAGGAGGAAAGAAGAAGGTAGAGAAGAAGGGAGGGTAGGGGAAAAGGAGAGGGAAAAAGAAGTAGGGATGCTCTAAAACAAGATGGATATATGGGATGGCAGGAAAGCAATCTCAATTATATTTTTAAAGTCTTAGGCAGAGAAATGGATTTGTTATAAATATTAAAAGACAACACATAATATTGATAATATTTATGAGAATGCATATTTGTGAATGTATGCATGAGAAATAAAACTAAAAACTTTTTTTAAAAAGAAAACGCTGCCTTCTAGAACCTTACTCACATTTTTATTACAATTAAAGGTTTCAATCATAATCATAACCCTAACCCTGATTTCATTCTATCCTCAAGGCTGAACATATTATGTTCCTTCAACCTTTCCTGATATGTTATGTCCCTCAAACCTTGCACCATTTTTGTTGCCAATCTCTGGACCCACTCAATATTATCAATACCTTCTTTTTAAGTGAGGTCTTGAGAACTGGAAACATAATTCCTTAGGGGTGTGACTTAACACAATGTTAATTAGCCACAACTAGGTCAGTGATGCCTAGTTGATACTATCTATGGCTAATATTTACTAGTGGCCAAATTCCAGGTGTCCAGAACAAATAATGGGCACTAATTTAGATCTTGAAACAAGATGCAGAAAAACAGAGTTGAAACAATTCAGACAATTGTTGTCCAATCTATTCTTAAAAAGTTCACTTAGTGGAGCATTCATGTATTTTCTGGAGGGAAGTTGTTGCACTGATTAGTTGTTTTAACTGTCAGGAGATTTCTCCTTAGTTCTGGGGTGCTTCCCTCATTGATTAGTTTCCATCCATTATGAATACATATATTCCAGTAAAAACAGCTGTCCAATCTGAAAGTGAAATATATTGACACAATTTATAACTCTCGCTGAAGGTTTCTCACTCATAATTACCAGCACACTTTGGCTCCGGCATTTGCTGTAAAGGAGATCAATGAACATTCTGGAATTTTGCCCAATGTTAGCCTTGGTTTCCATATTGCTACTGACTATCCTGTGGAAATGACTACTTATCATTTAGCAATGGAATTTCTGTCTACAAAGGATGAATTTATACCCAATTACAAATGCAACGACCAGAACAACACAGTAGTTGTCATTGGAGGACCCTTTATTAACACCTGTTTCAACATGGCAATCTCTCTACGCAACTACAAATTTCCCCAGGTGAGAGAAAAAATGGATCAATATGAGAGGTTCAACGGGTATTTATTATAATCAAAAGATGGGTCACTAAAATGAACATTTGAGCAAAACCGTAAGATTATCTTGAAAGGGCTGTTCCTTTTTGTTTGATGAGCAAAGTCGCAGATATCATGTAAAACTAATGTTTAGGTACCCTATTTTTGTATCCCATTAAAACTCAGAGAATAGATTAAATAAACCCACATGCATTGGTTTTTAATTATGGTTTTTATTTTGGAAGAGATCCTTCATTTTTATGTACTACTGACTCTCTCCATTTAGATCACATATGGATCAGCTCCATTCATGAATACTGAAACAGCAATGTTTGTCAAATGGATGTTCCCAGATGAAACCCATCAAATTAAAGCAATACTGCACTTATTGTTGCATTTTGAATGGACCTGGGTTGGGTTAGTTTCTATGTATGAAGAAGATAGGGACAGGTTCATTCAAAAGAGACTTTCCACGTTTTCAGAGAGAGGAATCTGCTTTGACTTTATAGAATGTCTTCCACCAATGGTGTATGGTAATGCAGCTGCTGAGTGGATGGAAGACACAAGTAAAATATTCAAGGTGATCATGGAAAGTACAGCCATTGCAGTTGTCTTAAGTGCTGAAATTACAGGCTTGGTACCTTTGAGACTAATGATCTATTTTTTCAATTATGATAATATTCCAAAGGAGAGAACTGCTAAAATTTGGATCATGACAGCCCAGATGAAATTTACCACTATTCTAATGCAAAGACCATTGCCCATTGATTTTCTCCATGGTGCTCTTTCCTTTGCAATTCATTCAAAGGAGCCCACTGGATTCCAACAATTCATGCAGAAGAGAAACCCAAATTTAGAAAAAGGTGATGGTTTCATTAGGGATTTCTGGAAAAATGCATTTGAATGCTCATTCTCCAGTGATGTTACAGATGGGAATGCTGAAAAGATCTGCACTGGAGAAGAGAAGCTGGAGACTCTTCCTAATTCTGTCTTTGAGACCACCATGAATGCACATAGTTACAGTGTCTACAATGCAGTCTATGCTGTGGCACATGCTCTGAAGGCCATGCGCTCTGCCAAATTGAAAGGGGGACAAAAAATGTATGAGAGGAGTTGGAAGCTCTTCCTCCGATCACCTTGGCAAGTAAGGTTGGCTAATACAAAATTTTGGGAAATCATCAAGTACCAGAATAGGAGACCAGTTTTGTGTTTTGTTGAATGCTGTTTTAACAGTTAGAACACTTTATAGGTAGTTTTGAAAGCTACATAGAAGTTCTTGATATTTTCATATGAAAGAAAATAAAAAAATTGAATATAAGTCTAAGGCTTATATACTAGAGACCCAGAAATATGTGGACTTCCTTTTATGTTTAAAATGGTATGTACCGAATTGTATTCAATCCATTATGTTTGACAATTTTATAAGTAGAAACTTGAAAAATGCTACTGAATAGCATTATTATTCCTCAGCAGCTGAATTTTTGAGTTACTAAGATTCAGATGTGCCAAGGGTATGTTTTTCATAAATAAACAGTAGCATTTGTTTTTCCTTGAAGTTTGTTCAATTCAGTTCAGAAGTGAATAAGCTTCTTAGGTGAGAATCAAAATTTCTTCAAGGAAAAACAAAGAAAGTCCAGTTGTTTTTTTGGAAAAAGTACCCTTGGGACAAACATAACTTGGATGACTGAGAATCTCCACAGACATTAAGAATGAAACAATAATAAAAAGAAAAAGAAAGAAATGACAAGAAATCTTGTGAAAATAGAAATAGTGTTACTTCCAGTGAATAACAAAGTTGTCAATGAATCACATGAAGAATATTTCAAGTTTATTTTTCCCCAGAGTAAAAGCCATCTTGTCCTAAAATTCTCTGTCTCAGAGAATTCTACCTTCCCTCGAGGAAGTCCTTTTTTATGACCCTGTCATCCCTTAATTCAGGGTAGAGTTAGAGCAACTGAATACACCTGAGTGTTTACTGGCTGGATGCCCTTCCTGACACCAGAGTTCACAGCAGGTATTTTCTCTTTGTGCCCTCATGGAGAAATATCTGTCAGTGCTTAGGATTGAACTCTTAACCTTCTAAATGGGATGCAAGAGTGGCCACCATGCCACACTCTATCTTGCCTATTATGTTGGCAGGACACTGAATTCCTCATTCCTGAAATGCTCAATCAAAGCAAAGTGATTTCTCAGATCTGTCACTTTCTTGATTTTCTGCTGGAATTCTCATCTGACAGTTTTTCAGCTGAGAGTTGAAATGCATTTGATAAAACTATATACCTACCTACCTACCTACCTACCTACCTACCTACCTACCTACCTACCTACCTATCTACCTATATATATTGCATTTGTGCTGATAAATAAATGTAACAAGGCAACATTTTAAAAAAAGGCTTTCTGCCTGAATGGCCTCTAGGGTGGGCCGTTAGACAGAAAAGGGAAGCAGTATGCTCCCTCCCATATTTGGGTATACCAGGGGTTGTGACAAAATACATACATACATACATACATACATACATACATACATACATACATACATACATACATACATACATATTTTTGTGTTACAACCCCTGGTATGCCCAAATATGGGAGGAAGCTCACTACTTCCTCTTTCTGTCCTTCGGCTCATTACAGAAAACCATCCAGGCAGAAAACCATATTTTTATTTTTAATGTTGCCTTTCTATATTTGTGTTGTATCTGTGCTGATAAATAAATAAAGGGAGACTAGTATAGATCTATTTCAAACTTTTTAGCTCTCATCAGCTAGCCATACCCTTACTGGGATTTGACTCCTGATAGTGGCTAATACTCCTGCCTAATATGTAATACAGCCCAGGTTCAATATATATATATATAACTAGTTCAAAATAGTGTGGACCGAAGCAAAATGGAACAGCTTACCTTTTTTTTAAGACTCGGCCAAATTGAAAGAAACAAATTGAAATTTTCCCATCCCCTTCAAAGATTCCTGATAACTTTCCTGTTTCCTTCCTCTTTTTTGTCATCTTCCTTTAGCTCCACCATTTTTTACAACAAGTCTCCTTTAACAACAGTGTTGGTGAACAGGTTTCTTTTGGCCCCAATGGGGAATTAGAAACCGGACTTGATATTTTCAATTGGGTCACATTTCCAAACAAGTCCTTTCTGAAGGTCCAAATTGGGAAGATTGACCCCATGGCTCCCCCAGACAAGCTACTCACCATTTCTACCAAAGAAGCTGTTTGGCCTCTCATATTTAACCAGGTGTGTTTCATTTTTCCCTTTTTCTGAAAGTATTAGCCACAGATTGATGGAGTAAATCAGGTGTGTCAAAGTGGCAGCTCGCAGCCTAGATGCATCATGTGCAGGCCATGCTCATCCCAGCTCCACAAAGGGAAAAAATATCATGATATATCACATAACAGCAACATAATGCCATAGGTTTGATACCCATGGAGTAAATGATGAAACAACCACGATCACAGCAACATTTGGAGTAAGCAAGCATTTATCAGTCCGTATGTCATTCATTGAAATTTTAATGACACTGAAAAAAATATGTATGACCACTTTTCACACTTACAACCATAGTAGCATCCCCATGGTCATGTGATCATATGCCATTTTAAACAATAAATATTAACATTAAAATTGATTTAAGACTGACAAGATGGGAAGGAAGGGGGGAGGTAGGATCTTAGCTTGGTCCTTAAACCACCCCCAGAATGATATACCCACTTTGAAGATCTTAGTATCAGATCTGCAAGCCATCTTTTTTTTGGACTTCAGGCCTGCCACACTTTCTATTATCCTTCTATGCATTTTTCTATTGCGGGAAAATGGGAGGGGGGTTGCTATACGGAGTTGGTGATAGGTGGCCATAACAAAATTCTTTCTAGAAAGCCAAGGTCATCCTTTGTCTCTGCACCTGGCCAGAACTGGATGGTTGGAAGCTGCCAGCATGGCAGTAGAAGATTGGACCATGTGATGGACTTGTGGGTGTAGGGCAGAGGTGGGTTCTTCCCAGTGTGGTCTGGTATGCCAGAAGAGGTAGTGAAAAATCTGGCGTACCAGATCGGACCGGTAGTAATGATGGCCTGGCCATGCCCCCAAACCTTCATCAGAAGGTGTTTTTTTTTAAAGCCATTTTTCCCTGCTGGTTCAAGCAAGATAAAAGAGGTTTTAAAAACTCAGAGAGAGGGAGGGTGGGCGGGGAGAAAGGGAAGGGAGAAAGAAAAAGAAAGAAAAAGAAAGAAGGAAACTTACTTTTTACCAGGTAGATTCAGCAAAGGAGAAAAACAAATGCTGTCACTTTAAATCGGAACTCAGTATGCCTAGCTGTGGAATTCTGGGAGTTGAAGTCCACAAGTCTTAATGCTGCAAACTTTAAATTGAAACCTGCTTTAAATTGAAACTCCGCTCAAAAGGAAGTTTGCAAAGTGACATTCAACAGTTTGTTTCTAGGTCAACAACAAACTGTATAAAAGATAGAATTTTAATATGGTTCTATGTTTTTGAAGTTTTGGGATTTGTGCAATAAGGGTTTGGGTTTCTAAAAGGGTTTGGATCATTCCCTGCTTGTGAATGGAGCCAAACTTTCTATAGGGTCATTATCTCATTATCTCTATCTGGCAGGAATGTGGAATGAGCCTTTCTGGGAGAAATATTTTATATGGAGGGGGGTTGGTTGCTTCCCACAGAGGGAAGGGAGAAAGAAAGAAAGAAAGAAAGAAAGAAAGAAAGAAAGAAAGAAAGAAAGAAAGAAAGAAAGAAAGAAAGCACAGCACAGCACAGCAATTTACGACTAGAAGGCTACTCAGAGGTCATCTAGTCCAACTCCCTACTGCAGCAGGGAACCTTACATTGTCTGGATTATTTTGATGCCTCTAACAGAGAGAAAAATTGCCAGAAAGGAGAAGGAGTTTACTAGGACAAGGCTGCCATGCAGAGGAAGTCCTTGAGTTATGACTACAATTGAGCCCAAAATTTTGGTTGCTAAGCAAGAGTGTTGTTAATTGAGATTCACTACATTTTGCCCAATCCATGACAACTCCTGGTGAGTGACATGACCGCCAAGCCCACCCAATTACATGACTGCCAGCCCAGACCAACAAAATAGGCCACACTCACATAATAGATAGTAAAAAAAATTGAAACCCACCCCTTGTGTAGGGGCAGGATCTTGAATTTCAACTGGGTGGGAAAACCTGGAAGCTTTCAGATTCAGTTTTTCCCAGATGTGCCAGCATTACTCTCTTAATAAATTGGAACTTTGAGGAATCCTTTGCCTTGCATTCTGATTTATTTTTGGATGCTATTTGGAACCTGAATCTAAAGGTGAGGTATCTATCTATCTATCTATCTATCTATCTATCTATCTATCTATCTATCTATCTATCTATCTATCTATCTATCTATCTATCTATCATCTATCTATCTATCTATCTATCTATCTATCTATCTATCTATCCATCTTTCTCTATCTTTCATCTATCTATCTATCTTTCATCTATCTATCTATCATCAATATATCATCTATATATCAATCTGTCTAATTAAAATTCAGCATCTTTCCCACTAAGATTGCACATTACCTATAAAATCCATTAAAGGGGAAGAATATGCATGTACATATTTTTTTTCTAAAAATAAAATATAAACTAATCAGCGAAATAAAGGATATGATGGAAAATTATTTCTTATCTGTTTCTACATTTGTAACACAGTCAATTATCTATAATTCTATACAGATAAATTTTATATTTGTCATTTTTTAAGGGATAGTATCTCCAATAGTGAGCTTACAGCAAGAAGATGCAATACCAATGCTTGGGTTAAATATGAATAGTTTGCATATGTATAATTGATGAAAATAATAATCTACCAAAAATAAGTTCTTTGTATGAATTCTCATTTTATTTATGAGCAGACATTACCTCTTTCCATCTGTAACAAGAAGTGTCCTCTTGGCCATAGCAAGATGAAACTGGAAGGAAAATTATCCTGTTGCTATGATTGTAAAATATGTCCAGAAGGGAAGATAGCTGACCAATTGGGTAAGCAATGAAATATATTGAATGTATCAATTATATTATAAATATAAAGAGGGGCTGAATTTTAATAAATATTAGATTCAGAATAGAACTTGGATTTTGGATGTCTTCCAGTCCAACTCTCTGCTCAAGCAGAAGACCCTACACCACTTTTTTGAATGCCATGCTGAAATCTATACTATATATACTTTAGTCTCTACTATACTATCTCCATAGCATTTCGCTGGTCTACTAATTTAGCCACTTTGTCAAAGAATGAAATAAGATTGGTTTGTCATGATCTATTTTTAACAAACCCATGCTGGCTTTTAGTTATAACTTTATTAGTTTCTAGATGTTTGCAGATTTGTTTTTTCCCCAGTATTTTCCCAGGTATTGACGTTAGGCTGATTGGTTTGTAGTTCCCTGGGTCTGTATTATTTCCCCTTTTTTGAAGATGGGAACCACATCACGTTTTTTCGAATACTAAGGTAATTCCTCAGTGTTCCAGGACTTTTGAAAGATATGGTACAATGGTTCTGAGATAACATCTGCCAGCTTCTTCAGAACTCTGGGATATACAGAAATGAATTTAAAACATATCACAATTACTAACATAATGAAATGTAGAAGTGATATAAAGAATGGTTGAAGATGTCAAAGAATTGAGTAAAATAACTGCTAATATGAATGTAACAATGATATTTTGATATATATAAAATATGAAAGAGATGCAAGATTCCAGGGAAGTACCACCTTCCGTATGATGTAGCTGTCTAAAAATTTTTCCCACACTTATGTATCCTTTTCCCCAAAATATTTGAAAAAAAAAACAATAAAACTTTTGTTATAAAAAAAAGAAGAACTCTGAGATATAAACCATCAGGTCCCAGTAATATTTATATTTGTCAAGACCAGATAATTGTTCTCCCGCCACTTTCTTACTTATTTTAATTTTTATTTCTAGCCTGTCTTTTTACAGTTAGGTTTTTGGTAGGTTGAGTTATAGTTTATTTTTGCATGAAGACCAAGCCAAAGAATGCCTTAAGCAGCTCTGCTTTCTCTCTCCTGCCTGTTACTTCCTTGCCATCTTCTCTCTTTAATGGACCTACAGTTTCCTTGACTTTTTTTTCTTTTTATTTAGATGTTGAAAGAAACTTTTTCAAAATTACCTTAAACTTTTGTTGCTAGTCTTTGTTCATTCTGAGCCTTAGTTTTCCTGACTTCATCTCTGCAGATTCCGGCTATATGATGGTATTCTGCCTTAGTTATGTGTCCCTCTTGTTTTTGTTCTTGTCCTTTTTGTCTTTCAGTTTATCAAAAAGATCTTTGTGCAACCATGTCGGTTTCTTCTTGGATTTCTTGTTTTTCATTTTCAGTGGTATTGTGCTGTTGTGGGTTTTTATGATCGTATTTTTTCCACACTGCTTGAGTTGCTTTCTCCATTAGGATTTTCATCCATGGAATGACTCTTCATCTCTCTCCGAGTTTGATAAAATCAGCTGTTTTAAAGTTTAAGACACTGGCTGTATTAGGTTCTATTGCTTGTGTTTGCATTTTATTGAATTCCAATATGACATGGCCACTCTTACCTAAAGTTCTAGAAAAATCAACTCCCTCTCTCACTTGTCCACTATTAGTAAAAATTAGGCCTAGTTTAGCTTTTTCTCTAGTACCCTCCTCTACTTTCAGATGGCAAAGTTGTCAGCTAGGTTGGTAAGGAATCTGTTTGATCTTCCATTTGTTGAAGAGTTGGTTTCTCAGTTGATATCAGGGTAATTAAAGTCTCCCATTAATACAATGGTATATTCCCTACATACCTTTGTTAGTTTTTTAGCAAAATGATCATCTATTTTTTCTGCTTGTTTGGGTAGCCTGTAATATATGCCTATGCCAAAGTGATTCCTTTTTCCTTTTATATTGATCCATATAGATTCTAGGAGGTTTTGTAACTTCATTTTTGCAGGCCCAGGCTATTTGCTGATATTCTGCCTTACTTATGTGCCCCTCTTTCCATTGTTTATACTTATCTGTTTTGTTTTTCAATTTAACAGAAAGTTCTTTATGCAGCCATGCTGGCTTCTTTTGAGATCTGTTGTTTTTCTTCTTCACTGATATTCTGATAGACTGGGAAATGCAGTTATCTGTAGTGATGTAATGATTTCTTATATATAAAAAGCAACTCCACATCCTCTTTTGTTAGGTCTGTTTCTTTTAAATGTTTGTATCCTTCCACCAGTACATTCCTACCACCATGGTAAAGTAATGACAACTATATCATATTTACCTTTATGTTCTAATATTTCAAGTTCACCCTGTTTGGATCTTGGGTATGTTTCTTATATCTACTACTGTGTATCTGGGTTTTTCATCCTTTCCATCACTCCTCCTCCTCCTCCTCCTCCTCCTCCTCCTCCTCCTCCTCCTCCTCCTCCTCCTCCTCCTCCTCCTCCTCCTCCTCCTCCTCCTCCTCTTCTTCTTCTTCTTCTTCTTCTTCTTCTTCTTCTTCTTCTTCTTCTTCTTCTTCTTCTTCTTCTTCATTTGTCTTTATTCCCTACTTCCTTATATGATTGGTTATCTAGCAGTTTTTGCTTTGAATTAGGTTCTAAAGGTCTTGAAGATTGTCCTGCTCAATTTTAATTTAAAATCCTACTAATAATATGAGCCAGTCATTTTCAGAATATATTCTTTCCAGTTCTTGTGAGGTTCAGTCCATTCCTTTCCAGTAGCCCTTCATATAGGTAATGCAGATCATGTTCTAGGAAGCCAAAGTTGTCTTGATGACACCAGCTTTTTAAGACAGTGGTTCACTAATAGAATACTTTGCTCCTTAATTGGATATTGGCCTTTTGTTGGAAGTATAGATGAAAACACCATGTAGGAGTGGGAGAACTATTTAGTTATGGATCACCCATACTGTAAGTCCAAGTGACATTGCATTTCAGACTAGTTATTGCTTTGAAATGGTCTTTAAGGGCAGCACCACATAAAGGTCAATCCAGTAATCCAGATGGGAGTTCACTAAATCTGCAGAATGTTATAAAATTAGGACATACTAAAATGAAGTGATGACACTTTAAAATAATAATATTTCACCATCACCACCACCATCACCAAATGGGTTTTTTTGTTAGTCATTTCAGTCAATATTCTAATCCAATATCAGTACAATATTTTATTCATCTATGTTTACAGTTGTATCATATTTGTTTTTCAAGCAATATTTCAATGAATGGTTTCTTTTTCAGACTTAGATAATTGTTTTCCATGTCCAGAAGATCAATATCCAAACCAGGATAAGGATAGTTGCCTTCCAAAATAATATAATTTACTTAACTTATCAAGAACCTTTGGGGATTTCTTTGGCAGTGATTGCAGTCTCCTTTTCTGTCATCTCAGCTGTAGTGCTATTGATCTTCATGAAATATCAGGACACACCTATAGTTAAAGCCAATAACAGGAACCTCACATATAGCCTTCTTGTTGCTCTCCTGCTCTCTTTCCTTTGCACTTTGCTCTTCAATGGGCATCCTGACCAAGTGAAATGTCTCCTGCAACAAACTGCTTTTGGCATCCTCTTCTCTGTAGCTCTTTCTTGTATGTTGGGAAAAACAATCATAGTGGTCCTTGCTTTCATGGCTACCAAGCCCAGCTCCAAAATGAGGAAATGGGTGGGGAAAAGGCTGGCCACCAATATTGTCCTATCTTGCTTCCTGGCTCAATTCATCATTTGTATAGTGTGGTTGGCAATTTCTCCCCCATTCCCAGATTCTGACATGCACTCCATGGCTGAAGAAATTGTTCTGCAATGTAATGAAGGTTCAACAGCAATGTTTTATACAGTCCTTGGGTTTTTGGGGTTCTTGACTGCTGTCAGTTTCACTGTGGCCTTCCTAGCTAGGAATTTGCCTGACACCTTTAATGAAGCCAAATTTATCACCTTCAGCATGTTGGTCTTTTGCAGTGTCTGGGTGTCATTTGTTCCCACCTATTTGAGTACTAAGGGAAAATACATGGTGGCTGTGGAAATCTTCTCCATTTTGGCTTCAGCAGCTGGTTTACTGGGCTGCATCTTTTCCCCAAAATGCTATATCATTATTTTGAGACCTGATCTAAACAAGAAGAAGCAATTAATGAAGAAATGAAAATGACCTGTTGTATAAATCTGAATTGGTTACTTTTAGTAGTTTTTGATTTTGTATTCTTCTCTCCATCATCACATCAATATGACATACAAACCAATGGCACTGAGAAGTTCATTTCAACTGCCCTGCATCTTTTCTTTGAAATGTTATGTAATTTTTCTAAGCCCTTATCAGAATAGTAAGAGATAGTGAATCAAGAAGAAGATATTACAAATATTTTATGATATGTTGCTTACTGTAAAATGAATTGACTTTAATCCTGCATCTCATGAACTTTGCAGCATCCCTGTGAAAAGGAAAGAAAATGCCTATTTTTATATCACTCATAATACCAAATGCATTCCTGATACACATGAAGCCAAAAAATTATGATCTTTGTGGGTGGTTTGAGATGCTGTTAATAAAAAACTAAGGGATAACATGAGTACCCCATTTGCCACTTTAAGGTCTCCCAATATTCCCCCTAATCACATAGGAAAATTCCCATTAAAATCCCTTTTCACAATTCTCCAAGTTTGTGAGCCACTTTGGTGTAGCATGTAAGGTGCTAGGCCAGAAACAATGGGGCCAATTGTTCTTTCTCTCCTTTAATCATGAAAGCCTAGAACCGTGATGGCGAACCTATGGCATGCGTGCCACAAGTGGCACGCAGAGCCATTTGTCAAGGCACGCAAGGTGCTGCCCTGTCAGCTGGCGCGCGCTGGCCAGTTGAGTTCACCTTTTTAAAAGCTATTTTTCGCTTTCCCCAGGCTCCAGAGGCTTTATAGGAGCCTGGGGAGGACGAAAAGAGCCTCCCCTTCCCCCCCCCGAGGCTTCAGGGACCGTCCCTGAAGCCTTCAGAACGCTTAAAACCACCCACCGAGCAAACCAGAAGTGACTTCCAGGTTGCTCGGAGGGTTGTTTTAAGCGTTCCAAAGGCTTCAGGGACTGTCCGAGGCTTCCCTGATGCCTTCGGAGAGCTTAAAACCACCCTCCGAGCAAACCGGAAGTCACTTCCGGTTTGCTTGGAGGGTGGTTTTAAGCGCTCTGAAGGTTTCAGGGAAGCCTCCGGACAGTACCTGAAACCTCCGGAGGGTCTCCGGGGGGGTCGGGGGAGGCTCTTTTCACCCTCCCCAGGCTCCTATAAAGCCCCTGGAGCCTGGGGAGGGCAAAAAAACATGTAAAAATGGGGGGGTCGTGCGTTGTGCACGCATGCACACTGGGGGGTTGCGCATTGCATTATGGGTGTGGCACGCCCACACTCGACCCCTCTTCGCTCCCCCCACTTGTGGCACGCGAGCCAAAAAAGGTTCGCCATCACTGGCCTAGAAGATATGTTCCGGAAACTGTGGAGACATGTTTGAAGTTGATAACATTGGACAACATCAGATTCCCTGAGAATGTAGGTTTATTCATGATGAGCACTGTCCCACCATTGGTGGCTTATTTAATTAAGAATTATTCTTAATTACTATTTCTGACATCTAATACTGCCCTATAGAGATTCGTGCATTGATTATTTTGGTTTTAACTTGATGGTAAATGCAAAAGACATCCAACTCATTGTTGCATTCATCTGAGTATATCCATGTATTGTCATAATCAGCCATTCAGTCAGATCTGACCCCCAGCTGCTCTATGGATCACCACTGCTCAATAAATAAAGGAACAAGAATAAAGGTTTTGACTAATTTGTTCATCTGGGTTCTCTTTATTTTTAACACTTGTGTGGAAAACATATTACACTTTAATTACTGATTTAGGCAGAAATATTGAAAAATAAAATGGATTCAGAAACATTTAAGTGTCAATGTATCTTTCAGGGTGCCAGGAATATGTACATTGATGCATAGGTAAAGCTAGGGAATACACATGGTCTCATTAATCTGCCAGCAGAATGGTCATAGCTGGCATGCCATGTAAGGTCAAGGTAAAGATTCCCTTGCAGATATGTGCTAGTCGTTCCCAACTCTAGGGGCCGGTGCTCATCTCCATTTCAAAGCCGAAGAACCAGTGCTTCCTAAAGATGTCTCCATTGTCATGTGGCAGGCATGACTAAATGCCGAAGGTATGGAACGCTGTTACCTTCCTATCAGAGGTGATTCCTATTTTTTTCTATTTGCATTCTTACATGCTTTTGAACTGCTGGGTTGGCAGAATATGGGACAAGTATTGGGAACTCACTCTGTTACATGGCGCTAGGGATTCAAACCACCAAACTGCCTACCTTTCTGATTGACAAACTCATTCTCCTTGCCACTGAGCCACCACCTCCCCAGGCATGGCATGAACAAATGTTTCGCTGATTGCTGCAGGATCTTGAAAACCAGAGAGAGCAGAAGGAACATTCTGAAAATGCCCATCTGATAGTTGGGGAAGCATAACTCCACCATAACAGGCTCAACCCCCATTCCAAAGCTCTGTTTCAAATTGACTCTATCATCTACATTCCAGGATGACGTCCTTCTAAAGAAATTATGGCTAACGTTTTAGTCACAAATTCCATATCAGGAGCGTGAGCAAACATTTTTGGCACCAAGTACCAAAATGGGTGTGTGTGCCAAAACACGTGCACCAAAAACCAGATGATCTGATTTTTGACACATACATCTGCACCTGCCACCTGGTCTTCTGGTCTCTGATGTGCATGTGCATGCAAAGATCAGCTGTCTGGTGTGCCGGTTCTACCTTGCCTTTCAGGGATCCTCATGGTTCCCTATTAAACCTCGGTCACCATCATGGTGGCAGGACATCTCCACTGATGACTCAGTTCCACTGCCCTGGACAGGGTGAGAAATTTGGGTGAGGGATACCACCTCCCTCTGCCAGAAAGCCAAAGCAGAAGTGTGACAGCAACCATCAGGGGTGAGGGGGGTGGCAGTGGTGAGGACGGGTGAACTGGGGCTTCCCTCCCTCCCCACTCAATGAGCTTCTTGTGCGGCCAAAACCTCCAGCCTGCTACACTCACATATGTCCATGATCCAGAGCACCTGGCCAGCTTGGGCGTATGGGGCAGCATGTCACTGAGTTTATTTTAGTTTGCCAACCGTACTTGCATTCTGACTTATACGATAGACTGAACTGTTTCTTAGCCGTGCTGAGATTTATTGCACATGTCACAGTTCTTATCTGCAATGTTTTATTGCGCAGATCGCACATTCCTTCTTAACTTTCTCTTCTGATCTTTTGTTCGCCTGCCAAGAGAGGTAGGCACATAGCTCTGCCAAGATGTAAATAATTCAGTTAGCAAGTTTGTATTTTTACTTTCTTTTATATTAAAATGTTTTTTTTTTATTAGAACATGCTTCGGATTTATTTTTGCTTATTCAAGAAGTATACTTCGAGGAGAAGCCACGATCCATCATCATTAATTACAAAGGTTTAAATTATATCCTTGTCACAGCATTTGCTGGCTGAGTGGTTGGCTGCTCCACTGGCTGCTCCTGCGATCGCGGGGGAAGGAGAAGAGAGTGGTGCAGTTAATACTTTCTAAAAACTTTTGAACTTTCCTCCTGACAGTTAGAGATTATGCCCCCATATTTCTGAGTTTTATTTATTATGAAAAAATATTGCCTTCTAGAACCTTACTCACATTTTTATTATAATTAAAGGTTTCAATCATAATCCCTCATTTCCTTCTGTCCTCTAGGCTGAACATATTCAGTTCTTCCAACTTTCCTGATATGTTTTGTCCCTCAAAACTTGCACCATATTTGTTGCCCATCTCTGGACCCACTCAATATTATCAATAACTTCTTTTTAAGTGAGGTCTTCAGAACTGGACACATGATTCCATGGGTGGTGTGACTTAACAAAATGTTAAGTAGCTACAACTATATCAGTGCTAACTAGTTGATACAATCTATGGCTCATATTTGCTAGTGGCCAAATTCCAGATGTCCAGAACAAATAATGGGCACTGATTTAGATCTTGACACGAGATGCAGAATAACAGAGTTAGAAGGGTTCTTGGAGGACTTTCCCTGCTCAGGCAGGAAATCTTATACCATTTCAGACAAATTGTTGTCCAATTTATTCTTTAAAAAGTTCAGTTGTTGGAGCATTCACCTCTTTTCTGGAGGGAAGTTGTTCCAGTGATTAATTGTTCTAACTGTCAGAAAATTTCTCCATATTTCTGGATTGCTTCTCTCATTGATTAATTTCCATCCATCATCATCATCATCATCATCATCATCATCATCATCATCATCATCATTTATTTGTCGACAAGTACAAGGAAACAAGTAACAGTATAGACATAGACACATGAAGAAATGGCACAAATAAATGGATAAAAACAAGCAAAACATAGCCATAAACTCATAAAAAGAGTACATATAAATGGGACAGTAGGACAGGAACAGTAGGCACACTGGTGTGCTTATGCACACCCCCATAGGGACCTCTTAAGAAATGTGTAAGGTCCACGGTAGACAGCTTAAGGTAAAAAGTACAGGGGTTAGAGGAACTAACAACAGGATTGGGTAGGGTGTTCCACACATTTACTACTCTATTGCTTAAATCATTTTTCCTGCAATCAAGATTAGAATGGATTACATTTAGTTTGTATCTATTGATAGCCCTTGTGTTATCGCAGTTGAAATAAAAGTAGTCATTAACAGGTAGGACGTTATGGCAGATTACCTTGTGCTTAGGTTGGAATGTAGATGGCGTAGTTCAAGGTTATCCAGGCCTAACATTTCAAGCCTGGTGGTATAAGGAATTTTATTACGAGCAGAAGAGTTATAAAATACTTCTGGACCCCCTCTAATGTTTTAATGTCCAAAATGCAGTGTAGGTTCCAGGCAGGTAAGTAGTGTAGATCCGGCAAAGTGCGGCCTAGTTAGCAGCATAGCGTTACCAGAGAGTACATTATGAATATATATATTCTAATTAAAACAGCTGTCCAATTCTGAAAGAGAAATATATTGATATAGTTTATAATTCTCACTGAAGGTTCCTCACTCATAATTACCAGCACACTCTGACTCTGGCATTTGCTGTAAAGGAGGTGAATGAACATTCTGGAATTTTACCTAATGTTAGCCTTGGTTTCCATATTGCTACTCACTATCCTGTGGAAATTACAACTTATCATTTAGCAATGGAATTTCTGTCTACAAAGGATGAATTTATACCCAACTACAAAGACAACAACCAGACCAACACAGTAGCTGTCATTGGAGGACCCCATATTAATACCTGTCTCAGCATGTCAATCACTCTATGCAACTACAAATTTCCCCAGGTGTGAGAAAAAAATGGACCAATAGGAGAAGTTCGCTAGTTATTTATTATATTCAAAAGGTGGGACACTGAAATGAAAATTTGAGTAAAATCATGAGTAAGAATATCTTGAAAGGATTGTTCCTTTTGCTTGATGAGAAAAAATGCAGATGTCCTGTAAAACAAAGTACCCTATTTTTGTATCCCACTCAAACACAGAGATTATATTATATAAACACAAATGCATTGGTTTTTATTTATTTTTTTATTTTAGAAGAGACTCTTTATTCCTATGTTTTTCTGACTTTCTCCATTTAGATCTCCTATGGATCAGCTCCATTGATGAATACTGAAACAGCAATGTTTGTCAAATGGATGTTCCCAGAGGAAACCCATCAATTGAAAGGAATACTGCACTTATTATTGCATTTTGGATGGACCTGGGCTGGGTTAGTGTCTCTGCATGAGGACGATAGGGACAGGTTCATTCAATGAGTGGATGGAAGACACAGGTAAAATATTCAAGGTGATCATGGAAAGTACAGCCATTGCAGTTGTCTTAAGTGCTGAAATTACAGGCTTGGTACATTTGAGACTAATGATCTATTTTTTCAATTATGATAATATTCCAAAGGGGAGAACTGCTAAAATTTGGATGCTTTGACTTTATAGAAAGTTTTCCCCAAATGATGTATGGTAGTGAAGCTGCTGAAATGATGGAAAAAGCAGAAAAATTATACCAAGTGATTGTGCAGAGTATGGTCACTGCAGTCATTTTAACTGCTGAAATTACAGGCATGGTCATTTTGAGACTAATGTTCAATGCTTTCAATTATGATAATATTCCAAAGGAGAGGATGGCCAAAGTTTGGATCTGGAAATGACTTCCGGTTTGCTCGGAGGGTCATTTTCAGCGTTCCGAAGGCATCAGGGAAGCCTCCAGATGGTCCCTGAAGCCTTCTGAGCACTTAAAACGACCCTCTGAGGAAACCAGAAGTGACTTCCGGTTTGCTCAGAGGGTCATTTTAAGCGTTCCGAAGGCTTCATGGAAGCCTCCGGAGGACCTCCAGGGGGGCAGGGGAGGCTCTTTTCCCCCTCCCCAGGCTCCTATAAAGCCTCTGGAGCCTGGGGAGGGTGAAAAAAGCATGTAAAAATGGGGGGTTGCGCCTGTTGTGCGTGCATGCGCACTGGGGGGGTCTCGCATTGCATTATGGTTGCAGCACACCCGCACACGACCCCCCTGCGCTCCCCCACTTGTGTCACACATGCCAAAAAAGGTTCGCCATCGCTGTTCTAGAGCCTGAATAATTGTTATAGTACTCCTTTTGAAGACAGATCCCATATTTATTTATTTACTAGCTGATAACTTGGCGATTATTTATCCCAAACCTCCTTCCATGAAAGTCACTGCAATTTCTAAAGTTGGATTTTCCCCCTTTCCAGAGAGAGCCCCCTTGTGGAGTACTATGAAGCCATTACCATGGCAACTCCACAGTGCTGTACAGTAGAAGCCATTTTACGGTAGTATGGTAGAAGCTGTTTTAAGGTAAAACAGGCTGTATCTTAACAGAACACATACCCCGAGGGGTGTTGGGGGTGTCTTACCCCCACAGCATTTGTTTCCAGAGAGTAAGTAATCTGGGTAGCAATTTTGGTTGAAATTGCTCATGGCATTCCACAGTTATGCTGGAACACACGCACGCACACGCACACAAACACATACACACACACAGACAGACAGAGATAAATATATATAAAATAAATATTTATTTAATATTTGTTTGTTTGTTTGTTTCTTCTTTACTTCCCATCTCCTTCAGAGAGGCACTCTGGGTGCTGAACAATTTCATCAATAAAACAAAGCTTTAACACCAGAACAATTTAAGATTGCTTTTTTTATTAAAGAAATAAACAAGGTGTTGTATTCAGCAAAATATTAAGTATTAAACAAAATTGTTGAGAAAAATGACATATTTCCATACACTGTTCTATAGTTGTGTTTTGTTTTTTTCTGTGCATATGAACTCTCATTACTCCACTTGTTCTGTCAAAGATTCATAGCAGTGCAGCACTGTCTATTGAGATATGAAAAACCTGTTCCTTTCTGATATTTCTCAAAGCACCAATGCAAAGAATGGCACTGATTAGTAGTTAAGGATAGTTATTGTCCCTTCTTCTACAAATCTTAAGGGAACTCTAGCAAACACTGTAAAAACAATGACCTTGGATGAAGACATTGCATTCTGTTAATATTTGCTTAGAAATACAGACATGCATGTAAGGGCTAAAAGAGCTTGTGTTTCATCTATGATATTATATATCCAAAGTCCTTTCCAGCTCTCTTATTCTCTTAACTTTAGATAAAATTAATTATTGTGACTTTAGATACAGTTAATGTGTTGTCCTCAGTTGAATGGTAACAAGAGCTACTGTTTGATGTCTACAATGACATATTACAATGAATTTGTTATATTCAGAACATTGGTTTTATTTTTTTCCCCAACTATGATGCGCATTTCTCATCCCTTCAAATGCAAACTTAGTAGTCCTCTTCCAATTGTTCATAAATATTATCAGCCTGGAGAGCTAATAATTGCTGCTATTATTTATCAAGTTTTCTTTCTTACAAATGAAATCACTTTTCAAAGCCTTCCTTCCTCTGAAGTCCTTGATCAGTACTTGTAAGTATCCAACTGCTTCTCCTCTTCCTCATACCACAACTACCTCTTCCCCCACATTGCCACAGGAAAGCTGAATTTTCTTTAACTTTTATGCTTAAAAGTATTGGTTGCTAGTCAGTTGGTATGACCTGTTCCAGTGACCATATTTAGTCCTTTTTTAAATTCTATCTATCCTAGACCTATCCTAATACTGATGTTAAAATTGAGATGAATATTATTATTTTAAAGTATATGAATTTCAATCTCTTCAGGAAACTTCATTCATTCAACAAAATCCCTTGTTGAAAATTAAAAAAAAACACAAGTTGTCTAATCTAAATATTGCAGAAGCTCTCGGGTTAATCTTGAGCTTTTTCGTCATTCATTTCATGTAGATATCAAACAGGAAATCCTTATGCATATTTTAGGCTAGTATACCTCAAGGGTGTGAAAAGAGAACTGGCTTAATTCTCTCAGAAAGTAAGGATAAGATAGAGATAATATTGAAATTAGATAAGAGACGTAGAAAACTGGTAGCAAAAATGTTTTGTTTGATGATGGACATATATTTATTCCCACCAAGTTTAAACTCAGTTACTGATGATTGATTCACTACCTCCTCTGGCAATTGGTTATGGTTTCACTACTATAAAATTAATGTAGAACTTTCTTCCTATCACTGTGAGATTATGCCCCCATGTTCTTATGTTTTAATTAATATTGACAATTCTGTCTTCTAGACCCTTATTCACATTCTTTAATTCACTTAAAGGTTTCAGTCATGTACCTCCTTTCCTTAATCCCTGTAGGCTGAATATATTCACTTTCTGTCATCTTTCCTGATGTTTTATTTCTCAGTTCTTGCACAATTTTTGTTCCCCATCTCTGGACTCACTCAATCTAATGAATACATTTTCTTAAAAACTGACAATGTATCTATCTATCTATCTATCTATCTATCTATCTATCTATCTATCTATCTATCTATCTATCTATCTATCTATCTATCTATCTATCATCTATCTCTATTTTTTTCATTTTCATAACAAATAGCCATATGTATATTATTACATAACCAACATCGTATTATATTATTTACTGTTTACATCAATTCATCTTACATCAACTCCCCAAAACAATTATTGGCTCTTCTGCTTTCCATACACCATATTTGTACCTTATCCATCACTTTCTTCTCCCTCTCTCCTCCTCCTCCCTACCTCTTTCTTCCCTCTGTCATCCTTCTCTTCTCTACTTCCCATTCCTCTCTCTTTCTCTTTCTCCTCTCTCCCCTTTCCACTCCTTCCTTCTTTCCTCCTCTTACCCCCCTGCGCTCTCTCCTATCCCTCTCTTCTTTCCTTACCACTCTCCTCTACTTCACACTCTTCATCTCATTTACTTGGTGTATTTCAGCCTCTGAGCAAACTCCATTTTATGTTGATGTTATTTATAATTCATTTTTAATATACATATTTAATTTTAACATATATCTTCCTCTTTCTTTTTTAAAAGAAAAAAAAGAAGTATACATATATAGTAATTGTATTTTTAACACACACACAAAGGTTGGGCATGATGTAGACATGGTTACAATTCCCAGCTATTCTCTTCATTATATTAATATACCTAATACATCCTTACAGGCCCCAAATTTGTGATTCGGTCTTTGTAATCTCAATAATTTCCCATTGTAGGTATATTTCATGTTCCCTCTCCATTTTTCCATATCTTGGCTTAGGTTACCCTTAATTGTCTTTAAATAACAATCCGTACTGTTCAAAGTTCATTACTTTGAACATTACAATAGATTATTCACATAATCTACTATATAGAATAACAAGCGGTTTCCCATCTCACTTTGTTCGTCATCTTATGAGTTCTATATGTATCCATGTTTCATATATTTTAACCCATACTTAATTGGCTTTCCAATGTCATATTCAATCAATTAGCAACTCAGTTTAATTATCATATATAAAAGTGAATCACATACTCTGCTTTACATTCTCCCCCCCTAAGTTTCATATTTGTCCATTTCCATATATTAACCTTTATTTAATTATCTTTCCATTACCATATTCAATCAGTTAGCAACTCAAATTTATTATCATGTAAATGAGTAAACCATATATCTCAGCTTTATATTTCTCCATATAACAATGCCTAATTATCTGATTTTTTCTTAGTAAGTCTTTTGTCTCACTTCTCTATTCCTATCTTCTCCCTTTTCTTTGTTTTGACATGTCCATCCTCTTCAACTTTGCCCAAGCCACTGTCAAACACAGTGAAATCTTTTGTATTTCCCCCTCTACAGTTTGCCCTATGCCACTGTCAACCTTAGTAAAATATTTTGTCTGCTTTCTATTTCCTTTTGTTGGGACACTAAAATTTTCCCTATACCATTGTCAAACCCAATGAAGTTGGGTTATTTTCCACCATTTCTCCCCCTTCATTATCCCTCCCCCCTTCTGACAGTGTATTTCAAATGGGGTCTGAGTAAATGCTACCTTAGCTCAATGTTAATTAGCAACAAATAAGTCAGTGTCTCTGATTTGATACAATTTAGGAGTATTTGTTAGTGACCAAATTGCAAGTGTCCAGAACAAACCATAAGCACTCAATTACATCTTTATGTACATCTCTGGAGGGCAAAGGATGGGGGTTGTTCCTCCATCCTTGTCCTATTAGACCTCTCGGCGGCCTTCGATACCATCGACCATGGTATCCTATTGCGCCGTCTGGAGGGGTTGGGGGTCGGGGGCACCGTATTACGATGGTTCCGCTCCTACCTCTCTGGCCGGACGCAATGTGTGTTGGCAGGAGAGGAGAGGTCGACCGCGTGGCCCCTTATCTGTGGGGTCCCACAGGGCTCGATCCTCTCGCCTCTCCTGTTCAACATATATATGAAGCCGCTGGGTGAGATCATCCGTGGTTTTGGGGTGGGATACCATCTGTATGCTGATGACACTCAGCTGTACATTTCCACCCCAAACCACCCCAACAAGGCTGTTGAAGTGATGTCCCGATGTCTGGAAGCCGTACGGGTCTGGATGGATGACAGCAGGCTCAGGCTCAACCCCTCCAAGACAGAGTGGCTGTGGCTTCCGGCTTCCCGGTTCAACCAGCATATGCCATCGCTGACCATCGGAGATGATCAATTAGCCCCGGTGGAAGGGGCACGCAATTTGGGCGTCCTCCTTGATGCCCGGCTGTCTATGGAAGATCATGTGACAGCCGTGGCGAGAGGGGCGTTCCACCAGGTTCGCCTGGTGCGCCAGTTGCGGCCCCTTTTGGACCGGGAGGCCTTGCGTACAGTCACTCACGCGCTGGTGACGTCTCGCCTGGACTACTGTAATGCTCTCTACATGGGGCTCCCCTTGAGGTGCACCCGGAGACTGCAGTTGGTCCAAAATGCAGCCGCGCGGGTAATTATGGGGAGATCGAGGTTCTCCCATATAACACCTATCCTGCGCGAGCTGCACTGGCTTCCTGTGGTCTACCGGGTGCGCTTCAAGGTACTGGTTACCACCTTCAAAGCGCTCCATGGCACAGGGCCTAGTTACCTGCGGGATCGCGTCCTGCCCCATACATCCCTGCGACCCGTCCACTCACACAGAGAGGGATTACTCCGGGTGCCGTCCTCCAGAGAGTGCCAGAGGGCAGCGCCCAGAAGTAGGGCCTTCTCTGTAGTGGGCCCCACCCTTTGGAATGACCTCCCCCCAGACATCAGAACTACAACCGACCTTCGCTCCTTCCGTATGAAGCTGAAAACCTACCTGTTTCGACTAGCTGACCTGGCATAACTCTACAACCTCCCCAGCCCAGGGCATTTTTAATTGTAATTTTAGTTTTTAAGGGTTAATTTCACTGGGGTTTTAACTTTTTAAGTATTGTAACTTATTTATTTATTCTTACCTCCTCTATACGCTATATAATACCTTTGTACGTCGCCCCGAGTCCCTGTGGGGAGAGGGGGCGACTAATAAGTTCAAGTAATAAATAAATAAATAAATAAATATACTTTATATGTATAAATTAAACATATGTATCGATTGAAACAGCTGTTCAATTCTGAAAGAGAAATATATTAATATAGTTTCTAACTCTTGCTGAAGGTTCGTCACTCATAATTACCAGCACACTTTGGCTCTGGCATTTGCTGTAAAGGAGATCAATGAACGTTCTGGGATCTTACCCAACATTAGCCTTGGCTTCCATATTGCTACTCATTATACTGGGGGAATTACAACTTATCAATTAGCAATGGAATTTCTATCTACAAAGGATAAATTTATACCCAACTACAAATGCAATGACCAGACCAATACAGTAGCTGTCATTGGAGGACCCCTCATTAACACCTGCCTCAACATGGCAATCTCTCTACACAACTACAAATTTCCCCAGGTGAGATACAAAAATGGAACAATATGAGAGGTTCACCAGCAATTAATTAGATTCAAAAGGTGGGTGACAGAAATGAAACATTTGAGGCAAGTGATTAAAAATATCTTGAAAATATTATCTCATTTTTCTTCTTGTGCAAAATTGCAGATGTCATGGAAAACTAATGTTTAAGCACTTTATTTATGAATCCCACTCTAATACAGAGATTGGATGGAATTAAAACCACATGCATTGGCTTTTATTTATTTTGGAAGAGATCCTTAATTCCTATGTTCTTCTGATTTTCTCCATTTAGATATCCTATGGATCAGCTCCACTGATGTCTACTGAAACAGCAATGTTTGTCAAATGGATGTTCCCAGATGAATGTTATCAATTTCAAGCAATTCTCCACTTATTGTTGCATTTTGGATGGAGCTGGGTTGGGTTAGTTTCTCGGATTGAGGAAGAAAGAGACAGATTTATTCAAAAGAGACTTTCCATGTTTTCAGAGAAAGGAATCTGCTTTGACTTTTTAATATGTCTTCCCAAAATGATGTATGGTAGTGAAACTGCTAAAATGATGGAAAACGCAGAAAAAATACTCAAAGTGATAATGGAGAGTACGGTCACGGCAGTCATGTTAAGTGCTGAAATTACAGGCTTGATACCTTTGAGACTAATGATCAATTTTTTCAATTATTATAATATTCCAAAAGAGAGAACGGCCAAAGTTTGGATCATGACAGCTCTGATGGAATTCACGTCCATTCTGATGCAAAGACAGTTTCACATTGATTTTCTTCATGGTGCTCTTTCCTTTGCAATTCACTCAAAGCAGCTGAATGGATTCCAACGATTTATGCAGAAGAAAAACCCAAACTTTGACAAAGAAGATGGCTTCATTAGGGATTTCTGGAAAGATGCATTTGAATGTTCCTTCTCCAGTGATAGTACAGATGGGAATGTTGAAAGGATCTGCACTGGAGAAGAGAAGCTGGAGACTCTTCCTAATTCTGTCTTTGACACCACCATGAATTCAAATAGTTACAGTATCTACAATGCAGTCTATGCTGTGGGACATGCTCTGAAGTCCATGAGCTCTGCCAAATTCAAAGGGGGACGAAAAATGAATGAGAGGAGATAATAATAAGTAATAAGTTTGAATTTATTAGCCGCTCCCTTTCCAAGTAGGACTCGGGGCGGCGTACAATGGGGCATATAAAACACAGAAAATATATAAAACACATAGGCGTACATACAAAACATACATACAGATACACAAACACGGACTCGGAGGAGGTAAACAATTTACATCATATAGACAGTTAAAAGACCCGCATTAAAATACCCCAGTTGTAAAAACCCGATATAAAAATAAGATTTAACGTTTAAAATACAATTTAAAACAGTTAGGAGGAATAAGAATAATTACGATTGAGCCAGGCCAGATAATTGAAAGAGGTGGGTCTTCAGCTGTACACGGAAGGAGCGGAGATCGGAAGTAATCCTGATGTCACGGGGGAGGTCATTCCACAGGGCTGGGCCCACCACAGAGAAGGCTCTGCTCCTGGGTGTCGCCCCCCGGCACTGTTTGGCGGACGGCACCCGGAGAAGTCCCTCTCTGTGTGAGCGAATTGGTCGTAGGGATGTGTGGGGCAGGATGCGATCCTGCATATAACTAGGCCCTGTGCCATGGAAGCTCTTCCTCCGATCACCTTGGCAAGTAAGGTTGGCTAATACAAAATTTGGGGAAATCATCAAGTATCAGAATAGTTGACCAGCTTGGTGGTTTTTTTTTTTTTTAAATGTTTTAACGGAACACTATTTTAAGTACTTGATATTTTCATATAAAAAATAATATAAATATATTGCTTAAATATAGAGACAGTTATAAATATGTAATATATGTAACCAGTAAATAATAATAATAATAATAATAATAATAATAATAATAATAATAATAATAATAATAATAATAATAATAACAACAACAACAACAACAACAATAAATATTAAATATTAAATATTAAATATTAAATATTAAATATTAAATATTAAATATTAAATATTAAATATTAAATATTAAATATTAAATATTAAATATTAAATATTAAATATTAAATATTAAATATTAAATATTAAATATTAAATATTAAATATTAAATATTATTATTTATTAATAAAAATATTGTAATAAAAACTGATATAGTGGCAAAGGTCAAGAACTGGAGTGCACCTGGCCAGGATGAACTGCATGGATACTGGCTAAGACACCTGACAAGCTTCCATCATCCCACGGCCACTCAATAGTTAACAGCTGGCCGAACATGCTTGATAATGAAAGATCAGACAGAACCAAGCATCTATCGCCCAATTACTTGTCTGCCAATAACGTTCAAACTTTTTACAAAGATACTGGCAAATTAGGTATTCAATCATCTGATGGATAACAGTTTGTATCCAGTAAAAAAAAAGGAAATTATTAAAAATCAAGAGGAACAAAAAATCAGCTGCTCATCGACAAAATGGTAGTAAAAAATGCAAAATGAAAAAAAAAACAATTTTACATATGGCATGGATTGATTACAAGAAGGCATTTGACTCATTACCCCACAGCTGGATTAACACCTGTCTGGAAAACTTTGGAATTAGCAAAAATATCTGTACATTTTTGAAAACATTAGCAAAGGATGATGGTTACAGGTTTGTGACACATCTTTAAATGTTTGCTTGATTGAGTTTCATGTTGGATGAATAAAATTAGTAGTAGTAGTAGTAGTAGTAGTAGTAGTAGTAGTAGTAGTAGTAGTTATTGTTATTTTTATTATTATTTCACCACTACTTTCACCACTACTGTTCAACATTGCATTAATTCCACTTACAATAATCCTAAGAAACACAAAAC
Organism: Natrix helvetica; assembly: GCF_964273705.1. Classification (NCBI taxonomy): domain Eukaryota; kingdom Metazoa; phylum Chordata; class Lepidosauria; order Squamata; family Natricidae; genus Natrix; species Natrix helvetica. The sequence continues at coordinate 11,854,199 of NC_138554.1, read as the reverse complement.
TGGGATATCAAATCTCAAATCAACATGGCAAGATAAACCACCTACTATACATGGGTGAGTTTAAAATATATGTGAAAAGCCCCACTGAACTTAAATCAATATTCAACACAGTTCAACTGTTCAGCAATGACATCAAAATGAACTTTGGACTTGAAAAATGTGCTATATTATCCATGCAGTGAAGAAAAATGAAAACAACAGAAGGAATTGAATTGGGAAATGGTAATATAGTAAAAGCATTAGCAAATGATGATGGTTCCAAGTACCTAGGCATATCAGAAGCAGATAACATCTTAAATGGAAAAGTCAAACAGTCAACGCAAAAGGAATACATCAGGACAGTGCGCAAAATATTAAAATCAAAGCTGAATGCTGGAAACATAATGAAAGCCATTAATTCATGGGCAGTTCCAGTGATACGCTACTCAGCTGGAATCATTAACTGGACTTTGGCTGAACTGGAAAACCTGGACCAGAATAACACCAGCAGAACTGCAAAAAACTGTGAATTACATTTAAAACAGTTAAAAATTGACAAAATCACCATCAGTCAAATGCAAAAGGCTGCACTGCTTGGATTTGCACACATATTACAAAAATATGTTACGACGGCCTAGGACCCTGGGTGGGGCCCGACTAGTAATTAATGCCAAATCCAGCGAAACAACTGGTCGCTGTGATACAATTCTGTTGATACAATAATAATAATAATAATAATAATAATAATAATAATAATAATAATAATAATAATAATAATAATAATAATAATAATAATAATAATAATAATAATAATAGAAGAAGAAATCATGTGTTGTCCCAATTGTAATTGGAGCCCTTGGAGCAATACCTAAAGGGCTACCTCACTATTTGGAAATTCTAAATTTACCTGACTTGAACATTCTGACTCTACAAAAAACCGCCCTACTTGGAACAACTTATATCCTCCAATGTTACCTTAACAGTTCCTAGGACTCGAGCCTGTTAGGCTACCAGCCAACCCCAAATATTAATCACATTATTATTATTATTATTATTATTATTATTATTATTATTATTATTATTATTATTATTATTATTGTTGTTGTTGTTGTTGTTGTTGTTGTTGTTATTATTATTATTATTATTATTATTATTATTATTATTATTATTATTATTATTATTATTATTGCATCAACAGTATTGTATCACAGCGGCCAGTTGATTCGCCGGATTTGGCATTGATTACTAGTCGGGCCCCACCCAGGGGCCTAGGACGTCGTAACGTATTTTCGTAATATACGTGCAGATCCAAGCAGTGCGGCCTTTTGCATTTGACTGATAGTGTCAATTTTTAACTGTTTTAAATGTAATTCCAGTGCTTTTGGAATAGCACCCAGTGTGCCGATTACCACTGGAATTACCACTGCTGGTTTCTGCGATAATCATTGAATTTCGATTTTTAAGTCCTGGTATTTCGCGATTTTTTCATATTCCTTCTCAGCGACCCTGCTATCACCTGGTATTGCGATGTCTATGATTGTAACCTTATTTTTCTCAACCAGTGTGATGCCTGGTGTATTTTGCGCCAGTATTTTATCCGTTTGTATGTGAAAATCCCACAAGATCTTGACCATTTGACCCTCGACGACTTTTTCAGGCTTATGTTTGCACCAGTTTGTTGCTCTTTTAATATTATAATTTTTACACAAATTCCAGTGGATCATTTGTGCTACTGAATTGTGCCGCAATTTATAATCAGTCTTCGCGATTTTTTTACAGCAGCTGAGTATGTGGTCAACAGTTTCATCAGCCTCTTTGCAAAGTCTACATTTGGCATCATCAGAGGATTTTTCGATTTTGGCCTTAATGGCATTTGTGTGGATAGCTTGTTCTTGCACAGCCAGGATTAGTGACTCTGTTTCTTTCTTTAATGTACCTGCTGTTAACCATAACCAAGTTTTTTCACTGTCCACTTTACCTTTTATTTTTTCCAGAAATTGGCCATGCAATGCTTTGTTTTGCCAACATCTATTTACTTCGATTAATAAATGTTCTTGACTTTCTTTTAAATAATCAGCCAGTGCATGTTTTTCTTCTTCAACTATTTGCTTCACTTGTAATAATCCTCTGCCACCTGATTTTCAGGGTAGGTATAGTCTATCAATATCACCACTGGATGTAAACTGTACTGCTTTGTCATTAGTTTCCTGGTTTTTCAGTTCAAAATGTCTAAATCAGCTTGTGTCCAGTTAACTATTCCAGCTGTGTATCTTATAACTGGTATTGCCCAGGTGTTTATGGCCTTGATTGTATTTCCACCATTCAATTTAAATTTCAAAATTGTCCTAACTCTGTTGGTGTACTCTCCCCTGAAAATAGTTTTTACTTCTCCATGCTTGATGTTATCCAACTGCAGAATGCCTAAGTATTTGTAGGCTTCATTTTCGTTGCATTTAATTAGTTGGCCATTGGGCATTTCAATTCCCTCACATGTAGTGATTTTACCTCTTTTTATGGATACAGTTGCACATTTTTCCATGCCAAACTGCATTCAAATATCCGTGCTGAATACTCTGACTGTGTTTGTCAATGATTTATTATTATTATTATTATTATTATTATTATTATTATTATTATTGTTGTTGTTGTTGTTGTTGTTGTTGTTGTTGTTAATTCAAGTGAGTAGCAACTTTTTTTTTCAATGAATCATATCAAGAAAATGTCCTATCTTGCCTACACTTTATGGCAGAAAACCAGATTCACAGTTTCTGAAATGGTTAGTCAAATCTCTCCCTTTCTGGATTTTTTGTTGAGATTCTCATCTGTTATTGTTTCATCGAAGAGTGGAAAGTACATTTGATAAAAATATATTTCTTTTTCAGCTTAAGATAGTAAAGACCAAGCAAAATTGAACAATTTATGCTTTATTATGTGTAGCTGAAATATGAAAAAAGAAATTGTAATGTTCCAATTGACTTCAAAGATTCTTGTTTCTTCTTTCTTCTTCTTCTTCTTCTTTAGCTCCACCATTTTTTGCAACAAGTCTCCTTTAACAACAGTGCTGGAGAGCCAGTTTCTTTTGGCCCCAATGGGGAATTAGAAACTGCACTTGATATTTTCAATTGGGTCACATTTCCAAACAAGACCTTTCTGAAGGTCCAAATTGGAAAGATTGACCCCCTGGCTCCCCCAGACAAGTTCCTCACAATTTCTGACTAGGAAATCATTTGGCCTCTCATATTTAACCAGGTGTGTCCCGTTTTTCCCTTTTCCTGAAATTATTAGCTACAGATTGATGCAATAAATGATTAAACAATCACAATCACAACAACCCTTGGAGTAAGCAAGCATTTAGCAGTCTGTACGTTATTCATTGCAGGTAGTTCTTGACTTATAACAGTTCATTTAGTGACCATTGGATGGGAGGTGAAGGAAAGAATTAGTTTTTTTAGCAATCTACCTGTTCGGAGTTCTGCTTTCTATGGGTGCATTACTTGGAACACTGACATTCTCATTTAACAACAGAAATAATGGGCTAAATTGTGTTTGTAGGTCAAGGACTGTGCTGCCCATCTCTTGATAGCTTGTAATTGTAAAAACAAGATAAAAAAATACTGCATTCACTTTTGGTCACCACGATGTAAAAAAGATGTGGAGACTCTAAAAAGAGTGCAGAGAAGAGCAACAAAGAGGATTAGGGGACTGGAGACTAAAACATATGAAGAATAGTTGCAGGAACTGGGTATGTCTAGTTTGATAGAAAGAAGGACTAGGGGAGACATGATAGCAGTCTTCCAATATCTAAGGGGTCGCCACAAAGAAGAGGGAGTCAAACTATTCTCCAAGGCACCTGAGGGCAGGACAAGAAGCAATGGATGGAAACTAATCAAGGAGAGAAGCAACTTAGAACTGAGGAGAAATTTCCTGACAGTGAGAACAATTAATCAGTGGAACAGCTTGCCTCCAGAAGTTGTGAATGCCCCAACACTGGAAGTCTTTAAGAAGATGTTGGATAGCCATTTGTTTGAAATGGTAAAGGGTTTTCTGCCTAGGCAGGGGGTTGGACTAGAAGACCTCCAAGGTCCCTTCCAACTCTGCTATTGTATTGTATTGTATTGTATTGTATTGTATTTAGTGATGGGGGATTTAGTGATGGGGGATTTTAACCTGCCGTCGGTGGGAGAAGCATCAGAGGGGGCTCGGGAGTTCATGGCTTCCATGATAGCCATGGACCTGACTCAAATGATTCAGGGCCCGACACACGAGGGAGGTCACACCTTGGACCTTGTCTTTGTCTCTCGCCAGTGGTTGAGTGATCTGGGAGGAGTGAATTTAACCATCACTCCTCTGTCATGGTCAGATCACTCACTCCTCCGTCTTGACTTCCCTGGTGCTACTCCTCGCCGCGGGGAGGCGGAACCGGAGAACACTAGATGGTTCCGCCCCAGGCGCTTGATGGAACCAGACAGGTTCCAGACGGAGCTTGGGCCACCTCCTGCAGCCCTGACCCGCCCCCGGGTAGAGGACCTGGTGACCGCGTGGAATAATGCGACTACCGGGGCCTTGAACCGGGTGGCGCCTTTGCGGCCTCTCCGGCGGCAACGATCCACCCTGGCCCCTTGGTTTACCGAGGAGCTAAGGGTGATGAAGCGCCGCAAGAGATGCCTAGAGAGTCGTTGGAGATCCTCCCGAACCGAACTTGACCGAGCACAGGTACGAGCCCATTTAAGGACGTACCTAGTGGCATTGAGAACGGCCAAACGTCAATATTGTGCCGCTCTCATTGCATCGGCAGAGAACCACCCTGCCGCCCTGTTTCGGGTGTCCCGCTCCCTTCTGTTTCAGAGGCCACGGGAGGCCACTTTACAGGGCAGGGCAGAGGAGTTTGGGAAATACCTGCAGGATAAAGTCGCTCAAATCCGGAAGGATTGGGTCCCCTTCAGTGGCCCAGTCGAGACGCCAGTGGCGAGTCTTGAGAAACCTTTTTGGGAGGAGTTTGACTTGGTTGTCATCGAGGATTTGGACAGATTGCGTGGGCGACTGCGACCTACCACATGTTTGTTGGACCCGTGTCCCTCCTCGCTTGTACTGGCATCCTGGGAGGTTACACGCGACTGGCTCCTGGACCTAGTGAACGCTTCGTTGGGTGAGGGGTCTCTCCCGGCCGCCTTGAAAGAGGCGGTGGTGAGACCCTTGCTCAAGAAGCCTTCCCTGGACCCTATGGAGCTGGTCAATTATCGTCCTGTCTCCAACCTTCCCTTTTTGGCGAAGGTTGTGGAGAGTGTGGTGGCTTCTCAGTTTCCACGACATCTGGAGGAGAATGATTATCTAGACCCGCGCCAGTCCGGCTTTCGCCCTGGGCACAGCACTGAGACGGCCTTGGTCGCGTTGGTAGACGATCTCTGGAGGGCCAGAGATAGGGGCTGTTCCTCTATCCTGGTCCTATTAGACCTCTCGGCGGCTTTTGATACCATCGACCATGGTATCCTGTTGCACCGACTGGAGGGGTTGGGGATCCGGGGCACCGTCTTGCGGTGGTTCGGCTCCTACCTCTCCGGCAGGACGCAACGTGTGTTGGCAGGAGAGCAGAGGTCGACCCTAAGCCCCCTCATCTGTGGGGTGCCACAGGGGTCGGTCCTCTCGCCACTCCTGTTCAACACATACATGAAGCCGCTGGGTGAGATCATCCGTGGTTTTGGGGTGGGATACCACCTGTACGCTGATGATACTCAGCTGTACATTTCCACCCCGAACCACCCCAACGAGGCCGTCGAAGTGATGTCCCGGTGTGTGGAAGCCGTACGGGTCTGGATGGATGACAACCGACTCAGGCTCAACCCTTCCAAGACGGAGTGGCTGTGGGTTCCGGCTCCCCGGTTCAACCAGATAATTCCATCTCTGGCCATTGGGGGCATTCAACTTGCCCCCGTGGAGCGGGCGCGCAATTTGGGCGTCCTCCTGGATGCCAAGCTGTCCATGGATGAACATGTGACAGCTGTGGCCAGGGGGGCGTTCCATCAGGTTCGCCTGGTGCGCCAATTGCGCCCCCTATTGGACCGGGACGCTCTACGCACAGTCACCCATGCGCTGGTGACGTCTCGCCTGGACTACTGTAACGCTCTCTACATGGGGCTTCCCTTGAAATGCACTCGGAGACTACAGTTGGTCCAGAATGCGGCCGCGCGGGTGATTATGGGGAGCACCAGGTACTCCCATGTGACACCACACCTGCGCAAGCTGCACTGGCTTCCTGTGGTCTATCGAGTGCGTTTCAAGGTTTTGATTACGATCTTTAAAGCGCTCCATGGCTCAGGACCTAGTTACCTCCGGGACCGTATTCTGCCCCATACATCCCTACGACCTATTCGCTCGCACAGAGAGGGACTTCTCCAGGTGCCGTCCACTAGACAATGTCATGGGGCGGCGCCTAGGAGCAGAGCCTTCTCTGTGGCGGGCCCAGCCCTGTGGAATGACCTCCCCCCGGATATTAGGACCACTACAGACCTCCGCTCCTTCCGTGTTAAGCTCAAGACCCACCTTTTTCAAATATGTGGCCTGGCCCAACCATAACTTCGTTACGCTCCTGAGGGGTTTTTAATTCAGCAATTTTATTTAGGGGATTTTAAACTGTGTTTTAACTGTGTTTTTAGCTGTGTTTATTGTCTTTCACTTGCAGGTCTACTCTCCTCCATGCACAAATGTAATTGTCCTTGTTTTTTCGTATGTATGTGTGTCCTATGTGTATTTTATCTTTTTGACTGTACGCCGCCCCGAGTCCTTCGGGAGAGGGTTGCGGCTAATCAAATAAAATTTGATTGATTTGATTGTATTGTATTGTATTGTATTGTATTGTATTGTATTGTAAAAAACATGCAGTTATGATTGTACTTTTAATGATTAAGGGAGAAGGCATAATTCCAGAGTAAGAGAAAAGTTTGTAATAATTCTTGTACTGCTGAAGAAATAAATTGAGAGCTTTTTCTTTCTATTTTTTAAATCAAATTTTTGTACTTTTACTTTTTTCCCTTTTTCATTTTTTCACTGTTCTTTCTATTCTGTATTAGATTGCTAGTTTCAATTTTCCATTTAAAACTTTTAATCCAATGTAGGCAAAAAAACACCAAAATGAAAGATAGAATTTTTGCTGGAGATCTCAAAGGTGCTTTTTCAGGAGGCAACTGGACCTTCTTCTTTTTTTCTTTGAAGACATTTTGCTTCTCATTCAAGAAGCTTCTTCAGCTCTGACAGGATAATGGATAATATAAAGATTTATAATCCTTGCAGAGAAGCTGGAGACTTTGCTAGAAGATTTTGTCTATCTAGGTACCTAACCATTCCCGTACAGTGCTCCAGAGGGTCGTATTAAATATGTATGTATGTATTCTATGATTCAAAAACAAATAATTTTTGCTGATGATACTCTCTCTATATATCTATATATCCAATCTAATCTAATTCATCTATTTTTAATTATGTAATCATAATGCAGCAGTATTTCAAAAAAGATACAAAATACATTAAAGAATTCAATTTCCCCCCAAAATAAATTAACAACTAATCAGTGAGGGAAGGAATATAGATATTTGTTATGACTTCACATGAATCAAAAAATGGGACCTCAAGGAAGGCATAATTAGTGAGATACAGAGTTAAAGATTTTTCCACTTGCCTCAAACTGATCTTTAGAATATAATTATTGGGAATGATCAATCAATTAATGTAAGAGGTATGAAAGTGGGACATTCAGTACAGAATTTCCACAAGGAAGAAAATGGGAAATTGCAACACCAATATTTGTATTACATATGAAGAGTTTGCATATGTATAATTGATGAAAAGAACAATCCACCCAAAATAAAATCCTTCTGTGGAATTCTGATTGTATTTACAAGCAGGCATTACCTTTTTCCATTTGCAATAACAAGTGTCCTCTTGGCCATAGCAAGATAAAAATGGAAGGAAAATTATCTTGCTGCTATGACTGTATGTCCAGAAGGGAAGATAGCTGACCAATTAGGTAAGCAAAGGATTATATTACATGTATCAATGACATAATAAATATAAACGGGGTTTATTTTTTATAAATATGTATTTGAATAAACATGGTGATTGAAAATATTGAGCTTCACATCATATTGAAACATTTGATTTTTTTTCATACTTCAGCGAGCTATTTGGTGATAAAACCAATTAGTTCATTCTAACGTGGAGCATCTGTAGATTTAAATTATTCATTCTAACGTTTTCTTGAAAAATTATAAACAGTTTTTTCCAGACAAATATTTTTGGAAATAAAGGTGATTTTGTATTGGTAATTGGAAATGAAGATGCTTCAAACAATAATTTTACTATGAATCGTTTCTTTTTCAGATTTAGATGACTGTTTCCCATGTCCAGAGGATCAATATTCAAACAAGGATAAGGATCGTTGCCTTCCAAAAAGTATAAGTTACTTAACTTATCAAGAACCTTTGGGGATTTCTTTGGCAGTGATTGCAGTCTCCTTTTCTGTCATCTCAGCTGTGGTGCTCAGGATATTCATGAAGTATCAGGACACACCTATTGTTAAAGCCAATAATAGGAACCTCACTTACAGCCTTCTTGTTGCTCTCTTGCTCTCTTTCCTTTGCACTTTGCTCTTCATTGGGAAACCTGACCAAGTGAAATGTCTCTTGAGACAAACTGCTTTTGGCATCATCTTCTCTGTAGCTCTTTCTTGTATATTGGGGAAAACAATCATAGTGGTCCTTGCTTTCATGGCCACCAAGCCTGGATCCAAAATGAGAAAATGGGTGGGGAAGAGTCTGGCTCTCTCTATTGTCCTATCTTGCTCCCTCACACAGTTTTGCATTTGTCTGTTGTGGCTCATAATTTCTCCTCCCTTCCCAGATTCTGACATGCAGTCTATGGCTAAAGAAATTATTCTACAATGTAACGAAGGTTCAACCACTATATTTTATGCAGTGCTTGGTTTTCTGGCGTTCCTGACTGCTGTCTGTTTCACTGTGGCCTTCCTAGCCAGGAATTTGCCTGATAGCTTTAATGAAGCCAAATTCATCACCTTCAGCATGTTGGTCTTTTGCAGTGTCTGGGTGTCATTTGTTCCTACCTATTTAAGTACAAAGGGAAAATACATGGTGGCTGTGGAGATCTTCTCCATTTTGGCTTCAGCAGCTGGATTACTGTTCTGCATATTTTCCCCCAAATGCTATATCATTCTGCTGAGACCAAATCTGAATAAGAGAGAGCAACTAATGAAAAAATGAAAGTGATTTCAAAACCATGGCCTTTGAAGGAAATATCCAGGCGTCCTCCTGGATGCCCGGCTGTCCATGGATGACCATGTAACAGCCGTGGCAAGGGGGCGTTACATCAGGTTCGCCTGATGCGCCAATTGCGCCCCTTATTGGACCGGGATGCCCTACGCACAGTCACCAGTCTTCTATATTTAATTATGAGATCACTATTATTCCTATGTCTTGGATGACATCTAATTCTGCCCTATTGAGATTAATGCATAAAGAGAGCATTTATTAATCTTGATGATGAAGTCAATAATTGTAAATATGCAATTCATTGTTTCATTCATTGGAGTGCATCCACTTTTCAAAATTGCATTTGTCTTTTGGGATGATCTGCAGTGATATATTTTCCTGAAATCTATTAGATTCAACTCAGCTGATTGTATTCCTAGATGTGTTAATAATATTGGGGGCAGATGGGGGAGGATCCTGTGGAATTCTGCCACTATGGTTGTTATTATTTCATCTATGATGAGAACATGACATAAGAGCAGTGAACATATACACTATGTTGCCAAAAGTATTTGCTCACCTGCCTTTACTCGCATATTAACACTGTAAGTGACATCCCATTCCTAATCCATAGGGTTCAATATGACGTTGGTCCACCCTTTGCAGCTATAACAGCTTCAACTCTTCTGGGAAGGCTGTCCACAAAGTTTAGGAGTGTGTTTATGGGAATTTTTGACCATTCTTCCAGAAGCGCATTTGTGAGGTCACACACTGATGTTGGATGAGTTTACGTGGCCTACCACTTCGTGCCTGAGTTGCTGTCATTCCCAAACACTTCCATGTTCTTATAATACAGCTGACAGTTGACTGTGGAATATTTAGGAGCTAGGAAATTTCATGAATGATTTGTTGCACAGGTGGCATCCTATCAGAGTTGCACGCTGGAATTCACTGAGCTCCTGAGAGCAACCCATTCTTTCACAAATGTTTGCAAAAACAGTCTACATGCCTATGTACTTGATTTTATACAACGGTGGCCATGGAAGTGATTGGAACACCTGAATCTGATTATTTGGATGGGTGAGCAAATACTTTTGGCAATGTAGTGTATATAATTATATACAAAACATATATGGGGGTATCACAGTGGCTTCATAATTGGATGTCCAATTCAGCTATCCAGGCAATCACCCTTGGCGAAGACGTCAGCCAATCAAGGTCTTGAACACATACAACCCCCAGCCTCAGGACATTTTGTGGAATTTGGAGAGCCAAACTGAGAGTACATGGTACTCTCTATTGAAAAAGAATGGGGGTAATTACCTGAAATGAGCCTTGCCCATTGTTGCCAGTAGCTACGCATTGTCAGAAAATTTACACCAACCTGAGATTCATTCTCCAATATAGGTAAATCAATGTGTTTCTGGAATCTCAGCTTTTTAATCTCAATCCTTGTCTTATTCTAATGTTCACTGACTAGGTTTTCAACTAATCTCTGTCTGGGAAGATCTTTCTTTTCTATAACTGCTGCTTCAGTGTGGGTACATTGTTTAACAATTCTGTATTTCTGTATCCTTATTTCCCCTCTTTCTAGCCCTAATCCTACATGGATGAATCATATCATATTAAGGACATCCAACAATTCATATAATTCTTAATTCAACAGTTGTATGCTTACTCCACATCTCTTTCTGTGTGTCCCTACTTATTTCACACACAAACAAATACACACACAATGCACAGATTTACTTGAAAGAAGACACAATCCTTGTGGCTGAAGGGTGGTTTCAATGTGCAGGATTTTTTCTTCTCCACAAACTTGAAATGTGTATTAGATAACACCTGGGGCATTCATTAGCCAAGGCTTAGGAATAGGTACAGCTGAGACCAATAGAACAAATTGTAGAATTATTACTAAAATGTTTATTAGATGATATTTCTTATTATCCCACCTTGTCTTGCCCTCTCCTTTAGTGAAAATGTATAAAGCTTACTTATTCCTTGGAGTACTCCAATAAAAAGCAACCAGAAACCTGCGCCTCGTGTCTAGTGTCCATCATTGGCTTCGGCACCAGGCTCAGACCTGAATTGGGGACAATTGTCTGGGGGACACTCAGTTGGGGGCTCCTTTCATGACCTCAATAGGGTTCTGACTGAAATGGTACTCAACTATCTATTCATAGCCATTGAGTTTCAAACTGTTGTGTCGCCAGGAGATGGAGAAAGTGTTGAGATCCCATGTGAACATTGACAAGCAATCTGATCTTGAATGTGAGCCTGCTGATTATCAAACTAGCACCTTAGCCATTTGAGCCTCCATGTTCCATTTAGCTAGTTGAGACCTGGAGAGCTAGCTAAATGGTGATGATCAGATTAGATTAGATTAGATTAGATTAGATTAGATTAGATTAGATTAGATTAGATCAGATCAGATCAGATCAGATCAGATTAGATTAGATTCCTGCTTTTTTGGAAAGTCTACATACATCATTGACTGATACAATTATTTCAGCTTTATTACCTCCTTTCAAGCTCTTGGGATAGCTGTGTACTGGAGTGATACAATGCCCATATTTTCACAAAGCTGAAAAAGACTTGTGGTTATCCCTTTCATCTTGTAATGATTTGAGTCCCAGGCTCTTTACTGAAAGTATAAAAAACAATTAGAGAGAAAGGAAAGAAATGAAAAGAAAAGAAAAAGAGGACTTCCGGTTTGCTCGGAGGGTCATTTTAAGTGTTCCGAAGGCGTCAGGGAAGCCTCCGGATGGTCCCTGAAGCCTTCAGGGGAGCGGGGGAGGCTCTTTCCCCCTCCCCAGGATCCTATAAAGTCTCTGGATACTCTGGAGTATTCAGCCTGGGGAGGGTGAAAAAAGCATGTAAAAATGGGGGGGTTGTGCCTGTTGTGCGCACATGCACACTGGGGTAGCGTGCATTGCATTATGGGTGCAGCACGCCCGCACACGACCCCCCTGCGCTCCCCCCACTTGTGTCACATGAGCCAAAAAAGTTTTGCCATCGCTGTTCTAGAGCCTGAATAATTGTTACAGTACTCCTTTTCAAGACAGATCCGATATTTATTTATTTACTAGCTGATAACTCGGCGATTATTTATCCCAAACCTCCTTCCATGAAAGTCACTGCAATTTCTAAAGTTGGATTTTCCTCCTTTCCAGAGGGAGCCCCCTTGTGGAATACTATGAAGCCATTACCATGGCAACTCCACAGTGCTGTACAGTAGAAGCCATTTTACGGTAGTATGGTAGAAGCTGTTTTAAGGTAAAACAGGCTGTATCTTAACAGAACACATACCCCGAGGGGTGTTGGGGGTGTCTTACCCCCACAGCATTTGTTTCCATAGAGTAAGTAATCTGGGTACCAATTTTGGTTGAAATTGCTCATGGCATTCCACAGTTATGCTGGAACACACGCACGCACACGCACACAAACACACACACACACACAGACAGACAGAGATAAATATATATAAAATAAATATTTATTTAATATTTGTTTGTTTGTTTGTTTCTTCTTTTCATCTCCTTCAGAGAGGCACTCTGGGTGCTGTACAATTTCATCAATAAAACAAAGCTTTAACACCAGAACAATTTAAGACTGCTTTTTTATTAAAGAAATAAACAAGGTGTTCTATTCAGCAAAATATTAAGTATTAAACAAAATTGTTGAGAAAAATGACATATTTCCATACACTGTTCTATAGTTGTGTTTTGTTTTTTTCTGTGCATATGAACTCTCATTACTCCACTTGTTCTGTCAAAGATTCATAGCAGTGCAGCACTGTCTATTGAGATATGAAAAACCTGTTCCTTTCTGATATTTCTCAAAGCACCAATGCAAAGAATGGCACTGATTAGTAGTTAAGGATAGTTATTGTCCCTTCTTCTCCAAATCTTAAGGGAACTCTAGCAAACACTGTAAAAACAATGACCTTGGATGAAGACATTGCATTCTGTTAATATTTGCTTAGAAATACAGACATGCATGTAAGGGCTAAAAGAGCTTGTGTTTCATCTATGATATTATATATCCAAAGTCCTTTCCAGCTCTCTTATTCTCTTAACTTTAGATAAAATTAATTATTGTGACTTTAGATACAGTTAATGTGTTGTCCTCAGTTGAATGGTAACAAGAGCTGCTGTTTGATGTCTACAATGACATATTACAATGAATTTGTTATATTCAGAACATTGGTTTTATTTTTTTCCCCAACTATGATGTGCATTTCTCATCCCTTCAAATGCAAACTTAGTAGTCCTCTTCCAATTGTTCATAAATATTATCAGCCTGGAGAGCTAATAATTGCTGCTATTATTTATCAAGTTTTCTTTCTTACAAATGAAATCACTTTTCAAAGCCTTCCTTCTTCTGAAGTCCCTGATCAGTACTTGTAAGTATCCAACTGCTTCTCCTCTTCCTCATACCACAACTTCCTCTTCCCCCACATTGCCACAGGAAAGCTGAATTTTCTTTAACTTTTATGCTTAAAAGTATTGGTTGCTAGTCAGTTGGTATGACCTGTTCCAGTGACCATATTTAGTCCTTTTTTAAATTATATCTATCCTAGACCTATCCTAATACTGATGTTAAAATTGAGATGAATATTATTATTTTAAAGTATATGAATTTCAATCTCTTCAGGAAACTTCATTCATTCAACAAAATCCCTTGTTGAAAATTAAAAAAAAACACAAGTTGTCTAATCTAAATATTGCAGAATCTCTCGGGTTAATCTTGAGCTTTTTCGTCATTCATTTCATGTAGATATCAAACAGGAAATCCTTATGCATATTTTAGGCTAGTATACCTCAAGGGTGTGAAAAGAGAACTGGCTTAATTCTCTCAGAAAGTAAGGATAAGATAGAGATAATATTGAAATTAGATAAGAGATGTAGAAAACTGGTAGCAAAAATGTTTTGTTTGATGATGGACATATATTTATTCCCACCAAGTTTAAACTCAGTTACTGATGATTGATTCACTACCTCCTCTGGCAATTGGTTATGGTTTCACTACTATAAAATTAATGTAGAACTTTCTTCCTATCACTGTGAGATTATGCCCCCATGTTCTTATGTTTTAATTAATATTGACAATTCTGTCTTCTAGACCCTTATTCACATTCTTTAATTCACTTAAAGGTTTCAGTCATGTACCTCCTTTCCTTAATCCCTGTAGGCTGAATATATTCACTTTCTGTCATCTTTCCTGATGTTTTATTTCTCAGTTCTTGCACAATTTTTGTTCCCCATCTCTGGGCTCACTCAATCTAATGAATACATTTTCTTAAAAACTGACAATGTATCTATCTATCTATCTATCTATCTATCTATCTATCTATCTATCTATCTATCTATCTATCATCTATCTCTATTTTTTTCATTTTCATAACAAATAGCCATATGTATATTATTACATAACCAACATCGTATTATATTATTTACTGTTTACATCAATTCATCTTACATCAACTCCCTAAAACAATTATTGGCTCTTCTGCTTTCCATACACAATATTTGTACGTTATCCATCACTTTCTTCTCCCTCTCTCCTCCTCCTCCCTACCTCTTTCTTCCCTCTGTCATCCTTCTCTTCTCTACTTCCCATTCCTCTCTCTTTCTCTTTCTCCTCTCTCCCCTTTCCACTCCTTCCTTCTTTCCTCCTCTTACCCCCCTTCGCTCTCTCCTATCCCTCTCTTCTTTCCTTACCACTCTCCTCTACTTCACACTCTTCATCTCATTTACTTGGTGTATTTCAGCCTCTGAGCAAACTCCATTTTATGTTGATGTTATTTATAATTCATTTTTAATATACATATTTAATTTTAACATATATCTTCCTCTTTCTTTTTTAAAAGAAAAAAAAGAAGTATACATATATAGTAATTGTATTTTTAACACACACACAAAGGTTGGGCATGATGTAGACATGGTTACAATTCCCAGCTATTCTCTTCATTATATTTATATACCTAATACAACCTTACAGGCCCCAAATTTGTGATTCGGTCTTTGTAATCTCAATAATTTCCCATTGTAGGTATATTTCATGTTCCCTCTCCATTTTTCCATATCTTGGCTTAGGTTACCCTTAATTGTCTTTAAATAACAATCCGTACTGTTCAAAGTTCATTACTTTGAACATTACAATAGATTATTCACATAATCTACTATATAGAATAACAAGCGGTTTCCCATCTCACTTTGTTCGTCATCTTATGAGTTCTATATGTATCCATGTTTCATATATTTTAACCCATACTTAATTGGCTTTCCAATGTCATATTCAATCAATTAGCAACTCAGTTTAATTATCATATATAAAAGTGAATCACATACTCTGCTTTACATTCTCCCCATAAGTTTCATATTTGTCCATTTCCATATATTAACCTTTATTTAATTATCTTTCCATTACCATATTCAATCAGTTAGCAACTCAAATTTATTATCATGTAAATGAGTAAACCATATATCTCAGCTTTATATTTCTCCATATAACAATGCCTAATTATCTGATTTTTTCTTAGTAAGTCTTTTGTCCCACTTCTCTATTCCTATCTTCTCCCTTTTCTTTGTTTTGACATGTCCATCCCCTTCAACTTTGCCCAAGCCACTGTCAAACACAGTGAAATCTTTTGTATTTCCCCCTCTACAGTTTGCCCTATGCCACTGTCAACCTTAGTAAAATATTTTGTCTGCTTTCTATTTCCTTTTGTTGGGACACTAAAATTTTCCCTATACCATTGTCAAACCCAATGAAGTTGGGTTATTTTCCACCATTTCTCCCCCTTCATTATCCCTCCCCCCTTCTGACAGTGTATTTCAAATGGGGTCTGAGTAAATGCTACCTTAGCTCAATGTTAATTAGCAACAAATAAGTCAGTGTTTCTGATTTGATACAATTTAAGAGTATTTGTTAGTGACCAAATTGCAAGTGTCCAGAACAAACCATAAGCACTCAATTACATCTTTATGTACATATACTTTATATGTATAAATTAAACATATGTATCGATTGAAACAGCTGTTCAATTCTGAAAGAGAAATATATTAATATAGTTTCTAACTCTTGCTGAAGGTTCGTCACTCATAATTACCAGCACACTTTGGCTCTGGCATTTGCTGTAAAGGAGATCAATGAACGTTCTGGGATCTTACCCAACATTAGCCTTGGCTTCCATATTGCTACTCATTATACTGGGGGAATTACAACTTATCAATTAGCAATGGAATTTCTATCTACAAAGGATAAATTTATACCCAACTACAAATGCAATGACCAGACCAATACAGTAGCTGTCATTGGAGGACCCCTCATTAACACCTGCCTCAACATGGCAATCTCTCTACACAACTACAAATTTCCCCAGGTGAGATACAAAAATGGAACAATATGAGAGGTTCACCAGCAATTAATTAGATTCAAAAGGTGGGTGACAGAAATGAAACATTTGAGGCAAGTGATTAAAAATATCTTGAAAATATTATCTCATTTTTCTTCTTGTGCAAAATTGCAGATGTCATGGAAAACTAATGTTTAAGCACTTTATTTATGAATCCCACTCTAACACAGAGATTGGATGGAATTAAAACCACATGCATTGGCTTTTATTTATTTTGGAAGAGATCCTTAATTCCTATGTTCTTCTGATTTTCTCCATTTAGATATCCTATGGATCAGCTCCACTGATGTCTACTGAAACAGCAATGTTTGTCAAATGGATGTTCCCAGATGAATGTTATCAATTTCAAGCAATTCTCCACTTATTGTTGCATTTTGGATGGAGCTGGGTTGGGTTAGTTTCTCGGATTGAGGAAGAAAGAGACAGATTTATTCAAAAGAGACTTTCCATGTTTTCAGAGAAAGGAATCTGCTTTGACTTTTTAATATGTCTTCCCAAAATGATGTATGGTAGTGAAACTGCTAAAATGATGGAAAACGCAGAAAAAATACTCAAAGTGATAATGGAGAGTACGGTCACGGCAGTCATGTTAAGTGCTGAAATTACAGGCTTGATACCTTTGAGACTAATGATCAATTTTTTCAATTATTATAATATTCCAAAAGAGAGAACGGCCAAAGTTTGGATCATGACAGCTCAGATGGAATTCACGTCCATTCTGATGCAAAGACAGTTTCACATTGATTTTCTTCATGGTGCTCTTTCCTTTGCAATTCACTCAAAGCAGCTGAATGGATTCCAACGATTTATGCAGAAGAAAAACCCAAACTTTGACAAAGAAGATGGCTTCATTAGGGATTTCTGGAAAGATGCATTTGAATGTTCCTTCTCCAGTGATAGTACAGATGGGAATGTTGAAAGGATCTGCACTGGAGAAGAGAAGCTGGAGACTCTTCCTAATTCTGTCTTTGACACCACCATGAATTCAAATAGTTACAGTATCTACAATGCAGTCTATGCTGTGGCACATGCTCTGAAGTCCATGAGCTCTGCCAAATTCAAAGGGGGACGAAGAATGAATGAGAGGAGATGGAAGCTCTTCCTCCGATCACCTTGGCAAGTAAGGTTGGCTAATACAAAATTTGGGGAAATCATCAAGTATCAGAATAGTTGACCAGCTTGGTGGTTTTTTTTTTTAAAAAAAATGTTTTAACGGAACACTATTTTAAGTACTTGATATTTTCATATAAAAAATAATATAAATATATTGCTTAAATATAGAGACAGTTATAAATATGTAATATATGTAACCAGTAAAAATAATAATAATAATAATAATAATAATAATAATAATAATAATAATAATAATAATAATAATAATAATAATAATAATAAATATTATTATTTATTAATAAAAATATTGTAATAAAAACTGATATAGTGGCAAAGGTCAAGAACTGGAGTGCACCTGGCCAGGATGAACTGCATGGATACTGGCTAAGACACCTGACAAGCTTCCATCATCCCATGGCCACTCAATAGTTAACAGCTGGCCGAACATGCTTGATAATGAAAGATCAGACAGAACCAAGCATCTATCGCCCAATTACTTGTCTGCCAATAACGTTCAAACTTTTTAAAAGATACTGGCAAATTAGGTATTCAATCATCTGATGGATAACAGTTTGTATCCAGTAAAAAAAAAGGAAATTATTAAAAATCAAGAGGAACAAAATATCAGCTGCTCATCGACAAAATGGTAGTAAAAAATGCAAAATGAAAAAAAAAACAATTTTACATATGGCATGGATTGATTACAAGAAGGCATTTGACTCATTACCCCACAGCTGGATTAACACCTGTCTGGAAAACTTTGGAATTAGCAAAAATATCTGTACATTTTTGAAAACATTAGCAAAGGATGATGGTTACAAGTTTGTGACACATCTTTAAATGTTTGCTTGATTGAGTTTCATGTTGGATGAATAAAATTAGTAGTAGTAGTAGTAGTAGTAGTAGTAGTAGTAGTAGTAGTTATTGTTATTTTTATTATTATTTCACCACTACTTTCACCACTACTGTTCAACATTGCATTAATTCCACTTACAATAATCCTAAGAAACACAAAACTGGGATATCAAATCTCAAATCAACATGGCAAGATAAACCACCTACTATACATGGGTGAGTTTAAAATATATGTGAAAAGCCCCACTGAACTTAAATCAATATTCAACACAGTTCAACTGTTCAGCAATGACATCAAAATGAACTTTGGACTTGAAAAATGTGCTATATTATCCATGCAGTGAAGAAAAATGAAAACAACAGAAGGAATTGAATTGGGAAATGGTAATATAGTAAAAGCATTAGCAAATGATGATGGTTCCAAGTACCTAGGCATATCAGAAGCAGATAACATCTTAAATGGAAAAGTCAAACAGTCAACGCAAAAGGAATACATCAGGACAGTGCGCAAAATATTAAAATCAAAGCTGAATGCTGGAAACATAATGAAAGCCATTAATTCATGGGCAGTTCCAGTGATACGCTACTCAGCTGGAATCATTAACTGGACTTTGGCTGAACTGGAAAACTTGGACCAGAAAACACGCAAACTTTTGAATATGTATCACGCTTCACATCCACGAAGTGACATTGACAGGTTGTACCTGCCAAGAAAAATAGGGGGCAGGGGGCTATTGCAAACTGTAGAAGAAGAAAAACAAAGTCTGAATGATTATGTGAACCAAAGTAGAGAAAAATTTCTGCAGCCTGTGAAAACGGAGAACACCATAAAAACAACAGAAATAAAGGCAGAATATAAGGAAAAACAGCTGGATGACAGATTAAAAAGATGGAAAACCAAAGCTTTGCATGGACAGCACTTGAAAAACATTGAAGGAAAATGTGATGACAACTTGACATGGACATGGCTTAAGATGGGAACTATCAAGAAAGAAACAGAAGGTTTAATACTGGCTGCTCAAGAACAAGCAGCACAAATTAATGCCATGAAAGCGAAAATGCAAAAATCCACTGACAACCCAAATTGCCGACTTTGCAATAACAAAGTCAAAACTGTTTCACATTTAATATGTGAATGCAACAAAATTGCACAAACTGATTACAAAGCTAGACATGACCGAATGGCTAAATTAATCCACAGGTCATTATGTAAAAAATATGATTTACCCGCATTCAGAAAGTCATGGGAACATAAAGTGGAAAAAGTTATCGAAAATGAGATGGTGAAGATCTTGTGGGACTTTTGAATACAAACAGATCGTCATTTGGAGCAGAACACGCAAGATATCATGGTTGTAGAGGACCGAAGTGTACAGTTTATTGATATCGCTGTTCCTGGAGATGCCAGATTCCAAGAAAAAGAACTAGAAAAAATCATGAAGTATTGCAACCTGGCCATCGAAACTACACGGCTATGGATGAAGCATGTAACCGTGATACCCATTGTCATCAGGGCACTTGGCACCATGTCCAGGAAATTTACAAGATACATCAACAAATTGCAGCTTCCTGCAATAACACCAGCAGAACTGCAAAAAACTGTGCTACTCGGAACATCTTATATTTTAAGAAGGGACTTGGTTGATACCTAGGACACTGGCAGCAAACCTATCAACCATTAGCACCAGTCACTGGTATTTCTAATACATTTTTGAATGTTCAGTTGGCTGAGTTTCATGTTTAATGAATAAAGTATTATTATTATTATTAATAATATTATTATTAATAATAATAATAATAATAATAATAATAATAATAATAATAATAATAATAATCCAATCACTGACAAACACAGTCCGAGTATTCAGCACCGATATTTGAATGCAGTTTGGCATGGAAAAATGTGCAACTGTATCCATAAAAAGAGGTAAAATCACTACATATGAGGGAATTGAAATGCCCAATGGCCAACTAATTAAATGCAACAAAAATGAAGCCTACAAATACTTAGGCATTCTGCAGTTGGATAACATCAAGCATGGAGAAGTAAAAACTATTGTCAGGGGAGAGTACCCCAAAAGAGTTAGGAAAATTTTGAAATCTAAATTGAATGGTGAAAATACAATCAAGGCCATAAACACCTGGGCAATACCAGTTATAAGATACACAGCTGGTATAGTTAACTGGACACAAGCTTATTTGGACATTTTAGACCGAAAAACCAGGAAACTAATGACAATGCACTACAGTTTACATCCACGTGGTGATATTGATAGACTATACCTACCCCGAAAACCAGGTGGCAGAGGATTATTACAAGTGAAGCAAATAGTTGAAGAAGAAAAACATGCACTGGCTGATTATTTAAAAGAAAGTCAAGAACATCTATTAATCGAAGTAAAGAACAAAAATCTATTGAGGGCCCAACAGACGAAACAAGAATACAGAAAAGATGTGATAAAATTAAGAATGGAGAGTTGGCAGAACAAAGCATTGCATGGCAAATTTCTGGAAAACATAAAAGATAAAGTGGACAGTGAAAGAACTTGGTTATGGTTAACAGCATGTACATTAAAGAAAGAAACAGAGTCACTAATCCTGGCTGCGCAAGAACAAGCTATCCGAACAAATGCCATTAAGGCCAAAATCGAAAAATCCTCTGATGATGCCAAATGTAGACTTTGCAAAGAGGCTGATGAAACTGTTGACCACATACTCAGCTGCTGTAAAAAAATCATGCAGACTGACTATAAAATGCAGCACAATTCAGTGGCACAAATGATCCACTGGAATTTGTGCAAAAATTATAATATTAAAACAGCAACAAACTGGTGGGAGCATAAGCCTGAAAAAGTCGTCGAGGGTCAGATGGTCAAGATCTTGTGGGATTTTCACATACAAATGGATAAAATACTGGTGCATAATATACCAGACATCACACTGGTTGAGAAAAATAAGGTTACAATCATAGAAATCGCAATACCAGGTGATAACATATTCGCCGAGAAGGAATATGAAAAAATCGCGAAATACCAGGACTTAAAAATCGAAATCCAACGATTAGGGCACAAACCAGCAGTGATAATTCCAGTGGTAATCGGCACACTGGGTGCTATTCCAAAAGCACTGGAATTACATTTAAAACAGTTAAAAATTGACAAAATCACCATCAGTCAAATGCAAAAGGCTGCACTGCTTGGATCTGCACACATATTACAAAAATATGTTACGACGTCCTAGGACCCTGGGTGGGGCCCAACTAGTCAATGCCAAATCCGGCGAAACAACTGGTCGCTGTGATACAATTCTGTTGATACAATAATAATAATAATAATAATAATAATAATAATAATAATAATAATAATAATAATAATAATAATAATAATAATAATAATAATAATAATAATAATAATAATAGAAAAAGAAATCATGTGTTGTCCCAATTGTAATTGGAGCCCTTGGAGCAATACCTAAAGGACTACCTCACTATTTGAAAATTCTAAATTTACCTGACTTGAACATTCTGACTCTACAAAAAACCACCCTACTTGGAACAGCATATATCCTCCAATGTTACCTTAACAGTTCCTAGGACTTGAGCCTGTTAGGCTACCAGCCAACCCCAAAGGCTCTGAATCTCACCAAATATTAATCACATTATTATTATTATTATTATTATTATTATTATTATTATTATTATTGTTATTGTTATTGTTATTATTATTATTATTATTATTGCATCAACAGTATTGTATCACAGCGGCCAGTTGTTTTGCCGGATTTGGCATTAATTACTAGTCGGGCCCCACCCAGGGGCCTAGGACGTCGTAACGTATTTTCGTAATATACGTGCAGATCCAAGCAGTGCGGCCTTTTGCATTTGACTGATAGTGTCAATTTTTAACTGTTTTAAATGTAATTCCAGTGCTTTTGGAATAGCACCCAGTGTGCCGATTACCACTGGAATTACCACTGCTGGATTCTGCGATAATCATTGAATTTCGATTTTTAAGTGCTGGTATTTCGCGATTTTTTCATATTCCTTCTCAGCGACCCTGCTATCACCTGGTATTGCGATGTCTATGATTGTAACCTTATTTTTCTCAACCAGTGTGATGCCTGGTGTATTTTGCGCCAGTATTTTATCCGTTTGTATGTGAAAATCCCACAAGATCTTGACCATCTGACCCTCGACGACTTTTTCAGGCTTATGTTCGCACCAGTTTGTTGCTCTTTTAATATTATGATTTTTACACAAATTCCAGTGGATCATTTGTGCTACTGAATTGTGCCGCAATTTATAATCAGTCTTGGCGATTTTTTTACAGCAGCTGAGTATGTGGTCAACAGTTTCATCAGCCTCTTTGCAAAATCTACATTTGGCATCATCAGAGGATTTTTCGATTTTGGCCTTAATGGCATTTGTGTGGATAGCTTGTTCTTGCGCAGCCAGGATTAGTGACTCTGTTTCTTTCTTTAATGTACCTGCTGTTAACCATAACCAAGTTTTTTCACTGTCCACTTTATCTTTTATTTTTTCCAGAAATTGGCCATGCAATGCTTTGTTTTGCCAACATCTATTTACTTCGATTAATAAATGTTCTTGACTTTCTTTTAAATAATCAGCCAGTGCATGTTTTTCTTCTTCAACTATTTGCTTCACTTGTAATAATCCTCTGCCACCTGATTTTCAGGGTAGGTATAGTCTATCAATATCACCACTGGATGTAAACTGTACTGCTTTGTCATTAGTTTCCTGGTTTTTCGGTTCAAAATGTCCAAATCAGCTTGTGTCCAGTTAACTATTCCAGCTGTGTATCTTATAACTGGTATTGCCCAGGTGTTTATGGCCTTGATTGTATTTCCACCATTCAATTTAGATTTCAAAATTGTCCTAACTCTGTTGGTGTACTCTCCCCTGAAAATAGTTTTTACTTCTCCATGCTTGATGTTATCCAACTGCAGAATGCCTAAGTATTTGTAGGCTTCATTTTCATTGCATTTAATTAGTTGGCCATTGGGCATTTCAATTCCCTCATATGTAGTGATTTTACCTCTTTTTATGGATACAGTTGCACATTTTTCCATGCCAAACTGCATTCAAATATCCGTGCTGAATACTCGGACTGTGTTTGTCAATGATTTTTTATTATTATTATTATTATTATTGTTGTTGTTGTTGTTGTTGTTGTTGTTGTTGTTGTTGTTAATTTAAGTGAGTAGCAACTTTTTTTTTCAATGAATCATATCAAGAAAATGTCCTATCTTGCCTACACTTTATGGCAGAAAACCAGATTCACAGTTTCTGAAATGGTTAGTCAAATCTCTCCCTTTCTGGATTTTTTGTTGAGATTCTCATCTGTTATTGTTTCATCCAAGAGTGGAAAGTACATTTGATAAAAATATATTTCTTTTTCAGCTTAAGATAGTAAAGACCAAGCAAAATTGAACAACTTATGCTTTATTATGTGTAGCTGAAATATGAAAAAAGAAATTGTAATGTTCCAATTGACTTCAAAGATTCTTATTTCTTCTTTTTTCTTCTTCTTCTTCTTTAGCTCCACCATTTTTTGCAACAAGTCTCCTTTAACAACAGTGCTGGAGAGCCAGTTTCTTTTGGCCCCAATGGGGAATTAGAAACTGCACTTGATATTTTCAATTGGGTCACATTTCCAAACAAGACCTTTCTGAAGGTCCAAATTGGAAAGATTGACCCCCTGGCTCCCCCAGACAAGTTCCTCACAATTTCTGACAAGGAAATCATTTGGCCTCTCATATTTAACCAGGTGTGTCCCGTTTTTCCCTTTTCCTGAAATTATTAGCTACAGATTGATGCAATAAATGATTAAACAATCACAATCACAACAACTCTTGGAGTAAGCAAGCATTTAGCAGTCTGTACGTTATTCATTACAGGTAGTTCTTGACTTATAACAGTTCATTTAGTGACCATTGGATGGGAGGTGAAGGAAAGAATTAGTTTCTTTAACAATCTACCTGCTCTGAGTTCTGCTTTCTATGGGTGCATTACTTGGAACACTGACATTCTCATTTAACAACAGAAATAATGGGCTAAATTGTGTTTGTAGGTCAAGGACTATGCTGCCCATCTCTTGATAGCTTGTAATTGTAAAAACAAGATAAAAAAATACTGCATTCACTTTTGGTCACCACGATGTAAAAAAGATGTGGAGACTCTAGAAAGAGTGCAGAGAAGAGCAACAAAGAGGATTAGGGGACTGGAGACTAAAACATATGAAGAATAGTTGCAGGAACTGGGTATGTCTAGTTTGATAGAAAGAAGGACTAGGGGAGACATGATAGCAGTCTTCCAATATCTAAGGGGTCGCCACAAAGAAGAGGGAGTCAAACTATTCTCCAAGGCACCTGAGGGCAGGACAAGAAGCAATGGGTGGAAACTAATCAAGGAGAGAAGCAACTTAGAACTGAGGAGAAATTTCCTGACAGTGAGAACAATTAATCAGTGGAACAGCTTGCCTCCAGAAGTTGTGAATGCCCCAACACTGGAAGTCTTTAAGAAGATGTTGGATAGCCATTTGTTTGAAATGGTAAAGGGTTTTCTGCCTAGGCAGGGGGTTGGACTAGAAGACCTCCAAGGTCCCTTCCAACTCTGCTATTGTATTGTATTGTATTGTATTGTATTGTAAAAAACATGCAGTTATGATTGTACTTTTAATGATTAAGGGAGAAGGCATAATCCCAGAGTAAGAGAAAAGTTTGTAATAATTCTTGTACTGCTGAAGAAATAAATTGAGAGCTTTTTCTTTCTATTTTTAAATCAATTTTTTGTACTTTTACTTTTTTCCCTTTTTCATTTTTTCACTGTTCTTTCTATTCTGTATTAGATTGCTAGTTTCAATTTTCCATTTAAAACTTTTAATCCAATGTTGGCAAAAAAAAACCACCAAAATGAAATATAGAATTTTGCTGGAGATCTCAAAGGTGCTTTTTCAGGAGGCAACTGGACCTTCTTCTTTTTTTCTTTGAAGACATTTTGCTTCTCATTCAAGAAACTTCTTCAGCTCTGACAGGATAATGGATAATGTAAAGATTTATAATCCTTGCAGACAAGCTGGAGACTTTGCTAGAAGATTTTTTCTATCTAGCTACCTAACCATTCCAGTACAGTGCTCCAGAGGGTCGTATTAAATATGTATGTATCTATTCTATGATTCAAAAACAAATAATTTTTGCTGATGATACTCTCTCTATATATCTATATATCCAATCTAATCTAATTCATCTATTTTTAATTATGTAATCATAATGCAGCAGCATTTCAAATAAGATACAAAATACATTTAAAAAGAGGATGCAATTTCCCCCCCAAAATAAATTAACAACTAATCAGTGAGGGAAGGAATATAGATATTTGTTTTGACTCCACATGAATCAAAAAATGGGACCTCAAGGAAGGCATAATTAGTGAGATACAGAGTTAAAGATTTTTCCACTTGCCTCAAACTGATCTTTAGAATATAATTATTGGGAATGATCAATCAATTAATGTAAGAGATATGAAAGTTGGACATTCAGTAGAGAATTTCCACAGGAAGAAAATGGGAAATTGCAACACCAATATTTGTATTACACATGAAGAGTTTGCATATGTATTATTGATGAAAAGAACAATCCGCCAAAAATAAATTCTTTCTGTGAAATTCTGATTTTATTTACAAGCAGGCATTACCTCTTTCCATTTGTAATAACAAGTGTCCTCTTGGCCAGAGCAAGATAAAAATGGAAGGAAAATTATCTTGCTGCTATGACTGTAAAATATGTCCAGAAGGGAAGATAGCTGACCAATTAGGTAAGCAAAGGATTATATTAAATGTATGAATGATATAATAAATGTAAATGGGGGTTTAGTTTTTTATACATAAATATTTGAATAAACATGGTGATTGAAAATATTGAGCTTCACATCATATTGAAACATTTGATTTTTTTTCATACTTCAGCGAGCTATTTGGTGATAAAACCAATTAGTTCATTCTAACGTGGAGCATCTGTAGATTTAAATTATTCATTCTAACGTTTTCTTGAAAAATTATAAACAGTTTTTTCCAGACAAATATTTTTGGAAATAAAGGTGATTTTGTATTGGTAATTGGAAATGAAGATGCTTCAAACAATAATTTTACTATGAATCGTTTCTTTTTCAGACTTAGATGACTGTTTCCCATGTCCAGAGGATCAATATCCAAACAAGGATAAGGATCGTTGCCTTCCAAAAGGAATAATTTACCTAACTTATCAAGAACCTTTGGGGATTTCTTTGGCAGTGATTGCAGTCTCCTTTTCTGTCATCTCAGCTGTGGTGCTCAGGATATTCATGAAGTATCAGGACACACCTATTGTTAAAGCCAATAATAGGAACCTCACTTATACCCTTCTCATTGCTCTCCTGCTCTCTTTCCTTTGTAGTTTGCTCTTCATTGGGAAACCTGACCAAGTGAAATGTCTCTTGAGACAAACTGCTTTTGGCATCCTCTTCTCTGTAGCTCTTTCTTGTATATTGGGGAAAACAATCATAGTGGTCCTTGCTTTCATGGCCACCAAGCCTGGATCCAAAATGAGAAAATGGGTGGGGAAGAGGCTGGCTCTCTCTATTGTCCTATCTTGCTCCCTGACACAGTTTTGCATTTGTCTGGTGTGGCTCATAATTTCTCCTCCCTTCCCAGATTCTGACATGCATTCTATGACTGAAGAAATTGTTCTACAATGTAACGAAGGTTCAACCACTATATTTTATGCAGTGCTTGGTTTTCTGGCGTTCCTGACTGCTGTCTGTTTCACTGTGGCCTTCCTAGCCAGGAATTTGCCTGACAGCTTTAATGAAGCCAAATTCATCACCTTCAGCATGTTGGTCTTTTGCAGTGTCTGGGTGTCATTTGTTCCTACCTATTTAAGTACAAAGGGAAAATACATGGTGGCTGTGGAGATCTTCTCCATTTTGGCTTCAGCAGCTGGATTACTGTTCTGCATATTTTCCCCCAAATGCTATATCATTGTTCTGAGACCTGATCTGAATAAGAAGGAGCAACTAATGAAAAAATGAAAGTGATTTCAACACCATGGCCTTTGAAGGAAATATGATTAGTTGGTTTCATGATACAGTTTTTTTTTTCTCCAATTTGAGATTTTGCCTGTTTCCTGCCATTGCTACATCAAAAGGATGAGGTGTTTCCAAAAGTTTCCCTGACAAACATCTCTTATTCTTAATGACAACCACTATCCCACCCTTGTCTTCTATATTTAATTATGAGATCACTATTATTCCTATGTCTTGGATGACATCTAATTCTGCCCTATTGAAATTAATGCATAAAGAGAGCATTTATTAATCTTGATGATGAAGTCAATAATTGTAAATATGTAATTCATTGTTTCATTCATTGGAGTGCATCCACTTTTCAAAATTGCATTTGTGTTTTGGGATGATCTGCAGTGATATATTTTCCTGAAATCTATTAGATTCAACTCAGCTGATTGTATTCCTAGATGTGTTCATAATATTGGGGGCAGAGGGGGGAGGATCCTGTGGAATTCTGCCACTATGGTTGTTATTATTTCATCTATGATGAGAACATGACATAAGAGCAGTGAACATATACACTATGTTGCCAAAAGTTTTTCTCACATGCCTTTACTCGCATATGAACTTACTGTAAGTGACATCCCATTCCTAATCCACAGGGTTCAATATGACATTGGTCCACCCTTTGCAGCTATAACAGCTTCAACTCTTCTGGGAAGGCTGTCCACAAAGTATAGGAGTGTGTTTATGGGAATTTTTGACCATTCTTCCAGAAGCGCATTTGTGAGGTCACACACTGATGTTGGATGAGTTTCCATGGCCTACCACTTCGTGCCTCAGTTGCTGTCATTCCCAAACACTTCCATGTTCTTATAATACAGCTGACAGTTGACTGTGGAATATTTAGGAGTGAGAAAATTTCATGAATGATTTGTTGCACAGGTGGCATCCTATCACAGTTCCACGCTGGAATTCACTGAGCTCCTGAGAGCGACCCATTCTTTCACAAATGTTTGCAAAAACAGTCTACATGCCTAGGTACTTGATTTTATACACCTGTGGCCATGGAAGTGATTGGAACACCTGAATCTGATTATTTGGATGGGTGAGCAAATACTTTTGGCAATATAGTGTATATAATTATATACAAAACATATATGGGGGTATCACAGTGGCTTCATAATTGGATGTCCAATTCAGCTATCCAGGCAATCACCTTTGGCAAAGAAGTCAGCCAATCAAGGTCTTGAACACATACAACCCCCAGCCTCAGGACATTTTGTGGAATTTGGAGAGCCAAACTGACCCATGGTACTCTCTATTGAAAAAGAATGGGGGTAATCACCTGAAATGAGCCTTGCCCATTGTTGCCAGTAGCTACGCATTGTCAGAAAATTTACACCAACCTGAGATTCATTCTCCAATATAGGTAAATCAATGTGTTTCTGGAATCTCAGTTTTTTAATCTCAATCCTTGTCTTATTCTAATGTTCACTGACTATGTTTTCGACTAATCTCTGTCTGGGAAGATCTTTCTTTTCTATAACTCCTGCTTCAGTGTGGGTACATTGTTTAAAAATTCTGTATTTCTGTATCTTCTCTTTCTAGCCCTAATCCTACATGGATGAATGATATCATATTAAGGACATCCAACAATTCATGTAATTCTAAACTCAATAGTTGTATGCTTACTCCACATCTC
Organism: Natrix helvetica; assembly: GCF_964273705.1. Taxonomy (NCBI): domain Eukaryota; kingdom Metazoa; phylum Chordata; class Lepidosauria; order Squamata; family Natricidae; genus Natrix; species Natrix helvetica. The sequence continues at coordinate 11,824,815 of NC_138554.1, read as the reverse complement.
TTTCTGTGTGTCCCTACTTATTTCTCACACAAACAAATACACACACAATGCACAGATTTACTTGAAAGAAGACACAATCCTTGTGGCTGAAGGGTGGTTTCAATGTGCAGGATTTTTTCTTCTCCACAAACTTGAAATGTGTATTAGATAACACCTGGGACATTCATTAGCCAAGGTTTATTTATTTATTTATTTATTTATTTATTTATTTATTTATTTATTTATATTATTTGATTTCTAGACCGCCCCCTCTCCCCGAAGGGACTTGGGGCGGTGTACAGGTACCAAATTAAAAACCTTACAAATAATCATAAATATAGTTGAAATCGAATTAAACTTTAAACCCCTGTACAAATTTATAAAAATTAAAAACTTAGCCTAAGACCAAAATTTAAAAATACAGACTGGGGTGGGAGAGCTGGAATTAGGCCAAGCCGGCTAGATTAAACAGGTGGGTTTTGAGCTTCTTACGGAAGGAGCGGAGGTCCGTGGTTGTTCTAATATCAGGAGGAAGGTCATTCCAGAGGGTCGGGCCCATCACAGAGAAGGCCCTTCCCCTGGGCGTCGCCCGCTGGCACAGCCTAGTGGACGGCACCCGGAGGAGTCCCTCTCTGTGTGAGCAAATCGGCCGAAGGGATGTGTGGGGCAGGATACGATCCCGCAAATAACTAGGCCCTGTGCCATGGAGCGCTTTGAAGATGATAATCAGCACCTTGAAACGCACCCGAAAAGCTACAGGTAGCCAGTGCAGCCCGCGCAGGAGAGGTGTTACGTGGGAGTATCTAGCGACTCCCGAGACTGCCTGTGCGGCCGCATTCTGAACCAACTGCAGTTTTCGGGTGCATCTCAAGGGGAGCCCCATGTAGAGAGTGTTACAGTAGTACAGTATTTAGGAATAGGTACAGCTGAGACCAATAGAACAAATTGTAGAATTATTACTAAAATGTTTATTAGATGATATTTCTTATTATCCCACCTTGTCTTGCCCTCTCCTTTAGTGAAAATGTATAAAGCTTACTTAATCCTTGTTTCTTGGTTCTTGGCATTTTAGCCAGGAACCTTTTTCCTTTTCCTTAGTGAAAATGTATAAAGCTTACTTAATCCTTGATTAATGGTTCTTGGCATTTTAGCCAGGAACCTTTTTCCTTGAAGTACTCCAATAAAAAGCAACCAGAAACCTGCACCTCATGTCTAGTGCCCATCATTGGCTTCGGCACCAGGCTCAGACCTGAATTGGGGACAATTGTCTGGGGGACACTCAGTTGGGGGCTCCTTTCATGATCTCAATGGGGTTCTGACTGAAATGGTACTCAACTATCTATTCATAGCCATTGAGTTTCAAACTGTTGTGTCGCCAGGAGATGGAGAAAGTGTTGAGATCCCATGTGAACATTGAGAAGCAATCTGATCTTGAATGTGAGCCTGCTGATTATCAAACTAGCACCTTAGCCATTTGGGCCTCCATGTTCCATTTAGCTAGTTGAGACCTGGAGAGCTAGCTAAATGGTGATGATCAGATCAGATTAGATTAGATTAGATTAGATCAAATTAGATACCTGCTTTTTTGGAAAGTCTACATACATCATTGACTGATACAATTATTTCAGCTTTATTACCTCCTTTCAAGCTCTTGGGATAGCTGTGTACTGGAGTGATACAATGCCCATATTTTCACAAAGCTGAAAAAGATTTGTGGTTATCACTTTCATCTTGTAATGATTTGAGTCCCAGGCTCTTTACTGAAAGCACAACAAACAATTAGAGAGAAAGGAAAGGAAAGGAAAGGAAAGGAAAGGAAAGGAAAGGAAAGGAAAGGAAAGGAAAGGAAAGGAAAGGAAAGAAAAGAAAAGAAAAGAAAAGAAAAGAAAAAGAAATATTCCAAAAGTTATTTTGATTTTTTTGAAATTCTCATTTTCCTGATTGTTCCAGGATCTTAAGAACAGCAGAAAGAGCACTCTGAAAATGCTCATCTGCTCTTTAGCATACGTCCATCATAACAGGTTCAATTCCCATCCCAGAGTCTCATTTCTGATGGACTCCACCTTCTGCATTCCAGGATGATGTCATTCTAGAGTCTGAATAATTATTATAGTACTCGTTTTCAAGAAAGATCCTTTATTTATTTGTTTGTTTGCTTGCTTGTTTGCTTCTTTGTTTGACATATATTTACTTCCCATCTCCTTCAGGGAGACACTCTGGGTGGTGCACAATTTCATCAATAAAATGAAGCGGTAAAATTGTTTAAGATTTAAGATTGATATAGATTGGTTTTTCAAATTTTCAATTGCAAATATAATCAAGATATGAAAAAAATAAAAGGGAGTATAGTTTTAACTTGGAAAGTTCAGAGTTGGATACGATACTTATGGGAACAGAAGAAATAATAATCAAGAAACTATATAGCCATCTATTAAGAACCAAGCTAGAAGAAGAAGAGGTTAAAGATACAAAGTTTACTTGGGCAAAGACCTTTGACTACACAATTGAGCTAAAAAAGTGGCAAAAAGTATGGGAAAGGAACTATAAATTAACCATGTCAACTGCTTACAAAGAAAATATATACAAAATGTTTTATAGATGACACATGTCCCCAGAAAAAATAGCAAAGATGTTTAAAAGACAAGTCAGCGAAATGTTAGAAATGTCAACAAACAGCAGGTTCTTAATATCATATGTGGTGGACATGTGCAGAAGCAAGAAATATTGAACTAAAATAAGAATACGGCTAGAGAAAATGTTACAACAAGAAATAGAGTTTAGACCAGATATATTTTACTAGGTAAAATCCCAGAGAAACTTAAGAAAGAGGATACTTATTTGATGATACATGTAACTACAGCAACAAGAATTGTATTTGCTTAAAATTGGAAATTAAATAAGTTACCAACAGATGAAGAGATAGCAAAAAAGATACTAGATTGTGCAGAGATGAATAGGTTGACACTGTAAATAAAGGATAACGAAGAATCACTGTACTTCAAGACATGGGGAAGATTTTATGATTGGCTAGAGGAAGGAAGCTAGAAAAGCAAGTAAGGGAAAGATACAGAATCCAGACGATGCACTATTAAATGAAAAAGGTGGGGGAAGAGGGGGAAAACAGAAAAGAAAATATCAGACATACAAATATATATTCAAGTGTGATACATAGAGGAGGAAAAACATAGGCTAGGTTAGCAAAGGTAAGTGAATAAGAAATGATGCTAAATTATATTTGGGTTTGAGGAAATACTATCCCAAGAAAACAAACAGATGTGAAAGAGATATCTATAACAACAGAAAAAGAAAGCAAGAGAGGAGAAGAGAATGAGAGGAAGAAGAGGGAAAGAAGAAAGAGGTAATGAGAAAAGGGTTGAAGAGAGAGATAGAGAAGGAGAGAGGGTAGGAAGAGGAAGAGTAGGGGAGACGTAAGGGAAGAAGAAAGGGGAAGGAGAGGAGGAAGAAAGAAAATAGAGAAGGGAGAGAGGGAGAAAAGAAAGGGAAAATAAGGTGGAAGGAATGATAAATAAAGCAACCCAAAATGTATATTATATTCTATTAAATGGAATAACTATATAAGAATGACAAATGTAAATAATAATAATAATAATAATAATAATAATAATAATAATAATAATAATAATAATAATAATAATAATAATAATAATAATAATGTATATTTAAAATGGTATGTAAGAGAAGAAAAATAAATAAATTGGGGAAGATTATTTATTTTAAAAAAACAAAGTGAAATTTTAAGCAAAGTATTACGTTTCAAACAAAATTGTTTAAAAAAATGACTTCAGTAATTGTCCTGTGTTCTATAGTTGTGTTTTGTTTTCTTCTGTGCATATGAACTCTCATTCCTCCATTTGTTCTTCACGTCTTCCAAAGGTTCATAGTAGTGCAAAAGTGTCTATGGAGATATGATAAACATGTTTTTTATATATATTTCTCAAAGCACCATTGCGAAAAATGATACTGATTAGTAATTAAAGCTAGTAATTCTTCTCCAAATCCTAAGGGAACTCCAGCAAACAGTGAAAAAATGATGACCTTGGATTAAGACATTGCATTCTATTAATATTAGCTTAGAAATGCAGACATGCATGTAGGGGGGGTAAAATAATTTGTGTTTCATCTGTGATATCTCATTAGAAGACCTGCAAAGTCGCTTCCAGCTATGTTATTCTGTTAGTTGAATGGTAACATAGAAGTTACTGTTTGATGTCTACAATGACTACTTATTACAATGAATTGGTTATATTCAGAACATTGGTTTTACTTTTTTCCCCAACTATGATGTGCATTTCCACTCTCTGCGCCTGCAAACTTAGTAGTCCTATTCCAATCATTCATAAATATTTTCAGTCTGGAGATTTAATCATTGCTGCTATTACTTATCAAGTTCTTTTTCTTGCAAATGAGATTACTTTTCAAAGCCTTCCATCTTCTGAAGTTCTTGATCAGTACCTGTAAGTATCCAACTACTTCTCCTCCTGGTCCTCCTCATACTACACCTCCTCTTCCTGCATATTGCCACCAAAAAGCTATCGCTTTTTTTTTCACTTTTATGCTTACAGGTATTGGTTGCTAGTCAGTTGGTATGACCTGTTCCAGTGACCCTATTTAGTCCCTTGTTAACTCAAGACCTATCCTAATACTGAGGTTAAAATTGAGATGAATACTATGTTTTAATCATAAAGTATTTGAATTTCGTTCTCTTCAGGAAACTTCCTTCATTGAAGTCCCTTGTTGAAAGTAAAAAGTTTGACTAATCCAAATAGTTGCAGAAACTCTCTTGGCAATCTCGAGCTTTTTTGACTTCATTTCATCCAGACATAAAAGAGAAAAAGAGATCTATTGCTTAGGATGTGAAAAGTGAACTGGATTCCTTCTCTCAGAAAATGTGGATAAGATAGAGATAATATTGAAATCAGAAAATGACATAGGAAACTGATGGTACAAATGTTTTGTCTGTTTATCCCCAGTAAGTTTTAAGTCAGTTACTGATGACTGATCCATTACCTCCTCTGGAAGTTGTTTATGGCTCGACTACTCCTTCTGTGAAATACCATAATATAATTAGTTTTGAACTTACCTCTTGTCACTGTGCCCCCATGTTCCTATGTTTTCATTAATATTGGGACACTGCCTTCTAGAACCTCATTCATCTTAGCTCAATGTTAAATAGCCACAACTAGGTTAGTGCTTCCTACATGATACGTGATACAATCTAGGGCTATTTGTTAGTGACTAAATTGCAGGTGTCCAGAATGAACCATAAGCACTAATTTAAATCTTTATGGACATATAATTTACATGTATGAATTAAAACAGCTGTCCAATTTTGAAAGAGAAATATATTGACATAGTTTCTAACTCTCGCTGAAGGTTCGTCACTCAGAATTACCAGCACACATTGGCTCTGGCATTTGCTGTAAAGGAGATCAATGAACATTCTGGGATTTTGTCCAATGTTAGCCTTGGTTTCCATATTGCTACTCACTATACGGGGGGAATTACAACTTATCAATTAGCAATGGAATTTCTATCTACAAAGGATAAATTTATACCCAACTACAAATGCAATGACCAGACCAACACAGTAGCTGTCATTGGAGGGCCCCTTATTAACAACTGTCTCAGCATCGCAATCACTCTACGCAACTACAAATTTCCCCAGGTGAGACAAAAAAATTGATCAATATGAAAGGCTCACCAGTGATTTATTATATATAAATTATATATTTATTATATTCAAAAGGTGGGTGACTGAAATGAAGTATTTGTGGCAAGACGATGATTATGTTATAAGACATGAAGAATATATTGAACGGACGGTTCCTTTTTGCTTCTTGTGCAAAATTGCAGATGTCATGTAAACCTAATTTTTAAGCACCCTATTTTTGAATCCCTCTCAAACACAGAAATTGGATTAAATAAACACACATGGTTTTTATTTATTTTTTATTTTGGAAGAGACGCTTTATTGCTATGTTCTTCTGACTTTCTCCATTTAGATCTCATATGGATCAGCTCCATTGATGAATACTGAAACAGCAATGTTTGTCAAATGGATGTTCCCAGAGGAAACCCACCAATTTAAAGCAATTCTACACTTATTGTTGCATTTTAGATGGAGCTGGGTTGGGTTAGTGTCTCTGCATGAGGACTATAGGGACAGGTTCATTCAAAAGAGACTTTCCATGTTTTCAGAGAGAGGAATCTGCTTTGACTTTATAGAATGTCTTCCACCAATGGTGTATGGTAATGCAGCTGCTGAGTGGATGGAAGACACAGGTAAAATATTCAGAGTGATAATGGAGAGTACAGTCACTGCAGTCATTTTAAGTGCTGAAACTACAGGCATGGTTGTTTTGAGACTAATGGTCAATTTTTTCAATTATGATAATATTCCAAAAGAGAGACAGGCCAAAGTTTGGATCATGACAGCCCAGATGGAATTCAGCTCCATTCTGATGCAAAGACAGTTCCACATTGATTTTCTTCATGGTGCTCTTTCCTTTGCACTTTACTCAAAGCAGCTGACCGGATTCCAGCAATTTATGCAGAAGAGAAACCCAAACTTAGAAAAAGACGATGGGTTTATACGGGATTTCTGGAAAGATGCATTTGAATGCTCCTTCTCCAGTGATATTGCAGATGAGAATGCTGAAAGGATCTGCACTGGAAAAGAGAAGCTGGATACACTTCCTAATTCTGTCTTTGACACCACCATCAATGGACATAGTTACAGTGTCTACAATGCAGTCTATGCTGTGGCACATGCTCTGAAGGCCATGCGCTCTTCCAAACTGAAAGGGGGACGAAAAATGAATGAGAGGAGATGGAAGCTCTTCCTCCGATCACCTTGGCAGGTAATGTTGGCTAATACAAAATTTGGGGAAATCATCAAGTACCAGAATAGGAGACCAGTTTTGTGGGCTTTTTTAAAATTTTGATGTTTTAACAGTTAGAACACTTTATAGATAGTTTTGAAAACTATATAGAAGTACTTGATATTTTCATAAGAAAAAAATAAAATAAACATAATGCTTAAATATAGAGACAGAGATATGTAATATATGTAACCGGTTAATCATCATCATCATCATCACACTATATGAAATCAACCGATTAATGTATAGCACAACCACTATTATAACTGCAGAACTGGGTTATAAAATGCCAAAAAAGAAACCCACTTTAACACTAAAGTGGAAAATTCGACTTCAAAATAATAATAATTAAAAAAAAAACTACAAGGGGATGTTAGCAATCTTAAGAACTTGAAAGAAGGAAAACTAAAGAACAAAAGTCTGAAAAATAGTTTACACAAAAAAAATACAACCTGGAGGAAAAAACAATAATGGAAATCATGGAACAAAAACAATGTGTAATAGCAACAGCAAAGAAAATTGAAAGATATGAAGGAGGAATAAAACAATATCGTGAAAATATCCACTTCAGAAAAAACCAACACTTATTTTACCGGTCCCTTGATAAAAAAAATCAAGTCCAAACTAATGTTCACCCATGTAAAGAAAAAAACTTTGAACTTTGGAAAGAAACGTTGAAAAAAGCCAGTGGAACACACCAAATCTGCCAATAATTTTACAAAACACATAAAGAAATTGCAGCTTCCTGCAATAACACCAGTGGAACTGCAAAAAACTGTGCTACTAGGAAAATCTTATATTTTAAGAAGATGCTGGTTGATACCTAAGACAATGGCAGCAACCCGTAAAAACCATTAGCACCAGTCAATTGTATTTGTGACACATCTTTAAATGTTCGCTTGACTGAGTTTCATGTTCAATGAATAAAATTATTATTATTATTATTATTATTATTATTATTATTATTATTATTATTATTATTATTATTATTATTATTATTATTATTATTATTATTATTATTATTATTATTATTATTATTATTATTATACGATTGTATCACAGCGGCCAGTTGATTCGCCGGATTTGGCATTGATTAATAGTTGGGCCCCACCCAGGGGCTTAGGACGTCGTAACATATTTTCGTAATATACGTGCAGATCCAAGCAGTGCAGCTTTTTGCATTTGACTGATGGTGATTTTGTCAAGTTTTAACTGTTTTAAATGTAATTCCAGTGCTTTTGGAATAGCACAAAGTGTGCCGATTACCACTGGAATTACCACTGCTGGTTTGTGCCATAATCGTTGGATTTCAATTTTTAAGTCCTGGTATTTCGCGACTTTTTCATGTTCCTTCTCCTCAACCCTGCTATCACCTGGTATTGCGATGTCTATGATTGTAACCTTCTTTTTCTCAACCAGTGTGATGTCTGGTGTGTTATGCGCTAGTATTTTGTCTGTTTGTATACGAAAATCCCACAGGATCTTGACCATCTGATTTTCGGTGACTTTTTCAGGCTTATGTTCCCACCAGTTTGTTGTTGTTTTAATATTATAATTTTTGCACAAATTCCAGTGGATCATTTGTGCTACTGAATTGTGCCGCATTTTAAAGTCAGTCTGCGCGATTTTTTTACAGCAGCTGAGTATGTGGTCAACAGTTTCATCAACTTCTTTGCAGAGTCTGCATTTGGCATCATCAGAGGATTTTTCGATTTTGGCCTTAATGGCATTTGTTCGGATAGCTTGTTCTTGCGCAGCCAGGATTAGTGACTCTGTTTCTTTCTTTAATGTACCTGTTGTTAACCATAACCAAGTTTTTTCACTGTCCACTTTATCTTTTATTTTTTCCAGAAATTGACCATGCAAGGCTTTGTTCTGCCAACTCTCCATTCTTGATTTTATCACATCTTTTCTGTATTCTTGTTTCGTCTGTTGGGTCTTCAGTAGATTTTTGTTCTTTACTTCGATTAATAGATCTTCTTGACTTTCTTTTAAATAATCAGCTAGTGCATGTTTTTCTTCTTCAACTATTTGCTTCACTTGTAATAATCCTCTGCCACCTGATTTTCGGGGCAGGTATAGTCTATCAGTGTCACCACGTGGATGTAAACTGTAGTGCATTGTCATTAGTTTCCTGGTTTTTCGGTCTAAAATGTCCAAATCCGCTTGTGTCCAGTTAACTATACCAGCTGTGTATCTTATAACTGGTATTGCCCAGGTATTTATGGCCTTGATTGTATTTCCACCATTTGATTTTGATTTCAAAATTTTCCTAACTCTGTTGGTGTACTCTCTCCTGACAATATTTTTTACTTGTCCATGTTTGATATTATCCAACTGCAAAATGACTAAGTATTTGTAGGCTTCATTTTCATTGCATTTAATTAGTTGGCCATTGGGCATTTCAATTCCCTCACATGTAGTGATTTTGCCCCTTTTTATGGATACAGTGGCACATTTTTCCATGCCAAACTGCATTGAAATATCGGTGCTGAATACTCGGACTGTGTTTGTCAGTGATTGGATTTCTATTTCTGACTTTCCATAGAGTTTCAAATCATCCATATATAATAAATGTGAAATTTTTTCAGCTTCTTTGGCTGTTTGGTAGCCTAATTTCATTTTTTTTAAGATTACTGATAGTGGGATCATCGCGATGATGAAGAGAAGAGGTGAAAGTGAATCACCCTGGAAAATTCCTCGCTTGATATTAACCATTCCATAGTTCTCATTCCCTACTGCCAACTCAGTTCTCCATTGTTTCATCCCCTTTTCAGTGAAGGATGTAATATTTTTACTAATGCCAGTTGTTTCTAAGCATTTTATGATCCAACTATGTGGCAATGAGTCCAATGCTTTTTTATAATCAATCCAGACCATATTCAAGTTCGTTTTTCTTTTCTTACAATTTTCTAATATCATTTTATCAATTAGGAGCTGATCTTTTGTGCCCCTACTCCTTCTTTTGTTGCCTTTTTGCTCTACTGGCAAGATGTTGTTTGTTTCCAAATAATCCATAATGTTATCTGCAATAATGCCTGTGAGTAATTTAAAGGTTGTTGGCAAGCATGTTATTCGTCTGTAGTTTTCAGATATTGTTCCTTTAGTTGCATCTTTCTGAATCAAGTATGTTTTTCCAGTTGTCAACCATTCATCAATTTGACCATTTTGTAAAATTTCATTCAGTTGCCTGGCCAATATTGCATGTAAACTGGTCAGATATTTGAGCCAGAAACCATGTAATTGGTCCTTTCCAGGTGATGTCCAATTCTTTACTTTTTTTACTCGATTTTTGACCATCTCAGTTGTTATTTCTAATACTTGCATTTGTTTGTTAGCAATGCTTTCCTCAAAGTCATGTATCCACTTTGCTTCCTTATTGTAGTCCTTTGCATTTCCCCACAATTCTTTCCAGAATTCATCTGTGGCCTGCTTTTCTGGTTTTTGACTTTTGGTGCCACCATTCACATTAAGACTTTGATAAAAATGCCGTTGGTCTGATCGAAATTGTTGATTTTGTTTATACTGGATGATTCGTGCCTCATATCTTTCAATTTTTCTAGCTGTTGCTGTTTTCTGCTGTTTTACAATCTCTACAGCTTCATTGATATTTCTTGTATCCATTCTATATCTTCTGATTAGCTGATCTATGATTTTTCTGTTTTTAAGCCGTTGCTCATGCATGTTCTTTAAGTTGCTAGCATCTGCCCTTAATTTTTTGACTTTTTGTTCTAATCGGATTTTCCACTTTGGCTTTGATGCTTTTTCCATTGTGTGATTAGGTACTTTGATTTTAATGCATAGTTCATTAGTGACTATTACAGCTGCACTGTACATTAACTGATTTGTTTCCAAGATGGATCCCAATTCAATTGTTGAAAGCACTGCATTAACCATTTTCATGATAGGACCCAAAATTTTCTTAGGGACAGTTTTTAATGATGGTAAACATTGCCTTTCCTCCCTAGCCAGAAAATGCTCCATGATCTTGTCCTTCAGTTCATTTTGTTTTTGAGTTGGTTCATCAGTTGGTTCAATGGTAACTAGTTCTGGTGGTAGTGTTGTTATTTCCTCTCCGGCAGCTTCCTCTGAGAGTTCTCCTATGATTTCTTTAGTTGTGTCATGAGTATCACTTATTTCCTCTTGTGATGTTGTTGTTGTTGTTTTGCAATTTGCCTGAATTTCCTCAAGTTCAACTTCGCTAAACACTTTATTCCGTATAATAAATCGCCTTTGATCTGCTAGTCGTTGTCCACTAACATTTGAATCTGGATATTGTTGTTTCCATAAATCATACATTCGCTTTAAATAGCCTCTTTTTTTTGGCTCTGAGTTGTAATAACAGGCCATTATGGCACGATTTTCATCTGCACTATATTTCTGTCGTTTTGTTGGCTGGTCCACTTGCAGCCCACTTGTCGACGGATGCCCAGGGACCTCAACATCCGCCGCGGCCCTTGTTAACCCGCGCGATGACCGATGCGGTATAGAATTTTTATTCGTTTCTTTCACCATGTTGTATGGGTTGGTGAATTTTTTTTATGGGGCCAGGTTGCCAACCTGACCCCAACCCTCCTCCTTTCTCATCCGGGCTTGGGACCGGCAATGGCGGAGTTATTTATTATTATTATTATTATTATTATTATTATTATTATTATTATTATTATTATTATTATTATTATTATTATTATTATTATTACAACAACTCCGCCGTTGCCGGTCCCAAGCCCGGATGAGAAAGGAGGAGGGTTGGGGTCAGGTTGGCAACTGGCCCCATAAACAAAAAACCCGCCAACCCATATAACATGGTGAAAGAAACAAATAAAAATTCTATACCGCATCGGTCGTCGCGCGGGTTAACAAGGGCCGCGGCGGATGTTGAGGTCCCTGGACATCCGTCGACAAGTGGGCTACAAGTGGACCAGCCAACAAAACAACAAAAATATAGTGCAGATGAAAACCGTGCCATAATGGCCTGTTATTACAACTCAGAGCCTGGGAAAAGAGGTTATTTAAAGCGAATGTATGAATTATGGAAACAACAACATCCAGATTCAAATGTTAGTGAACAACGACTTGCAGATCAAAGGCGATTTATTACACGGAATAAAGTGTTTAGTGAAGTTGAACTTGAGGAAATTCAAGCAAATTGCAAAACTAAGAAAACAACACCACAAGCAGAAATAACTGATACTCAAGACACACCTAAAGGCATTGTAGTAGAACTCCCAGAAGAAGCTGTCGGGGAGGAAATAACAATACTATCACCAGAACCAGTTATCACTGAACCAACTGATGAACTAACTCAGAAACAAAAAGAATTGAAGGACAAGATCACGTGATGACCGATGCGGTATAGAATTTTTATTTGTTTCTTTCACCATGTTGTATGGATTGGCAAGTTTTTTTATGGGGCCAGGTTGCCAACCTGACCCCAACCCTCCTCCTTTCTCATCCGGGCTTGGGACCGGCAATGACGGAGTTGCTGTTGCTGTTGTTGTTGTTGTTGTTGTTGTTGTTGTTGTTATTATTATTATTATTATTATTGTTGTTGTTGTTGTTGTTGTTGTTGTTGTTGTCATTGTCATTATCATTATTTACTTTATTCACTAAACATGAAACTTAGCCAACTGAACATTCAAAAATGTATTACAAGGAAGGGGAGGAGCAGAAGTTGTGATGAGACGACGTGCGATCTCAATGCTCTGAATCGATACTAAACCGTCCCGCAGAGGCGGTGAACAGGAAGAATAAATCTTGCTGATCTCAGGGACATTGCAAAGTCCCTGATCAATCTAAGAGAAGTTCTTCAAGCCGGTGACAAAAAATCCAGCCATTTGGTTGATGAAGTCGGGACGGCTCCAAAATGGAAGGATATGGAAAGACAAAGTGTTTCCAACTGGTGAGGGATTTTTACTGTTTTAAAAGTGACTGCCTATAAAAAACTTAAAATTAAGTTAAATTGGAGAACAGAAGAAATAAGCGGCGGAATTAATTTGGAATGGTTTTGGACAGTAGGTTAACTTACTTTTTAAATGCTATCTTCACGGATGGAATTTATGCAAGCCTTTTAAAACTAATTGATTAAGTTTTCTTCTTTCTTTTATTATTCTTTGTAACCTATGGACTAAAATTCTCATCTTTCACTACTGTGGGTGTTTTTCTAACTCATTTAAGAATCAGACTTTTTAAAACTTGAAATACAAAAAAGATACAAAAAGAAACAAAGAAAATTGCAACATTGCAATAATAACACTGCTACTTGGAGGCTAGAGGTTTGTGTATTGGAAATGAAACACTTTTATTTTTTTTTCACTGATTATCCTGGCTTGGCACTTCAAGGTCTCACTGCTTGTTTATAGAGAGTGATAAGAAGAAAAGTACATAGATGTTCCTTTGAAGTATATTTCTAACCAGAGAAAGGTGAAAATGAAATGTTATTGTGAATTTATGCTTAATCCTGTTAAAATCTTCTAAACTAGAGCAGCAGTGTTTGTTAGCTGGAGATAATGGCACAATTTCAACAGCAGAGATACAGAAATTATCAGATACACCTGAGAGGAGAGAAAAGAAGTTGGAAGACTTAGTGCATCTAACAGCAAAATATGATGAAGAAGTTGAAGATGTTTATCAAATGGAAAAAGTGGCGGTTAAAATCCTAAAAATCGAAGAGGAAAGTGAATATAAAGAAATTAAAATTGCTGATATTTATGGTGATTGGTTTGTCTCTGAAAAGGGAAAGAGTGAAATACTGAAAGAGGAATTAAATGGAGGGGAAATTTACCCCAGATGGTAAGGTAGAGAAGAAGAGAAAACAAGAATTTATGGATTTAAAGAGAGAAATTTTGTTAGCAATATCATTGATAACACTACAGACAATCAAAGATAAGCTGATTAAGGAAACAGAAGAAAGGCATCAAAATTACATGAGAGATTTTATAAGCAAGGAGTTGCTAATAGAAGTCCATACAAAGTTGATTAAGGAGATGATTAGAGGACTGACATCACAAATGGCAGAAGATATGAGACTGTTTTACTGCTGGAAAGATACAGGTTGTTAGATTGAAGAGTATAATTTAAAACTAGTTAAACTTAGTGAAATTTAGTGACAATAGATATAGTTAAATAAATAATTGATAATGATAATAATGTATACAATATGTAGTGTTATGATAAGTAATAATTGGATATGAATATTGAATGGTACCCATGAAAGGAAGATTAGAAATCCTTTTGGATTATATATAAAGGTTAATAAAAAAGAATTAAGACATTCAGTTAAGTCTTGATTATTAGGGGGAAAATGATATGATACAGGATATAGTCAAATAAAGGAGGGATAATGATAACACACGTGTGTGTGTGTGTGTGTGTACAGCATAAAGAAATGGGGTGTAAACTGATTTGGAAAGAAGGATCAGAAAACTTTGTTATTAAATATTATGGATGTTTACCTAGAATAAGACATAAGGATCCAGTGTTATTGGAGGATTTTAGAAATAATAAATGAAATGCCAGGATGTGGTTATGTATTAAATCTTGGTATGTTTTATGATGAAGGATGTTTAAGCAATTATAATCAAATGAAAATGGAGGTATGATAATGGTAACATTATAAATATCTGAGTTAAAATACTTGAGTTAATATGAATTATGTTTGTTAACTGTGGAAGAGATGCACATAAGCCTTTTTGTAACCAACTGATACGCTTTCTACAGTATGTAAAGAAGAATGTGTTGTGTTTGTTTTGAAAAAAAAAACTTTTATAAAAAAATGTATTATAAATACCAGTGACTGGTGCTAATGCTTGATACAGTTTGCTGCCAGTGTCCCAGGTATCAACCAAGTACCTTCTTAAAATATAAGATGTTCCGAGTAGCGCAGTTTTTTGCAGTTCCGCTGGTGTTATTGCAGGAAGCTGCAATTTGTTGATAGTATCTTGTAAAATTCTTGGACATGGTGCCAAGTGATGACAGTGGGTATCACTGTTATATGTTTCATCCATAGCTGTGTAGTTTCGATGGCCAGGTCGCAATATTTCATTATTTTTTTCTAGTTCTTTTTCTTCGACTCTGGCATCTCCAGGAACAGCGATATCAATAAACTGTACATTTCGGCCCTCTACAACCATGATATCTGGTGTGTTGTGCTCCAAATGATGATCTGTTTGTATTCAAAAATCCCACAATACCTTCACCATCTCATTTTCAATAACTTTTTCGATTTTATGTTCCCATGACTTTCTGGATATGGGTAAATCATATTTTTTACATAATGACCAGTGGATTAATTTAGTCACTCGGTCATGTCTAGCTTTGTAATCAGTTTGTGCAATTTTGTTGCATTCATATATTAAATGTGAAACAGTTTCGACTTTGTTATTGCAAAGTCGGCAATTTGGGTTGTCAGTGGATTTTTGTATCTTCGCTGTCATGGCATTAGTTTGTGGTGCTTGTTCTTGAGCAGCCACTATTAAACCTTCCGTTTCTTTCTTGATAGTTCCCATCTTAATCCATGTCCATGTCAAGTTGTCATCACATTTTCCTTCAATGTTTTTCAAGTGCTGTCCATGCAAAGCTTTGGTTTTCCATCTATTCCATCTGTTATCCAGCTGTTTTTCCTTATATTCTGCCTTTGTTTCTGTTGTTTTTATGCTGTTCTCCATTTTCACAAGCTGCAGCAATTTTTCTGTACTTTGGTTCACATGATCATTTAAACTTCATTTTTCTTCTTCTACAGTTTGATGGATTTGCAATAGCCCCTGCCCCCTATTTTTCTTGGCAGGTACAACCTGTCAATGTCACTTTGTGGATGTGAAGTGTGATACATATTCAAAAGTTTGTGTGTTTTCTGATCCAAGTTTTCCAGTTCAGCCAAAGTCCCATTAATGATTCGAGCTGAGTAGTGTATCACTGGAACTGCCCATGTATTAATGGCTTTAATTATGTTTCCAGCATTCAGCTTTGATTTTAATATTTTGCGGACTGTCCTGATGTATTCCTTTTGCGTCTGTTTGACTTTCCCATTCAAGATGTTATCTGCTTCCGATATACGTAGGTACTTGTAACCAGCATCCTTTGCTAATGCTTTCACTATATTTCCATTTCCCAGTTCTATTCCTTCTGGTTTTTTTTTTTCATTTTTCCTCGCTGCATGGATAATATAGCACATTTTTCATGTCTGAAGTTCATTTTGATATCACTGCTGAAGAGTTGAACTGTGTTGAATATTGATTTAAGTTCAGTGGGGCTTTTCACATATATTTTAAAGTCACCCATGTATAGAAGATGGTTTATCTTGCCATGTAGACTTGAGATTTGGTATCCCAATTTTGTTTCATAGGATTATTGTAAATGGAATTAATGCAATGTTGAACAGTAGTGGTGAAATAATAATAATAATAATAATAATAATAATAATAATAATAATAATAATAATAATAATAATAATAATAATAATAATAATAAATCATTGACAAACACAGTCCGAGTATTCAGCACGGATATTTCAATGCAGTCTGATTCTTAAATGAGTTAGAAAAACACCCACAGTAGTGAAAGATGAGAATTTTAGTCCATAGGTTACAAAGAATAATAAAAGAAAGAAGAAAACTTAATCAATTAGTTTTAAAAGGCTTGCATAAATTCCATCCGTGAAGATAGCATTTAAAAAGTAAGTTAACCTACTGTCCAAAACCATTCCAAATTAATTCCGCCGCTTATTTCTTCTGTTCTCCAATTTAACTTAATTTTAAGTTTTTTATAGGCAGTCACTTTTAAAACAGTAAAAATCCCTCACCAGTTGGAAACACTTTGTCTTTCCATATCCTTCCATTTTGGAGCCGTCCCGACTTCATCAACCAAATGGCTGGATTTTTTGTCACCGGCTTGAAGAACTTCTCTTAGATTGATCAGGGACTTTGCAATGTCCCTGAGATCAGCAAGATTTATTCTTCCTGTTCACCGCCTCTGCGGGACGGTTTAGTATCGATTCAGAGCATTGAGATCGCACGTCGTCTCATCACAACTTCTGCTCCTCCCCTTCCTTGTAATACATTTTTGAATGTTCAGTTGGCTAAGTTTCATGTTTAGTGAATAAAGTAAATAATGATAATGACAATGACAACAACAACAACAACAACAATAATAATAATAACAACAACAACAACAACAACAACAACAGCAACTCCGTCATTGCCGGTCCCAAGCCCGGATGAGAAAGGAGGAGGGTTGGGGTCAGGTTGGCAACCTGGCCCCATAAAAAAACTTGCCAATCCATACAACATGGTGAAAGAAACAAATAAAAATTCTATACCGCATCGGTCATCACGTGGGTTAACAAGGGCCGCGGCAGATGTTGAGGTCCCTGGGCATCCGTCGACAAGTGGGCTACAAGTGGAAAAGACAACAAAACAAATGAAATATAGTGCAGATGAAAATCGTGCCATAAAGGCCTGTTATTACAACTCAGACCCCAAAAAAAAGAGGCTATTAAAAGCAAATGTATGATTTATGGAAACAACAATATCCAGATTCAAATGTTAGTGAACAACGACTAGCAGATCAAAGGTGATTTATTATACAGAATAAAGTGTTTAGCGAAGTTGAACTTGAGGAAATTCAGGCAAATTGCAAAACAAAAAAAACAACAACATCACAAGTGAAAAAACTGATACTCATGACACAACTAAAGAATCATAGTAGAACTCCCAGAGGAAGCTGCCAGAGAGGAAATAACAACACTACTACCAGAAGTAGTTACCATTGAACCAACTGATGAACCAACTCAAAAACAAAATGAACTGAAGGACAAGATCATGGAGCATTTTGTGGCTAGGGAGGAAAGGCAATGTTTACCATAATTAAAAACTGTCCCTAAGAAAATTTTGGGTCCTATCATGAAAATGGTAAATGCAGTGCTTTCAACAATTGAATTGGAATCCATCTTGGAAACGAATCAGTTAATGTACAGTGCAGTTGTAATAGTCACTAATGAACTAGGCATCAAAATCAAAGCACCTAATCACACAATGGAAAAAGCATCAAAGCCAAAGTGGAAAATCTGATTAGAACAAAAAGTCAAAAAATTAAGGGCAGATGCTAGCAACTTGAAGAACATGCTTGAGCAACGGTATAAAAACAACAAAATTATAGATCAGCTAATCAGAAGGTATAGATTGGATACAAGAAACATCAATGAAGCTGTAGATATTGTAAAACAGCAGATAACAGCAACAGCTAGGAAAATTGAAAGATATGAGGCACGAATCATCCAATATAAACAAAATCAGCAATTTCGATCAGACCAACGGCATTTTTATCAAAGTCTTAATGTGAATAGTGACACCAAAAGTCAAAAACCAGAAAAGCAGGCCACAGTTGAATTCTGGAAAGAATTGTGGGAAAATTCAAAGGACTACAATAAGGAAGCAAAATGGATACATGCCTTTGAGAAAATCATTGGCAACAAACAAATGCAAGTATTAGAAATAACAACTGAGATGGTCAAAAATCGAGTAAAAAAAGAAAAGAATTGGACATCACCTGGAAAGGACCAATTACATAGTTTCTGGCTCAAATATCTGACCAGTTTACATGCAATATTGGCCAGGCAACTGAATTAGATTTTACAAAATGGCCAAATTGATGAATGGTTGACAACTGAAAAAACATACTTGATTCAGAAAGATGCAACTAATGGAACAATACCTGAAAACTACAGACCAATAACATGCTTGCCAACAACCTTCAAATTACTCACAGGCATTATACAATACAATAGTAGAGTTGGAAGGGACCTTGGAGGTCTTCTAGTCCAACCCCCTGCCTAGGCAGGAAACCCTATACCATTTCAGACAGATGGCTATCCAACATCTTCTTAAAGACTTCCAGTGTTGGGGAATTCACAACTTCTGGAAGCAAGCTGTTCCACTGATTAATTGTTCTCACTGTCAGGAAATTTCTCCTCAGTTCTAAGTTGCTTCTCTCCTTGATTAGTTTCCACCCATTGCTTCTTGTTCTACCCTCAGGTGCTTTGGAGAATAGTTTGACTCCCTCTTCTTTGTGGCAACCTCTGAGATATTGGGACAATGCTATCATGTCTATAATGTTATAATGCTATAATGTTATCTGCAATATATATATATTGCATATAACATTTTGGATTATTTGGAAACAAACAACATCTTGCCAGTAGAGCAGAAAGGCAACAAAAGAAGGAGCAGGGGCACAAAAGATCAGCTCCTAATTGATAAAATGATATTAGAAAATTGTAAGAACAGAAAAATGAATATGGTCTGGATTGATTACAAAAAGGCATTCAACTCATTGCCACATAGTTGGATCATAAAATGCTTAGAAACAACTGGCATTAGCAAAAATATGATATCCTTTACTGAAAAGGTGATGAAACAATGGAGAACTGAGTTGGCAGTAGGGAATGAGAATTACGGAATGGTTAATATCAAGCGAGGAATTTTCCAGGGTGATTCACTTTCACCTGTTCTCTTCATCATCGTGATGATCCCACTATCAGTAATCTTTAAAATTAGGCTACCAAACAGCCAAAGAAGCTGAACAAATTTCACATTTATTATATATGGATGATTTGAAACTCTATGGAAAGTCCGAAATAGAAATCCAATCATTGACAAACACAGTCCGAGTATTCAGCACCGATATTTCAATGCAGTTTGGCATGGAAAAATGTGCCACTGTATCCATAAAAAGGGGCAAAATCACTACATGTGAGGGAATTGAAATGCCCAATGGCCAACTAATTAAATGCAATGAAAATGAAGCCTACAAATATTTAGGCATTCTGCAGTTGGATAACATCAAGCATGGAGAAGTAAAAACTATTGTCAGGGGAGAGTACACCAATAGAGTTAGGAAAATTTTGAAATCTAAATTAAATGGTGAAAATACAATCAAGGACATAAATACCTTGGCAATACCAGTTATAAGATACACAGCTGGTATAGTTAACTGGACACAAGCTGATTTGGACATTTTGGACTGAAAAACCAGGAAACTAATGACAATGCACTACAGTTTACATCCACGTGGTGATATTGATAGACTATACCTACCCCGAAAATCAGGTGGCAGAGGATTATTACAAGTGCAGCAAATAGTTGAAGAAGAAAAACATGCACTGGCTGATTATTTAAAAGAAAGTCAAGAACATCTATTAATCAAAGTAAAGAACAAAAATCTATTGAAAGCCCAACAGACGAAACAAGAATACAGAAAAGATGTGATAAAATTAAGAATGGAGAGTTGGCAGAACAAAGCATTGCATGGCCAATTTCTGGAAAAAATAAAAGATAAAGTGGACAGTGAAAAAACTTGGTTATGGTTAACAGCAGGTACATTAAAGAAAGAAACAGAGTCACTAATCCTGGCTGCGCAAGAACAAGCTATCCGCACAAATGCCATTAAGACCAAAATCGAAAAATCCTCTGATGATGCCAGATGTAGACTTTGCAAAGAGGCTGATGAAACTGTTGACCACATACTCAGCTGCTGTAAAAAAATCGCGCAGACTGACTATAAAATGCGGCACAATGTTGGCAGCAAACCGTATCAACCATCAGAGTCAGTCAATGGTATTTGTGACATATCTTTAAATGTTCACTTGACTGAGTTTCATGTTTAATGAATAAAAGAAATAATAGAAAATACAATTGGTGTTACTTCCAGTGAGTAGCAAATTTATCAATAAATCATATGAAGAAAATTTCAAGATTAATTTCTTAATTCACACCTCAGAGAATTCTGTCTTCACTTTATGGCAGAAAACCAAATTCACAATTTCTGAAATGGTTAGTCAAAATAATCTCATAGATCTCTCCCTTTCTGGATTTTGTGTTGAAATTCTCATCTGAGAGTTTTTCACCTGAGAGTAGAAAATGCATTTGATAAAAGTATAGTTATTTTTCAGGTTAAATTGGTGTAGACCAAGGCAAAGTTGAAGAGCTAATAGTTTATTAAATCCAGCCCAAATATGAAGAAATGAATTGAAATTTTCCCATTCCTTTCAGAGATTTCTGTTTCTTCTTTTTCTTTTTCTTTAGCTCCACCATTTTTTGCAACAAGTGTCCTTTAACAACAGTGTTGGCGAACCGGTTTCTTTTAGCCCCAATGGAGAATTAGAAACTGGATTTGATATTTTTAATTGGATCACATTTCCAAACAAGTCCTTTCTTAAAGTCCAAATTGGGAAGATTGACCCCATCGCTCCCCCAGCCAAGCTCCTCACCATTTCTGACAAGGAAACCGTTTGGCCTCTCATATTTAACCAGGTGTGTCTCATTTTTCCCTTTTCCCGAAATTATTAGCCATGGATTGATAGAGTAAATGATTTACATTATTTAGTTATTTTGTCAAACATGTACATTGTAACAGGTATAAGTACAACCATGGGTATGAACATAGGAAATGAGGACAAATAATTGGGGACTGTAGGACAGACCTTTTAGGAATGGGGTGAGGTCCAGAGTAGACAGTTTAAAGTTGAAGCTGTGGGGGTTTGAGGATGTAACAATGGAGTAAGGTAGAGCATTCTAGACATTGAACACTCTGTTGCTGAAGTCATATTTTCTGCAATCGAGTTTGCAGCAGTTAACCTTGAGTTTGTATCTATGTATTATCGAGGTTGAAACTGAAGTAGTTGTTGGCAGGTAGGACATTAGCTGACAATTTTGTATATTATGCTTAGGTAAGGCCGTAGGTGGCATATTTCCAGGTTGTCAAAACCCAAAACTTTGTGCCTGGTGGCATAAAGGATTCTATTGTGAGCAGAGGAGTGGAGTACTCTTCTTGTGAAATACCTCTGAACCTGCTCAATTGTATTAATATCTGATATACAGTGTGTAATCCAGGCAGACGAGCTGTATTCGAGGATTGGTCTGGCAAAGGTTTGAATGCCCTAGTTTGCAGTACAATGTTACCAGAGAAGAATCTTTACAAAATTAGCTTATAATAATAATAATAATGGTTCCGGTTCCGGCGGCAGCAGCGACGGGCAGCTCTCTGCCCGCTCCGGCTCTCCGGTGGGCTTCCCCACTCCTTGGGGGGCACAGGACACCCCTCAGAGGGGTCCTGCCGGAGGGGCGACATCGCGGGGAGCTCCTGCAGCGGCGGCGGCCGGCGGGAGGTCTCTCGCGCGCCCAAGGCACCGGGGAGCAAGATCGGAGGGCGCTTCGCGTTTCTGCGCCTCGCGCCTCGCTAAAGCCGACCGGAGAATGCAACAATAGAAGGAAGCAGCTGTGGTGCGGTGAGGTTGCTTCTCTCTTCATTCCCTATTCTGCATGAAGAATTATTCAGCTTTTTTAAAAAAAACAACTTTCGGAGTATTCTGGAGGCGCGGCTGGAGGGAGGGGGGTTTCCCCCCCCCTTGGACAAGCGGCGAGGAATAATTTTGCTCTCAGCCCCCGGGGAAGGAGGAGGGGGGAGAGCCAACGAATGAAGCCTCACCCAGGTTGAGATGATTTTCTTTTCAACTTAATTTCACTTTCTACTGTGATTTGAGGACTTTTGGAACTTTTTAAAACTTTGTTATGCCTCTGTGCCCAAAACTGGCAGGGCAAGATGGCACACTTCCGTTGTCTTTATGAATTGTGAAACCTGACTCCACCTTTAAAATTCAGGCTTCTGGTCTTTGTCTCCGTGTCTCCCAGAGGAATCTCTTGTGGATTGGTACTTTTTGAACTTTCTAGGGGAAACCTTTCATCTATTGCCAGACTTATTAGAGAGATTCTCTTCTGCCTGGTTCTTCTGCTCTCGGACCTCACCTGCCTACCCTTCTTTTCTAACTGTTTATCTTATATATGGACTGAATTTCTAATGTTATAAAGGATGGCATCCAAAAGACCACCTCCTGGGAAACCTGGCTTTGCCACGTCTGCTCCAACATCTGTAACATCCAGTCCAGCCACACAGTCAAAGATAACAGAACTGATGCAACCTAAGACTATAGAGATGGACTTTCAACAAATGCTTCAACAAATTTTACAGGGCCAGGAGGAAATCAAGAAACAGCTAAGGGAAATGAAAGATGAAATTAAAGAAAATCAAGCCCAAATTTATAAGAACTCACAGAGACTGGATCTTGTGGAAGGGGGGGTGGAGGAGGTGAGGGGGGGGTGGAAGCTGTGCAGAAAGGGAACAAAGATCTTGACATCCAACAGATGAAATTAGAATTTGAGAGAATGTCCTATTATCTTAGATTTCAAAATGTTATAGAAGAAGATGGGGAAAATATAAGGGACATCATGACAAACATTCTGGCTGACTACACACACAAAGAAAAACAACTGATGGGGTGGGATATAGACCTGGTTTATAGAGTGAACTCAGCTTACGCTAGAACACACAATGTACCCAGGGAGGTTCACATTAAATTCCTTAGAAAAAGCACAAGAGATGAAATTCTGGGTGTACAAAGGGGGCAAGCATTGACATATCATGATATGGAGATAACCATTCTGAAGCAGATCCCTAAGAAGATTAGAGAAAAAAGAAAAAATTATTCGCAATTAGCGAATAAATTATACCAGAAAGGGGTGTGGTTTAGATGGTTGATGCCTGAAGGTATGCTGATATTCTGGGAGGAGACAAGAATCAGAATCAATTCACCCATAGAGGCGCAGGCCTTTATGGAAAAAAAAAAAACACTCCTAGAGAAACCACCAGACACCACAACGGACACGCAGGACACGGGAGGGGCCAGAGCTCTGCCAGTGGAGGGAGATGGGGCAATAGCAAGAAGACTCAGATCACAAAAATAAACAGGAAAATCATATTATTATAAATTGACCGAAAGTGAAAATGGAATTATATTTGGATTTTATACTGTAATGTTTAATTTGATTGAATTTAATAATAGAACTAATATGCTGATTGTAATCAATTATATACTAATGCATTATATATAAATGTATACTATGGGTATGGAGGGAGGGGGGCCTCACACACTTTGCAACTGCCAAAATTTGTATACCTGTCCATTTACCCTTTTCCCTATAAATCTTGAAAAACCAATAAAAATTTTATTATAAAAAATAATAATAATAATAATAATAATAAATTTGGATTTATTAGCCGCTCCCTTTCCGGGCAGGACTCGGGTCGGTGTACACTAAGACATATATAGACATACATATATACACAGACATACATGCACGGAGGAGGTAATAGATTAAAACATAAGACAAATTAAAACCATAAACATGCCCCGTCTAATAAAAAACCCAATATACAATAAAAATTTAAAAATTTAAAATTTAAATTTAAAGCTTAACAACTCTTAATGCCTTTTTGGCAATGCTGTTACAGTGAACTCTGGGACTTAGATCATTTGAGATTAGGATTCCTAGGTTCTTCACAGAGTGAGAGCCGTCTACGAGGTCATATCCACCCAGCTAGCATTTGGTGTTCTGATTTTTGTTGCCAATGTGCATTTGTTAATTGAGATTTGGAGTTGCCAATTGCACATTCATTCTGACACATTATCAAGGTCGTTTTGTAGGGCAGCAGCATTGTCGTTGGTGTTAAATCGTTTTACATCATTAGCGAAGAGGATACTTATAGAACTGCTTATAATATGATCGCAAAGGTCATTTATGTAAAGCAGAAAGAGTGTGGGTCTAAAACGCTGCCCTGGGGGACACCGCTGTTAATTAATGCCAGATTTGGTAGGGCACTCCCTATTTTGATTACTTATTGCCAATTTTTTCCTGAAACCAAAATGCTTGTTAGAAAGCAGGTTGCTTGTCTCTAAGTAGACAGTGATGGATTGGTTTATAATTGATTCCAAGACTTTACAGGTGATACAACACAGTGAGATTGGTCTGGAGTTCTCTATTAGGCTGTGGTCTCCCTTTTTGAAGATAGGTATGACCATGGCTAATGACCAAAGGTTGCGCAAGGAGCTGATTCTGAAGGATACCTCATAGATTGTGCATAGAGATTCATCTTGAGCAGTGGAAGGCTTTTTCAAGAATAGGCACATAATCCATCAGGGCCAATAGATAGAGATGGATTTAAGTTGTGTAGTGCCTTTTCAATGGCATCTTCTGTAAAATCAATATGTAGCAAGATCATTGCAATTAGTTGTGATATGAATAATAGGAAGTGTGGGGCAGAAGCCATTGCTGTTGACAAAGACTGAACTGAAGAGCGTGTTAAAGAGGTTGGCTTTAATGCCTTCATCATTACTGTCTTCCCCCATTAGGCCCTTTTAGGGGTGGGATAGGTTTTGAGTCTTAAGTTTGGCATTTAAGAAATTACAGAAGGCTCAGGTAGATTCCGAGTGTAACAGCTCTTCCTCCTGTTTGCAATGGTAATTGGTAGATTCTGCCCTTATCTGGTGGCATAAGGCTTTGTAGTGGTTTTTAAAGTCAGCTACATGGCTAATTTTGTTTTCTCGCCAAAGAGATTTTGGGGGGGAGATGGAAGCTTTCTTATTGTTATGTGCATTTTTTTTTGCTTTAGGGGTCATCAATGGTAAGTGTAGTTTAATGACTATATTGACTTTGAGCAAAAAAGTGTTATAATAGCTTCTGCAGTATTACAGCCAGTGAATAGGTGCCTATCAAGAGATGTGAAGTCGGCAGTTATGAGATCATAGTTAGCTTTTTTTAAAGTTATATTTTGGTGTCCTATCATTATGGTCCTCTTTGCAAGGACGTAAATTGAGACAAAATTCAATCAATGCTGTGGTCACTGTTGGAAAAGGGTTCTTTAACTTGTAGACCATAAATTGAATTTAAACTATTGCAGAATATGAGATCTAGGCAGTTGTGGAACCTAGTGTTGTTCATTACCAATTGATCCAGCCCCAGAGTTGTAACAGCATTGTACAAGGTTGTATGTATTGGTTCAGTTGTACATTCAATTAGGGTCCAATTAATAAGAGGTAAATTGAGGTCACCAAGAAAGATAAGAGGGTGCAGGCAGGAGGCTGCCCATGTTAGTAATGCAGTTAGCTTGTTCATATGACCAAGGTCGAAACTAGGGGTTCTGTAACATAGTAGGAAGCAAACTGTGGTATATAGGGACAGTTCGCAGACAATGGTCTCAGGAAGAGCAAGCTCCTGTGTAACTTTAATCTTTTTCAGGGACTTTTTCTAGAAGATAGCAACACCATGCCCTCTATTGTTTTCATTGTCAGACCAGAAACCCCACTTTCTTCTCCCTCTCTCCTCCTCCTCCCTACCTCCTTTCTTCCCTCTGTCATCCTTCTCTTCTCTACTTCCCCTTCCTCTCTCCTTTTCCTCTCTCCCCTTTCCACTCCTCCTTTCTTTCCTCCTCTTCCCCCCTGCCCTCTCTTCTATCCCTCTCTTCTTCCCTTACCTCTTTCCTCTATTTCCCACTCTTCATCTCATTTACTTGGTTTATTTCAGCTTCTGAGCAAGCTCCATTTTATGTTGATGGTGTTTATAATTCCTTTTCAATATACATGTTTAATTTTAACATATATATTCCTCCTTTTTAAAAAAAAGAGAACAAAAAAGTATACATATATAGTCATTGTGCTTTTAAACCCCCTTCCCCAGCCTAATTTTGTCCGAGATGTAGACCTGGTTACAATTCCCAGCTATTCTCATCATTATATTTATATAATTATACATCATTACAGGCCCCAAATTTAAAGATTCTGTCTTTAAATCCCAATAGTTTCCCATTGTAAATATATTTCATGTCCCCTCTCCATTTTTCCATATCTTGGATTAAATTACCATTAATTGTCTATAAATGGCAATCCTTACTGTTCAATGTTCATTACAATTCCCTTAATCTACTATATAGAATAACAAGCAGTACACATCTCACTTTGTTCATCATCTTAAAAGTTCTATATATATCCATGTTTCATATACATATAAACCCATGCTTAATTGTCCTTCTATTGTCATATTCGATCAATTAGCAACTCAGTTTAATTATCATGTATAAAAGTGAATCACAAACATCTGCTTTATAATGTCTCCATATCAGTTTCACACTTACAACCATTGCAGCTCCCCCATGGTCATGTGATCAAAATTCAGATGCTTGGCAACTGACTGGTACTTATGACAGTTGCAGTGTCCTAGAGTCATGTGATCACCTTTTGCGAATCATTGGGGAAGCCAGATTCACTTCACAACAGTGTTACTAACTTAACAACTGCAGAGATTCACTTAACAACAGTGGTGACAACGGTTGTAAAATGGACCAAAACTCACTTAACAGCTGTCTCTGTCAACCCTGGCTGAGGCCATCTTTACAGCTTCAGGGTCGCCATTGGATGGGAGGTGAGAAGGAAAAAAAATGGTTTTTGTAAGAATTTACTATCACCGGAGTTCTACTTTTCAGAGATGCATTACTTGGAATGCTGATATTTTCACTTAACAGAAATTTTGGGCTCAATTGTCATTGTAAGTCAACGACTATGTTGCCCATCTCTAGGTGGCTTGCAATTGTAAAAACAAGAAAAAATTATCTTAATACAGAGGATTTATTTCTAACTGTATTTGCAAGTACTTTAGAGGTGTATATACCAGTGGTGGGTTGCCAATTTTTTTACTACCAGTTTGGGCATGCTCATGCACATGTTTGCGTGATGGTTCTGCACATGTTCAGGAGCTTCTATGCATGCGCAGAAGCATATGGGTGGGTGGGTGGAGCCTACCGCCACTGCTACTACCAGTTCGCCCCATCTGAGCTGAACTGGGAGCAACCCACTTCTGGTATTTACATATTCTGACCTAGGCTTCCTGATACGGTAAAAAGCACACAACTGGGTCCAAAATTTATTTCAAAGGCAGTGAATTTTATTCCTCCATAGCCTGTAATAAGTCCCAAATAGTTGTAAAGAGTTTTACAGTAGGTTGCCAAACTCCTTCAGAATCCTACCTTTATCTTCCTGGAAACACTGCCAAAAACTTAATTGGCAATTAGCTTGGCAAGGCCACATGGAGCAAAGAGTCAAAACAGAGCTTCAAAAGGTAAACTGACCAGCAGGAACCAGCATGCTTCCTCATGTGCCTTTGCTCCTCCTTTATGTCCTATGGGATGGGCCAATCACCTCCAAGTCTTTTTCCTGAGTCGTCCCTTCTGTCTTAATTGGTCTTGCTTCTGGCAGCTCTGCACATGCACACACTGGAACAGGAGGAGCCTATTCCCCTGCCTCGCTGCTGTCCGACTCTGGAGACTCTGGAGGCAGCACATAACTCCCAGATGGTCCTGGTCCCATCTCTGCTTCTGACTCAGGACCTTCGTCTGAGCCTTCCCCAGACTCCAGGACTGACTCATGTTCTCACCACTTCCTCGCTGTCTGACTCTGCTGCCAGCTCCACAGACTGCCAACAGACCAGAACAATACAGCACTTTAAGATAAACAAAAATATTGAAATAGAATGATTCTTTTTAAAAAGGCATACATAAATTTCAAAATTTCAACATTTTAGAATTAACTTTTTAATAACCTCCTTGCTGGATGAAAAAAAATGGAACTTCCAGAGATGTTTAAATTAAATTCCTTGTTTCGAGAAAATACGTATCTATTTTTATAGCTGACTGGAAACCTATGACATATTTTTCGCTTGACAGAAGGAAAAAAATGCAGTTATGATTGTAGTTTCAAAGATTAGGGGGAAAAAGATAATCTTAGAGTAAGAGAAAACTTTACAATAATTCTTCTCCTGCTGAAAAATAAATTGGGAGTTTTTTCTTTCTATTTTTTAATCTATTTTTGAACTTTTTTTCCCTCTTTCATTTTTTTTTGCTGTTCTTTCTATTATGTATTAGTTTGTTAGTTCAATTTTCCATTTAATACTTTTAATCCAATGTTTACAACAAACACCAAAATGAAATATGGAATTTTTGCTGGAGATCTCAGAGGTGCTTTTTCAAGAGGAGGTGCTTTTTCTTTGAAGACATTTCTCTTCTCATCCAAGAAGTTTCTTCAGCTCTGACAGGATAGTGGGGAATGGGAGGATTTATATTCTTGCAGACAAGCTGGAGACTTTGCTGCAGACATTGTCTTTCTAGATACCTAACTAATTATGCTAATCCAAGTGCATATATAAAATAACATTCAATATATTGAAAATATATATCAAAATATATTCTAATATATGATTCAAAAACAAATAATTTCTGCTGATGATTCTGTCTCTCTATCTCTATATATTGAATCTAATCTGATTTATATATTATTCAATTATATAATCATAATGCAGCAGTATTTCAAACACAAAATATATTAAAGAGGAGGATGCATATTTTTCCCCAAAAATAAATTAAAATTTGATGAGTGAGGGAAGGAATATAATTATTTGATTTGAATTGACATGAATCAAAAATGGTAGCTCAAGTAGGGCATACTTAGAGGAATTTAGAGTTAAAGATTTTTCTACATTGCGTCAAACTGATCTTTAGAATATAATTATTGGAAATGATCAATCAATTAAAGGAAGAGTTATGAAGTAAAAAGCAGTTGAACATTCAGTAGTGAATTTCCACAAGGAAGAAAACAGGAAATTGCAACACCAATATTTGGATTACTTATGAAGTATTTGCATATGTGTTATTGATGAAAAGAACAATCCGCCCAAAATAAATTCCTTCTGTGGAATTCTGATTTTATTTACAAGCAGGCATTACCTCTTTCCATCTGTAACAAGAAGTGTCCTCTTGGCCATAGCAAGATAAAAGTGGAAGGGAAATTATCTTGCTGCTATGATTGTAAAATATGTCCAGAAGGGAAAATAGCTGATCAATTGGGTAAGTATTATATTAAATGAATCAAAGATAAAATAAATATAAATGGGGGTTTATTTTTAATAATTAAATATTTGAGTAAATATTATGCAGATTGAATATGTTGAACTTCACATTATATTGAAAAAATAGATTTTTTTCATGCTTCCGAGAGCTATTTAGTGATAAAAGCAATTAGTTTATTCTAACTTGGAGCATCTGTAGATTTGAATTATTCATTTTGTGTTATTCATTCATGTTTTCTTGAAAAATTATAAATGGTTTTTTCCAGATATATTATTTTTGGAAATAAAGGTATTTTTGCATTGGTAATTGGAAATGAAGATGCTTCAAAACAATAATGCTTCTATGAATGGTTTCTTTTTCAGATTTGGATGACTGTTTCCCATGTCCAGAGGATCAATATTCAAACAAGGATAAGGATAGTTGCCTTCCAAAACGTATCATTTACTTAACTTATCAAGAACCTTTGGGGATTTCTCTGGTGGTGATTGCAGTCTCCTTTTCTGTCATCTCAGCTGTGGTGCTCGGGATATTCATGAAGTATCAGGACACACCTATTGTTAAAGCCAATAATAGGAACCTCACTTATACCCTTCTCATTGCTCTCCTGCTCTCTTTCCTTTGCACTTTGCTCTTCATTGGGAAACCTGACCAAGTGAAATGTCTCTTGAGACAAACTGCTTTTGGCATCAACTTCTCTGTAGCTCTTTCTTGTATATTGGGGAAAACAATCATAGTGGTCCTTGCTTTCATGGCCACCAAGCCCGGATCCAAAATGAGAAAATGGGTGGGGAAAGGACTGGCTATCTGTATTGTCCTATCTTGCTCCCTGACACAATTCTGCATTTGTCTGGTGTGGCTCATAATTTCTCCTCCCTTCCCAGATTCTGACATGTGCTCCCTAGCTGACGAAATAGTTCTACAATGTAACGAAGGTTCAACTACTTTGTTTTATACAGTGCTTGGCTTTCTGGCATTCTTGACTGCTGTCAGTTTCACTGTGGCTTTCCTAGCTAGAAATTTGCCTGACAGCTTTAATGAAGCCAAATTTATCACCTTCAGCATGTTGGTCTTTTGCAGTGTCTGGGTGTCATTTGTTCCCACTTATTTGAGTACCAAGGGAAAATACATGGTGGCTGTGGAAATCTTCTCCATTTTGGCTTCAGCAGCTGGTTTACTGGGCTGCATATTTTCCCCAAAATGCTATATCATTGTTCTGAGGCCTAATCTGAATAAGAAGGAGCAACTAATGAAAAAATAAAATTGATTTTAAGACCTTGAACGTAATCTAATTAGTTGCTTTCAGGATGTAGATTGAGGTTAGGCATTCTGCCTTCCATCGCCATATCAATATGGCACATAATTCTGACAAGTTCACTTCAGAACCTAGAAAAGTTCCCTTTATCTATTTTTAATGGTAGATAATGATTCTAAGCCTTAATCAGAAGACTAGGCAATAGCTAATCAAGAAGAAAATATAATATGCATGAATGTAAAAATGAATGGATAAATCCTGGAGACCATGAGTTTCACAACGTTCCTACCAAAATAAAAAAGATACCTATTTTATATCATTCAAAAAACTACAGCATCTGTGGTATGTGTGAAAGCAAAGGTTTATCATCTTTTGGGGTGTTCTGAGAAGCAGTTAATACAAAAATTTAGGGAAAACATGACTGACATATTTGCCACTTAAAGCATCTCTATACTTCCCCTAATCCATCTCTTATCAGCCAGACAAGGTACAAGAGAAGCCAACTGATCAAGGTCTTGAACACGCAAAGCCCCCCAGCCTCAGGACATATTGTGAAATTTGGACAGCCAAACTGATCCATGGTACCCTCTTCTAAAAAAAGAATGGGGTCATCAATTTAAATGTGCCTTGTCCCCTTGTTGCCAATAGCTGCACCTTGTCAGAAAATTTACACCAACCTTAGATTCATTCTCCAGTATGGGTTAATCAATATGCAGAAAATGCTCCATGATCTTGGAGTGATTGGTTGTGTGGTTGATTCTGGAGATGAGGGTCTTGGCTACAGAGTTGATCTGTGCAGGGGGGGAGGGGATTGTGCATTTAAGTAGCGGTTGGTGTGTGTTTTTTTCTGGTAGATAGTGTGTCCTAGGGAGCCATTGGGTTTTTGTAAATTAGGACATCCAGAAAGGGAAGTTGGTTGGTTGCTTCTATTTCCATGGTGAATTGTATTTTGGGGTGTAGGCTGTTGAGATGTGTGAGGAAGTTGTCCAGTTTTTCTTTCCCGTGTGGCCAAATCATGAAAGTGTCATCAACATATCTAAGCCAGAGTTTGGGTTTGTGTTCAGATTTGTCTAAGGCGTTGGTTTCAAAATATTCCATGTATAAGTTTGCAATGAAAGGTGAGAGGGGTGATCCCATGGGTGCTCCTTCTATCTGTTTGTATCTTTGTCCATTATGGATGAAGTATGTGTTGGTTAGGCAGTGGTTGGTCAGGTCCAGGATGTGTTTAGGGGGGTTGTGTTTTTTCTGGATGGCTGTCAAGGCTTCTTTTATAGGCACTTGGGTGAAGAGGGATATGACATCGAAACTCACAAGTAGGTCACTGGGTTGTAAGTTTTGTTTCTTTATTGTTTCTATGAAGTGGAGTGAGTTTTGTACGTTTGAGGTGATGGATTCTGTGTAGAGTTGGAGTTGTTTCGCAAGGAATTTGGCAAGATTCTGTAGAGGTGAGCCTATGGAGCTGACTATCGGTCTGAGTGGTATTCCTTCTTTGTGTATCTTGGGGAGGCCATAGAGTTTGGGGCATCTGGAAGATTTCTCTCTGGGGATGATTCTTTGCTGGATCTCTTCACTGATGGCAGAGGCTTTTATTTTGGATTTGGTGGTTTTTTCCAGGTAGGTGGTGGGGTCTGTGTTTAAAGGTTAGTAAGCAGGGTCTTGGAGTAGGTTGGATAGTTTGGCTTGGTAGTCAGATGTGTTCATCACCACTGTGGCATTTCCTTTGTCTGCTGGGAGAATGATTATGTTGTTGTCTTTCCTCAGGTTGGTGAGTGCTTTTTCTTCTTGTTGCTGTAAGTTGCTTCTGGGTGGATTGCTGGAGCAAAGGACGTTGTTGACTGCAAGTCTGATTTTATTGGCTTCATCTGGATTGATTTTGATGAGTGTAGCTTCAACTCCGCATATGATGTCTTCAGTGAGGATGCGTTTAGGGGCAACTGCAAAATTGAATCCTCTGGAAAGGACATTGGTTTCAGCTGTGGTGAGGGTTCTGTCTGATATGTTGTGTACTGTTTGTTTCATGAGTTGCTGAGGAGGGGAGTTAGCGTTACAAAGACAATTTCAATCTTACACGGGAAAAGACCCGAATACAACAAAACCAGCATACCTACACCCGTGAAAATCTACGAAAACAAACAAAATACATACATACATACATACATACATACATACATACATACATACATACATACATACATATATATATATATATATATATATATATATATATATATATATATATATTTGTGTTACAACCCCTGGTATGCCCAAATATCTCCCTTTATTTATCTCCCTTTATTTATTTATCAGTACAAATACAACACACACACACACACACACACACACACACATATATATATACACACACACACACACACACACATATATATACATACATACATGTGTGTGTGTTGTATTTGTGCTGATAAATAAATAAAGGGCTTACCAGGGGTTGTAACACACATACATACATACATACATACATACATACATACATACATACATACATATGTATTTGTGTTAAAACGCCTGGTATGCCCAAATATGAGCGGGAGCTCACTACTCCCCCTTTCTGTCCTTTGGTTCATTACAGAAGACCATCCAGGCAGAAAACCATATTTTTTTTAATGTTGCCTTTTTATATTTGTGTTGTATTTGTGCTGATAAATAAATAAAGGGAGACTAGTATAGATCTATTTCAAGCTATTTAGCTCTCATCAGCTAGCCATAAGAGTATATTTCACGGGTGTAGGTATGCTGGTTTTGTTGTATTCGGGTCTTTTCCCGTGTAAGATTGAGATTGTCTTGGCAATATTTCAGCAAGATCTCACTTGCCATCTTCAGGCTTGGGCTTAAAATGCGAACGGAGCTGCCGTCTTCCTGTAAATCTTGGTGGGAGGGGATGGGGTGCTGGCTTTGTTTCAGCAAGTGGAACGATTGGTTGTATGGTTGTATCATGATTGCTAGATTGGTGCTGATTGGTGCTGGCTGTGTGTGCATTGTTGTTTTGAATTGTAATGGCCTTGGTGGTGGGTGGTGGGTGGTGTTCTTCTGTTGACTAGGGCTGGTTTCCATATGTTTGGTAGGCGGGAGGTATCTTCATGTTTATTCATGTTGTGGGGATGTTTCTCTATTTCAATGGCTTCCATAATTATTCTCTTGTTGAGGTGTTCTGTTTTGGATTAACCTGGCTCCTTCAAAATTGAATTCACATCCTGTAGCTTTAAGGTGCTGGAAAAGGGAGGAAGTTTTTTCTTTTTTTCTTACTGCATTCTTGTGTTCTATGATGCTTGCATTTATTCTCCTCCCTTACATCAAAGGCACCACAGATAAAATCACCAAATTTCTCCACAAGCACAATATCAAGACAGCCTTCACCACTGACCAAAAAATACCCAACATCTTAAGAAACCCCAAAGACAAAATCCAGCTAGAAAACCAAGGAGTCTATGAAATACCATGCAAAATCTGCCCAGCAACATATATAGGACAAACAAACAGGAGAAGAGGAAAAAAGAAGAAACAGGAATCTTTGAAGGGAATTGGAACATTTCAATTTCTTTTTTCATATCTCAGCTAGACATAAAAAAGCATAAGCTCTTCAATTTTGCTTTGTCCTATTTTAAGCTGAAAAAGAAATATATTTTTATCAAATGTATTTTCTACTCTCGGAGGAAACAGTAAAAGATGAGAATCTCAACAAAATTCCAGAAAGGGAGAGATTTGACTAACCATTTCAGAAATTGTGAATCTGGTTTTCTGCCATAAAGTGTAGGCAAGATAGAAATCTCTGAGGTGTTAATTAACAAATTAATCATGACATTTTCCTGATATGATTCATTGAAAAATTTGCTACTTACTTGAAGTAACACTATTCATATTTCCTATTATATACTTTATTCATTAAACATGAAACTCAGCCAACTGAACATTCAAAAATGCATTACAAATAGCAGTGACTGGTGATAATGCTTGATACGGTTTGCTGCCAGCATCCTAGGTATCAACTAAGTACCTTCTTAAAATATAAGAGGTTCCGAGTAGCACAGTTTTTTGCAGTTCCACTGGTGTTATTGCAGGAAGCTGCAATTTGTTAATATATCTTGTAAAATTCTTGGACATGGTGCCAAGTGCTCCGATGACAATGGGTTTCACTGTTACATGCTTCATCCATAGCCGTGTAGTTTCGATGGCCAGGACGCAATATTTCATTATTTTTTCTATTTCTTTTTCTTCAACTCTGGTCTCTCCAGGAACAGCAATATCAATAAACTGTATACTTCGGCCCTCTACAACCATGATATCTGGCATGTTGTGCTCCAAAGGACGATCCCTTTGTATTCCAAAGTCCCACAAGATCTTCACCTTCTCATTTTCTATAACTTTTTCCACTTTATGTTCCCATGACTTTCTGGATTCAAATAAATCATATTTTTTACATAATGACCAGTGGATTAATTTAGCAACTCGGTCGTGTCTAGCTTTGTAATCAGTTTGTGCAATTTTGCTGCATTCACACATGAAATGTGAAACAGTTTCGACTTTGTTATTGCAAAGTCGGCAGTTTGGGTTGTCAGTTGATTTTTGTATCTTCGCTTTCAGGGCATTAGTTGGTAGTGCTTGTTCTTGAGCAGCCAGTATTAAACCTTCTGTTTCTTTCTTGATAGTTCCCATCTTAAGCCATGTCCATGTCAAGTTGTCATCACATTTTCCTTCAATGTTTTTCAAGTGCTGTCCATGCAAACCTTTGGTTTTCCATCTATTCCATCTGTTACCCAGCTGTTTTTCCTTATATTCTGCCTTTGTTTCTGTTGTTTTTATGCTGTTCTCCATTTTCACAGCCTGAAGAATTTTTTCTGTACTTTGGTTCACATAATCATTCAAACTTTGTTTTTCTTCTTCTATAGTTTGATGGATTTGCAATAACCCCTTGTACCCTATTTGTTTTGGCAGGTACAACCTGTTGATGTCACTTTATGGATGTAAAGCATGGTACATTATTCAAAAGTTTGCGTGTTTTCCGGTCCAAGTTTTTCCAGTCCAGTTGATGATTCCAGCTGAGTAGCATATCACTGGAACTGCCCATGTATTAATGGCTTTAATTATTTTTCCAGCATTCAGCTTTGAGTTTAATACTTTGCGGACCCTCTGATATATTCCTTTTATGTTGACTCTTTGACTTTTCCATTCAAGATGTTATCTGCTTCCAATATCCCTAGGTACTTGTAACCATCATCCTTGGCTAATGCTTTCAAAAATGTACATATATTTTTGCTGATTCCAAGGTTTTCCAGAAAGGTATTAATCCAGCTGTGGGGTAATGTGTCAAATGCCTTTTTGTAATCAATCCACGCCATATTTAAATTTGTGTTTTTTTTTTCATTTTGCATTTTTAGTACCATTTTGTCGATGAGCAGCTGATCTTTTGTTCCTCTTGATTTTTTATAATTTCCTTTTTTTTCTACTGGATACAAAGTGTTTTCCATCAAATAACTGAATACTGAATTTGCTAGTATCCTTGTAAAAAGTTTGAACATTTTGGCAGACAAGTAATCGGGCGATAGTTGCTTGGTTCTGTGCCGTTTTCTGGATCCTTCATTATCAAGTATGTTGGGCCAGCTGTTAACCATTCTTCACTTGTTGCATTTTGCAGAATTTGATCAAATTGAGTGGCTTGGTCAGGTGTTTTAGCCAGCATACATGCAGTTCATCCAGGCCAGGTGCACTCCAGTTCTTGACTTTCTTTGCTTGTTTTGCCAGCATGTCAGTTTTTGTTACAATATTTTTATTATTAATAAATAATAATATTTAATATTAATATATTTAGTACATTATTATTATTGCATCAACAGAATTGTATCACAGTGGCCAGTTGTTTCGCCGGATTTGGCATTGATTACTAGTCAGGCCCCACCCAGGGGCCTAGGACGTCATAACGTATTTTTGTAATATGTGTGCGGATCCAAGCAGTGCGGCCTTTTGCATTTGGCTGATGGTGATTTTGTCAATTTTTAACTGTTTTAAATGTAATTCCAGTGTTTTTGGAATAGCTCCCAGTGTGCCGATTACCACTGGAATTACCACTGCTGGTTTGTGCTATAATCGTTGAATTTCGATTTTTAAGTCCTGGTATTTTGCGATTTTTTCATATTCCTTCTCGGCGACCCTGCTATCACCTGGTATTGCAATGTCTATGATAGTAACCTTATTTTTCTCAACCAGTGTGATGTCTGGTGTATTACGCGCCAGTATTTTATCCGTTTATATGCGAAAATCCCACAAGATCTTGACCATCTGACCCTCGACGACTTTTTCAGGCTTATGTTCCCACCAGTTTGTTGCTGTTTTAATGTTATAATTTTTGCACAAATTCCAGTGGATCATTTGTGCCACTGAATTGTGCCGCATTTTATAGTCAGTCTGCGTGATTTTTTTACAGCAGCTGAGTATGTGGTCAACAGTTTCATCAGCCTCTTTGCAAAGTCTATATTTGGCATCATCAGAGGATTTTTCGATTTTGGTCTTAATGGCATTTGTTCGGATAGCTTGTTCTTGCGCAGCCAGGATTAGTGACTCTGTTTCTTTCTTTAATGTACCTGCTGTTAACCATAACCAAGTTTTTTCACTGTCCACTTTATCTTTTATTTTTTCCAGAAATTGGCCATGCAATGATTTGTTCTGCCAACTCTCCATTCTTAATTTTATCACATCTTTTTTGTATTCTTGTTTCGTCTGTTGGGCCTTCAATAGATTTTTGTTCTTTACTTCGATTAATAGATGTTCTTGACTTTCTTTTAAATAATCAGCCAGTGCATGTTTTTCTTCTTCAACTATTTGCTTCACTTGTAATAATCCTCTGCCACCTGATTTCCGGGGTAGGTATAGTCTATCAATATCACCACGTGGATGTAAACTGTAGTGCATTGTCATTAGTTTCCTGGTTTTTCGGTCTAAAATGTCCAAATCACCTTGTGTCCAGTTAACTATACCAGCTTTGTATCTTATAACTGGTATTGCCCAGGTGTTTATGGCCTTGATTGTATTTCCACCATTCAATTTAGATTTCAAAATTTTCCTAACTCTGTTGGTGTACTCTCCCCTCACAATAGTTTTTACTTCTCAATGCTTGATGTTATCCAACTGCAGAATGCCTAAGTATTTGTAGGCTTCATTTTCGTTGCATTTAATTAGTTGGCCATTGGGCATTTCAATTCCCTCACACACAGTGATTTTGCCCCTTTTTATGGATACAGTGGCACATTTTTCCATGCCAAACTTCATTGAAATATCGGTGCTGAATACTCGGACTGTGTTTGTCAATGATTGGATTTCTATTTCTGACTTTCCATAGAGTTTCAAATCATCCATATATAATAAATGCGAAATTTTTTTGGCTTCTTTGGCTGTTTGGTAGCCTAATTTCATTTTTTTTAAGATTACTGATAGTGGGATCATCGCGATGATGAAGAGAAGAGGTGAAAGTGAATCACCCTGGAAAATTCCTCGCTTGATATGAACCATTCCGTAGTTCTCATTCCCTACTGCCAACTCGGTTCTCCATTGTTTCATCGCCTTTTCAGTAAAGGATGTAATATTTTTGCTAATGCCAGTTGTTTCTAAGCATTTTATGATCCAACTATGTGGCAATGAGTCAAATGCCTTTTTGTAATCAATCCAGACCATATTCAAGTTCGTTTTTCTGTTCTTACAATTTTCTAATATCATTTTATCAATTAGGAGCTGATCTTTTGTGCCCCTGCTCCTTCTTTTGTTGCCTTTCTGCTCTACTGGCAAGATGTTGTTTGTTTCCAAATAATCCATAATGTTATCTGCAATAATGCCTGTGAGTAATTTGAAGGTTGTTGGCAAGCATGTTATTGGTCTGTAGTTTTCAGGTATTGTTCCTTTAGTTGCATCTTTCTGAATCAAATATGTTTTTCCAGTTGTCAACCATTCATCAATTTGGCCATTTTGTAACATCTCATTCAGTTGCCAGGCCAATATTGCATGTAAACTGGTCAGATATTTGAGCCAGAAACTATGTAATTGGTCCTTTCCAGGTGATGTCCAATTCTTTTCTTTTTTTACCCGATTTTTGACCATCTCAGTTGTTATTTCTAATACTTGCATTTGTTTGTTGCCAATGCTTTTCTCAAAGTCATGTATCCATTTTGCTTCCTTATTGTAGTCCTTTGCATTTCCCCACAATTCTTTCCAGAATTCAACTGTGGCCTGCTTTTCTGGTTTTTGAATTTTGGTGTCATCATTCACATTAAGACTTTAATAAAAACGCCGTTGGTCTGATCGAAATTGCTGATTTTGTTTATACTGGATGATTCGTGCCTCATATCTTTCAATTTTCCTAGCTGTTGCTGTTATCTATACCTTCTGATTAGCTGATCTATAATTTTGTTGTTTCTAAGCCGTTGCTCACGCATGTTCTTCAAATTGCTAGCATCTGCCCTTAATTTTTTGACTTTTTGTTCCAATCGGATTTTCCACTTTGGCTTTGATGCTTTTTCTGTTGTGTAACTAGGTGCTTTGATTTTAATGCCTAGTTCATTAGTGACTATTGCGGCTGCACTGTACATTAACTGGTTCGTTTCCAAGATGGATCCCGATTCAATTGTTGAAAGCACTGCATTAACCATTTTCATGATAGGGGCCAAAATTTTCTTAGGCACAGTTTTTAATGATGGTAAACGTTGCCGTTCCTTATTAAGCAGAAAATGCTCCATGATCTTGTCCTTCAATTCTTTTTGTTTCTGAGTTAGTTCATCAGTTGGTTCAGTGATAACTGGTTCTGGTGATAGTGTTGTTATTTCCTCCCTGACAGCTTCTTCTGGGAGTTCTACTAGAATGCCTTTAGGTGTGTCTTGAGTATCAGTTATTTCTGCTTGTGATGTTGTTTTCTTAGTTTTGCAATTTGCTTGAATTTCCTCAAGTTCAACTTCACTAAACACTTTATTCTGTGTAATAAATCGCCTTT
Source organism: Natrix helvetica (assembly GCF_964273705.1). Taxonomy (NCBI): domain Eukaryota; kingdom Metazoa; phylum Chordata; class Lepidosauria; order Squamata; family Natricidae; genus Natrix; species Natrix helvetica. The sequence goes on along the minus strand of NC_138554.1, from coordinate 11,784,917 downwards.
GATCTGCAAGTCGTTGTTCACTAACATTTGAATCTGGATGTTGCTGTTTCCATAATTCATACATTTGCTTTAAATAACCTCTTTTCCCAGGCTTGTAGTAATAACAGGCCATTATGGCATGGTTTTCATCTGCAGTATATTTTTGTCGTTTTGTTGGCTGGTCCACTTGTAGCCCACTTGTTGACAGATGTCCAGGGACCTCAACATCCGCCGCGGCCCTTGTTAACCCGCGCGACGACCAATGAGGTATAGAATTTTTATTTGTTTCTTTCACCATGTTATATGGGTTGGCGGGTTTTTTTATGGGGCAAGGTTGCCAACCTGACCCCAACCCTCCTCCTTTCTCATCCGGGCTTGGGACCGGCAACGGCGGAGTTGTACATTAATAATAAGTACATTATTATTATTATTATTATTATTATTATTATTATTATTATTATTATTATTATACTATTGTATCACAGCGGCCAGTTGTTTCGCCGGATTTGGCATTAATTACTAGTTGGGCCCCACCCAGCGGCCTAGGACGTCGTAATGTATTTTCGTAATATGTGTGCAGATCCAAGCAGTGCGGCCTTTTGCATTTGACTGATGGTGACTTTGTCAGTTTTTAACTGTTCTAAATGTAATTCCAGTTCTTTTGGAATAGCACCCAGTGTGCCAATTACCACTGGAATTACCACTGCTGGTTTGTGCCATAATCGTTGAATTTTGATTTTTAAGTCCTGGTATTTTGCGATTTTTTCATATTCCTTCTCGTTGACCCTGCTATCAACTGGAATTGTGATGTCTATGATTGTCACCTTTTTTTTCTCAACCAGTGTGATGTCTCATGTGTTATGCACCAGTATTTTGTCCGTTTGTATACGAAAATCCTATAGGATCTTGACCATCTGATTTTCAGTGACTTTTTCAGGCTTATGTTCCCACCAGTTTGTTGTTGTTTGAATATTATAATTTTTGCAAAAATTCCAGTGGATCATTTGTGCTACTGAATTATGCCGCAATTTATAATCAGTCTGCACAAGTTTTTTACAGCAGCTGAGTATGTGATCAGCAGTTTCATCAACTTCTTTGCAGAGTCTGCATTTGGCAATTTAAAGAAGCCTGAAGATTAGCTCTCATCAGCTAGCCATACCCTTACTGGGATTCGAACCTGGGCTGTATTATATCTTTGGCAGGAGTCTTAGCCACTAAGCCACAGGCTCTCCTTCTTATCAGTTGAGCCAGGGAAACAGGTATGTATTTGTGTTACAACCCCTGGTATGCCTAAATATGGGAGGAAGGTCACTACTCCCTCTTTCTGTCCTTCGGCTCATCACAGAAGACCATGAAGGCAGAAACCATATTTTTACTTTTTTAAACAAAGTTTTATTGGTTTTTTTGGTGTTTTGCAAAAGGAAAAGCTATGGGGAGAGTTACAAATTGTGGCAGCCGCAAACTGCGGTAGGTATACGCCCCCTCCAGACTCATAGTGTACATTTGCATAGCATTCAAATATTACATAATAACATATAGTCAGTATGGTAAGTTCATAAGTAATTTCAATCAATTTGAGCTATTTTGCTCTCATCAGCTAGCCATACCCTTACTGGGATTCGAACCAGGGCAGTATTACATATTAGGCAGTTGTTTAAGCCACTAAGCCACAGGTTCACCTCCTTATCAGCTGAGTCAGGGAAATTTCTGTCGTTTAGCTCATTACAGAAGACCATCCAGGCAGAAACCCATATTTTTATTTTTAATTTTGCTTTTTTATATTTGGGTTGCATATTCCAAAAGTTTCCCTGACAAACATCTCTTATTCTTAATGACAATCACTGTCCCACCCTTGTCTTCTATATTTAATTATGAGGTCACTATTATCCCTATGTCTTGGATGACATCTAATTCTGCTCTATTGAGATTAATGCATAAAGAGAACATTTATTAAGCTTGATGATAAAGGCAATAATTGTAAATATGCAATTCATTGTTTCATTCATCTGAGTGCATCCACGTTTTTAAATTTTAAAATTTAAAATTTGTGTTTTGGGATGATCTGCAGTGATACATTTTCCTGAAATCTCTTAGATTCAACTCGGCTGATTGTATTTCTAGATGGGTTTACAATATTGGGGGCAGAGCGGGGCGAGGATACTGTGGAATTCTGCCATTATGGTTATTATTATTTCATCTATAATGAGAAAATGACATAAGACCAGTAAACATATCACACAATTCACATAATTATATATAAAACATATACGGAGGTATCGCAGTGGCTTCATAATTGGATGCCCAGTTCAGCTATCCAAGCAATTATCTCTGGTAGATCTTTGGGCAGATCTTTTAGGAACTAGAAAATGCACCTTGTAGGTAATCTTACCCAATATGTTTAAAGTTTGCAATACTTTACATCTTCTTTTCTCACACATATTCTGGTGTAGAATTTTGTTTGTGTTTGTTTTTACTGATGGAATTGAGTTTTGCAGTGTAGGTTCATTGTCTGCTCCTTGCAAAATCCTGATGTAATTGAGATTCCATGGATAGGATTGCGTAGACATTAAGAATAGATAACCTATTAAGACAATTAAAAGAATTGCATATTTAAAGGAAATAATAAAGAAATAATTAATGAACAGTATGTGCGAAGGGAATCTTAGCACATTGCATGTAAATAGAGGGAATAGACTTTTACAGAAGATGTTCCTCAGGAAAGGTAAGGCTAGGTATAAGATGAAAAAGATTAAGAATATCTTTTCCTCAATTTCGCTCGGAATAAGTTGATCTTTAGAATAGTTTTGACAGATTTTCAAGGTTTTGTCCTATTCACAAAACCAAGCAGAAGAATTTATGTCAACATGATGTCAGATTCCATCACTTGTCAGCCAGATGAGGTACAAGAGAAGTCAGCCGATCAAGGTCATGAACACATTTGGCCCTCCGCCTCAGGGCCATTTTGTGGAATTTGGAGAGCCAAACTGACACATGGTACTCTCTCCTGAAAAAGAATGGGGCACCTGAAATGAGCCTTACCCCTTGTTGCCAGTAGCTGTGCATTGTCAGAAAATTTACACCAACCTTAGATTGATTCTCCAATATGGGTGAATCAATGTGTTTCTGGAACCTCAGCTTTTTAACATCAGTCCTTGGCTTATTCTAGTGTTCACTAACTAAGTTTTTGACTAATCTCTGTCTGGGAAGATCTTTCTTTCCCATAACTTTTGCTGGAGTGTGGGTACATTGTTTAACAATTCTGTATTTCTGTATCTTCTCTTTCTACCCCTAATCCTACTTGGACAAATGATATCTTATTAAGGACATCCAACAATTAATGTAATTTTAACCCAACTGTTGTATGCTTATTCCACATCTCTCTCAGTGTATGTCTCTATCTATTTCACACACAAACACATACACACACAATAGACAGATTTATTTGAAAGAAGACACAACCTTTGTGGCTGAAGGGTGGTTTCAATGTGCAGGAGTTTTTCTTCTCTATGAACTTTCCATTCTTGATTATCAGGACATGAAGATAGGTCCCCCCCCCCATTTCAGAATCACTGAAGTGCTTTAATGGTGAGAGGATCGGCCAGTGATATCGCCATTGTGATGGACTGTATTCTAAAATTAAGCAAGGTTGTGGCACAAACTTGAAAGTAAATCAGGAAGACTGTAAGTGTGGGGTCTTTCTGGCAAGAACAAAGAATGCATGTGTTATGCTTGTAGTTTTTAGTTAGAAAGTTGATAAAAGTAACAAGAATTAGACAACTTTTTAAACATTTTTTTATTTTTAAACAAACAAACACAAACAAACCTAAAAACCATCCTCCAATTGCATACAGTGTGGCGATTGGTTACAAAACCTCTGTGCCTCCTCACCACAGTCATCACTTACAGTTTATATAAAATCTCATATTATCAATCCAGTATATATGCATACAATTATTGTCATTATTAAACCTTTATTTAGCTACCACCATTATTACTTCCTTGTATGTGAGATATTCTAAGTTTAAAATAAATTTACATTATGGCATTTTATCACATCATCCCCAAACCATCCAGTAATATTACATCTTCAAATTGTATTCTCTATAAAATTGTTTATCTTTGGTTACAAAACTGTCACGTATGTATGTGGCTGCCTTCCCTGTCAATCAGCCAGTGATTGGGCCAATGGAGTTTAGTTAAAGGCGGGCAAGTTTTGAAGAATTCTATTGGTTGTGGCTCTGACAGCTCGGGGTATAAAAGAGCTGTCAGAGCGACCATTGGTGCTCGTGTCTGTTAGGTTCTGAAATAAACGGTTGTACAAGCATAGAGCCTCATGTTTGCCTCAAGCGCCTGAGATAAAATACTTGGCGACGAGGACGGGATCTTGAGGCAACTAAGCACTCAAAATCGATGTTATAAGATTAATTCGTCCTCATCTGAATTGGCAGCCGTAACCATGGCAAATCTTTCTCCGTTCGCTGCTTACTTGCCTGAAAGGGAATCATGGGAATCCTTTATTGAGAGGTTTGAATGTTTCCTTTTCACTAATGATTTAAAAGATGTGTCAGATGAAAGGCAGAGGTGATACTTTCTCAATTCCTGCGGTCCTGAGATGTTCACCACTACACGAGCCCTAGTCGCGCCAGTCCAAGTATTTAATGTACCTTGGGAGACATTAATAAATAAGCTTAAGGGTCACTATGCCCCAAAACCATCCAGCTACGCAAGAAGGTACGCATTCAGACAGTGTCTTCTAGGCGAAAATGAGACTGTGAGTCAATATGTGGCTGCGCTAAGAAACGCCGCAATACACTGTGAATTTCCTGACCTGGATGACGCTCTGTTAGAGCAGCTAATTTGCGGGGTAAAAGACCCTCGATTGCATAGGCGCTTATTGGCTCACTCTGATTTAAATTTAGCCATCGCTATGGACGAAGCCAGAGCTGCTGAGCAGTCCGATAGATCAGCGGCTGAAATAAGGAGATACCAATCTCTCCACAACCCAACAGTGTCCTCTGTCATAGTAAATCAACAAGCAGCCGAGTTTAATGATGACACTTGGCTGCCAGAAGAAGTGAGCCGTTTAAACATTAGCGCAACCAGGAAAAAAAAGCCTAAGAGTGCGTTACCTCAAGCTGGCTGCCTAAGCTGCGGGGGAAATCACTTGAGCTCAACCTGCAGATTTAAAACAGCCATTTGCTGCTATTGCGGAAAGTTGGGGCATCTAGCCTATGTATGTAGGGCTACCCAACCGTCTGCTGACATGGCGACCAGGCCACACAATCGCACAAGCAGCCGACCTACCATTCGAAGACCATTCAGAGGGACGGACAACTGTTATGCTGTGGACCCGGAGAGGGATGAAGAAGTGGAGAATATCAACACAGCATCGGCGACTACAGGCAAACATAAGAAGAAATACATAACTGTGCTCATCGAAGGAGCCCCTTGTGAGATGGAAATAGACATGGGATCCTCAAAATCCATCATATCGTGGGACACTCTTAAAAGACTGGTGCCAGGCTTTTCAAAAAACCAGCTAGAAAAGTGCAAGTGCATTCTAAAAGACTATCAGAACAATCCAATCCCTCTTACAGGGAGCGGAAGGATTTTAATAGAACATGGTCAGTTCAAAGGAAAACTTCCTATGGTCGTAGTAACAAAACCCTTAGCTACTTTATTAGGATTGGACTGGTTTGAAGCCTTAGGTTTAGAAATAACAGGAATCCATAATACCAAAGATACAAATGAATTTGAAGAACTCACCAAAGAGTTCTCAGAGGTATTCAATGACTCATTAGGCACATTTAAGGGATCTCCTATATCCTTTAATTTAGATCCTCAAATAACCCCAATCAGACTTAAGGCTAGAAGAATTCCTTTCGCTTTGTAAACTAAGGTAGACCAGGAAATAGACAAATTATTGCAGCAAGGGATATTAGAGCCTGTTGATTATTTGAGGTGGGAAACACCTATAGTTATACCAATGAAGGCAGATGGTTCAATTAGATTATGTGCCGACTATAAGGCAACTATCAATAAGGCCTTGCAAAAGCACCCATATCTGGTTCCCGTAGTACAGCATCTACTGCACTCATTAGGTACAGGTAAAATTTTTGCTAAGCTTGACCTCGCTCAAGCTTATCAACAATTAAAAGTGGACGATGCAACAACAGACGCTCAAACGATAGTGACACATTGTGGAGCGTTCCGTTGTCATAGACTTCAATTTGGGGTTTGTGTAGCACCCGGAATATTCCAAAGTATAATGGAAAGAACATTACAAGGAATTCCTGGGGTGTTACCTTATTTCGACGACATCCTTATAGCAGCTAACACAAAACAAGAATTAATTCAGAATCAAAGAAGTGTTTTGCAAAGACTTCAGGAAAAGGGGCTAAAACTTAAAAAGTCTAAATGCCATTTCGGGGTCTCCTCCGTAGAATTCTTAGGCTTCCAAATTGATGCTCAAGGTATCCATCCATCTAAAACTAAAGTGGAGGCAATCAACAATGCGCCAACACCATCTAATAGAGCTGAGCTACAAGCATTTCTAGGACTAATAAATTTCTATGCGATGTTTTTACCCCATAAGGCATCCATAGCGGAGCCTTTACACAGGTTACTTGACAGTTCAGCAACTTGAAATCGGGCAGTCGTGAAGCGCAAGCGTTCACGACTGTCAAATCTCTGCTGATGTCATTCAGCCGTATTAATCAAATACAATGAATCATTTCCACTGTTGATAGCCTCTGATGCATCCCCGTATGGCATATGTGCAGTCTTGAGCCACAGACTACCCAATGGAATGGAGGCTCCCATTGCATATTTTTCCCGCTCCTTGTCCAAATCGGAAAGAAATTACAGTCAATTGGACAAGGAGGCATTAACAGCCATAGCAGGCATTAAACAGTTTCACCATTTTCTCTATGGCAGGAAGTTCATACTACATACAGATCACAAGCCCCTATTAGGAATTATAGCCGGGGACAAGCCCACACCAAACATATTATCACCCCGCATGCTGCGATGGATTGAATTCCTCACAGCTTATTCTTATAAAGTAGAATATAGACCAGGGAAACAATTGGGACATGCAGATGCACTCAGTCGGTGTCCACTTCCAGCATTGACGAACGATCCTGCTCCAGTGAGCGATGTCTTACTTATTGATGAGTTGCAACTACCGCTATCTGCAACAGATATAGTGGCACATTCTAAAGCAGACCCCACAATTTCTAAAGTCCTAGAATGGGTTAGGAGGGGTTGGCCCAATAACCAAATTACGGAAACATTTCAACCATATTTAAGAAGAAGGTCCGAGTTATCTGAACTCAAGAATTGCTTACTATGGGGGTCGCGTGTAGTAGTATCCAATGCATTGTGCACAGAAGTACTGCAGCATTTACATTCCAGCCACCTAGGTATTTCCAGAATGAAGGCATTAGCTAGAGGGTATGTTTGGTGGCCCAAAATGGACAATGACATATCCAATTGGGTGACAGCATGTCTGCCATGTCAAAGCTCGAGGCCGAAACCTCCAGCACCACCACCAAGGGAATGGGAAATACCCAGGGGCCCCTGGTTGAGACTACATATAGATTTTGCAGGCCCCATACAGGGGCACTCAATTTTAATAGTAGTAGATGCATTTTCACATTGGGTAGAACTCTGTACCATGCATTCCATTACTTCTGAATCTACAATAAGACAGTTACAGAAAATATTCACAACCCATGGAATTCCCGACACTATAGTGTCCGATAATGGGCTGCAACTAACTTCAGCCACATTCCAAGCATTTTTGGCAAATTTGGGCATAAGACAGGCACTAATCGCTCCATACCATCCAGCGAGCAATGGCGGGGCTGAACGTGCTGTATGGTCGGCCAAGGAAGCACTCAGCCGTATGGGGAAAGGCCCATGGGAACACAAGGTTAACACTTATCTGTTAGCACAACACCATGTCCTATCTCTGAAAAAAGTCCAGCTGAATTCCTTATGGGCTGTAGGTTGTGCACAATTTTAGACCGCCTTCACCCTATATACCAATCAGACAATCCTGTAATACATAATGCCACTCGCACATTCCAACAAGGGGAAAGGGTATTTGTGAGAAACTGTGTAGGGGATCCCAAGTGGGTTCCAGGTGAGATTATACAGGTAACAGGACCATGTTCTTATAGGGTCCGGTTGGACGACGGGTGGTTATGGCGACGCCATGTAGACCAACTTCGAAGGCGCAGTTCAGACCAGAGACAGACCGTCCCGAAGACAACGGGAGGAGGAGCTTCCGGGGCAATGGCGGCCCTTCCTAGAGCTCCATGAATGATGGGGCTCCCTGGCAGGGATAGCGGGCACTTTCAGCCCCCACCGGTCATTCTGGGGGGTCTAGAGCTGGTCAGTGGCAATCCTGGCTGTCTCTGAGAACAACTGGGACCCGGGGGGAACAGCTGAGACCCGGGAGAATCAGACAGCCAGATGGACAGGAGATAGAGGATTGAGGATTGTGGATGACAGCTAAGAGGCGAGAACGCTGAACGCTGAACGCTGAATGGTGGGGCTGGGCCGCGGCAGCCGAAAAACTGGAAAAACTGGAAGAGCGGAGGATGAGGTTTGCGTGGCTGCCAGGGCGGCCAGACAGCGGCGAGTCAGCTGAGGAGCGGAGGAGTGATTCTATGAGGGGAGTGAGTGAGTCGCTGAGGAGGAGAACGAATTACATCTTGTTCGGGGGCGGCGTGTGGGCCCGACCGGCGATGGCGATGATGGCAGCAGCGGCGGAGATGGCGCTGGAACACCGGGCGCCATATTTTCTTCCACCTCTCTGACCGTGGTGAGCGGCCTATTTAGGAGACCGGGGGGGCGGAGAGGAGCTGCGGGGATCAAAGAAGCAAGCCAGGGGGGTCGCCGGAGGTTTGGGCGACCCCCAGAAGATCAACAGGCCAGGAAACTGGCCTTGGCACTTTGCCCATTCCCCCCCGTCCCCCCCACCCTCATGGATTTGCGATTTGTGGTTTCTACACACTTTAAGAACTCAAGAAGCACCTTAAGAACTACCTCTGGGTCTCGATGGTGGACTGTTAGACTATTGTGGTTTGGCGATGTAGGCTTCCTCTCTCCTTTTAGTTACCTTTTACATCTATTTACATCTTGGCCTTTTTACATTTATTTACTTCTTGGACCTATTGCAAAGAAAACCCTGCCATAACCATACTCACGGATGATTAACATCATAATGTATTCTAGGGCTGACATTCTATGACTGCGAGGGTCCCCCCTCTCGCAGATATGCCCCCCTGCCCTGGTGAGGGCCCACCTCGATGAAGGGTTTATTAACCCAGAGAGGTGGAGGAAGCGGGGGATTAGGGTTTTTTTAGCAAAATGTTTTTTAAAATTTTTAAGGGGTTCCAGGGAGGGGGGGAAGGTTATTCAACCTGGGAGTATGGATACAGCCAGGTCAACAGGTGGGATTAGGACGGAGGGGAGCAGAGTGGGGGAGGCAAGATGATACAGCATTCCTATATGGGGGATTCCGATAGCGACGGTCGTAGGGAGTGGCGGGCGCGAGGACACCAGAAGAACGCACAGTCGGTTGGGAGACCGGGGCTGTTGGACACGCCCGGTCGCTTGTACCAACCCCCGCAGTCAAGGTGGACAGGATCGGCAGAGCCTGGGCCTTAGGCTGATGTTATGTAACGCGAGGTCTGTGGTTAACAAGGCCCCCCTCATCAGGGACTTGATCTCTGAGGGGGAGCCGGACCTCGCAGGAATAACGGAAACCTGGTTGGGCCCGGAGAGGGGGTTGCCCCTCGGGGAAATGTGCCCTCCAGGTTACCGGGTATTCCATCAGCCACGGGCCCAGGGTAGGGGTGGTGGGGTAGCGATAATCATCCGGGAAGATTTGGCTCCAAGAGAATTCACTGTGTCGCAGACATCTGGTTGTGAGTCTCTGGGCGTGAAATGGGGCCCAGGGAGTCAGTTGGGTCTGTTGATAGTATACCTGGCTCCCCGCCATACATCAACGGCCCTGCCTGGACTCCTCGAGCTGATCGCGGAGATGGCGATTGAGACCCCCAAGTTATTAGTGATGGGGGATTTCAATCTGCCGTCGACGGGAGAGGCATCCGAGGCAGCCCGGGAATTCATGGCTTCCATGACAGCCATGGATCTGACTCAAGTAGTTCGGGACCCCACACACGAAAGAGGCCACATACTGGATCTTGTGTTTGTCTCCGACCAGTGGACGAGTGATCTGGGAAGAGGGAATTTATTCATCACGCCCCTGTCATGGTCAGATCACTCACTTCTCCAACAGGACTTCCCTGGCGCTCCTCCCTGCCACGGGGAGGCGGAACAAGACGGTCCCAGATGGTTCCACCCCAGGCGTCTGATGGAACCAGGATAAAATTGATCAGATCCGGAGGGGGTGGATCCACTCCAGTACTCCAGAGGGGGTGTCCGAGGCTAGTCTTGAGATTCCACGCTGGGAGGAGTTTGACCCTGTTGTCACCAAAGATTTGGACAGGTTGCGCGGGCGACTGCGAGCCACCACATGTTTACTGGACCCGTGTCCTTCCTGGGAGGGTTCACGAGGCTGGCTACTGGGACTGGTGAACGCTTCGTTGGGTGAGGGCCTTTTAGCAACCGCCTTGAAAGAGGCGGTGGTGAGACCCCTGCTCAAGAAGCCTTCTCTGGACCCAATGGAGCTAGCAAATTATCTTCCGGTCTACAACCTTCCTTTTTTAGCGAAGGTTGTTGAGAGTGTGGTGGCTCAGCAGTTCCCACGCCACCTGGAGGAAGATGATTATCTAGACCCGCGCCAGTCCGGCTTCCAACCCGGTCACAGCACGGAGACGGCCTTGGTCGCGTTGGTGGATGATCTCTGGAGGGCAAAGGATGGGGGTTGTTCCACCATCCTTGTCCTATTAGACCTCTCGGCGGCTTTCGATACCATCGACCATGGTATCCTATTGCGCCGTCTGGAGGGGTTGGGGATCGGGGGCACCGTATTGCGGTGGTTCCGCTCCTACCTCTCTGGCCGGATGCAATGTGTGTTGACAGGGGAGCAGAGATTGACCCCGAGGCCCCTTACTTGTGGGGTCCCACAGGGGTCGATCCTCTCACCTCTCCTGTTCAACACATATATGAAACCGCTGGGCAAGATCATCTGTGGTTTTGGGGTGAGATATCATCTGTACGCTGATGACACTCAGCTGTATATTTCCACCCCAAACCACCCCAACGAGGCTGTTGAAGTGATGTCCCGTTGTCTGGAAGCCGTGCGGGTCTGGATGGGCGACAAGAGGCTCAGGCTCAACCCCTCCAAGACAGAGTGGCTGTGGCTTCCGGCACCCCGGTACAACCAGCACATTCCATCGCTGGCCATCGGGGATGAACAATTAGCCCCGGTGGAACGGGCACGCAAATTGGGCGTCCTCCTTGATGCCCGGCTGGCTATGGAAGGTCATGTGGCAGCCGTGGTGAGGGGGACGTTCCACCAGGTTCGCCTGGTGCGCCAATTGCGACCCCTTTTGGACTGGGAGACCCTGCACACAGTCACTCACGCGCTGGTGACATCTCGCCTGGACTACTGTAATGCTCTCTACATGGGGCTCCCCTTGAGGTGCACCCGGAGACTGCAGTTGGTCCAGAATGCAGCCGTGCGGGTAATTATGGGGAGATCGAGGTTCTCCCATATAACACCGCTCCTGCGCGAGCTGCACTGGCTTTCTGTGGCCTACCGGGTGCGCTTCAAGGTGTTAGTTACCATCTTCAAAGCGCTCCATGGCATAGGGCCTAGTTACCTGCGGGATCGTGTCCTGCCCCATACATCCCTGCAGCCCATTCGCTCACACAGAGAGGGTCTCCTCTGGGTGCCATCCTCTAGAGATTGTCAGAGGGCTGTGCCCAGGAGTAGGTCCTTCTCTGTGGCGGGCCCTACCCTTTGGAATTACCTCCCCCCAGGGAGGTCAACAACCGATCTCCGCTCCTTCCGCAGTAAACTGAAGACCCACCTGTTTCGGCTAGCCGGCCTGGCATAACTCGACAACTTTTCCACCCCTAGGTCATATTTAATTGTTTATTTTAGTTTTTAAACTATTAATGTTATTGGGGTTTTAACCTTTTTCAGTATTGTAATTATTTATTTATTTTTTACCTCCTCTGTACGACACTGTGCTGACTGTTGCTTGTGTACGTCACCCCGAGTCCCTGTGGGGAGAGGGGGCGACTAATAAGTTTAAATAAATAAATAAATAAATAAATAAATAAATAAATAAATAAATAAATAAATAAACTTCAACATACACAGATACTGACTGTCCGGATGAACTGGAGCCTGGCCCAACTACAACAAGTTCCCCAAGCACGACCGCCTCATTCTCGTCGGATGACTTACCTGAGGAGGATGACGGAATGAGGCATGCGACGTCGTCTATAGGTAGCAGCAACCTCAGTACATCCCGAGACTCGGTGCAGGGGCAGAACCTGAATGAAGTTGCGGCAGGCCCCAGGCGTTCCGGAAGGGCCCATATTAAACCTGCTTACCTAAAAGACTATGTATGTTCTAACCGGGCAGAAGGAGTGTCACATATGTACGTGGCCGCCTTCCCTGTCAATCAGCCAGTGATTGGGCCAATGGAGTTTAGTTAAAGGCGGGCAGGTTTTGAAGAATTCTATTGGTTGTGGCTCTGAAAGCTCGGGGTATAAAAGAGCTGTCAGAGCGACTGTTGGTGCTCGTGTCTGTTAGGTTCTGAAATAAACGGTTGTACAAGCATAGAGCCTCATGTTTGCCTCAAGCGCCTGAGATAAAATAAAAACCTTTGTGCATCCTCTCCATAGTCCTCACAATTTATATAAAATTTCATATTATCAATCTAGTTTATGTATAATGTATAGACATTATTATCATTGTTAATCATTTGTTAATCAGCCGTCGGGGTCTGGATGGGGGACAACAGACTCAAACTCAACCCCTCCAAGACTGAGTGGCTGTGGCTACCGGCACCTCGGTTCAGCCAGCTGATTCCATCGCTGGCCATAGGGGGCGAACAATTGCCCCCTGTGGAATGGGCACGCAATTTGGGCGTCCTCCTTGATGCCCGGCTGTCAATGGATGACCATGTGGCAGCCGTGGCAAGGGGGGCGTTCCACCAGGTTCGCCTGGTGCGCCAATTGCGCCCCCTACTGGGCCGGGATGCCCTGCGCACGGTCACTCATGCACTGATGACGTCCCGCCTGGACTACTGCAACGCTTTCTACATGGTGCTGCCCTTGGGACGCGCCCGAAGACTGCAGTTAGTCCAGAACGCAGCCGCGCGGGCTGTGATGGGGAGTACTAGGTACTACCACGTAACACCTCTCCTGCGCGAGCTGCACTGGCTGCCTGTGGTTTTTCGGTTGCGTTTCAAGGTTTTGAAACGCAACCGAAAGCGCTCCATGGCACAGGACCTAGTTACTTGCGGGATCGCATCCTCCCACACACATACCTGCGGCCAATTCGCTCTCACAGGGAGGGGCTTCTCCTGGTGCCGTCCACTAGGCAATGCCAGCGGGCGACACCAAGGAGTAGGGCCTTCTCTGTGATGGGCCCAACCCTCTGGAATGACCTCCCCCCCGACATTAGAACCACCACTGACTTCCGCTCCTTCCGACAAAAATTGAAGACTCACCTGTTCCGACTAGCAGGCCTGGCATAATTATAACTGTTACCTCCTGGTAGACATATTATTAACTGGTTATTTTAGGGGAATTGCTTTTAATTTAATTTGTGTGATATTTCTAGGGGTTTTAAATTATATTTATATATACTGTTTAACTGTACAGTTCTTTTAACTCTCTTTTTAACCTCCTCCATATTTAACTTTACCTATTTTTATATTGTGATGTATTCTTTGCATGGACTGTACACCGCCCCGAGTCCCTTTTGGGAGAGGGGGCGGTCTAGAAGCGCAGTAAATAAAATAAATAAATAAATAAATTTATTTGACTATAACTATTATTACTTCATTTTATGCATAATATTCTAAGTTTAACTAAATTTAAATTAATTTTTATTATAGCATTTCATTACATCATCCTGTATCCATCCAATAGTAGTGCAATCTTATATCTCTTGCCATTTGTAGTATTTGTGTTCTAATTGCTTTCTTGGTAGATCTTGTATGGACTTCTCTTGGCAACTTGTTTTTCACTGCATATCTTGTAAAGACTCAAAACCCCTCGTCTTGTCCTTCCATCAACTTCCCTTTGACTATCACCGATGCGTCTGCCAGAATTTCTATCATTACTTCTGCCAAATTTTCATCCTTTTCTTCTTCTATATTCTGGAATCTGAGGTAAAATTCTGATCTATTGTTCTCCCATTCCAATATTCCACTCTTGTTTTTTTCAACCACGATCTTTTTCTTCAATTTTTTTTGAAATCTGTCCTCATATTTCTTCATTGTTTGTGAATATTCTCAATTTTTTTATCTATTCTTCCTGTTCTTTGTTCAATATTCTCCATTCTCTTTTCAATGATCTCTGTTCATGTATTTTTTTGGATTTTTCGCATAATCATCTGCCATGTCATTTCCTTTTCTTTTTCGTGCTGCAACATCATTTATATTGGTCTTTTCCTCCAGATAGTAAACAACTGCCACTATATAGAATCCAAGGCTTTTTTTATTAAGTACCAAGCAAGTTCACTGCAATCTTTTCTCTTTCAAGTCAAGCTTTCTTTTCACTCCAGTCCAGCTACTGATAGTACCCCAGAGGAGCACCTGTAAAAACAGTCTGTGCTTATCCCACTATCATTTTCAATAAACGAGCTCAGAGACTTTGAAATGTAAATCAAGTGTTCAAAGGAAGAAAAGAAAAACAATGTTTCCAAGCCTCCAAGCCTCTAGATGGCAGGGTTACTTCTTTTCCTCTACTTTGCTTCCCTCTTTATATTCCAAACTTAAGGAAAAAAAGAAAAATTTCTTAAAAAGAAAATGCAAAAATGCAAAAGAAAATGCAATAGAGCATTGAAAAAAGAAAAAGAAAGTCTTAATAAGTAAGTATTGAAAAAAGGGAGAAATAGAAGAGAAAAAAAACACTAGTCCAGATTGAAAAATAAGAAGCATTTGTAAAAATTCCATCAATAAAAAGATTTTTTAAAAATAACACACTTAGTTTGACTCAGGCTCAATCTCACCGCTTAACCTCTTCTGTCTTCAATTTTAACTTTACTTTTGATCTTTTGGGGTATTCTCTTCTCTAATAGTAAAATTTATCTTACGAATTCGACACACTCTCTCTCCAGTATTTCCTTCCATTCTGGAGCTGTCCCAACCTCAGCAGCTTTGATGGCTGCTTCTCTATTGCCAGAAAAAAGGGCTTCTCCCTGATCAACCAGGGATTTGCAATATCCATGAGATCAGCAGGATGCGCCCTTCTCTATCACCATCTCTACAGGATGGTTTAGGTCCAAAAGGACCATCCAGCAACAGAGATATCAATAGCGATCTTGGAGCTTCAAGATTGCAAATCAGATCATCACGACGTCAGCCCCACCTCCCAAGAATTAGACAACTTTGAGATCTCAGCTAAAAGTTAGGAATAGAGATGGCTGGCAGCAAATGAAATGTGTATTAGATTACTCCAGAGGCATACATTAGCCAAGCCTTAGGAATATGGACAGCTAAAACCAATAGAACAATTATTACTAAAATGTTTATTAGATGATATTTCTTATTATCCCACCTTGTCTTGCCTTCTCCTTTAGTGAAAATGTATAAAGTTTACTTAATCCTTGTTTCTTGGTTCTTGGCATTTTAGCCATGAACCCTTTTCCTTGGAGTACTCCAATAAAAAACAATCAGAAAAACTGCACCTCATGTCTGACGTCCATCATTGGCGTCAACACCAGACTCAAACCCGAATTAAGAACAACAATTGTCTGGGGGACACTCAGTTGTGGGTTCCTTTCATGACCCTAATAGGTTTCTGTCTGAAATGATACTAAACTATCTATTCATGGCCATTGATTTTCAAACTGTTGTGTCGGCAGGAGATGGAGAAAGTGTTGAGATCCCACATGAACATTGAGAAGCAACCTGATCTTGAATGTGAGCCAGCTGATCATCTAACTAGCACCCTAACCATGTGATCCTCCATGTACCATGTAGCTAGTAGAGACCTGGAGAGTTAGTTAAATGGTGATATAAAATTTAGATAAGATAAGATTAGAATAGATACCTGCTCTTTTTGGAAAGCCTAAATATATCTTAACTCACTGACTAATACAATTACTTCAGCTTATACTACCTTCTTAACTTGGGATAGCTGTGTACTGGAGTGATTCAATGTCCATATTTATACAAAGCTGAAAGAGAGTTGTGGTGATCACTTTCCTCTTGTAATGATGAGAATCCCAGGCTCTAAATTGAAAATACATCAAACAATGAGAGGGAAAGGAAATAAAAGGAAAAGAAAGAAAAGAAAAGAAAATCTTCCAAAAGTTATTTTGATTTTTTCATATTCTCAAACATTCTCCTGATTGCTCCAGGATCTTCAGAGCAGCAGAAGGAGCACTCTGAAAATGCTCATCTGCTCCTTATGGAACCATACGTCCACGAAGAAGGTTCAATTCCTATCCCAGAGTTTCATTTCTAATGGACTCCACCTTCTGATTCCAGGATGATGTCTTCAAGAGACTGAATAATTGTTATAGCACTCCTTTTCAAAGTAGATCTCTTAGTTTGTCAAAAACTGATCATGCCAGACTAATCTTATTGCATTCTTTGACAAAGTGACAAAATTAGTCGACCAGAGGAATCCCATCGATATAATTTACTTGGACTTCAGTAAGGCATTTGATAAGGTAGACCATAACCTACCACTAGATAAAGTAGAAGAATGTGGGTTGGACAGCATCATCACCAGATGGATTCGAAACTGGCTGAGCAACCGCTCTCAATGTGTAGTCCTCAATGGAACTGCATCTATATGGAGGGAAGTATGCAGTGGAGTACCCCAAGACTCTGTTTTAGGCCTAGTACTCTTCAACATCTTCATCAATGATTTGGATGAGGGAATAAATGGAGAACTAATCAAATTTGCAGATGACACCAAGCTGGCAGGAATAGCCAACACTCCAGAAGATAGGCTTAAGATACAGAAGGATCTTGACAAACTTGAACATTGGGCACTATCTAATGAAATGAAATTCAATGGTGAAAAGAGTAAGGTTCTACATTTAGGCAAGAAAAATGAAATGCACAGGTACAGTATAGGTGGTACCTTGCTCAATAGTAGTAACTGTGAGAGGGATCTTGGAATCCTAGTGGACAATCATTTAAATATGCGCCAGCAGTGTGCAGCAGCTGCCAAAAAAGCCAACAAAGTTCTTGGCTACATAAAGAGGGGCAGAATCAAGATCACGTGAAATGTTAATACCCCTTTATAATGCCTTGGTAAGGCCAAACGCGGAATACTACATTCAGTTTTGGTCGCCACGATGTAGAAAAGATGTGGAGACGCTAGAAAGAGTGCAGAGAAGAGCAACAAAGATTATTAGGGGACTGAAGACTAAAACATATGAAGAATGGTTGCAGGAACTGGGTATGTCTAGTTGAATGAAAAGAGGGACTAGGGGAGACATGATAGCAATGTTCCAATATCTCAGGGGTTGCCACAAAGAAGAGGGAGTCAAACTAATCTCCAAGGCACCTGAGGGTAGAACAAGAAGCAATGGGTAGAAACTAATCAAGGAGAGAAGCAACTTAGAACTGAGGAGAAATTTCCTAACAGTTAAAACAATTAATTGTGGTACAGCTTGCCTCCAGAAGTTGTGAATGCCCCAATATTGGAAGTTTTTAAGAAGATGTTGGATAGCCATTTGTCCGAAATGGTCAGGGTTTCCTGCCTAGGTTGGACTAGAAGACCTCTGCTATTGTATTTGTATTTGTTTTCATTTTTATTTATTTATTTATTTCATATTTCTTTACTTCCCATCTCCTTCAGAGAGGCACTCTGGGTGTTGTACAATTTTATCAATAAAATTAAGCTTTAAGATTGTTTAAGATTTAAGATTGTTTTTAAATGAAACAAAGTGTCATAAGTAAAGTATTCAGTGTGAAACAAAATTGTTGAGAAAAATGATGTATTTCCATCCTCTGTCCAATAGTTGTGTTTTGTTTTCTTCTGTGCACATGAACTTTCATTCCCCCATTTGTTCTTCCAAACTTTTTAAAAGCCAAAAAACATATTCTTCAAAGTTCATAACAATGCAGCAGTATCTATTGAGATATGATAAATATGTTTCTTTCTGTTATTTCTCAAAGCATCCTTGCAAAGAATGATACTGATTAGTAATTAAAGCTACTAATTGTCCCTTCTTCTACAAATCTTAAGGGAACTCTAGCAAACTCTGTAAAAATGATGACATTGGATTTAGACTTTGTGTTCCATTGATATCTCCTTAGAAAACAGACATGCATGGGGGGGATGGGGAGAATGTGTTTCATCTCTGATATTTCATTAGAAGACCAGCTCTGTTAATCTCTTAACTTTAGATCAAATTCATTATCTTAACTTTAGACACAGTTACTGAGTTAGTTGAATGGTAACATAGGAGTTACTGTTTAATATCTGTAATGCTGTGGTTCGGATTCAGCCAGTTCTCAGCATTTGGGAGAACTGATTGTTAAGTTTCAGAGCACTTTGATTAACCGGTTGTTATTATTTGAATCCCATCACTGGTATGATGAGTACATATTACAGTGAATATATTATATTCAGAACATTGATTTTACTTTTTTCTCCAACTATGATGTGCATTTCTCCTCCCCGCACCTGCAAACTTAGAAATCCTCTTCCAATTGTTCATAAATATTATCAGTCTGGAGATTTAATCATTGCTGCTATTACTTATCAGGTTTTCTTTCTTACAAATGAAATCACTTTTCAAAGCTTTCCTTCTTCTGAAGTCCTTGATCAGTACTTGTAAGTATCCCACTACTTCACCTTCTCCTCATAACACAATCTCCTCTTCCCCCACATTGCCACCTAAAGACTGTATTTTCTTTCACTTTTATGCTTAAAGGTATTAGTTTCTTGTCAGTTGGTGTTCCAGTGACCATATTTAGTCCTTAGTTAATTATAGACCTATCCTAATACTGATGTTGAAATTCAGATGAATATTATGTTTTAATCATAAAGTATTTGAATTTCATTCTCTTCAAGAAACTTCCTTCATTCAACAATGTCCCTTGTTGGAAAAAAAACAAGTTTGACTAATCTAAATACTTTCAGAAGCTCTCTTGGCAATCTTGAACTTTTTTTATATATAAAAGAGAAACCCTCTACTGCATCTTTTAGCCTATTATCCATTTAGGGTGTGAAAAGTGAATTGGCTTCCTTCTCTCAGGAAATATGGATAATATTGAAATCAGATAGTGACATAGGATACTGAAGGGAGAAAACTTTTGTCTGTTTATCCTCAGCAAATTTTAAGTCAGTTACGGATGATTGATCCACTCCCTCCTCTGGAACTTGGTCATGGCTCCACTACTCTTTCTGTGAAATAATAAAATTAGTTTTTGAACTTCCCTCCTGTCACTGGGAGGTTATGCCCTCATGTTCTTATGTTTCTATTAATATTGAGACTATTGCCTCAATATTTTCTGGTGTTTTTTTCTCAGCTCTTGCACCATTTTTGTTGCCCATCTCTGGGCTCGCTCAATCTTTTGAATACATTTTCTTAAGTGAGGTCTCCAGAAGTGAACAAAGTATTTCAAATGGGGTCGGACTAAATGCTACCTTAGTTCAATTTTAAGTAGCCACAACTAGGTCAGTGTTTCCTACTTGATACAATCTAGGGCTATTTGCTAGTGGCCAAATTGCAGGTGTCCAGAACAAACCATAAGCACACATTTATATCATTATCTATGCATGCTTTATATGTATAAATTAAACATATGCATTAATTTAAAGAGCTGTCCAATATGAAATAAAAATATATTGACATAGTTTCTAACTCTCGCTGAAGGTTCATCACTCATAATTACCAGCACACTTTGGCTCTGGCATTTGCTGTAAAGGAGATCAATGAACGTTTTGGGATTTTGTCCAATGTTAGCCTTGGTTTCCATATTGCTACTCACTATACGGGGGGAATTACAACTTATCAATTAGCAATGGAATTTCTATCTACAAAGGATAAATTTATACCCAACTACAAATGCAATGACCAGACCAACACAGTAGCTGTCATTGGAGGACCCCTTATTAAAACCTGTCTCAGCATGGCAATCACTCTACGGAACTACAAATTTCCCCAGGTGAGATAAAAAATAGATCAATATGAGAGGTTCAACAGCTATTTATTATATTCAAAACTTGGGTGACAGAGATGAAACATCTGAGGCAAGTCACTAAAAATATCTTGAAAAGATTATCCCTTTTTGTTTCTTGTACAAAATTGCAGATGTCATGGAAAACTAATGTTTAAGCACCCTATTTTTGAATCCCACTCCAAAACAAAGATTAGTAAATAAACACACATACGTTGGTGTGTGTGTGTGTGTGTGTGTGTGTGTGTAATGTTGTATTTGTGCTTTAATATGTAATACAGCCCAGGTTTAAATCCCAGTAAGGGTATGGCTAGCTGATAGCTTGAAATAGATCTATACTAGTCTCCCTTTATTTATTTATCAGCACAAATACAACACAAATATAAAAAAGAGGCAACATTAAAAATATTTTTTTCTGCCTGGATGGTTTTCTGTAATGAGCCATTGGAAGAGACCCTTTACTGCTATGTTCTTTTGACTTTCTCCATTTAGATCACATATGGATCAGCTCCACTGATGAATACCGAAACAGCAATGTTTGTCAAATGGATGTTCCCAGATGAAACCCATCAATTTAAAGCAATACTACACTTATTGTTGCATTTTGGATGGACCTGGGTTGGATTAGTTTGTCTGTTTGAGGAAGATAGGGATAAGTTCATTCAAAAGAGACTTTCCATGTTTTCAGAGAGAGGAATCTGCTTTGACTTTTCAATATGTCTTCCCCAAATGATGTATGGTAGTGAAGCTGCTGAAATGATGGAAAATGCAGAAAAAATATTCAGAGTGATAATGGAGAGTACAGTCACTGCAGTCATTTTAAGTGCTGAAATTACAGGCATGATTCTTTTGAGACTATTGATCAATTTTTTCAATTGTGATAATATTCCAAAAGAGAGACAGGCCAAAGTTTGGATCATGACAGCCCAGGTAGAATTCACCTCCTCTCTGATGCAAAGACAGTTTCACATTGATTTTCTTCATGGTGCTCTTTCCTTTGCAATTCATTCAAAGGAGCTGGCTGGATTCCAGCAATTTATGCAGAAGAGAAACCCAAACTTTGACAAAGAAGATGGTTTCATTAGGGATTTCTGGAAAGATGCATTTGAATGCTCATTCTCCAGTGATATTACAGATGAGAATGCTGAAAGGATCTGCACTGGAGAAGAGAAGCTGGAGACTCTTCCTAATTCTGTCTTTGACACCACCATCAATGGACATAGTTACAGTGTCTACAATGCAGTCTATGCTGTGGCACAGGCTCTGAAGGCCATGCGCTCTGCCAAACTCAAAGGGGGACGAAAAATGAATGAGAGGAGATGGAATCTCTTCCTCCGATCACCTTGGCAGGTAATATTGGCTAATCCAAAATTTGGGGAAATCATCAAGTACCAGAATAGGAGACCAGTTTTGTGGGGTTTTTAATTTTTTTATTATTTTAACAATTAGAACACTTTATAGATAGCTTTGAAAACTATATAGAAGTCCTTGAAATTTAAATATGAAAAAAAATAGAAATATAATGCTTAAATATAGAGACAGTTAGAAAAATGTAATATATGTAACTGGTAAATAATAATAATAATAATAATAATAATAATAATAATAATAATAATAATAATAATAATAATAATAATAATAATAATAATAATAATAATAATAATAATAACAACAACAACAACAACAACAACAACAACAACAACAAAAACAACAGTTCCTAGGTCCTTGGTTAGGACTCAAGCTGTTAAGCTACCAACAAGCCCCAAAGGCGGTGAATCTCACCAAAGATTAACCACGCAATAATAATAATAGTGACAATCATTTTGAAGAAAATGAACTGTGGATATGAACTTGCAAAGAAAGGACTGAAAATCTCGCACTTGGTGTACATGGATGATTTGAAGCTGCTTGGTAAAACAAAAGCTGAACTGAGTCTATTAATTGAAAGCACAAAAGAATTTAGCCAAGACATTGGTATGCAGTTTGGAATTGACAAATGTGCAACAATGGCAACCAAAGCAGGCAAGGTCATAGAAGATGATGGAAAAGAACTTGAGAATGAAGAAATGATAAAGGCAGTAAAACCAGAAGAAGGCTAAAGTACTTGGGGATTTTAGAGGCCTCTGACTTAATGCATAATAAAGTCAAGGAATTAACCTCAGCCAAGTACATTTGATGAATTCGTAAGATATTAAAGTCCAAACTGAGTGGAGGAAACTTCATAAAAGCCATAAATACCTGGGCTATACCTGTGATTCGATACTCTGCAGGAATAATTGACTGGACCCAGATGGAGTTGGACAATTTGGACAGAAAAACAAGGAAGCTTATGACAATGAATCATGCTTTGCACCCTAAAAGTGATGTCGACTGATTGTATCTACCAAGAGCAGAGAGTGGTCAAGGACTCCTACAAGTGAAACAGACTGTGGAAGAAGAAAAACACAGCTTGAATTATTACATCCAGAAAGTGAAGAACCAATTATTAAGGAAGTAAATAAAGGAGGCCTTTTAAAGACAACTAAGTCAAAAGCTGAATATAAGAAAGAAGTAATTGAGAAGCAAACTGAAAATTGGAAAAACAAAGCTATGCATAGCCAATACTTGAAAAGTATTGAAGGCAAAGCTGACAAAAAGCTAACTTGGAACTGGTTAAGATCAGGAGCATTGAAAAAAGAAACAGAAGGCTTTATTTTGGCAGCTCAAGAACAAGCCTTAGCCACAAACTACATGTAGGCAAAAATTCAACATGTTACTACCAACAGGAAATGTCGCCTCTGTAATGAGAAAGACAAGACAGTCGACCACTTGATCAGTGGGTGCAGCAAAATTTCACAAACTGACTACCTACAACGCCATGACCGCGTTGCTAAGATCATTCACTGGAAATTGTGCCAAAAGTTTGGATTTGAGTACAGCAAAAACTACTGGGACCATCAGGTTGAGAAGCTTTTAGAGAATGAGAAAGTCAAGATCTTGTGGGACTTCAGAATCCAGACTGACAGGCACTTGGCCCACAACACACCTGACATAACAATAGTTGAAAAGAAAAAAGTATGCTTCATTGACATTGCAATACCTGGAGATGCACGAATTTAAGATAAACAGCAAGAAAAAATCACAAAGTACTGGGACTTGCAAATTGAAGTTGAGCGACTGTGGAAAAAGAAATCATGTGTTGTCCCAATTGTAATTGGAGCCCTTGGAGCAATACCTAAAGGACTACCTCGCTATCTGGAAATTTCAAATTTATCAGATTTGAACATTCTGATTCTACAAAAAACCACCCTATTTGGAACAGCTTATATCCTTCGACGTTACCTTAACAGTTCCTAGGTCCTTGATTAGGACTCGAGCTGTTGAGCTACCAACCAGCCCCAAAAGCTGTGAATCTCACCAAAGATTAACCACATAGTCATCATCATCATCATCAAACTTTTGAATATATACCACACTTTACATACACGAAGTGTCATTGACAGGTTGTACCTGCCATGAAAAATAGGGGTCAGAGGGCTATTGCAAATGCATTAAACTGTAGAACAAGAAAAACAAAGTTTGAATTATTATGTGAATCAAAGTATAGAAAAATTGCTGCAGGCTGTCAAAATGGAGAATATTATAAAAACAACAGAAACAAGGGCAGAATGTAAGGAAAATAGCTGGATGACAGTAAATAGATGGAAAACCAAAACTTTCAATGGATAGCACTTGTAAAATATTACAGGAAAAATGTGATTGCAACTTGTTAGGGGCTTGGATGGGAACTATCAAGAAAGAACCGGAAGGTTTAAAATTGGCTGCTCAAAAACAAGCACTACAAACTAATGCCATGAAAATAAAGATGCAAAAATCCATGGACAATCGAAACTTTCGACTTTGCAACGACAAAGTCGAAACTGTTTCATATTTAAATATGTGAATGCAGCAAAATTGCACAAACTGATTACAAAGCTAGACATGACCGAGTTGCTAAATTAATCCACTGGTCATTATCTAAAAATATGAGTTACCTGTATTTCAAAAGTCATGGTAGCAGAAAGTGAAAAAGGTAACAAAAATAAGATGAAAATCCTTTGGGATTCTTGAATACAGACAGATCATCATTTGGAACACAACACCCCAGATATCACAGTTGTTGAGGGCCAAAATGTACAGTTTATTGATATCGCAGTACCAAGAGATGCCAGAGTTGGAGAAAAAAAACTGAAAAAAATCACAAAATATCATGACCTGGGGATGAGAAGGTATTTGGTTGATAACTAAGATGCTGGCAGCATCCCGTATCTGTCAGGGGAAAAACGCCCTGATATCTGAGATCAATGGACCGTGGCTGATTCCCTTCCGCATATCTTTTGAGATATTGAGAAAAAAAAATAAGTCTTTTAAAATATTCTAATTAATAAACAAACTTTAATAAAAAAATAAAAAAAATAAATGATACAGAAATAACTAAAGGTTACATTTTGATAATGAAAGCTCCTCAGCCAAAAGTTGGCTGCCGAACAAAGAAGAGAGGAATTTGGAATGTGTAACGCGTGCGCAATAAATCACTTTCAGATAAGAACCCTTTTTTGTTTTATGACCTGCGCAATAAAGCTTTCTTAGTTTAACTCTTGAGTGTCAGTTTAGGCAGTTCAGGCCTAGCAAACCTTTTAACATCGTGACAGTATCAACCATTAGCACCAGTCAATGGTTGTTGTGACACATTTTTAAATGTTGTTGATTGAGTTTATTTTTTATTTAATGAATAAAAAAAATAAAAAAATGAAAATATGAATACTGTTACTTTGAATAGCAAATTTGTCAATCAAGCATATCAATAAAATTTCAAGATTAATTTGTTAATTAACACCTCCGAAAATTCTCTCTTGCCTACACTTTATGGCAGAAAACTGGATTCTCAATTTCTGAAATGCTTACTCAAAGCAAAGAGATAAAATCCCTTTCTGGATTTTATGTTGGAATTCTCATCTGATAGTTTTTCACCTGAGAGTAGAAAATGGAATTGATAAAAATATAGTTCTTTTTCAGCTAAAAATAGTACAGACAGGGGCAAAATAGAACAGTTTAATGTTTTATTCAGTCTAGCTTAAATATGAAGAAATAAATTGAAATGTTCCCATTCAAAAATTCTTGTTTTTTTCTTCTTCCTCCTCCCCCTCCTCCTCCCCTTCCCCTTCCCCTTCCCCTCCCCCTTCCCCTTCCCCTTCCCCTTCCCCTTCCCCTTCCCCTTCCCCTTCCCCTTCTTCTTCTTCTTCTTCTTCCTCTTCTTTTTCTTCTTCTTCTTCTTCTTCTTCTTCTTCTTCTTCTTCTTCTTCTTCTTCTTCTTCTTCTTCTTCTTCTTCTTCTTCTTCTTCTTCTTCTTCTTCTTCTTCTTCTTCTTCTTCTTCTTCTTCTTCTTCTGCTAAAAATAGTACAGACCAAAGCAAAAATGAACAGTTTATGTGTTATTAAGTCTAGCTGAAATGTAAAGAAATAAATTGAAATGTTGCAATGTCCTTCAAAGATTCCTTATCCTTCTTCTTTTCCTTCTTCAGCTTCACCATTTCTTGCAACAAGTCTCCTTTAACAACAGTGCTGGTGAACCGGTTTCTTTTGGCCACAATGGAGAATTAGAAACTGGACTTGATATTTTCAATTGGGTCACATTTCCAAACAAGTTTTTTCTTAAAGTCCAAATTGGGAAGATTGACCCCATGGCTCCCCCAGACAAGTTCCTCACTATTTCTGACAAGGAAACCGTTTGGCCTCTCATATTTAACCAGGTGTGTCTCATTTTTCCCTTTGACTGAAATTATTAGCCACGGATTGATGCAGTAAATGATTAAATAATCACAATTACAACAACCTTTGGAGTAAGCAAGCATTTAGCAGTCCGTATGTTATTCATTGCAGGTAGTTCTCCACTTACATCAGTCCATTTAATGACCCTTTGGAATTACAATGACGCTGAAAGAAATGATGTAAAACTGTTATTCACACTTACAACCATTGCAGCTCCCCCATGGTCATGTGATCAAAATTCAGATGCTTGGAAACTGACTGGTATTTATGACAGTTTCAGTGTCCCAGAGTCATGTGATCACCTTTTGCGAGACATTGGGGAAGCCAGATTCACTTCACAACAGTGTTGCTAACTTAACAACTGCAGAGATTCACTTAATAACTGTGGTGAGGACGGTCATAAAATGGAGCAAAGTTCAACTAACAACTCAACACTGAATGAACCTGGCTGAGGCTATATTTATGGCTTCAAGGTTGCCATCGGATGGGAGTGTGGAGAAAAGAATTTGGCTTTTTTAGGAATCTACCTGCTCGGAGTTCTGCTCTCTATGGGTGCATTACTTGGAAAGCTAACATTTTCACTTAACAACAGAAATTTTGGGCCCAATTGTGGTCATACATCGAGGACTTTGCTGCCCAACTCTAGGTAGCATGCAATTGTAAAAACAAGATAAAACCATCTTAGTACAGAGGATTTATTTCTAACTGTATTTGCAAGTACTTTAGAGATGTAAATACTGTACTTTAAGATAAACAAAAATATTTAAAAACAATAACTTTTTAAAAAAAGGCATACATAAATTTCATGATTTCAACATTTCAGAATATTATTTTTAATAATCTCCTTGGGTGATGATAGTTGGAAGTTCCAAATATATTTACATTAAACACCTTGATTAGAGAAATTCCAATATCCACATTTATAGGTGACAGGAAACCTCTCTCATATTTTTTTGCATGAAAGAAGAAAAAAAGACAGTTCTAATTGGACTTTCAATGATTAGAAAAAAAATGAATAATCCTAGAGTAAGAGAAAACTTTGTAACAATTCTTCTACTGCTGACTAAATAAATTGGAAACTCCCCCCCCCTAAACTTTAATCAAGTTTTTGTAATTTTTTTTTCCTTTTTCCCTTTTTTCTTCTTTTTCTTCTGCATTAATTTGGTAGCTTTTATTTCCCATTTAATACAAAGTTTTAATACAATTCATTAAAGAAATGGATGCATATAATTTTTCTAAAAATAAATTAAACAGTGAATTTATACAAGGAATAAAACTTGAAATTGCAACACAAATGTTTGGATTATTTTGTCAGGTTCCACCACCACTCCAAAAAAAAAGGCCCTGATTGATTCATGAACCTCAGACAAAGTTCAAAAGAAAATGATTCATTTATTAGGATAACTTATTTTTCGTAAGGTCTTTTCACAGTCAGATCTTAGCCTTATTTAACTATAGCTGAACTTAACCCCTGTTCCTCCCCTCCCCTCAGTCTGTGTAATAAATCACATTCCCCAATGAGGTGCACCCCTCCAAAGCCTGCAGCAGTAATCTGAGATCCAACTATAGTTGAAAATAAGACTGGAATGGGCTCCCCCACTTTGCTCAGAATGACAACTTTAGGAGTTGACGTATATATGAAGAGTTTGGATATGTGAAATTGATGAAAAGAACAATCTGTCAAAAATGAATTTTTTCTGTGGAATTCTCATTTCATTTACGAGCAGGCATTACCTCTTTCCATCTGTAACAAGAAGTGTCCTCTTGGCCATAGCAAGATGAAAATGGAAGGAAAATTGCCTTGCTGCTATGATTGTAAAATATGTCCAGAAGGGAAGATAGCTGATCAATTGGGTAAGCAAAGGATTATATTAAATGTATGAATGATATAATAAATGTAAATGGGGGTTTAGTTTTTTATACATAATTATTTGAATAAACATGGTGATTGAAAATATTGAGCTTCACATCATATTGAAACATTTGATTTTTTTTTAAACTTCAGCGAGCTATTTGGTGATAAAACCAATTAGTTTATTCTAACTCAGAACATCTGTACATTTGAATTATTTGTTGTTATGTTTTCTTGAAAAAATTGTAAACAGTTTTTTTCCAGATATAATATTTTTGGAAATAAAGGTAATTTTGTATTGGTAATTGGAAATGAAGATACTTCAAAACAATAATGCTTCTATGAATGGTTTCTCTTTCAGACTTGGATGACTGTTTCCCATGTCCAGAGGATCAATACTCAAACAAGGATAAGGATAGTTGCCTTCCCAAAGGAATAATTTACCTAACTTATCAAGAACCTTTGGGGATTTCTTTGGCAGCAATTGCAGTCTCATTTTCTGTCATCTCAGCTGTGGTGCTCGGGATATTCATGAAGTATCAGGACACACCTATTGTTAAAGCCAATAATAGGAACCTCACTTACAGCCTTCTTGTTGCTCTCTTGCTCTCTTTCCTTTGCACTTTGCTCTTCATTGGGAAACCTGACCAAGTGAAATGTCTCTTGAGACAAACTGCTTTTGGCATCATCTTCTCTGTAGCTCTTTCTTGTATATTGGGGAAAACAATCATAGTGGTCCTTGCTTTCATGGCCACCAAGCCCGGATCCAAAATGAGAAAATGGGTGGGGAAAGGACTGGCTCTCTCTATTGTCCTATCTTTGTCCCTGACACAATTCTGCATTTGTCTGGTGTGGCTCATAATTTCTCCTCCCTTCCCAGATTCTGACATGCGCTTCCTAGCTGAAGAAATGGTTCTACAATGTAACGAAGGTTCAACTACTATGTTTTATACAGTGCTTGGCTTTCTGGCGTTCCTGACTGCTGTCTGTTTCACTGTGGCCTTCCTAGCTAGAAATTTGCCTGACAGCTTTAATGAAGCCAAATTTATCACCTTCAGCATGTTGGTCTTTTGCAGTGTCTGGGTGTCATTTGTTCCTACCTATTTGAGTACCAAGGGAAAATACATGGTGGCTGTGGAGATCTTCTCCATTTTGGCTTCAGCAGCTGGATTACTGCTCTGCATCTTTTCCCCCAAATGCTATATCATTGTTCTGAGACCTGATCTGAATAAGAAGGAGGAGCTAATGAAAAAATAAAGTTGATTTTAAGACCATACCCTTGAACATAATCTAATTAGTTACTTTCAGGATGTAGGTTTTTTTTCTCTTCCCAATTTGAGGTTAGGCATTCTTCCTTCCATCACCATATCAATATGGCACATAATTCTTACAAGTTCACTTCAGAACCTAGAAAAGTTCCCTTTATCTATTTTTAATGGTAGATAATGATTCTAAGCCCTAATCAGAATGGTAGGCAATAGCTAATCAAGAAGAAAATATAATATTCATGAATGTAAATATGAATGGGTTTAAATCCTGGAGACCATGAGCTTCACAACGTTTCTATCAAAATAAAAAAGATATCTATTTTATATCATTGAAAAAACTACAGCAACTGTGGTATGTGTGAAAGCAAAGGTTTATCATCTTTTGGGGTGTTTTGAGAAGCAGTTAATACAAAAATTAAGGGATAACATGGCTGCCTTATTTGCCACTTAAAGCATCTCAATACTCCCCCTAATCCATCTCTTATCAGCCAGACAAGGTACAAGAGAAGCCAACTGATCAAGGTCTTGAACACATAAAGCCCGCCAGCCTCAGGAGATTTTGTGGAATTTGGATAGCCAAACTGATCCATGGTACCCTCTTCTAAAAAAACAATGGGATCATCAATTTAAATGTGCCTGTCCCTTTGTTGCCAATAGCTGCACCTTGTCAGAAAATTTACACCAACCTTAGATTCATTGTCCAGTATGGGTTAATCAATATGCCTCCTGAACCTCAGCCTTTTAACCTCAATCCTTGGCTTATTCTACTGTTCACTAATTCAATTTTTGACTAATCTCTCTCTGGGAAGATCTTTCTTTCCCATAACTGTTGGTGGAGTGTGGGTACATTGGGTCTCTGTCTGCCATTGCTTTTAAAAGTTTAAGAGAGACTTTTTAATATTTATTTGTTGAGGTCTAATTTTTATCTACTACCAGCCAGACGAGGTACAAGAGAAGTCAGCTGATCAAGGTCATGAACACATTTGGCCCCCAGCCTCAGGGCCATTTTGTGGAATTTGGAGAGCCAAACTGACACATGGTACTCTCTCCTGAAAAAGAATGGTGCACCTGAAATAAGCCTTACCCCTTGTTGCCAGTAGCTGTGCATTGTCAGAAAATTTACACCAACCTGAGATTGATTCTCCAATATGGGTGAATCAATGTGTTTCTGGAACCTCAGCTTTTTAACATTAGTCCTTGGCTTATTCTAGTGTTCACTAACTAAGTTTTTGACTAATCTCTGTCTGGGAAGATCTTTCTTTCCCATAACTGTTGCTGGAGCGTGGGTACATTGTTTAACAATTCTGTATTTCTGTATCTTCTCTTTCTACCCCTAATCCTACATGGACAAATGATATCTTATTAAGGACATCCAACAATTAATGTACTTTTAACCCAACTGTTGTATGCCTATTCCACATCTCTCTCTGTGTATGTCTCTATCTCTTTCACACACAAACACATACGCACACAATACACAGATTTATTTGAAAGAAGACACAACCCTTGTGGCTGAAGGGTGGTTTCAATGTGCAGGAATTTTTCTTCTCTATGAACTTTCCATTCTTGATTTTCAGGACATGAAGATAGGTCCCCCCCCCCTTTCAGAATCAGTGAAGTGCTTTAATGGTGAAAGAATGGGCCAGTGCTATCGCCATTGTGATGGACTGTCTTCTAAAATTAAGCAAGGTTGTGGCACAAACTTCAAATTATATCAGGAAGAGTGTAAGCGTGGGGTCTTTCTGGCAAGAACAAAGAATGCATGTGTTATACTTGTAGTTTTTAGTTAGAAAGTTGATAAAAATAACAAGAATTAGACAACTTTTTAAACATTTTTTTATTTTTAAACAAACAAACACAAACAAACCTAAAAACCATCCTCCAGTTGCATACAGTGTGTCGATTGGTTACAAAACCTCTGTGCCTCCTCACCACAGTCATCACTTACAGTTTATATAAAATCTCATATTATCAATCCAGTATATATGCATACAATTATTATCATTATTAAACCTTTATTTAGCTACCACCATTATTACTTCCTTGTATGTGAGATATTCTAAGTTTAAAATAAATTTACATTATGGCATTTTATCACATCATCCCCAAACCATCCAGTAATATTACATCTTTAAATTGTATTCTGTATAAAATTGTTTATCTTTGGTTACAAAACTTTTGTGCATCCTCTCCATAGTCCTCACAATTTATATAAAATTTCATATTATCAATCTAGTTTATGTATAATGTATAGACATTATTATCATTAGTAATCATTTATTTGACTATAACTATTATTACTTCATTTTATGCATAATATTCTAAGTTTAACTAAATTTAAATTAATTTTTATTATAGCATTTCATTACATCATCCTGTATCCATCTAATAGTCGTGCAATCTTATATCTCTTGCCATTTGTAGTATTTGTGTTCTAATTGCTTTCTTGATAGATCTTGTATGGACTTCTCTTGGCAACTTGTTTTTCACTGCATATCTTGTAAAGACTCGAAACCCCTCGTCTTCTCCTTCCATCAACTTCCCTTTGGCTATCACGGATGCTTCTGCCAGAATTTCTATCATTACTTCTGCCTAATTTTCATCCTTTTCTTCTTCTATATTCTGGAATCTGAGGTAAAATTCTGATCTATCGTTCTCCCATTCTAATATTCCACTCTTGTTTTTTTCAACCACGCTCAATCTACTGTCAATATTTCCATTTTTCTTATCTCTTCATCTTTTTCTTCAATTTTTTTGAAATCTGTCCTCATATTTCTTCATCGTTTTGTGAATATTCTCATTTTTTTTCATCTATTCTTCCTGTTCTTTGTTCAATATTCTCCATTCTCTTTTCAATGATCTCTGTTCATACTTGCATTTTTTTGGATTTTTCACATAATTATCTGCAATGTCATTTCCTTTTCTTTTTTGTGCTGCAACATCATTTATATTGGTCTTTTCCTCCAGATAGTAAACAACTGCCACTATATAGAATCCAAGGCTTTTTTATTAAGTTCCAAGCAAGTTCACTGCAATCTTTTCTCTTTCAAGTCAAGCTTTCTTTTCACTCCAGTCCAGCTACTGATAGTACCCCAGAGGACCACCTTTATAAACAGTCTGTGCTTATCCCGCTATCATTTTCAATAAACAAGCTCAGAGACTTTGAAATGTAAATCAAGTGTTCAAAGGAAGAAAAGAAAAACAATGTTTCCAAACCTCCAAGCCTCTAAGTGGCAGTGTTACTTATTTTCCTCTTCTTTTGCTTCCCTCTTTATATTACAAACATAAGGGGGGGGGAAGAAAAAAAATTGTTTAAAAGAAAATGCAAAAATGCAAAAGAAAATTCAATAGAGCATTGAAAAAAGAAAAAGAAAATCTTAATAAGTAAGTATTGAAAAAAGGGAGAAATAGAAGAAAAAAAACACACTAGTCCAGTTTGAAAAATAAGAAGCGTTTGTAAAGATTCCATCAAAAAAAAGATTTTTAAAAAATAACACATTAAGTTTGACTCAGGCTCAATCTCACCGCTTAACCTCTTCTGTCTTCAATTTTAACTTTACTTTTGTATATTCTCTTCTCTAATAATAAAATTTATCTCACCAATTCGACACACTCTCTCTCCATTATTTCCTTCCATTCTGGAGCTGTCCCAACCTCAGCAGCTTTGATGGCTGCTTCTCTATTGCCAGAAAAAAGGGCTTCTCCCTGATCAACCAGGGATTTTGCAATATCCTTGAGATCAGCAGGATGCGCCCTTCTCTATCACCATCTCTACAGGATGGTTTAGGTCCAAAAGGACCATCCAGCAACAGAGATATCAATAGCAATCTTGGAGCTTCAAGATTGCAAATCGTATCGTCATGACGTCAGCCCCACTTCCTAAGAATTAGACAACTTTGAGATCTCAGCTAAAAGTTAGAAATAGAGATGGCTGGCAGCAAATGAAATGTGTATTAGATTACTCCTGAGGCATACATTAGCCAAGGCTTAGGAATATAGACACCTAAAACGAATAGAACAATTATTACTAAAATGTTTATTAGAGGATATTTCTTGTTAATCTCACCTTGTCCTGCCTTCTCCTTTAGTGAAAATGTATAAAACTTTCTTAATCCTTTGTTCTTGGTTCTTGGCCTTTTGACCAGGAACCCTTTTCCTTGGAGTACTCCAATAAAAAGCAATCAGAAAAACTGCACCTCGAGTCCGGTTCCGGCGGCCGACGGCAACGGGCAAGCATTGCTCGCCCCCCGCATCCCCGGTGGGCTTCCCACTCCTTGGGGGGCACAGGACGCCCTGTAGAGGCATCCTGCCAAAGGGGCAGCACTGCGGTGGATCCCTGGATTGGCGGCGGCCGGCGGGGGCCCCCCACCTCACTCCAGGCACCGGGGAGCACGATGGGGAGACGCTCCGGCGTCTTCGCTGTGATGCTGATCAGAGAAAAAAAGAATAGAAGGAAGCGGCTGCTGTGCGGTGAGGCGTGAACTTCCTCCATTCCTTTTAACCACTTTATTAACTTCAACAAAAAAGTCAGCTGTTTAAACTTTGCTTTCGGCGTGAATCGGAGAGGCGCGGCTGGAGGGAGGGGGATTCCCCCCCCCTCGGACAGGCGGCTGGAAACGATTTAGCTCTCAGCCCCAGGGAAAGGAGGAGGAGGGGGAGAGCCAACCAATGATGTCACGCCCCTACTAAGTGAATTTTCAGACTTAAACCTTAAAACAATGATGATCTGGAAACTTTGAACACTGAACTTTGAAAACTTTATTTGTTGCCTCTAAACCCAAAGCTGGCAGGGCAAGATGGCACACTTCCGTTGTCTTTATGACATGTGAAATCTGACTCCACCTTTAAAACTCCAGGCTTCCGGTCTTTGTCTCCGTGTTACTCAGACAAATCTCTTGTGGATTGCTGTCCCTTGAACCCCCTGGAGTGGAAATTTTGCTCTATTGCCAGGGCAAGTGGGAACAAAAACTCTCTTCTGCCTGAATCTTCTGTCTCCTGGACTCTCCTAGCTGCCTTGCCTTTCTGACTGACCATTCTCTATACTGACTGAACTTTTTATGGTATAAAGAATGCCACTTAAAAAACCACCTCCTGGAAAGCCTGGCTTTGCTGCCTCTGCCCCGACATCTGCAACCTCCAGTCCTAGTACACAATCAACAATAACAGCTTTGATGCAACCTAAATCCTCGGAGATGGAGTTTCAACAAATGTTTCAGCAACTTTTACAGGGACAAGAGGAAATAAAGAAACAACTGCAGGAGATGAAAGAAGAAATTAAAGAGAACCAGGCCAAAATTAATAAGAACTCACAGAGATTGGACCTTTTGGAGGGTGGGGCAGCTGAGATGAGGGAATGGATGGAAGGGATGCAGAAGGGAAACAAAGAACTTGACTCCCAGCAGATGAAAATAGAGTTTGAGAGAATGTCTTTTTATCTTAGACTTCAAAATGTGATAGAGACAGATGATGAAAATATAAGGGACATCATGACAAACATTTTGGCTGACTACATTCAGAAAGAGAAGCAACAGATGGGGTGGGAAATAGACCTGGTTTATAGAGTGAACTGAGTTTATGCTAGGACACACAATGTTCCCAGGGAGGTACACATTAAATTCCTCAGAAAAAGCACAAGAGATGAAATTCTGAGCACACAAAGGGGGCAAGCCCTGACATACAAAGATAAGGAGATAACCATTTTGAAACAGATCCCCAAGAAAGTAAGAGAAAAAAGAAAAAAATTATTCGCAATTAGCGAATAAATTATACCAGAAGGGGGTGTGGTTCAGATGGTTGATGCCTGAAGGTATGCTAATATTTTGGGAGGAGACAAGAGTTAAAATTAATACACCCATAGAGGCACAGGCCTTTATGGAAAAAAACAAACTACTCCTAGAAAAAACTGATGATCCTCCACCAGATACACAGGACACGGGAGGGGCCAGAGCCCTGTCGGCGGGGAGAGATGGGGCAACATCGAGAAAGCTCAGATCACAAAAATGAGTGAAAAAATCCACCTGAAATAAACTGATCGAAATCATTAACTGAACTTATATGCTGACTATATGTTATTATGTTACTATTTAATAATGAATTAAGTGCAAATGTATACTATGAGTATGGAGGGGGGGCGCACCTACCGCGCACTGCAGTTGCCAAAATTTGTAACCTTTCCCCTACCTTTTTCCTTTGTAAAATATTAAAAAAACCAATAAAACTTTGATATATATATATATATATATATATATATATATATATATATATATATATATATATATATATATATATATATATATATATATATATATATATATATATATATATATAATGTTGTATTTGTACTGATAAATAAATAAAGGGAGACTAGGATAGATCTATTTCGAGCTAATTAGCTCTCATCAGCTAGCCATACCCTTACTGGGATTAGAACGCGGGGTGTATATATCTTAGGCAGGAGTCTTAACCACTAAGCCACAGGTTCTCTTCCTTATCAGTTGAGCCAGGGAAATAAGTATATATTTGTGTTACAACCCCTGGTATGCCTAAATATGGGAGGAAGGTCACACTCCCTCTTTCTGTCCTTCGGCTTCATCACAGAAGACCATGCAGGCAGAAAACCATATTTTTATTTTTAATGTTGCCTTTTATATTTGTGTTGTATTTGTACTGATAAATAAATAAAGGGAGACTAGGATAGATCTATTTCGAGCTAATTAGCTCTCATCAGCTAGCCATACCCTTACTGGGATTAGAACCCGGGGTGTATATATCTTAGGCAGGAGAAAGAGGGAGTGTGACCTTCCTCCCATATTTAGGCATACCAGGGGTTGTAACACAAATATATACTTATTTCCGTGGCTCAACTGATAAGGAAGAGAACCTGTGGCTTAGTGGTTAAGACTCCTGCCTTAACTTGGGATAGCTGTGTACTGGAGTGATACAATGTCCATATTTATACAAAGCTGAAAGAGACTTGTGGTGATCACTTTCCTCTTGTAATGATGAGAATCCCAGGCTCTAAATTGAAAACACATCAAACAATGAGACGGAAAGGAAATAAAAGGAAAAGAAAGAAAAGAAAACGAAATCTTCCAAAAGTTATTTTGATTTTTTCATATTCTCAAACATTCTCCTGATTGCTCCAGGAACTTGCTTTAGGCCTAGTACTCTTCAACATCTTCATCAATGATTTGGATGAGGGAATAAATGGAGAACTCATCAAATTTGCAGATGACACCAAGCTGGCAGGAATAGCCAACACTCCAGAAGATAGGCTTAAGATACAGAAGGATCTTGACAAACGTGAACATTGGACACTGTCTAATAAAATGAATTTCAATGGTGAAAAGAGCAAGGTTCTACATTTAGGCAAGAAAAACAAAATTCACAGGTACAGTATAGGTGGTACCTTGCTCAATAGTAGTAACTGTGAGAGGGATCTTGGAGTCCTAGTGGACAACCATTTAAATATGCGCCAGCAGTGTGCAGCAGCTGCCAAAAAAGCCAATACAGTTCTAGGCTACATAAACTGAGGGATAGAATCAAGATCACGTGAAGTGTTAATACCACTTTATAATGCCTTTGTAAGGCCAAACGAGGAATATTGCATTCAGTTTTGGTCACCACGATGTATAAAAGATGTGGAGACTCTAGAAAGAGTGCAGAGAAGAGCAACATAGATGATTAGGGGACTGGAGACTAAAACATATGAAGAATGGTTGCAGGAACTGGGTATGTCTAGTTTAATGAAAAGAAGGACTAGGGGAGACATAATAGCAGTGTTCCAATATCTCAGGGATTGCCACAAAGAAGAGGGAGTCAAACTATTCTCCAAGGCACCTGAGGGTAGAACAAGAAGCAATGGGTGGAAACTAATCAAAGAGAGAAGCAACTTAGAACTGAGGAGAAATTTCCTGAGAGTTAGAACAATTAATTAGTGGAACATCTTGCCTCCAGAACTTCCCAACACTGGAAGTTTTTAAGAAGATGTTGGATAGCCATTTGTCCGAAACGGTATAGGGCTTCCTGCCTAGGTACTGAGTTAGACTAGAAGACCTAGTCTAACTCAGACCTGTTTTTGTTTTTATTTATTTATTTATTTATTTATTTATTTCACATTTCTTTACTTCCCATCTCCTTCAGGGAGGCACTCTGGGTGTTGTACAATTTCATCAATAAAATTAAGCTTTAAGATTGTTTAAGATTTAAGTTTGTTTTTAAATGAAACAAAGTGTCATAAGTAAAGTATTCAGTGTGAAACAAAATTGTTGAGAAAAATGATGTATTTCCATGCTCTGTTCTATAGTTGTGTTTTGTTTTCTTCTGTGCATATGAATTCTCATTCCCCCATTTGTTCTTCCAAACTTTATAAAAGCCAAAAAACATCTTCTTCAAAGTTCATAACAATGCAGCAATATCTATTGAGATATGATAAATATGTTTCTTTCTGTTATTTCTCAAAGCATCCTTGCAAAGAATGATACTGATTAGTAATTAAAGCTACTAATTGTCCCTTCTTCTACAAATCTTAAGGGAACTCTAGCAAACTCTGTAAAAATGATGACATTGGATTAAGACATTGTGTTCCATTGATATCTCCTTAGAAATACAGACATGCATGGAGGGGATGGGGAGAATATGTTTCATCTGTGATATTTCATTAGAAGACCAGCTCTGTTAGTCTCTTAACTTTAGATAAAATTCATTATCTTAACTTTAGACACAGTTACTGAGTCAGTTGAATGGTAACATAGGAGTTACTGTTTAATATCTGTAATGCTGTGGTTCAGATTCAGCCAGTTCTCAGCATTTGGGAGAACTGATTGTTAAGTTTCTGAGCACTTTGATTAACCGGTTGTTATTATTTGAATCCCTGTACTGGTACGATGAGTACATATTACATTGAATTTGTTATATTCAGAACATTGGTTTTACTTTTTTCCCCAACTATGATGTGCATTTCTCCGCCCTGCACCTGCAAACTTAGAAGTCCTCTTGAAATTGTTCATAAATATTATCAGTCTGGAGATTTAATCATTGCTGCTATTATTTTTCAGGTTTTCTTTCTTACAAATGAAATCACTTTTCAAAGCCTTCCTTCTTTTGAAGTCCTTGATCAGTACTTGTAAGTATCCAACTACTTCACCTTCTCCTCATACCACAACCTCCTCTTCCCCCACATTGCCACCTAAAGACTGTATTTTCTTTCACTTTTATGCTTAAAGGTATTAGTTTCTTGTCAGTTGGTGTTCCAGTGACCATATTTAGTCCTTAGTTAATTATAGACCTATCCTAATACTGATGTTGACATTTAGAAGAATATTATGTTTTAATCATAAAGTATTTGAATTTCATTCTCTTCAAGAAATTTCCTTCATTCAACAATGTCCCTTGTTGGAAAAAAAACAAGTTTGACTAATCTAAATACTTGCAGAAGCTCTCTTGGCAATCTTGAACTTTTCTGCCTTTCATTTTATCCATATATAAAAGAGAAACCCACTAGTGCATCTTTTAGCCTATTATACATTTAGGGTGTGAAAAGTGAACTGGCTTCCTTCTCTCAGGAAATATGGATAATATTGAAATCAGATAGTGACATAGGATACTGAGGGCAGTATCTGTATTTGTCTGTTTATCCTCAGCAAGTTTTAAGTCAGTTACCGATGATTGATCCACTCCCTCCTCTGGAACTTGGTCATGGCTCCACTACTCTTTCTGTGAAATAATAAAATTAGTTTTTGAACTTCCCTCCTGTCACTGTGAGGTTATGCCCTCATGTTCTTATGTTTTTATTAATATTGAGACTACTGCCTCAATATTTTCTGGTGTTTTTTTCTCAGCTCTTGCACCATTTTTGTTGCCCATCTCTGGGCTCACTCAATCTTTTGAATACATTTTCTTAAGTGAGGTTTCCAGAAGTGAACAAAGTATTTCAAATGGGGTCGGACTAAATGCTACCTTAGCTCAATTTTAAGTAGCCACAACTAGGTCAGTGTTTCCTACTTGATACAATCTAGGACTATTTGCTAGTGCCCAAATTGCAGGTGTCCAGAACAAACCATAAGCACACATTTATATCATTATCTATGTATGGTTTATATGTATAAATTAAACATATGCATTAATTAAAAGAGCTGTCCAATATGAAAGAAAAATATATTGACATAGTTTCTAACTCTCGCTGAAGGTTCATCACTCATAATTACCAGCACACTTTAGCTCTGGCATTTGCTGTAAAGGAGATCAATGAACATTCTGGGATCTTACCCAATGTTAGCCTTGGTTTCCATATCGTTACTCACTATGCTCAGGAAATTACAACTTATCAATTAGCAATGGAATTTCTATCTACAAAGGATAAATTTATACCCAACTACAAATGCAATGACCAGACCAACACAGTAGCTGTCATTGGAGGACCCCTCATTAACACTTGTCTCAACATGGCAATCATTCTACGCAACTACAAATTTCCCCAGGTGAGATAAAAAATTGATCAATATGAGAGGTTCAACAGCTATTTATTATATTCAAAACGTGGGTAACAGAAATGAAACATCTGAGGCAAGTCATTAAAAATATCTTGAAAAGATTATACCTTTTTGTTTCTTGTGCAAAATTGCAGATATCATGGAAAATTAATGTTTAAGCACCCTATTTTTGAATCCCACTCCAACACAAAGATTAGTAAATAAACACCCATGCATTGGTGTGTGTATGTATGTATGTATCTATGTATGTATGTATGTATGTATGTATGTATGTATGTATATATGCTGGTTTTGTTGTATTCGGGTCTTTTCCCATGTAAGATTGAGATTGTCTTAGCAACGTTTCGGACAATCTCAATCTTACATGGGAAAAGACCCGAATACAACAAAACCAGCATACCTACAACCGTGAAAATCTACGAAAACATATATATATGTATGTATGTATGTATGTATGTATGTATGTATGTATGTATGCATATATATTTGTTTTTGTAGCTTTTCACGGGTGTAGGTATGCTGGTTTTGTTGTATTCGGGTCTTTTCCCATGTAAGGTTGAGATTGTCTTTGCAACGTTTCGGCAGGATCTCACATGCCATCTTCAAGCGTGGGCTTAAAATGGGAACTGAGTTGCCGTCTTTCTGTAAATTTTGGTGGGAGGGGATGGGGTGCTTGCTTTGTTTCAGCAAGTGGAATGATTGGTTGTGTGGTTGTTTCATGATTGATAGATTGGTGCTGATTGGTGCTGGCTGTGTGTACATTGTTGTTTTGTATTGTAACGACCTGGGTGGTGGTGGTGTTCATTTGTTGTCTAGGGCTGGTTTCCAGATGTTTGGTAGGCGGGTGGTATCATCACGTTTATTCATGTTGTGGGGGTGTTTCGCTATTTCGATGGCTTCCATAATTATTCTGTTGTTGAGGTGTTCTGCTTTGAGATTAACCTGGCTCCTTCAAAATTGATTTCATGTCCTGTAGCTTTAAGGTGCTGGAAAAGGGAGGAAGTTTTTTCTTTTTTTCTTACTGCATTCTTGTGTTCTGTGATGCGTGCATTTGTTCTTCTGTTTGTTTGTCCTATGTATGTTGCCAGGCAGATTTTGCATGGTATTTCGTAGTCTCCTTGGTTTTCTAGCTGGATTTTGTCTTTGGGGTTTCTTAAGATGTTGGTTATTTTTTGGTCAGTGGTGAAGGCTGTCTTGATATTGTGCTTATGGAGAATTTTGCTGATTTTATCTGTGGTGCCTTTGATGTAAGGAAGGAGGGCGATGCCATTGTCCTGTTCTGTGTCTTGGTTTTTTTGGGGGGATCTCCTTTTGGATTAGGTTGATAATTGTTTTTCTTTGGAATCCGTTGGAGATTAATACATTTGTGAGTTTTTGAAATTCAGTTTTCAGGTGGTCTTTGTCATCTAGGCGTTTGGTTCTGGAGATGAGGGTCTTGGCTACAGAGTTGATCTGTGCAGGGTGGTGATGGGATTGTGCATTTAAGTATCAGTTGGTGTGTGTTTTTTTCTGGTAGATGGTGTGTCCTAGGGAGCCATTGGGTTTTTTGTAGGTTAGGACATCGAGAAAGGGAAGTTGGTTGTTTGCTTCTATTTCCATGGTGAATTGTATTTTGGGGTGTAGGCTGTTGAGATGTGTGAGGAAGTTGTCCAGTTTTTCTATCCCGTGTGGCTAAGTCATGAAAGTGTCAACATATCTAAGCCAGAGTTTGGGTTTGTGTTCAGATTTGTCTAAGGCATTGGTTTCAAAATATTCCATGTATAAGTTTGCAATGACAGGTGAGAGGGGTGATCCCATGGGTGCTCCTTCTATCTGTTTGTATCTTTGTCCATTATGGATGAAGTATGTGTTGGTTAGGCAGTGGTTGGTCAGGTCCAGGATGTGTTTAGGGGGGTTGTGTTTGTTCTGGATAGTTGTCAAGGCTTCTTTTATAGGTACTTGGGTGAAGAGGGATATAACATCAAAATGCACGAGTAGGTCCCTGGGTTGTAAGTTTTGTTTCTTTATTGTTTCTATGAAGTGGAGTGAGTTTTGTACGTGTGAGGTGATGGATTCTGCGTAGGGTTGGAATTGTTTGGTGAGGAGTCTACAAATTACCATGCAAAATCTGCCCGGCAACATACATAGGACAAACAAACAGGAGAATAAATGCACGCATCACAGAACACAAGAACGCAGTAAGAAAAAAAAAAAACTTCCTCCCTTTTCCAGCACCTTAAAGCTACAGGACAAGAAATCAATTTTGAAGGAGTCAGGCTAATCTCCAAAACAGAACACCTCAACAAGAGAATAATTATGGAAGCCATCGAAATAGAGAAACACCCCCACAACATGAATAAACGTGATGATACCACCCGCCTACCAAACATCTGGAAACCAGCCCTAGTCAACAAATGAACACCACCACCACCCAGGTCGTTACAATACAAAACAGCAATGCACACACAGCCAGCACCAATCAGCACCAATCAGCACCAATCAGCACCAATCTACCAATCATGATACAACCTCACCACCAATCATTCCACTTGCTGAAACAAAGCCAGCACCCCATCCCCTCCCACCAAAATTTACAGAAAGACGGCAGCTCCAATCGCATTTTAAGCCCAAAGCCTGAAGATGGCAAGTGAGATCTTGCTGAAACGTTGCCAAGACAATCTCAATCCTACACAGGAAAAGACCTGAAGACAACAAAACCAGCATATGTGCATGTGTGTGTGTGTGTGTGTTGTATTTGAGCTGCTAAATAAATAAAGGGAGACTAGTATAGATCTATTTAAATAAAGGGAGACTAGTATAGATCTATTTCAAGCTATTTAGCTCTCATCAGCTAGCCATACCCTTACTGGGATTTGAACCTGGATTGTAACACACACACGGGCGCGCACACACACACACACACACACACACACACACACACATATTGGAAGAGACCCTTTACTGCTATGTTCTTTTGACTTTTTCCATTTAGATCACATATGGATCAGCTCCATTGATGAATACCGAAACAGCAATGTTTGTCAAATGGATGTTCCCAGATGAAACCCATCAATTTAAAGCAATACTACACTTATTGTTGCATTTTAGATGGACCTGGGTTGGGTTAGTTTGTCTGTTTGAGGAAGATAGGGACAGGTTCATTCAAAAGAGACTTTCCATGTTTTCAGAGAGAGGAATCTGCTTTGACTTTTCAATATGTCTTCCCCAAATGATTTATGGTAGTGAAGCTGCTGAAATGATGGAAAATTCAGAAAAAATATTCAGAGTGATAATGGAGAGTACAGTCACTGCAGTCATTTTAAGTGCTGAAAGTACAGGCATGATTCTTTTGAGACTATTGATCAATTTTTTCAATTGTGATAATATTCCAAAAGAGAGACAGGCCAAAGTTTGGATCATGACAGCCCAGGTGGACTTCACCTCCTCTCTGATGCAAAGACAGTTTCACATTGATTTTCTTCATGGTGCTCTTTCCTTTGCAATGCACTCAAACGAGCTGGCTGGATTTCAACAATTTATGCAGAAGAGAAACCCAAAGTTTGACAAAGAAGATGGCTTCATTAGGGATTTCTGGAAAGATGCATTTGAATGCTCATTCTCCAGTGATATTACAGATGAGAATGCTGAAAGGATCTGCACTGGAGAAGAGAAGCTGGAGACTCTTCCTAATTCTGTCTTTGACACCACCATCAATGGACATAGTTACAGTGTCTACAATGCAGTCTATGCTGTGGCACATGCTCTGAAGGCCATGCGCTCTGCCAAACTCAAAGGGGGACGAACACTGGATGAGAGGAGATGGAAGCTCTTTCTCCAATCACCTTGG
The DNA here is from genome assembly GCF_964273705.1 of Natrix helvetica. Taxonomy (NCBI): domain Eukaryota; kingdom Metazoa; phylum Chordata; class Lepidosauria; order Squamata; family Natricidae; genus Natrix; species Natrix helvetica. The sequence continues at coordinate 11,741,397 of NC_138554.1, read as the reverse complement.
CAGGTAATGTTGGCTAATACAAAATTTGGGGAAATCATCAAGAAACAGAATAGGAGACCAGTTTTGTGGGTTTTTTTTTAATTTTTTTATTATTTTAACAATTAGAACACTTTATAGATAGCTTTGAAAACTATATAGGTCCTTGATATTTAAATATGAAAAAATAAAAAATAATAGAAATATAATGCTTAAATATAGAGACAGTTAGAAATATGTAATATATGTAACTAGTAAATAATAACAATAACAATAACAACAACAACAACAACAACAACAACAATAATAATAATAATGGAACAATACTTGAAAACTACTGACCAATAACATGCTTGCCAACAACCTTCAAATTACTCACAGGCATTATTGCAGATAACATTATGGATTATTTGCAAACAAACAACATCTTGCCAGTAGAGCAAAAAGGCAACAAAAGAAGGAGTAGGGGCACAAAAAATCAGCTCCTAATTGATAAAATGATATTAGAAAATTGTAAGAAAAGAAAAACGAACTTGAATATGGTCTGGATTGATTATAAAAAAGCATTCGACTCATTGCCACAAAGTTGGATCATAAAATGCATAGAAACAACTGACATTAGTAAAAATAGTACATCCTTCACTGAAAAGGCGATGAAACAATGGAGAACTGAGTTGGCAGTAGGGAACGAGAACTACGGAATGGTTAATATCAAGCAAGGAATTTTCCAGGGCGATTCACTTTCACCTCTTCTCTTTATCATTCAGAAATAGAAATCCAATCACTGACAAACACAGTCCAAGTATTCAGCACCGATATTTCAATGCAGTTTGGCATAGAAAAATGAGCCACTGTATCCATAAAAATGGGCAAAATCACTACATGTGAGGGAATTGAAATGCCCAATGGCCAACTAATTAAATGCAACAAAAATGAAGTCTACAAATACTTAGGCATTTTACAGTTGGATAACATCAATCATGGAGAAGTAAAAACTATTGTCAGGAGAGAGTACACCAACTAAATTAAATGGTGGAAATACAATCAAGGCCATAAATACCTGGGCAATACCAGTTATAAGATACACAGTTGGTATAGTTAACTGGACACAAGCTGATTTGGACATTTTGGACTGAAAAACCAGTTTTTTTATGGGGCCAGGTTGCCAACCTGACCCCAACCCGAAAAACCAGGAAACTAATGACAATGCACTACAGTTTACAACCACGCGGTGACACTGATAGACTATACCTGCCCCGAAAATCAGGTGGCAGAGGATTATTACAAGTGAAGCAAATAGTTGAAGAAGAAAAACATGCACTGGCTGATTATTTAAAAGAAAGTCAAGAACATCTATTAATCGAAGTAAAGAACAAAAATATACTGAAGGCCCAACAGACGAAACAAGAATACAGAAAAGATGTGATAAAATCAAGAATGGAGAGTTGGCAGAACAAAGCATTACATGGTCAATTTCTGGAAAAAATAAAAGATAAAGTGGACATTGAAAAAACTTGGTTATGGTTAACAACAGGTACATTAAAGAAAGAAGCAGAGTCACTAATCCTTGCTGCGCAAGAACAAGCTATCCGAACAAATGCCATTAAGGCCAAAATCGAAAAATCCTCTGATGATGCCAAATGCAGACTCTGCAAAGAAGTTGATGAAACTGTTGACCACATACTCAGCTGCTGTAAAAACAATCGTGCAGACTGATTATAAATTGTGGCACAATTCAGTAGCACAAATGATCCACTGGAATTTGTGCAAAAATTACAATATTAAAACAACAACAAACTGGTGGGAACATAAGCCTGAAAAAGTCACCAAAAATCAGATGGTCAAGATCCTGTGGGATTTTTGTATACAAACAGTCAAAATACTGGCGCATAACACACCAGACATCACACTGGTTGAGAAAAATAAGGTTACAATCATAGACATCGCAATACCAGGTGATAGCAGGGTCGAGGAGAAGGAACATGAAAAAGTTGTGAAATACCAGGACTTAAAAATCGAAATTCAACGATTATGGCACAAACCAGCAGTGATAATTCCAGTGGTAATCGGCACTCTGGGTGCTATTCCAAAAGCACTGGAATTACATTTAAAACAGTTAAAACTTGACAAAATCACCATCAGTCAAATGCAAAAAGCTGCACTGCTTGGATCTGCACGTATATTACGAAAATACGTTACGATGTCCTAGGCCCCTGGGTGGGACCCGACTAGTAATCAATGCCAAATCCGGCGAAACAACTGGCCGCTGTGATGCAATCATATAATAACAACAACAACAACAACAACAACAGTTCCTAGGTCCTCGGTTAGGACTCGAGCTATTGAGCTACCAACCAGCCCCAAAGGCTGTGAATCTCACCAAAGATTAACCACGCAATAATAATAATAATAATAATAATAATAATAATAATAATAATAATAATAATAATAATAATAATAATAATAATAATAATACTCACTGACAATCATTTTGAAGAAGATGAACTGTGGATACGAACTTGCCAAGAAAGAACTGAAAATCTTGCATTTGGTGTACATGGATGATTTGTAGCTGTTTGGTAAAACAAAAGCTGAACTGAGTTTATTAATTGAAAGCACAAAAGAATTTAGCCAAGACATTGGTATGCAGTTTGGAATTGACAAATGTGCAAAAATGGCAACCAAAGCAGGCAAGATCATAGAAGATGATGGAATAGAATTTGAGAATGAAGAAATGATAAAGGCAGTAAAACCAGAAGAAGGCTAAAGGTACTTGGGGATTTTAGAGGCCTCTGACTTAATGCATAATAAAGTCAAAGAATTAACTTCAGCCAAGTACATTCGACGAATTCGCAAGATTTTAAAGTCCAAATTGAATGGTGGAAACATCATAAAAGCCCTAAATACCTGGGCTATACCTGTGATTCGATACTCTGCAGGAATAATTGACTGGACCCAGCTGGAGTTGAACAATTTGGACAGAAAAACAAGGAAGCTTATGACAATGAATCATGCTTTGCACCCAAAAAGTGATGTTGACCGATTGTATCTACCAAGAGCAGAGAGTGGTCAAGGACTCCTACAAGTAAAACAGACTGTGGAAGAAGAAAAACACAGCTTGAATGATTACATCCAGAAAAGTGAAGAACCAATAATTAAGGAAATAAATAAAGGAGGCCTTTTAAAGACAACTAAGTCAAAAGCTGAATATAAGAAAGAAGTAATTGAGAAGTGAACTGAAAATTGGAAAAATAAAGCTATGCATAGCCAATACTTGAAAAGTATTGAAGGCAAAGCTGATCAAAAGCTAACTTGGAACTGGTTGAGATCAGGAGCATTGAAAAAAGAAACAGAAGGCTTTATTTTGGCAGCTCAAGAAAAAGCCTTAGCCACAGACTACATGAAGGCAAAAATTCAACATGTTACTACCAATAGCAAATGTCGCCTCTGTAATGAGAAAGACGAGATAGTCGACCACTTGATCAGTGGGTGCAACAAAATTTCACAAACTGACTACCTACAACGCCATGACCACGTTGCTTAGATCATTCACTGGAAATTGTGCCAAAAGTTTGGATTTGAGTACAGCAAAAACTACTGGGACCATCAGGTTGAGAAGGTTTTAGAGAATGAGAAAGTCAAGATCTTGTGGGACTTCAGAATCCAGACTGACAGGCACTTGGCCCACAACATAACAATAGTTGAAAAGGAAAAAGTATGCTTCATTGCCTTTGCAATACCTGGAGATGCACGAATTGAAGATAAACAGCAAGAAAAAATCACAAAGTACTTGGACTTGCAAATTGAAGTTGAGCGACTGTGGAAAAAGAAATCATGTATTGTCCCGATTGTAATGGGAGCCCTTGGAGCAATACCTTGCTATGTGGAAATTTTAAATTTATCAGATCTGAACATTCTGATTCTACAAAAAACCGCCCTACTTGGAACAACTTATGTCCTCTGACGTTACATTAACAGTTCCTTGGTCCTTGGTTAGGACTCGAGCTGTTGAGCTACCAACCAGCTCCTGTGAATCTCACTAAAGATTAACCACGTCATCATCATCATCATCATCATCATCATCATCATCATCATCAAACTTTTGAATATATACCACACTTTACATACACGTAGTGACATTGACAGGTTGTACCTTCCAAGAAAAATAGGGGTCAGAGGGCTATTGCAAATCCATTAAACTGTTGGAATTCTCATCTCACAGAGTAGAAAATGCAATTGATAAAAATATAGTCCTTTTTCAGCTAAAAATAGTACAGACCAAAGCAAAAATGAACAGTTTATGTGTTATTAAGTCTATCTGAAATGTAAAGAAATAAATTGAAATGTTCCCATGTCCTTCAAAGATTCCTTATCCTTCTTCTTTTCCTTCTTCAGCTTCACCATTTCTTGCAACAAGTCTCCTTTAACAATAGTGCTGGTGAACCGGTTTCTTTTGGCCACAATGGAGAATTAGAAACTGGACTCGATATTTTCAATTGGGTCACATTTCCAAACAAGTCCTTTCTTAAAGTCCAAATTGGGAAGATTGACCCCATGGCTCCCCCAGACAAGTTCCTCACCATTTCTGACAAGGAAACCGTTTGGCCTCTCATATTTAACCAGGTGTGTCTCATTTTTCCCTTTGACTGAAATTATTAGCCACGGATTGATGCAGTAAATGATTAAACAATCACAATTACAACAACCTTTGCAGTAAGCAAGCATTTAGCAGTTCTTAGGTTATTCATTACAGGTAGTTCTCCACTTACATCAGTTCATTTAGTGACTGCAATTACAACGACGCTGAAAGAAATGATGTAAAACTGTTATTCACACTTACAACCATTGCAGCTCCCCCATGGTCATGTGATCAAAATTCAGATGCTTGGCAACTGACTGGTATTTATGACAGTTTCAGTGTCCCAGAGTCATGTGATCACCTTTTGCGAGACATTGGGGAAGCCAGATTCACTTCACAACAGTGTTACTAACTTAACAACTGCAGAGATTCACTTAACAAGTGTGGTGAGAACGGTCATAAAATGGAGCAAAATTCAATTAACAACTGTCAACACTGAATGAACCTGGCGGAGGCCATCTTTATGGCTTCAAGGTTGCCATGGGATGGGAGTGTGGAGAAAAGAATTTGGCTTTTTTAGGAATCTACCTGCCTCGGAGTTCTGCTCTCTATGGGTGCATTACTTGGAAAGCTAACATTCTCACTTAACAACAGAAATTTTGGGCTCAATTGTGGTCATACATTGAGGACTAGACTGCCCAACTCTAGGTAGCATGCAATTGTAAAAGCAAGATAAAATTATCTTAGTACAGAGGATTTATTTCGAACTGTATTTGCAAGTACTTTAGAGATTTAAATACAGTACTTTAAGATAAACAAAAAATATTTAAAAACAATAACATTCCTCAATGAGGCACACCCCTCTAAAGCCTGCAGCAGTAATCTGAGATCCAACTATCGTTGAAAATAAGGCTGGAATGGGCTCCCCCACTTTGCTCAGAATGACAACTTTAGGAGTTGACTTATATATGAAGAGTTTGGATATGTGAAATTGATGAAAAGAACAATCTGTCAAAAATAAATTCTTTCTGTGGAATTCTCATTTCATTTACGAGCAGGAATTACCTCTTTCCATCTGTAACAAGAAGTGTCCTCTTGGCCATAGCAAGATGAAAATGGAAGGAAAATCGTCTTGCTGCTATGAATGTAAAATATGTCCAGAAGGGAAGATAGCTGATCAATTGGGTAAGCAAAGGATTATATTAAATGTATGAATGATATAATAAATGCAAATGGGGGTTTATTTTTTATACACATATATTTGAATAAACATGGTGATTGAAAATACTGAGCTTCATATCACATTGAAACATTTGATTTTTTTTTCAAACTTCAGCGAGCTATTTGGTGATAAAACCAATTAGTTTATTCTAACTCAGAGCATCTGTACATTTGAATTATTTGTTGTTATGTTTTCTTGAAAAATTGTAAACAGTTTTTTTCCAGATACAATATTTTTGGAAATAAAAGTAATTTTGTATTGGTAATTGGGAATGAAGATACTTTAAAACAATAATGCTTCTATGAATGGTTTCTTTTTCAGACTTGGATGACTGTTTCCCATGTCCAGAGGATCAATACTCAAACAAGGATAAGGATAGTTGCCTTCCAAAAGGAATAATTTACCTAACTTATCAAGAACCTTTGGGGATTTCTTTGGCAGCAATTGCAGTCTCCTTTTCTGTCATCTCAGCTGTGGTGCTCGGGATATTCATGAAGTATCAGGACACACCTATTGTTAAAGCCAACAATAGGAACCTCACTTACAGCCTTCTTGTTGCTCTCTTGCTCTCTTTCCTTTGCACTTTGCTCTTCATTGGGAAACCTGACCAAGTGAAATGTCTCTTGAGACAAACTGCTTTTGGCATCCTCTTCTCTGTAGCTCTTTCTTGTATATTGGGGAAAACAATCATAGTGGTCCTTGCTTTCATGGCCACCAAGCCTGGATCCAAAATGAGAAAATGGGTGGGGAAAGGACTGGCTCTCTCTATTGTCCTATCTTTCTCCCTGACACAATTCTGCATTTGTCTGGTGTGGCTCATAATTTCTCCTCCCTTCCCAGATTCTGACGTGCGCTTCCTAGCTGAAGAAATGGTTCTACAATGTAACGAAGGTTCAACTACTATGTTTTATACAGTGCTTGGCTTTCTGGCATTCCTGACTGCTGTCTGTTTCACTGTGGCCTTCCTAGCTAGAAATTTGCCTGACAGTTTTAATGAAGCCAAATTTATCACCTTCAGCATGTTGGTCTTTTGCAGTGTCTGGGTGTCATTTGTTCCTACCTATCTGAGTACCAAGGGAAAATACATGGTGGCTGTGGAGATCTTCTCCATTTTGGCTTCAGCAGCTGGATTACTGCTCTGCATATTTTCCCCCAAATGCTATATCATTGTTCTGAGACCTGATCTGAATAAGAAGGAGCAACTAATGAAAAAATAAAATTGATTTTAAGACCATACCCTTGAACGTAATCTAATTAGTTACTTTCAGGATGTAGGTTTTTTTTCTCTTCCCAATTTGAGGTTAGGCATTCTTCCTTCCATCGCCATATCAATATGGCACATAATTCTTACAAGTTCACTTCAGAACCTAGAAAAGTTCCCTTTATCTATTTTTAATGGTAGATAATGATTCTAAGCCCTAATCAGAATAGTAGGCAATAGCTAATCAAGAAGAAAATATAATATTCATGAATATAAACATGAATGATTTAAATCCTGGAGAACATGAGCTTCACAACGTTTCTATCAAAATAAAAAAGATACCTATTTTATATCATTGAAAAAACTACAGCATCTGTGGTATGTGTGAAAGCAAAGGTTTATCATCTTTTGGGGTGTTTTGAGAAGCAGTTAATACAAAAATTAAGGTATAACATGGCTGCCTTATTTGCCACTTAAAGCATCTCAATACTCCCCCTAATCCATCTCTTATCAGCCAGACAAAGTACAAGAGAAGCCAACTGATCAAGGTCTTGAACACGTAAAGCCCGCCAGCCTCAGGACATTTTGTGGAATTTGGAGAGCCAAACTGATCCATGGTACCCTCTTCTAAAAATAAGAATGGGATCATCAAATGTGCCTTGCCCCCTTGTTGCCAATAGCTACACCTTGTCAGAAAATTTACACCAACCTTAGATTCATTCTCCAGTATGGGTTAATCAATGTGCTTCCTGAACCTCAGCCTTTTAACCTCAATCCTTGGCTTATTCTACTGTTCACTAACTCAATTTTCGACTAATCTCTGTCTGGGAAGATCATTCTTTCCCATAACTGTTGGTGGAGTGTGGGTACATTGGGTCTCTGTCTGCCATTGCTTTTAAAAGTTTAAGAGAGACTTTTTAATATTTATTTGTTGAGGTCTAATTTTAATTATCCACACTTGACACTTATCATTATGACTACAATCATTTCAAATTGCAGCAATAGACATGAAAACTTCTTAAACATAAAGAACCATTTCTTATATTAATCAGATAGTATTATGCAAGGAAACGGCATCCCAACCTCAACAGTCTATGGGAACAATCAATAATTCATGGCTTTCTTGAATTCCAAAAGGGTTGCAGCCATAAAATCTTCAGGTGATGTTGTTCCAAACATGGAATAAAATATATGGAAAGGCGTATTCGTTAATCCTGATTCACGGCATTCCCTAAGAGAAGATGCACACATCCTTTCACCGATACCCATTTTCAAACTGTTGTGTTGTTAGCAGATGAAGCAAATGATGTGAGCCCAAATGAACATGCAGCAGCAACATGATCTTGAATGTGATCATCAAACTAGCACACTAACCATGTAAGTCTTCAATGCTCCTTGTAGCTAGTAGAGACCTAAGAGTTAGCTAAATGGTGATAGGTGATTTAGATTTAGATTAGATTCCTGCTCTTTTTGGAAAATCCAAATACATCTTAATACATTGATACTTCATCTTTTACTACCTTCTTTCAAGCTCTTGGGGCAGCTGTGTACTGGAGTGAAACAATGTCCATATTTTCACAAAGCTGAACAAGACTTGTGGTTATCCCTTTCCTCTTGTAATGATGTGAGTCCCCAGTTCAAATATTGAAAATACATCAAACAATTAGAGATAAAGGAAAGAAAAAGAAAGAAAACTGTCAAAAAGTTATTCTGATATTTGGATGTTCTCAAACATTCTCTTTATTGCCCCAGGATCTTGGAAAAAGCAGAAGGGGCTATTGGAAAATGCTAATCTGCTCTTCGGGGAACCATATGTCCACCATAACGGGCTCAGCTCCCATCTCACAGTTTCGTTTCTGATGGGCTCCATCTTCCATGTTCCAAGATGATGTCCTTCTAGAGCATGAATAATTGTTATAGAACTCCTTTTCAAAGTAGATCCCATATTTATTTACTTACTGGCTGATGATCTGGCATTGCCCTGGTATTTATAGATGTTGAAGCATTTGTCTCACAAGGAGTCATTGTCATTGATAAGGGCCTTTCTTCCCCCTACTCCCATGCCCATCATCCCTGCCCTCTCCCTTCCCCCTCCCATGCACTCATCTTTCAGTTCTTATCTAAATCCTTGCACTTCATAGGCCTACCGTGTGAGGGAGGCCTTGGCTTTAAAGGCCCACTGCGCAAGGAAGCATGCTCAATCAAAGGCCTCTGTACTGCTCTAATCAGGCTCCCTCTGCTTCATAGGCCTACTGTGTGAGGGAAGCCTAGGTCTGAGTTGGCGTGAAGGATAATCCTGGGAACATAGGCCGAAGCTGTTTCCTGCAAGAAAAGACAAACTGTGTCTTGTCTTCAGACAAACTGCTTTTGGCATTATCTTCTTTGTAGCTCTTTCTTGTATATTGGGGAAAACAATCATAGTGGTCCTTGCTTTCATGGCCACCAAGCCTAGATCCAAAATGAGAAAATGGGTTGGGAAAGGACTGGCTTTCTCTATTGTCCTATCTTGCTCCCTGACACAGTTTTCCATTTGTCTGGTGTGGCTCATAATTTCTCCTCCCTTCCCAGATTCTGGCATGCGCTCCCTAGCTGAAGAAATGGTTCTACAATGTAACGAAGGTTCAACCACTATATTTTATGCAGTGCTTGGCTTTCTGGCATTCCTGACTGCTGTCAGTTTCACTGTGGCCTTCCTAGCTAGAAATTTGCCTGACAGCTTTAATGAAGCCAAATTCATCACCTTCAGCATGTTGGTCTTTTGCAGTGTCTGGGTGTCATTTGTTCCTACCTATTTGAGTACCAAGGGAAAATACATGGTGGCTGTAGAGATCTTCTCCATTTTGGCTTCAGCAGCTGGATTACTGCTATGCATATTTTCCCCCAAATGCTATATCATTCTGCTGACACCAAATCTGAATAGGAAAGAGCAAATAATGAAAAAATGGAAGTGATTTTAACACCATACCCTTTGAAGGAAATCTAATTACTTGCTTTCATGATATAAGGTTTTTTTCCCTCCAATTTGAGCTTTGGCCTGTTTCCTGCCATTGCTACATCAAAAGGACGAGGTGTTTCCAAAAGTTTCCCTAACAAACTTCTCTTATTCTTAATGACAACCACTGTCCCATCCTTGTCTTCTATATTTAATTATGAGGTCACTATTATCCCTATGTCTTGGATGAAATCTAATTCTGCTCCATTGAGATTAATGCAGAAAGAGAGCATTTATTAAGCTTGATGATGAAGGCAATAATTGTAAATATGCAATTCATTGTTTCATTCATCTGAGTGCATCCACTTTTTAAAATTGCATTTGTGGTTTGGGATGATCTGCAGTGATACATTTTCCTGAAATCTATTAGATTCAACTCGGCTGATTGTATTTCTAGATGTGTTCACAATATTGGGGGGAAAGCGGGGTGAGGATACTGTGGAATTCTACCATTATGTTTATTATTATTTCATCTTTATTGAGAAAATGACATAAGAGCAGTAAACATATCACACAATTCACATAATTATATATAAAATATATACGGATTTATTGCAGTGGCTTCATAATTGGATGCCCAATTCAGCTATCCAAGCAATCACCTCTGGTAGATCTTTGGGCAGATCTTTTAGGAACTAGAAAATGTACCTTTTGGGTAATCTTACCCAATATGTTTAAAGTTTGCAATACTTTACATCTTCTTTTCTCACACATATTCTGGTGTAGAATATGGTGTGTTTGTTTTTACTGATGGAGATGAGTTTTGCAGTGTAGGTTCATTGTCTGCTCCTGGCAAAATCCTGATGTAATTGAGATTCCATGGATAGGATTGCGTAGACATTAAGAATAGATAACCTATTAAGACAATTAAAAGAATTGCATATTTAAAGGAAATAACAAAGAAATAATTAATGAACAGTATGTGCGAAGAGAATCTTAGCACATTGCAAGTACATAGAGGGAATAGAAGATGTTCCTCAGGAAAGGGAAGGCTAGGTATAAGATGAAAAAGATTCGGAATATCTTTTCCTCAATTTTGCTCGGAATAAGTTGATCTTTAGAATAGTTTTGGCAGAATTTCAAGGTTTTGTCCTATTCACAAAACCAAGCAGAAGAATTTATGTCAACATGATGTCAGAATCCATCTCTTATCAGCCAGACAAGGTACAAGAGAAGTCAGCCGATCAAGGTCATGAACACATTTGGCCCCCAGCCTCAGGGCCATTTTGTGGAATTTGGAGAGCCAAACTGACACATGGTACTCTCTCCTGAAAAAGAATGGGGCACCTGAAATGAGCCTTACCCCTTGTTGCCAGTAGCTGTGCATTGTCAGAAAATTTACACCAACCTGAGGTTGATTCTCCAATATGGGTGAATCAATGTGTTTCTGGAACCTCAGCTTTTTAACATTAGTCCTTGGCTTATTCTAGTGTTCACTAACTAAGTTTTTGACTAATCTCTGTCTGGGAAGATCTTTCTTTCCCATAACTGTTGCTGGATTGTGGGTACATTGTTTAACAATTCTGTATTTCTGTATCTTCTCTTTCTACCCCTAATCCTACATGGACAAATGATACCTTATTAAGGACATCTAACAATTAATATAATTTTAACCCAACTGTTGTATGCTTATTCCACATTTCTCTCTGTGTATGTCTCTATCTCTTTCACACACAAACACATACACACACACACAATACACAGATTTATTTGAAAGAAGACACAACCCTTGTGGCTGAAGGGTGGTTTCAACATGCAGGAATTTTTCTTCTCTATGAACTTTCCATTCTTGATTATCAGGACATGAAGATAGGTCCCACCCCGCCCCCATTTCAGAATCACTGAAGTGCTTTAATGGTGAAAGGATCGGCCAGTGATATCGCCTTTGTGATGGACTGTCTTCTAAAATTAAGCAAGGTTGTGGTACAAATTTGAAAGTAAATCAGGAAAACTGTAATTGTGAGGTCTTTCTGGCAAGAACAAAGAATGCATGTGTTATGCTTGTAGTTTTTAGTTAGAAAGTTGATAAAAGTAACAGGAATTAGACAATTTTTTAAACATTTTTTTATTTTTAAACAAACACAAACAAAACTAAAAACCATCCTCCAGTTGCATGCAGTGTGTCGATTGGTTACAAAACCTCTGTGCCTCCTCACCACAGCCATCACTTACAGTTTATATAAAATCTCATATTATCAATCCAGTATATATGCATACAATTATTATCATTATTAAACCTTTATTTAGCTACCACCATTATTACTTCCTTGTATGTGAGATATTCTAAGTTTAAAATGAATTTACATTATGGCATTTTATCACATCATCCCCAAACCATCCAGTAATATTACATCTTTAAATTGTATTCTCTATAAAATTGTTTATCTTTAGTTGCAAAACTTTTGTGCATCCTCTCCATAGTCCTCACAATTTATATAAAATTTCACATTATCAATCTAGTTTATGTATAATGTATAGACATTATTATCATTGTTAATCATTTATTTGACTGTAACTATTATTATTTCATTTTATGCATAATATTCTAAGTTTAACTAAATTTAAATTAATTTTTATTATAGCATTTCATTACATCATCCTGTATCCATCCAGTAGTAGTGCAATCTTATATCTCTTGCCATTTGTAGTATTTGTCTTCTAATTGCTTTCTTGGTAGATCTTGTATGGACTTCTCTTGGCAACTTGTTTTTCACTGCATATCTTGTAAAGACTCAAAACCCCTCATCTTTTCCTTCCATTAAATTCCCTTTGACTATCACCGATGCTTCTGCCAGAATTTCTATCATTACTTCTGCCAAATTTTCTTCCTTTTCTTCTTCTATATTCTGGAATCTGAGGTAAAATTCTGATCTATCGTTCTCCCATTCCACTATTCCACTCTTGTTTTTTTCAACCACGCTCAATCTACTGTCAATATTTCCATTTTTCTTATCTCTTCATCTTTTTCTTCAATTTTTTTGAAATCTGTCCTCATATTTCCTCATCGTTTTGTGAATATTCTCAATTTTTTCCATCTATTCTTCCTGTTCTTTGTTCAATATTCTCTATTCTCTTTTCAATGATCTCTGTTCTTACTTGCATTTTTTTGGATTTTTCGCATAATCATCTGCAATGTCATTTCCTTTTCTTTTTTGTGCTGCAACGTCATTTATATTGGTCTTTTCCTCCAGATATTAAACAACTGCCACTATATAGAATCCAAGGCTTTCTTTTATTAAGCTCCAAGCAAGTTCACTGCAATCTTTTCTCTTTCAAGTCAAGCTTTCTTTTCACTCCAGTCCAGCTACTGATAGTACCCCAGAGGAGCACCTGTATAAATAGTCTGTGCTTATCCCGCTATCATTATCAATAAACAAGCTCAGAGACCTTGAAATGTAAATCAAGTGTTCAAAGGAAGAAAAGAAAAACAATATTTCCAAGCCTACAAGCCTCTAGGTGGCAGAGTTACTTCTTTTCCTCTACTTTTTCTTCCCTCTTTATATTCCAAACTTAAGGAAAAAAAGAAAAAATTCTTAAAAAGAAAGTACAAAAATGCAAAAGAAAATGCAATAGAGCATTGAAAAAAGAAAGTCTTCATAAGTAAGTATTGAAAAAAGAGAGAAATAGAAAAAAAAACACTAGTCCAGTTTGAAAAATAAGAAGCATTTGTAAAAATTCCATCAATATTTTTTTTTTAAAAAATAACACACTAAGTTTGACTCAGGCTCAATCTCGCCGCTTAACCTCTTCTGTCTTCAATTTTAACTTTACTTTTGATCTTTTTGCATATTCTCTTCTCTAATAGCAAAATTTATCTCACTAATTCGACACACTCTCTCTCCAGTATTTCCTTCCATTCTGGAGCTGTCCCAACCTCAGCAGCTTTGATGGCTGCTTCTCTATTGCCAGAAAAAAGGGCTTCTCCCTGATCAACCAGGGATTTTGCAATATCCCTGAGATCAGCAGGATGTGCCCTTCTCTATCACCATCTCTACAGGATTGTTTAGGTCCAAAAGGACTGTCCAGCAACAGAGATATCAACAGCGACCTTGGAGCTTCAAGATTGCAAATCGTATCGTCACGACGTCAGCCCCACTTCCTAAGAATTAGACAACTTTGAGATCTCAGCTAAAAGTTAGGAATAGAGATGGCTGGCAGCAAATGAAATGTGTATTAGATTACTCCTGAGGCATACATTAGCCAAGGCTTAGGAATATAGACAGCTAAAACCAATAGAACAATTATTACTAAAATGTTTATTAGATGATATTTCTTATTATCCCACCTTGTCTTGCCCTCTCCTTTAGTGAAAATGTATAAAGTTTACTTAATCCTTGTTTCTTGGTTCTTGGCATTTTAGCCAGGAACCCCTTTCCTTGGAGTACTCCAATAAAAAACAATCAGAAAAACTGCACCTCGTGTCTGGCATCCATCATTGGCTTTGACACCAGGCTCAGACCCGAATTAAGGACAACAGTTTTCTGGGGGACACTCATTTGGGGGATCCTTTCATGACCTTAATAGGTTTCTGTCTGAAATGGTACTAAACTATCTATTCATGGCCATTGATTTTCAAACTGTTGTGTCGGCAGGAGATGGAGAAAGTGTTGAGATCCCACGCGAACATTGAGAAGCAACCTGATCTTGAATGTGAGCCAGCTGATCATCTAACTAGCACCCTAACCACGTGATCCTCCATGTGCCATGTAGCTAGTAGAGACCTGGAGAGTTAATTAAATGGTGATATAAGATTTAGATAAGATAAGATTAGATTAGATACCTGCTCTTTTTGGAAAGCTTAAATATATCTTAACTCACTGACTAATACAATTACTTCAGCTTATACTACCTTCTTAACTTGGGATAGCTGTGTACTGGAGTGATACAATGTCCATATTTATACAAAGCTGAAAAAGACTTGTGGTGATCACTTTCCTCTTGTAATGATGAGAATCCCAGGCTCTAAATTGAAAGCACATCAAACAATGAGAGGGAAAGGAAATAAAAGGAAAAGAAAGAAAAGAAAAGGAAATCTTCCAAAAGTTATTTTGATTTTTTCATATTCTCAAACATTCTCCTGATTGCTCCAGGATCTTCAGAGCAGCAGAAGGAGCACTCTGAAAATGCTCCTCTGCTCCTTATGGAACCATTCGTCCACCAAAGCAGGTTCAATTCGAATCCCAGAGTGTCATTTCTAATGGACTCCACCTTCTGATTCCAGGATGATGTCTTCAAGAGACTGAATAATTGTTATAGTACTCCTTTTCAAAGTAGATCTCTTAGTTTGTCAAAAACAGATCATGCCAGACTAATCTTATTGCATTCTTTGACAAAGTGACAAAATTAGTCGACCAGAGGAATCCCATCGATATAATTTACTTGGACTTCAGTAAGGCATTTGATAAGGTAGACCATAACCTACCACTAGATAAAGTAGAAGAATGTGGGTTGGACAGCATCACCACCAGATGGATTCGAAACTGGCTGAGCAACCGCTCTCAATGTGTAGTCCTCAATGGAACTGCATCTATATGGAGGGAAGTATGCAGTGGAGTACCCCAAGACTCTGTTTTAGGCCTAGTACTCTTCAACATCTTTATCAATGATTTGGATGAGGGAATAAATGGAGAACTCATCAAATTTGCAGATGACACCAAGCTGGCAGGAATAGCCAACACTCCAGAAGATAGGCTTAAGATACAGAAGGATCTTGACAAATGTGAACATTGGACACTGTCTAATAAAATGAATTTCAATGGTGAAAAGAGTAAGGTTCTACATTTAGGCAAGAAAAACAAAATTCACAGGTACAGTATAGGTGGTACCTTGCTCAATAGTAGTAACTGTGAGAGGGATCTTGGAGTCCTAGTGGACAACCATTTAAATATGCGCCAGCAGTGTGCAGCAGCTGCCAAAAAAGCCAATACAGTTCTAGGCTACATAAACTGAGGGATAGAATCAAGATCACGAGAAGTATTAATACCACTTTATAATGCCTTTGTAAGGCCAAACGAGGAATATTGCATTCAGTTTTGGTCACCACGATGTATAAAAGATGTGGAGACGCTAGAAAGAGTGCAGAGAAGACAAACAAAGATGATTAGGGGACTGGAGACTAAATCATATGAAGAATGGTTGCAGGAACTGGGTATGTCTAGTTTAATGAAAAGAAGGACTAGGGGAGACATAATAGCAGTGTTCCAATATCTCAGGGATTGCCACAAAGAAGAGGGAGTCAAACTATTCTCCAAGGCACCTGAGGGTAGAACAAGAAGCAATGGGTGGAAACTAATCAAAGAGAGAAGCAACTTAGAACTGAGGAGAAATTTCCTGAGAGTTAGAACAATTAATTAGTGGAACAGTTTGCCTCCAGAACTTCCCAACACTGGAAGTTTTTAAGAAGATGTTGGATAGCCATTTGTCTGAAATGGTCAGGGTTTCCTGCCTAGGTAGGGGGTTGGACTAGAAGACCTCTGCTATTGTATTTGTATTTGTTTTTATTTTTATTTTTTTTTTTTCATATTTCTTTACTTCCCATCTCCTTCAGAGAGGCACTCTGGGTGTTGTACAATTTCATCAATAAAATTAAGCGTTAAGATTGTTTAAGACTTAAGATTATTTTTGAATAAAACAAAGTGTCATAAGTAAACAAAATTGTTGAGAAAAATGATGTATTTCCATCCTCTGTTCTATAGTTGTGTTTTGTTTTCTTCTGTGCATATGAATTCTCATTCCCACATTTGTTCTTCCAAACTTTATAAAAGCCAAAAAATATCTTCTTCAAAGTTCATAACAATGCAGCAGTATCTATTGAGATATGATAAATATGTTTCTTTCTGTTATTTCTCAAAGCATCCTTGCAAAGAATGATACTGATTAGTAATTAAAGCTACTAATTGTCACTTCTTCTACAAATCTTAAGGGAACTCTAGCAAACTCTGTAAAAATGATGACATTGGATTAAGACATTGTGTTCCATTGATATCTCCTTAGAAACCAGACATGCATGGGGGGGATGGGGAGAATGTGTTTCATCTGTGATATTTCATTAGAAGACCAGCTCTGTTAGTCTCTTAACTTTAGATAAAATTAATTATCTTAACTTTAGACACAGTTACTGAGTCAGTTGAATGGTAACATAGGAGTTACTGTTTAACATCTGTAATGCTGTGGTTCAGATTCAGCCAGTTCTCACCATTTGGGAGAACTGATTGTTAAGTTTCTGAGCACTTTGATTAACCGGTTGTTATTATTTGAATCCCTGTACTGGTACGATGAGTACATATTACATTGAATTTGTTATATTCAGAACATTGGTTTTACTTTTTTCCCCAACTATGATGTGCATTTCTCCGCCCTGCACCTGCAAACTTAGAAGTCCTCTTCCAATTGTTCATAAATATTATCAGTCTGGAGATTTAATCATTGCTGCTATTATTTTTCAGGTTTTCTTTCTTACAAATGAAATCACTTTTCAAAGCCTTCCTTCTTTTGAAGTCCTTGATCAGTACTTGTAAGTATCCCACTACTTCACCTTCTCCTCATACCACAATCTCCTCTTCCCCCACATTGCCACCTAAAGACTGTATTTTCTTTCACTTTTATGCTTAAAAGTATTAGTTTCTTGTCAGTTGGTGTTCCAGTGACCATATTTAGTCCTTAGTTAATTATAGACCTATCCTAATACTGATGTTGAAATTCAGATGAATATTATGTTTTAATCATAAAGTATTTGAATTTCATTCTCTTCAAGAAACTTCCTTCATTCAACAATGTCCCTTGTTGGAAAAAAAAACAAGTTTGACTAATCTAAATACTTGCAGAAGCTCTCTTGGCAATCTTGAACTTTTTTATATATATATAAAAGAGAAACCCTCTCCTGCATCTTTTAGCCTATTATACATCTAGGGTGTGAAAAGTGAATTGGCTTCCTTCTCTCAGGAAATATGGATAATATTGAAATCAGATAGTGACATAGGATACTGAGGGGAGAAAACGTTTGTCTGTTTATCCTCAGCGAATTTTAAATCAGTTACCAATGACTGATCCACTCCCTCCTCTGGAACTTGGTCATGGCTCCACTACTGTTTCTGTGAAATAATAAAATTAGTTTTTGAACTTCCCTCCTGTCACTGGGAGGTTATGCCCTCATGTTCTTATGCTTCTATTAATATTGAGACTACTGCCTCAATATTTTCTGGTGTTTTTTCTCAGCTCTTGAACCATTTTTGTAGCCCATCTCTGGGCTCGCTCAATCTTTTGAATACATTTTCTTAAGTGAGGTTTCCAGAAGTGAACAAAGTATTTCAAATGGGGTCAGACTAAATGCTACCTTAGCTCAATTTTAAGTAGCCACAACTAGGTCAGTGTTTCCTACTTGATACAATCTAGGACTATTTGCTAGTGCCCAAATTGCAGGTGTCCAGAACAAACCATAAGCACACATTTATATCATTATCTATGTATGGTTTATATGTATAAATTAAACATATGCATTAATTAAAAGAGCTGTCCAATATGAAAGAAAAATATATTGACATAGTTTCTAACTCTCGCTGAAGGTTCATCACTCATAATTACCAGCACACTTTGGCTCTGGCATTTGCTGTAAAGGAGATCAATGAACATTCTGGGATCTTACCCAATGTTAGCCTTGGTTTCCATATCGTTACTCACTATGCTCAGGAAATTACAACTTATCAATTAGCAATGGAATTTCTATCTACAAAGGATAAATTTATACCCAACTACAAATGCAATGACCAGACCAACACAGTAGCTGTCATTGGAGGACCCCTTATTAACACCTGTCTCAGCATGGCAATCATTCTACGCAACTACAAATTTCCCCAGGTGAGATAAAAAATTGATCAATATGAGAGGTTCAACAGCTATTTATTATATTCAAAACGTGGGTGACAGAAATGAAACATCTGAGGCAAGTCATTAAAAATATCTTGAAAAGATTATACCTTTTTGTTTCTTGTGCAAAATTGCAGATATCATGGAAAACTAATGTTTAAGCACCCTATTTTTGAATCCCACTCCAACACAAAGATTAGTAAATAAACACCCATGCATTGGTGTGTGTGTGTGTGTGTATGTATGTATGTATGTATGTATGTATGTATGTATGTATGTATGTATGTATGTAATGACCTTCCCCCCGACATTAGAACTACCACTGACTTCGGCTCCTTCCGGCAGAAACTGAAGAGACACCTGTTCCAACTGGCTGGCCTGGCATAATTTTTAACGTCTACCTCCTGGCATATATATTTCCTACTGGTTTTCTAGGGGACTTAATTTTATAGGACACTGGGGTTTTAAATTTTGTATATTTTAAATTAT